>NC_084798.1:152087479-152687479 GCF_963169125.1 Humulus lupulus | reverse complement strand
AGTCGTTGCTTTGTCCACTCCATTACAATCTATGGTGTTATTCCCTGACTACCACACACCTCACAGCTAGGAGTTCCGCCTCCAATTAAATTTTCCCCTCGCTCAATCGAGGATATCAAACACTGATCATTCGTCTGTTACTTTTCACCTCATCTGGGTCTTAACGTTATCCTTCTCACTAATACCCAATACTCAAGCACCTTATGATATGCATAATTGTCAACTTAACGCTCCAAGTACATCAACCATGTTCATTCTTTCACCTCCCGCAAGGTTCGATCCATCCTCGCGTCAATTGCGCCTGGGCGTGCCCAAATCGTGATTCACTCCCATAATTACATATCCTCATCATAGATCAGGTCCTTTATGCTATCACTCTATACTTAACCATATCACACACATATTCCAGCATCGCCAGATACCAATCCATTCTTACCTTGTCTTCTGAATTTTTTCTGATTTGACACCACTCATTCCGTCTAACCTCAAGTTTTACTGTTCTCCTCATCTCTGATGTAGTTGTCTCCGGAGATACTTATGCAATAGGTGACGCGCTTACCAATCCTGTTATGCTTTCTATTCTTCAGATATTCATCATTAACTTCTTTGTGGCTTCAGATCAATTCTCCTCATACTTGTCCTTTCTTCATGTAGCTCTATTCTGAGTACTCCTAACGACACCCAAACTAACACTCCGTAGAACCTTACCTGTGACTCTGCCTTCTGGGTACAAACGTCTTCAGCATAATCATTTGCTCACCATTTCCGTCTAGGAGTAATCCACATGTACTGCTCGTGGCTTGAAGGGGACTTGCCCATACCGTTCACGCATTCTCTACCTAAAGAACTTACCTGTGCTGCTGTAGCTTGAACCGTTCTAGAATCTTTGTTACCAATTCCTCACACCCTACCCAGTGCAAAATGGACAAATTCACGAAATGTCTCTATCCTTGGTTTCCAGCTGGTAATAACCAGGTCATAAATCCACTCTTGGGGACATCGTCCCACCTTGTATCCAACATTGTACTTTTCGTTTTAACCCGACGATGCTAACAATCCCCGCAGTATAACACTCTGGCTACTCCAGGGTCAAATTCCTTCGATTGCTTCAATAGATTTTCTGTCAGCCAAAACCATCTATTACAACATTCCTTGTACCAATCTTACCTGTAGTCTGACCTTGAAGTACCCCCGAATCTTTCGTTTCATACCCACATAATTTTCCCACTAGTCAGCTCAGTTTCCACTCAGTCTCATTACATATTCCAGATGATATTCTCTACAATCCATGGTTATTCCTTAACTGATTAGCTCTCTCACTGTGACTCATGCTAAGGCTCCCTTAAGACAAACTCTGTCGTTATTACTATGCACTTCTTGATCACTTGCATCCCAATCCATCTGCCAGAGTTTCTAATTTCTTCTCAATAAGTATTACTATCATCAGCCTCTCAAATAGCACCTTTGAGGCAACCTCTCTATGTCCATCTCCCTCTCGAAACATTCTCAACACCGAGTTCTTCCAGTTCGTCACATGACCAAAGCATAAACCAGTCAGTTAAATACTCATCCTCGAGGAATTAGCCTCGAACTTTGAATGTATCGATGCATTCTAGTTCTCCGTTCCCTCACCATGGGAAATCCATCCTAACATATCGAGTCATTCTATGTAGAAGTCATGCCCTCACCTGACCTCCTCTCAGGTGGCATCCTCTCTCTCATGTGCATACCAAATAACCTCCCTGGTTCCTGTCACCATCTTGATAACTACCTTTTCAACCAGGCTTCTTTCCTATCTCAAATTAGGTGCCCAAGCACTGTCTGGGGTCCTTCTACCTCAAAATTGAGAATCTGACCTTGCTGCATTCTATCAATAAAAGTACCATCTTATCAATCAGACTTTTCCCCCTTTCTGGCATAGCCAGAAGCCACAGAACTATCCGGGGTTCTTTTAACTCGATTACCACGAATTTATCCTTGCTATAATCCACCAAAAGAAGCACTGCTACTTGCGGCTCTAGCACTCAAGCTCTAAACATCATTCATCTATTCCTCGAACAACATGGCCCTCTCCGCCATCCACCTACAGACGATAAATTCTTACATCAGAGCGGCCCAAATACCTTGGACTATTCCAGAGTTCAATCCTTAAATGGGTCGCCATCATTTCCAAATACATCCGTCAGTATCAATTTCCAAAATGAATTACCCAATTCACCAAACCCATTGATTTACACTGTTGTTACCCTATCACTCCAAACCAAGCTTATAAGCCCACCAGTCTCCACGGTTCAAACCATGTCTCTATAACCCCCTTTCTTATCAATTCACCATTTGAGTTCTTTCCAACCCATCATGCTGATATCTCAGCCCGAGTGCCGTTTCCAGGCATCCCTCTGCCACAATATTTAACATAACCCTTTAATCATGGGCTCTCATCCCCTTATAACCAAGGGTGGAATTAACCTTGCCCATCCACTGATGGATTCTTTGTCAACCCTAACTTTCCTCAAAACCAAAGGATAACACCCTTTTTAAGCCTTTTACATAATACTCTTATCTGTCCGTACCCTCACAATAAACCAGCATTGGTAACCTTACCGTTAAAACATACAAAGCAGCTATTTTCCCAGAGAAGTCCGCTGCTCTTTTGTTCCATCTCAACTATTAAACCCCACAGCTTACTCACACACTAGTGACCAACTGCTATTGCTTTCAGGGATAAATGGAGATCTCTAACTCCAACTTTTATCTAGAATCCTCCTTCAACACAATGTCAGATCCACTTAACCATTCTAGGAATCAACAAATTGAGTTCATCCGCCACTACTGACCAACTCCTGAACTCTGTGGTTCATACTCTGAACCAAACCACAACTAGATCCAAATATCCACAGATACCATGCACACACAAAGCATATTTAGGCCAAATCCACAATGATATACATTTAGCTACCAGATTTTAACATCACCAAGTATACCCAAGTCTCAACATGCTTCATACAAGCCAATAAACATATATTACATACAAATTCAATTCAGACAATTAACCACATACATTCAATATGCAAGATATTATCCCAATATTCATCCACATGCATAATAATGTTATTCAACACGCTTTAATCTCAACATGTAATAGTCAAGGGCCCAGCCCTACAGTATCTTATGCATATGTCAACTCATTCCTCATGCTCCATATAAATAAGCAGGCAAACAGGGCATTCAAACATGTGTTAAAGCATGTCAATCATTCATACCAACCAACCCTGAGTCGAGCTTGTCACTGACAGCGAGCGTACATGTTCGGTCGATCTCCAGAACCAATAAACCTTGGCTCGCTCTGATACCAAGTTGTAACGCCCTACTCCCTTAGAGCCGTTACTAAGTGAGTTTTAAAAGAAACTTTGTGCAAAGAACTCGCTAACCGAGGTTTTTAGAACCAAAGTGTGATTAAGTAAAAGTTAAGGCTGTAATCTTTGAAAATGCGTTGTTTCATTAAAAAATTCTAGTATTAAACCTTTGGGATCCCAAAATAAGGTTTGAAAACTATTTACATCTTAAAATAAGCTTACAGTTGATTAGTTATAAAAATCATAGATTATTACAGCCATTTCTCGAATAAACCCCCAACCAAAGCAGTCGGGCAGGCCAAACATGTACGCGTCGCTTCATGCTCTCCGTACTCATGGCTGGTTGAATCAATCCTTGCCCTTTCCTGCAACACAGAGCACCCGTGAGCCGAAGCCCAGCAAGAAAACTCATACAGTTCATAACATATGCAAATTATACAGTTAACATATCAGATGGCCCACAGATAAACAGGTCATCCATCAGACTAAGCAAACACGGCCATGCTGCCCCAGAAGCCTTACTAAAGCCTGGGGTCTCGGTTCTCACCGTGAGGATATCTCATGTATCCATTGGGTCCTACCCTGATTGTAAGCATCCCATGTGCTAAGTGTTACTTCCGGCCTCACTGCCGTTCTCGGCCTTTCGCCGTTCTCGGCTCCATTGCCGTTCTCGGCCTTGCCGCTCTCGGCCTTAGCCGTTCATTGCACTATAATCACACATATAATACATTTCGAAATAATCATTCAAACATATAATAATTCATTTAAGGTTATACATCAGCACATAATACAATCTAGGGCCACGCCCTGTAATAACACTATGGGCCCATGCCCTATTCTCGGGTGCTACAGTTTTCTTACCTGTATCCCGGCTTTCCGATGCACCGAGGCCACAAGCACGATCCCCTAGCACGAGCCTCTCCGAAATCCTAGTCACAACACACATAAAACACTTTTAATACTAACCAATCCAAAACCATTTCCCGGGACCATTCCCGCACTCTCGGGACCTCTAATTCCTTAAAACAATACCTAGGAACCATCCCCCGAGTCCCTGGGCAAAAGCCCGGGCAAAAGCCGTGGCGGTCCTACGCGAACCCAGAAATCTGGGTTTTTCCTTTGCATTTCCTCGAGCCAAAACACTCCCAAATCATCCCAAACTCACACCTAAGCCCCAAAACCAACTCAAGACTCCAAATAGACCATTCAACAACCCATAAACATCATAACCCAGCTCAATAACACAATCATACTCAAAATCCACCCATTTGATTTCAACTTCAGAAATTTAAACCCATAAACCAAACCCATAAACCAAAGCTTGAAAAACTTAAACCATGCTTCAAATTTCCTAAACCACAACAGAAACAAATCTTAAAATTGCCTAGAATCCTTACCCTAAGTGGAGAATCCACCCTTTGCTTCCTTGATCCATCTCCAAGTCTCCAAATTTCAGCTCCTTCTCCTCTTCTTCTTCTTCTTCTTCTTCTAGCTTTTCTTTTCTTCTCTTCTAATTTTATCAAAACCCAACAATGACAAGCCTAAACTGAGTACCCCATATAACCCAGATGCAATTTGTCTAAACACCTTGCCAAATGACCATTTTACCCCTCCTTGCCTATCCTTTCCTAACTAAACCTCAAGGGCTCACTTGTCATTTCCTATCCATTACAATTCTACCATTTTTCCATCTAAACCTGTTACTCTCTATGGTTACTAACAGTTACATAAGTTACCATATCGCCAATTACCATTAACTCACAAGAACCCAATTACAAAATCCCCAAAATACCCCTAGGCTCCCGCCGAGCCGGGTATAACAATCCCGTTGTGACGTTTGAGTTAACTAGCTCTCTAGGACCGTCTCGGCACGTGCATCACAATAATGACACAACCCTCACGTGGTACAAATCACATAACATAATTATCACATAGATGCCCACAGCGGGCTAAAATTACCAATTTACCCCTATCATACAAACGGGGTCCACATGCTTGTTTATTTCACCTAAACATGCATACTAACAACATATTCATTTAAATTCACATAAATTAATGCAATATAACAATTATTGCCCTCCAGGCACACTAATCAAGGCTCCAAGCCTTATTAGCAAATTTAGGTCGTTACATGTACCCAGTCGTCCTCATCAATTCATGTTTGATGCCTAGTGATTATTTGACATACCCAGCACACACGACGGCTGGGTGCGATGCTTCGCGTAGACGGGACTCGTGAGAAGCAGCAAGGCTGCACCCTCGCATAGAGAGGCTGGCCTAGGCAGATCACGCGGCGTGTGGGAGGCTGTCCTTGAACCTCACATAGTGAGGATGGTGCCTCGGGGTACCCATGTTTGGGTACTAGGGTGCGCGTGGGAGTCTGGCCTTGAACCTCGCATAGCGAGGGTGGTGCCTCGAGGTACCCATGTTCGGGTACTAGGGTGCGCGTGGGAGCCTCGTATGGCGCGGCACAAGGCAGTCTCGCATAGCGAGACATTGGGTAGCCTTGCATGGCGAGTTCCTCACATGAAAAACCTTGAAGACTTATACTTGGATGCATGTGTCTATGCCTCTCGACACTTGAGATTATCACCCTAGCGTTGGCACATCGGACCTTGCAAAGCCTTCGAGAATGAACACCATTTCAAATATTTCTTAGGATATTACTCAACATTTATACTTTCCTTACCACTTCTTTCATTGAAGGATTTAACCTTCTCTAAGCATCAATAGTAGGCGTACTATCCTCCTCCATTAATATACGGTGCATCACTGTTGAAGGACTAATACCCTTTTATATCTGCCAGAGTCCACCCAATTGCTAGTTTGTGATCCCTCAATACCCTAAGAAGCTTTTCTTCTTTAGTCACAGACAATGAAGCTAAAATAATAACTTGGAAAGTGTCATTCTTACCTAAATAAGCGTACTTAAGATGACCAGATAAAGTTTTTAACTCAAGAACTGGTGGCTTATCTATAGATAGGAGAGGTCTCTCAAGCACTTTCCCCAATTCCTCATATTTCTTTTTATAAATTTTCCATGATGAATTCAACCACTTAACATACTCACTGGCTTCAGTACCAGCACACTCTTTAGGACTTGCAATCAAACTCAACTCTAGTGGATCCTCAATAGAATGGACCATTTTTTCTTGTTCCTCCAATACATGAACACTAAAACAACTGTCACTAGCTGAAGGATATTTCAAAGCTTTGAAAACTTTAAAAACAACCTCATCACCGTATACTTTGAGCCTTAACTCTCCCTTTTGAGCGTCTATCAACGCCTACCTCGTGGCAAAAAATGGTCGTCCCAATATAATAGGCACATCATCATCTTCCTCCATATTTAATACAATGAAATCTGCTAGGAAAATGAACTTTTCTACCTTTACTAGAACGTCCTCTATAATACATCTGGGGTGTGTTAATGAACGGCCAGTGTAATTCCCCAAAATCCCTAATGAGGTTTAATGGTTGAATTAGTAGGCCGGGAGAGCCATAATTGATTTATTATGCCATTAAATAATTATATGCATGTTTATGTGGATTATATTATTATATGATGTAAAATGCATGCATGTGGGTCCACATTTCATTATAGGGCCATTTTGGTAATTTGGCCCGTTGAGGGCATAATTGTGTATTTCATGCATGTTGGTGAATTATTGATGAGGCTACATAATTATGTGGATTTTTTTGAGCCATTCGGCATGAGACGATCTTTTAATGCAGGTTAGCGGTTTGGTCATAACGAGGTTGATTCTGGGGCTCGGGGTGAGTCTCGAGGTAATTTGACGATTAGAACATTACCAGGAATTAAAGGGAAATGGGATATGACTTATTGGTATTTGAGAATATTGGAAATAATGGGAATTGGAGAGCGTTAATTATAATTAACGAGATAGGCAGGAAATGGCAATTTTACCCTTGGTATCTGTTTAGGGTTTTATTTAAGCTTAGGGGGAAATATTGTCTTTTCACCTTAAGTATTATATTAACCATTTGAAGGCTCTAGAAACCTTACAAAAAAAAAAACAGAGTACCTAGTTATTCTTCTCCCGATAGTTTTTTTCTCCTTCTTTTTCCTTTGGATTTTTGAGCTTCTTTTAAGGATTCAAGATAGGGAAGTGAGTCTTGAGGGCTTAGGGTTGTGTTCCACCATTGAAGAGGGTTCTATACTAAGCTTGAGGTAAGTTTCTAGCCATTAAAACTCTAGTTTTATACTCTATTTTCATTTGGCTTTCAGCTTGATTTCTAGATTGGATAGTTGAGAATTGATGGGAGTTTTCAGCAAAGATTGATTGGGTTATGATGCCTAGTACTTGTAGAGTGGATATTTGGGTTCAATTGGGAGTTTGAATGAAGTTTGGGAGCATGTTTTTAAGGTTGGAAATAGAAGAATTGAAGGAGGGAAAAACCAGGGCTGATCAGCCTGGTCCTAGCGCTACAGTACTCAAGGGAGGGAGCTACAGCGCTAGCCAGGGCCATTCAACCCTGCTTGTAGTGATGGGGTGCTAGGGGGGCAGTGCTGTAGTGCTACCCTTCCTTTGATGATTCTTATTTTGAGCACTTTTGAGGGTTTTGGCACAGGGTTTCAATTCCTAAGGCTCGGGATCGAATCTACTAACTGTTTGGGTACGATTCGGGGTCCTGAGAGTGTGGATTAGGTCAAGAACCTTTATTGATCATTTTCATTGATGGGAGTTATATTTGGTTATGACTAGGTGACTGCTAAGGAATCAAAGGATCGATCGTTCTCAAGGGTCTTTCTTTTACTATTTCTCGCTCGAACCAGAGTTAAGAAAACTGCACCCAGTATGTGACATGCATGGTTATTAATGAGGCACGTTGAGTGTTATATATGTCGACTTTGATTGCATATTAAATGCTTAGTAAACTTGCTTAACTGTGAATGGCACTGACCTATGAGTCAAGAATCAGCAATGGTGTCAGTACTGACTGTGAAGCTGTGACTCATTATTCATGTTCGGTAGTGGTACTGAGCACTGGTCGTATGGTATTGACTTATGAGTCAAAAACGGTATTAACGTGTTTAACGCAAGCTGAAAAGATTAGATCTAATCGACATAAGCATTATTGTCATAAGCATGAAATGCTTTACCGACCTTATGTTCGATGAAAATAAAAGCACTTGTCTAGTCTAATGGCTAGTTACTTAAAGCCAGGGCCAAAAGGCCCAGGTGACTACATCGTCACATGGCTAAGGGTCTAGTTACTTAGAGCCAGGGCCAGAAGGCCCAGGTGACTACATCGTCACATGGCTAAGGGTGTGGAGCCCAAGTTAGTGACTCACTCATCAGTCACCCATTCGATTTAAGTTAGTGACTTACTCATCAGTCACTCATCTAGTTTAAGTTAGTGACTTACTCATCAGTCATGCATCTGGTATATGGTTTAAGTTAGTGACTCATTCATCAGTCACTCATCTAGTTTACGTTAGTGACTTACTCATCATTCACTCATCTAGCTTAAGTTAGTGACTAACTCACCAGTCACTCATTTGATTAGGGCTACAAGCCCCAACATTGTTACTAGAATCTTGAAGTGATATTCACTCAGCTGTTTAGGGCTATAAGCCCAGTATGATTATCATAATCATCATTTGATATTGTATACATGCACTAATGAGTTTTCTTGCTGAGCCTTGGCTCACTGGTGCTATGTGGTGCAGGTAAAGGGAAAGAAAATCTCACCCAGCCTTAAGTGGAGAGCTTAGGTGGTGATGTGTACATATGCGGCTGCTTGACCACCATGGCCAAGGTGTTTCTCGGAGGAACTAGGGGTTAACCCTATTTTTGCCGCTTAGGTTGGCGAGTTGTAATTTTACACTGTAATGACCATTTTGGATTGTAAATAACTTGTAAATGCTTTTATGGGCCCATGAACAGTTTTATGTTTTAAATAAAATATATTCTTTCCTTTTGATCGAATTTTTCACCTTAGCCTATTAATGACAACTAGATGCACGTTTATAACCAAATGGCTCGATTAGCGAGTTAAGCACGGTTCAAAGCTCACAGTAATGGTCTTGGAGTAACCAGGGCGTTACAACTTGGTATAAGAGCGTGCCAAGGTTTAGGGTTCCTTTAGACTGGCTGGGCATGTACACTCACCACCGAAGACAAGCTCGACTCATGGTTTGGTAACTATTTATGTGGCTATATATTTAACTGCTTAAATAAAGTATGAATGCTTTACCTGTCTACATGTGATACCTTGATAAGGCTGGGCCTTGACTACTACATCATCATCAAGAATGTGCTTATTAGTATTGATATTGCTAGAACATACTTATTAGTATTGTTCATTGTGAATTATCAACTGATACGTGTTAAATGCTAAATGCTATAATCATGTATCCATTTGTATATCTGTATAATTGTGGAATGTGGGTGATTATCTGTTGATCTTGGACCGTAAGGCAGCAAGAGGATTAGTTATCACTGCTTAACTAGTTGCATTGATTTTTTTAGCACAGTATAAGTTGCAAGAATGATTCCAAGACAGACAGATTCATCAGCTGGCCAGGAAGATTAAGGCCAGAATAACAGACAGGGTCAAGAGAATGACCTGAATCAAATTCCACAGCCAGCTCCTGATAACTGGCAACAGTTGTTTAATGATTTACAGGCTAGAGTATTGAGGCAGGAAGAAGAAATCTACCTCTTGTGACAATAGCAAGTTCCTGCAGGGAACATTTTACCAGAGGCACCACTTGTATCGGTGCCAACAGTTGAGAAGTTGCCTGAGGTTGGAAGTAAATGGGAGCCTCTTTATGAAAGGTTTAGGAAATAGCAACCTCCAATATTTGAAGGTAGTGCAGATCCTGCTAAGGCAGAGCAATGGATAAACATGATTACCACCATCCTTGACTTCATGAGGGTGACTGGTAATGAGAGGCTGGCCTGTGCCACATACATGTTTCGGGAGGATGCCCGAATTTGGTGGGAAGTTATATCCCAGACTAGAAACATTAATGCCCTGAGTTGAGAAGAGTTTCAGACTTTGTTTAATGGGAAGTACTACAATGATGCCATCAAGGCTACTGAGGCTGAAGAGTTTATCAGATTACTTCATGGGAGTTTGTCAGTGACTGAGTATGCCTTGAAGTTTGATCGATTGGAAAAGTTTGCCATGGAGCTGGTGTCCACTGATGGGACCAGAAGGGAGAGGTTTCTCCAAGGGCTACTGCCTAGATTATCCCGGGATGTTCGTATCACCACTGTTGCTGGAGTTACTACTTATGCACAGGTGGTTGAGAAGGCGCTCACAGCTGAGAGCGCAGAGAACAAGATCTGGCAGGATAGTGTAGCCAGAAAAGAGTTGAGGAGGACAGGTCCTCCATTTTTGGGTTTTGGTAGGGGTGGAGGCCCCAGTGATCAGAAGAGGAAGTCTCCTAATACCTTCCACGCTCCAAGTCCTGACAAGCGTCCACGTGGTATTACAATGGGTTGTTAGGGTGGCAGTAAGGCCTGGAAGACTTATCCTGAGTGCCTTAGGTGCAAGAGGCGCCATTTGGGAGAGTGTAGGGCAAAGGCCTGCTTCTTATGTGGGGTAGTGGGTCATTTTAAGAAAGTCTGCCCAAAAGCAAGAAAGGAAGAACCTAGGAAAGTGGACAGCTCGGCCCCAACTCGAGTGTTCACATTGACACAAGAAAAAGCTGAGGCTTCACCCTCAGTAGTTACAGGTCAGCTTCTTAGTGCTGGAACCCCTTATATTGTTTTGATTGATTCTGGTGCTACACATTCTGTAACGGCCTGGATAACCAAGACCGTTACACTGTGTATTTTAAATAGTGCAAGACTTGCTAATCAAGTCATTTAGACAAAATGTGAATCCAACGTCATCAACGGATTAGGAATAAAATATTTTGGTCACAAACAGGCTATTTTCGTTAAAAATGACAGTTTAACACATGGAAACTTAAAACAGGGTTTAGATGATTCAGTTACAGCAAATCTCAAAAGTTATAAATAACTCAAGCCACTCTAATGGCAAAATACACATTTTAGGTTTCCGTCCCTGTACAATTCCCCGACCGTGGCGGCCGAGTAGCTGACAATGTACACCTCGCCCCCAGAGCTCTCCAACTCATGGTTGATTCATCATACCCTCGCCTTTACCTGCACCACGTAGCACCCGTGAGCTGAGGCCCAGCAAGAAAGCATGAAATCATGGCAAGATCAACATCAATAATCAAACATTCCACAATGCATAATCAGGAATTCAACAATTCATAACATTTATCCAATCAGTGTTAACACTTAGCAAATTAACAACTTGTCATCCAGACAATCAGTAAATCATATCCATAATGCAATGTTCACATTCATAATCAACAGTTTATCACATCCATCAAGTAACATTTAGGGTCGGCGCCCTAAGGTCGCACTCGCACCCTTTATTTAACCCACTGTCTTCATCTCACTTGGGCCGCCCCCAGTGGAATACTCACTGACTCCGGCCAACTTAACCGAGCTCAGTGATAAATAAGCTGCCTTAGCTACCAGTGGCCGAGCCGCGCCCTGTGCGCAAATATTGATTCCGACACCCTTAGGTCGGTTATCGCATGTCCCATGGCATAATACAACCTAATGACATGATATAAATATAGGGAGCTCTTAGTCCCATCATGTTCACATGGTTAATCACATTCTCATAACAATGCATACAAACATAGGGAACACTTAGTCCCAACCTAACCACATAATCAGGTGCAACTTTCTTACCTTTAGATCCCGCTAGCTCGCTCAATTGATCCTCAAGCACGATCCTGTCTGAACCTTAGTGCATACCTAGTCACAGCCATAGATCAGAATCACCACCAAAATTCAAATCCAAATCCTAGCCTCGGGACCAATCCCGAGCCCCCGGGAAGCCCTAATTCCACCAAACGGGGTGGTGGAATCAAACCCCGAGCCTCCAGGTAAAAACCCTAAAGAAAAACTCAAAAACCCCTTCCTGGAGACAGGGTAGCGCTACAACGCTCTAAGGAGGGCGCTATAGTGCTACAAGCAGAATCAAAACGCCTAGGAAGCCCTAGCCTAGCGCTGTAGCGCCCAAAGGCTAGTGCTACAGCGCTAGTCACAGACCAGCAGCACCCTGTTTTCCCTCTTTGACTTTCCTCGAACCAAAACCCCTTGGAACCCTTCCAACCCTCAATTACACACCAAATTGAGTCTACCATCACCTATATCTCACCCCATACAACTAAATAACACAAGACCTAACCACATGCATCATCAAACTAGAAAAACAAACATTGAACCCAAGAACTGAAAGATTCAACCAGAAACTCAGATACCTAGAACATCAAAGCCAGAACTTGTTACCTTCTATGGAGGATTTCGACCTTAAGTTATCCCTAGCATCTAACTAGCCTCAAGCCCTTCAACTCCTCAGGTTCATATCCCTTTATTCCAACCAAAAACTCAAACTTAGAAACCACCACATTAAAACCCAGAAAAACACATCAGGAAACCTTAAAACTTACCTCAATTGACTGGCTAAACCCTGCTAGTTCTTCTAGCTTCACCAAGGTCCTTAGCCCTAAGATCCATCTTGAGCTTACTATGGAATTCCAGCTCCAAAACACACAAGGAATGGTGAAGAGATGACCTAGCCGAATGAGAGAGAGAGAGATAACTCTAAGTGTCCTGTTTTTCTTTCTTTACTTCTTCTTTTCTTTTCCTTAAGCTTCTGAGTTAATCTACAACTTCCACTAAGACATAAAGACAGATGTTACTTATCCCTTATAGTCAAATGACCATATTACCCTCCCAATTAAACCAAGCTTTTAAATATCCTAAGGGCATTTTAGTCATTGCTCCCATTTCCCACTAACTCCTCAAGTGTCCTAAATATTTACCACTTAATTCCCATTTTCTAATTAGTCACCAATTATATTTCTCAATACCAAATCATCTCCAATATATTCTCCAAATTCCCAGATACATCCCCAGGCTCACACCGAGCCGGGTGTAAATCCACGCTGTGACTTTCCCGCTAAACCGCTTGTTAGGATCGCCTCGAGCCACAAGTTGCAGACATACCCACATAATAATGTGGTCTCATCATTATCCTACCAATATACACACAAGTATGCAATCACGCTCTCAATGAGCCAAATTACCAAAATACCCCCACAACAGAGTATATAACCCCATGCATGCCTTTATCATCATATAATAATATGACCCACATAATCATGCATATAATCACATAGTAGCACAATAAATCAATTATGGCCCTCCCGGCCTCCTAATCAAGGTCCTAAACCTTATTAGGAAATTTGGGTTGTTACACATTCTTTTGTTGCTAGTCGAATTATTGATAGACTGTGTAGACAATGTGAATATTATGCTATGGGGTGTGGAACCTTATTACCCACTGGGGAGTTAGTAGTATCTAGGAGATGGGTCAGATCTTTGCCAGTGACAGTGGAGGGCAGAGATTTGTTAGTGGATTTGATAGAGTTAGTTATGACTGACTTTGACATGATTATGGGTATGGATTGGTTAGTGAAGTATGGGGCAACCATTGATTGCAGAAGGAAGATGGTCACCTTTGAGCCTGAAGGTGAAGATCCTTTTGTATTTGTTGGTACTGTGGATGGACCACACATACCTATGATATCTGTTATGAGGGCTAGAGATCTATTGAAAGGAGGATGCATAGGATTCTTAGCCAGTGTGGTGGATACCACTCAGGTCATGCTAGTGAGACCAGAAGAAACTAGACTAGTCTGTGAGTTCCTACATGTGTTTCCAAAAGATTTACCAGGGTTGCCACCACACAGAGAGATTGAGTTTGTGATAGAGCTGGCACCAGGGACAGAGCTAGTGTCTAGAGCACCTTATAGAATGGCCCCAGCTGAGTTAAAAGAATTGAAAGTACAGTTGCAAGAGCTGTTGGATTTAGGTTTCATTAGACCCAATTTCTCACCCTGGGGTGCGCCAGTTCTGTTTGTGAAGAATAAAGATGGTTCTCTGAGGATGTGAATTGATTATAGAGAACTGAATAAGTTAACAATTAAGAACAAGTATCCTCTACCAAGGATAGATGATTTGTTTGATCAGTTGCAAGGTAAAATGGTATTCTCAAAGATAGACCTTCATTCTGGTTATCATCAATTGAGGGTCAAGGAGGGAGACATACCAAAGATTTCTTTTCGCACTAGATATGGGCATTAGTCATGTCTTTTGGATTAACTAATGCCCCAGCTGCTTTTATGGATTTAATGAATAGAGTGTTCAGGATTATCTGGACTAGTTTGTGATCGTCTTCATCGATGATATCCTAGTTTGTTCTCAGTCAGAGTTAGAACATGAGCAACATTTGAGATTGGTTCTACAGAGACAGAGGGAGCACAAATTGTTTGCTAAGTTCAAGAAATGTGAGTTCTGGTTATCTCAGGTATCTTTCCTTGGGCACATTGTCAGTAAGGAGGGGATTAAAGTAGATCCAGCCAAGATAGAAGTAGTCAGAGATTGGCCAAGGCCAAAGAATGCTTCAGAGGTGAGAAGTTTCCTTGGATTGGCAGGTTATTATAGACATTTCGTGGAGGGGTTCTCTAAGATTGCTACTTCATTGACTGAGCTGACACGTAAGAATCAGAAGTTTGTGTGGTCAGACAGGTGTGAGAACAGCTTCCAGGAACTGAAACAGAGGTTGATTATAGCTCCAGTTCTGAGTCTTCAAACAGATCAGAAGAAGTTTGTGATATACTGTGATACCTCACATCAAGGTTTGGGTTGTGTTTTGATGCAGGCAGGAAATGTGATTGCTTATGCCTCACGTTAGCTGAAGGAGTATGAACAGAGATATCCCACTCATGATTTAGAGTTGGTGGCTGTGGTCTTTGCATTAAATGTATGGATGCATTACCTTTATGGGGAGAAGTGTGAGATATATATTGACCACAAGAGCCTAAAGTACTTCTTCACACAGAAAGACCTGAATATGAGACAAAGACGTTGACTAGAGTTAGTAAAAGATTATGACTGTGAGATTTTGTATCAACCAGGAAAGGCCAACGTGGTAGCTGGTGCTTTAAGCTAGAAGGGTCCGGGACAGATTTTTAGTGCGAGGCTGATAGCCAAGGAATTAGCAGAGGATATGACCAGAGCAGGTATAGAGTTGCTGGTGGGCCAGATGGCCAAAATTATGCTACAGTCTACGCTGTTGGAAAGAATGAAGGAGGGTCAATTGGGTGATCCATAGCTGATCAAGATCAGAGAGGATGTTTCGGCTGGAGTATCCAGAGATTATGCAGTGTCTGATTTGGGCTTGTTGAGGCACAAGGATCAGATATGTGTTCTGTTAGACACTGCATTGAGACGAGAGATTCTGGATGAATCTCATACTACTCCTTATTCTTTGCATCCATGCACCACGAAGATGTATCAGGATGTGAGATCGCTGTATTGGGGGCCTGGGATGAAGAGGGATGTAGTGGAGTATGTGGCTAAGTGCTTGACATGTCAACTGGTCAAGGCTGAACATCAGAGGCCAGCAGGGCTATTGCAGCCTCTGGATATACCATAATGGAAATGGGAGGACATCATGATGGATTTTGTGGTGGGATTACCCAGGACTGTGGGTCAACATGATTCAGTGTGGGTTATTGTGGATTGCTATACCAAGTTAGCTCACTTCTTACTAGTGAGGACTACATATGCAGTTGATCAATATGCAAATATCTATGTGAGAGAGATCGTGCGCCTCCATGGAGCACCGAGGTCGATCGTGTCAGATCGGGACCCCACATTCACTTCCAAGTTCTGGGGGAGTTTACAGAAGGCCATGGGGACACAGCTGAAGTTCAGTACTGCTTATCATCCTCTGATAGATGGATAATCTGAGAGGACGATCTAGATATTAGAGGACATACTGTGAGCATGTGTGCTGGACTTTGGTGGGTCCTGGAGTAAGTATCTACCTTTGATAGAGTTTTCCTACAACAACAATTACCAGTCTACCATTGGGGTAGCGCCTTATGAGATGTTGTATGGTAGGAAATGTATATCTCTTATTCATTGGGATGAGACACGGGAAAGGAGATACTTGGGTCCTGAGGCAGTTTAGAGGACCAGTGAGGCCATTGAGAAGATTAGAGCTCGGATGCTCGCTTCTCAGAACAAACAAAAGTTATGCAGATCCCAAGCGCAGGAATGTGGAGTTCAAAAGTGGGAGACTATGTCTTCCTTAGAGTCTTGCCATGGAAAAGGGTGAGAAGATTTGGGAAGAAGGGCAAGCTGAGCCCTAGATTTGTAGGTCCATTTGAGATCCTGGAGAGGATTGGTCGGGTGGCCAACAGGTTGGCCTTACCACCTGCATTGTCGACCGTGCATAACATATTTCACGTTTCAGCTCTTCAGAGATATGTATCTGATAAGACTCATGTTTTGAGCTACGAAGATCTGGAGCTTGAGGCGAATCTCTCCTATAAGCAACAGCCAGTCCAGATCCATGACAGAAAGGACAAGGTCCTCAGGAATAAGACGATACCTCAGGTTAAGGTATTATGGAGGAATAGCAAGGTCGAGGAAGTGACCTGGGAGCTGCAATTAGATATCATCAATCAGTATCCCGAGCTGTTCAGGTAAATTTTGAGGACGAAATTTCTGTAAGGAGGGGACAGTTGTAATGCCCCAAAATCCCTAATGAGGTTTAATGGTTGGATTAGTAGGCCAGGAGGGCCATAATTGATTTATTATGCCATTAAGTGATTATATGCATATTTATGTGAATTATATTATTATATGATGTTAAATGCATGCATATGGGTCCACATTTCATTATAGGGCCATTTTCGTAATTTGGCCCGTTGAGAGCATAATTGTGTATTTTCATGCATGTTGGTGAATTATTGATGAGGCCACATAATTATGTGGATTTGTTCGAGCTATTCAGCATGAGACGATCTTTTAATGCAGGTTAGTGGTTTGGTCATAACGGGGTTGATTTCGGGGCTCGGGGTGAGTCTCAGGGTAATTTGACGATTAGAACATTACTGAGAATTAAAGGATAATGGGATATGACTTATTGGTATTTGAGAATATTGGAAATAATGGGAATTGGAGAGCGTTAATTATAATTAACGAGAAAGGCAGGAAAGGATGATTTTACCCTTGGTGGCTGTTTAGGGTTTTATTTAAGCTTAGGGGCAATATTGTCTTTTCACCTTAAGGATTATATTAACCATTTGAAGGCTCTAGAAACCTTGCAAAACAATAGAGTACCTAGTTGTTCTTCTCCCAATAGTTTTTTTCTCCTTATTTTTCCTTTGGATTTTTGAGCTTCTTTTGAGGATTCAAGCTAGGGAAGTGAGTCTTGAGGGCTTTGGGTTGTGTTCCACCACTGAAGAGGGTTCTATACTAAGCTTGAGGTAAGTTTCTAGAAATTAAGACTCTGGTTTTATACTCTGTTTTCATTTGGTTTTCAGCTTGATTTCTAGATTGGATAGTTGAGAATTGATGGGAGTTTTCTGCAAAGATTGATTGGGTTATGATGCCTAGTACTTGTAGAGTGAATATTTGGGTTCAATTGGGAGTTTGAATGAAGTTTGGGAGCATGATTTTAAGGTTGGAAATGGAAAAATCAAAGGAGGGAAAAACTAGGGCTGATCAGCCTGGTCCTAACGCTACAGCGCCCAAGGGAGGGCGCTACAGCGCTAGCTAGGGCCATTCCACCCTGCTTGTAGCGCTGGGGCGCTAGGGGGGCAGTGTTGTAGTGCTACCCTATCTTTTCTGATTATTATTTTGAGTACTTTTGAGGGTTTTTGGATCGGGGTTTCAATTCCTAAGGCTCGGGATCGAATCTACTAACTGTTTGGGTACGATTCGGGGTCCCGAGAGTGAGGTTTAGGTCAAGAACCTTTTATTGCTCATTTTCATTGATGGGAGTTATATTTTTGTTATGACTAGGTGAGCGCTAAGGAATCAATGGATCGATCATTCTCAAGGGTCGTTCTTTTACTATTTCTCGCTCGAACCAGAGGTAAGAAAAATGCACACAGTATGTGACATGCATGGTTATTAATGAGGCATGTTGAGTGTTATATATGTCTACTTTGATTGCATATTAAATGCTTATAAATCTTGCTTAACTGTGAATGGCACTGACCTATGAGTCAGAAATCGGCAATGGTGTCAGTACTGACTATGAAGCTGTGACTCATTAGTCAAGTTCGACAGTAGCACTGAGCACTGGTCGTATGGTATTGACTTATGAGTCAAAAATGGTATTAGCGTGTTTAACGCAAGCCAAAAAGATTAGATCTAATTGACATAAGCATTATCATTATAAGCATGAAATGCTTGACCGACCTTAAGTTCGTTGAAAATAAAAGCACCTGTCTAGTCTAATGGCTAGTTACTTAGAGCTAGGGCCAGAAGGCCCAGGTGACTGCATCGTCACATGGCTAAGGGTGCGAAGCCCAAGTTAAACACTCACTCATCAGTCACTCATCTAATTTAAGTTAGTGACTTACTCATCAGTCACTCATCTAGTTTAAGTTAGTGACTTACTCATCAGTCACTCATTTGATTAGGGCTACAAGCCCCATCATGGTTACTAGAATCTTGAAGTGATATTCACTCATCTGTTTAGGGCTATAAGCCTAGTATGATTATCATAATCATCATTTGATATTGTATACATGCACTAATGAGTTTTCTTGCTGAGCCTTGGATCACGGGTGCTATGTGGTGCAGGTAAAGGGAAAGAAAATCACACCCAACCTTGAGTGGAGAAATTAGGTAGTGATGTGTACATATGCAATCGCTTGACCACCACAGTCAAGGTGTTTCTCGGAGGAACTAGGGGTTAACCCTATTTTTGCCACTTATGTCGGCAGGTTGTAATTTTACACTGTAATGACCATTTTGGATTGTAAATAACTTGTAAATGCTTTTATGGGCCCATGAACAATTTTACGTTTTAAATAAAATATATCCTTTCCTTTTGATTGAATTTTTCACCTTAGCCTATTATTGACACCTAGATGCACGTTTATAACCAAATGACTCGATTAGCGAGTTAAGCACGGTCCAAAACTCACAGTAACGGTCTTGGAGTAACGAGGGCATTACAGTCAGCCAGTTGAAGAGTAACAGTAATGGGTCTAGCATCCCCCAAACCAAGCCTTTTAAATATTGACAACGCCATTAAATTTATGCTTGCACCCAAATCACATAAGGCTCTCTCACAATGAAAGTTCACAATGGTGCATGATATAGTGAAACTGCCCGGATCTCTTAACTTTTTAGGAAGCTTCTTTTGAATAATTGCACTACACTCTTCAGTTGATGCAACAGTTTCATAATCCTCCATTTTTCTCTTATTAGACAATATCTCTTTCATAAACTTCACATAACTAGGCATTTGTGTTAGGAGTGTGTCCTAAAAGCATGTAAAGACATTTGTTTTTTCTGTGAATAAATAAATACAATGGTTTATTATTATTGCCATATTTAGATTATTAAATTATTGTTTGAATAATTTTGTAAATATCAGAAAAATTCCATATTCATTATTGAGGATGTGATCTTGTATTAGTACGAGAGAATTAAGATCACATGAATGAATAAAATAGTCAACAACAACAAATTAAAGTTATGGAATTCTTCAATTGGAGTTGTAAGTACGGTTTACTAAGTATCATAATGATACAAATAATCTAGATTAAGATTATTGATGTGGTAAGACATCTTAGTAAAGGTGCTTTATATAATATGATTATATATGACATGGATCGATATGAATTAAAGTCTTTATCCAAAAACCATTTAACAATAAAGACTTGTAATTCATATCATAACTGATGATCATTTATACATCAACCTAAATCCTGAGTGTTCATGAACTCCTGTTCATGTTTATTAAATCTTTTGATTCATTCGTTAAGGTCTCTTCAAAGAATGAGGCTAATGACTTTTGTTTTGGAGATTTAATATCATGGATGGCTGGGAACATGTATCAACAATACGGAATCTAATCTTTCCTAACGGATCGTATATTAGTTCCCTTAAGGGTTAATTCTAGAACTGAATGATTTTGAGCTCAAATCTATAATTAGATTATAGATTAATTATTCACTAGTGAATTAATGGTACTTAAGGAATAAGAAGTAAATTAGAAAGGTTAAATGGTAATTCTCCCATTCTAATTTATGAACTAATTAATTAGAGGGTTGAACTATTGTAAAATGGTTATATCAATGGACGACTTAAGAAAAAGATTTATGTAAAAGTATATCTATAACATAAAGAGTGCAATTATGAATTTATAGTGGAGTAATATCAGAATTAGTAAATTAACTATTATAATTAAAGAGTTTAATTATTTAGTTTTAATTTATTGGAGCTTAATGTTATAGGTCCATGGTCCCCGAAATGGCTCAAACAATCACTGTCAAAGGCAAATACAAAAATGGGCAAAAAGGACTTATGTGATAAGTAAAATATTTTTCTATGTATCAAACATAATTATTGTTTAATTATGTGTAATTAATTAATTAATAATTTGATTTATCAAAAATATAATTAATTTTGAATTAATTTATTTTTGGGATTTTTGGTATTTAAATAATAATAAAAATTGGGAAAAATCACATGCCTGCACATGCATTTGGTACACGTGTGGCACAGTGCACATGCACTGTGCTACACACATAAGAGATGGACTGAGTCTCTTGATTCCACAATTTTAGTTATTTAAATATTAAATAAATAATGACATATTTTAATATGATTAAAATATTATTGTTTAAACAAAAATCTGATAACTGATCAGTTATTTTGAATTTGTTTAAAATAACAAATATTTTAATATATTGGATATTATTAAATATTGGATATCAGTTTTCACAGAACGTAAGTTTTCAGGGATAGAAAAATATCTAGGATTCTCTCAGAGAAAAGAGAACAATGACAAAAACAAAGGTCATTGTTCTTCACAAAACCTAGGTCCAAACTTTATCAGATCTCATGTGCTGAGAACATCTGATAAATAGTTATTGCCTATTATTTGTATAGTGAGCCCACACTCGTTCTTTGTGTGCCTGAGAACATTTTGGAAGATCTTGGTGTGAGATCTCGAGGATTCAGCCATACGAAAAGATAGCAGCAAGGAAGGACCTGAGGTAATTTTTCTATTCTTGTCCTTGATTCAATATATATATGAGTGTGAAGAAGTAGATCTAGAAATCTTATGGGATTAATCTGACAATATGATTGTTGTTCCGCTGTGCATAATCTCTGATTTGATCAATAAAGACCAACAATTTGTTCTAGAGCCTCTGCAAAAGGGATGTTAATGTGAAGTTTCTTAAATACCTTAAGAAATTTAGAGAATTGTTTGTCAAGGTTAGCCTTTCAAAACCGTTGAGGATATGGAATCCTTGGTGTAGGCTCAGTGTATTTTGGTTTTTCTGTCTTTGGAGGGTCTTCGGTAACCTCTTCTTGTATTGGACTAGTAACATGTTGATCCTCAGTCTTCTTCCCCTTGTCATCTACTGTAGGTCCATCATACTTTGTCCCACTCCTCAGAGTGACAACTTGACATTGCTCTTTAGGATTAACCTCTGTGGAATTGGGAAAATTCCATTGGTGTCTGCTAGAAAACATTTTATCCATTTGACCTATTTGTGTCTCCAAACTTCTGATTGAAGACCTTGTCTCTGTCATGAATTGATTTAATTGGTCTGGCTGAATTGTTGACGGGTTCATTTGAGGATGGGGTGGTGGATGAGATGGGCGTGGGTTTTGATCATAATATGGTCTAAAATGTAATCCATAAGTCGGTCGATGAGGGGGTTGTTGAGGTGGGTATTGTGGATACGGCGGTTGTAACCCTTGATTATTTTTCCAAGACAGATTATGGTGATTTTTCCAAGCAAGAGTATAGGAATTGGAGTAAGTGTTGGGTGCAAGTCTTGAAAAGTTACCAATAACCTGTGCCTGTTCCAAAGGCATATTATTCACATTTGTTGAGCAAATAGCTGGGCTCGGGCATTATTCATAAGAATGTGGTCCCCCACAAATCTCACAACTCACGACATTCTGTACTTGCATTGCTTGTGCAGCGAGATTAGTCTGCTGCAATTGCTTGGTTAGAGATGCCACTTGAGCGGTCAATAGCGCAATTGGATCAACTTCTAAGACTCCTGCTACTTTCTTATTCTCACGCTCAATAGGCCAATTATAGTTATTCATGGCCATCTCTTCCAATAATTCATATGCTTTATTAGCGCTTTTTCTCATAAACGCTCTTCCCGACGCTGCATCTATAATTGTCCTTGCATTTCCCCCCAAACCATTGTAAAATGTATGAACCCGCAGCCACTTTTCTATTCCATGATGTGGGAATTTCCTTTGCAACTCTATAAATCATTCCCATGCATCATATAAAGACTCCCAATCCAATTGATGGAAGTTATTAATCTCTCCTCTTATTCTGGCTGACTTGCTAGGAGGAAAATATTTACCAAGGAATTTCTGAGCCAAATCTTCCCAAGTAACTATAGAGTTTCCTTGTAATGAATTCAACCAACTTTTAGCCATGTCCCTTAGTGAAAATGGGAATAATCTTAATCTTACAGCGTCATTACTCACCCCATTCATTTTGAATGTTGCACACAACTCTAAAAAGTTTGTGATGTGGAGATTTGGATCCTCATTTGGTAACCCCCCAAATTGTACACAATTTTGTACCATCTGAATAATTAAGGATTTTATCTCAAAATTATTTGCTTCAACAGTAGGAGGACGAATGCTTGAATGTATACCAATATCAGTAGGGAGTACATAACTTCTTAATGGTGGATCAGCTTCAGTTGCATTACCCATATTTGCATTGTTGTTGACAACATTATTTGCGTTCTCAGCCATGGTGAAATCCAACCTTTTCTTTATCTTGCGATTTTCTCTGCATGTTCTCTCAATTTCAAGGTCTATCAGTATGAGTGCCTTTTGTCTACTACCCCGCATACACCAATAATTCCTGAAACAAACAATAGCCTTGATCCAGATAAGTGTAAAACAATAATAAACAAAAAAAAAACAAAATTTATTCAAACAACAATTAACTTTGATATTGGAAATTAAGTCCCCAGTCAACGGCGCCAAAAACTTGATCATGAATTTTTATATATATATATATATACGCAAGTGCATACAATCGATTCAAGTAATATAGATGATAAATAGAGTATTGTTCCCACAAAGACTATTTACCAAGTACCAATAATTGTTCTTTGATTTTTATTTGGCAACAAATTTTAGATGAATGAATTTAATTTTAAAAATGTAAATAACTATGAACAAAAATAACTAATCAAAAGATGATAATCAATATTAAAAAGACCTAGGGTGTTAATTTCATAAACTTTTCATTCTACTAATTTTATTAATCAGTTCTAAATTTCTTTCTTTCCATTCTAATAGCATGTTAACATAAATCGATTCCTATTCTTTTTCAAGATATAAGATCTCATCCTATATGCAGGTTTTCTACATCTCTGTGATAAACTTAAACATATAGCAGGCATTAAGCATAGAAAACTTATTACTACACAAGCCATACATGTACTTTCGTCCAATATGCAACCTATGTCTATATAATGATAGCATATTCAATTCTCTTCTTTCAAATTTTGAATCAAAATCACAAATCAAGAAAATATTGATCAGATATTTACTAGTAGTAGACACACATTATATAGATTAGAATAGAGAAGAAAAATCAATAGAACATCATAATTAAATTAGATAGAAATCCAAGTGACTACATTAGACCCTAGATAAAAATGTTTAGTTCATATCAGACATGACTAAATCATCAAAATAATAATTCAAGAATATAAGATTCAAAAAATTGAAGAAGAAAGAAAAATATAAAAATGCAGAACAACTAGTCTAAGAATCAAAATTAGTCTCTAAAAAACGTAATTAAAATCTGACCTAATGACCTAGTTAAACCCTAACTCTGAATTTATAGTAAAAAATTACAAAGGCTTTGTTTTTCATATGCAGGCCGCGACTTGGAATTCTTTAGGTCGCGGCCCGTGTCAATTTTTGAAGCATTCCGAGTCTATATAAGTCTTCAGGCGCTGCGACTTAGGCATCTCAAGTTGCGGCCCGTGTCCAGAATGTCCCCTTGCTTAGCCTCTAAGTTCCCCTTGTGCCGCGACTTATAAGGGCAAGTCGCGACACTAATTCCTTTCAGCATCCTTGTGATTCTGACTTGCCTAGAGTCATGACTTATAAGCTCAAGTCGCTGCCCTAATTTCTTTATTTCTCAAATTCAGTCTTTCAACCTCGTTTCTTTATCACAAACTGACTTTTACTTGTCCTTAGCATCATTTTGAGTCGAACAACCACCAAGAGCTTCGTTTTTCCACCATTTTCTCTTTTTTTTTTTTTTACATTTTTCTCATGATTCACCGCACCAACCTACAACAAAGACAAACAAAAGCGCAATCTTGCACAAAACATACATAAAGACTCAAGATTACCACAAAAACACATTCTAAAACGACACTAAAATTAAGTTATCAAAATACAATTTTTAAATGCCTACAATAGAAACTCAATTTTCACATTTTCACTATGTGAAATCATTAAGAGTTTTACACCTAGCTTGTGTAAGAACACTTGGTATTTGTATTTTAACCAATCCCAACATTCCTCCACTTGGTTAAATACAAACTTTTACCTCTAGCTCAAAATAAAGTGCATTTCGACTTGAACTTTTCCCAAGTGAAAATACCACAAAGTCTTATTGAAATCATTGGTTGCTTAAAAGCTTGAACCAAGTATTCCTTATGATAAAATCAATGATACCTCACACACCTCCACTTGATCATTCATTTTCCCAATTTTCTCGTTTAGCACTCATATGGCCATGTGCTCATCCTTTCATGAACTTTTCGGGGAGAAACTCCAACTCCCATGAAAGGCGGCACCACCTCTAAGTTCACATAGGTGAAGTTCTTACATTATCTTTGCTACCTTTATAGATGTTTGTTGCACTCAACTGAACTTCACTAAAAGCCCTAGTCTTAATCCGCACTTGATAGCTGTTGGGATTAATGCCCTATAAAGCATATGTATTGAACAATGTTTTATGAAATAAATAATTGAAATGAATTTTTTGCATATAATTATTGCATATTATTATTGATAGAATAATATTATATGAATTTTAGAAAATTCCCAAGTTCATTATTGTGACTACAATCTTGTATTGGTATGAGATGATTAATATTGTAGGGAACAAATTTAAATAGTTCGCAGTAAAACAAAGTTATATGAAATCTTTGGATTAAATACTGTAAGTAGAGTTCACTAGTATTATGAATACATGTAATCTAGATCCAGATTATCGATGTAGTAGGACATCTTAGTGGAGGTAATTTGTGTAAAGTGGTTATACATGAACGTGACCCAATATATTATTAATACTTAATAATACCATTTACTTTGTAAGTATTAATTAATCATATCAATAAGATGGTTATATACAAATTGATCTTAATACTTAAGTTATTATGAACTCATGTTTATGTTATATGAGTTCTTTAATTCACTCGTTATGGTTTGTCAAAATGATCAGGCTGAAAACTTTTGTTTTGGGAACTCATTGATGTAAATGGCTGGGGACATAATATACAGATATGGAATCTATACCTTTTCAAGAGGAATTGAATAATGGTTCTCTTAAGGGTTGGCTTTTGGAACTGAAAGGTTATTGAGCTCAAATTCATAGATTAGTTTATGAATTAACCTTCACTAGTAAAGTTTATGGTGCTTAAGGACACATGATATAATTAAAGAGGTTAAACAGTAATTAATTCCTACTTTAATTATGAACCATTAATAGAGGATTGAATTGTATGTAATGATTAA
Organism: Humulus lupulus; assembly: GCF_963169125.1. Classification (NCBI taxonomy): domain Eukaryota; kingdom Viridiplantae; phylum Streptophyta; class Magnoliopsida; order Rosales; family Cannabaceae; genus Humulus; species Humulus lupulus. Next base: position 152,661,192 of record NC_084798.1, on the reverse strand, counting down.
ATCGATTGATGCTTTTTATACTTAAAAGTACTCAATAAATAAATGTCTATAATTACAAGAGTGCAGTCTCAAATATTTAGTGGAATAATATTGAGACTAATAAATTAAGGTTATTATATTAAAGAGTTTTAATTAATAATTTAAATTTATTTGAGTTTGAAATTATAGGTCCATAGGTTCCCGAGATGGCTCTATCAACACTATTCAAGGTAACAGTTTAAATTGAGAAAAATCAGGGAAATGACATATTTGGAAGAATTTTGTTCTTCAGAGTCAAATATGTAATTGAGATAAATTAATTAATTAATACATTAATTTTCAAAATTAATAAATTAATTAATATAATTTTCAAAAATAATTTTTTAAATAAAATTGGTATTTTTGAAATAGCATTTAAATAATTAAGATAATTAATTTTGAATGAATTAGTTTTATATATTTAAATAATGTGAAAATATATTTATGATAATTCAAATTGGATCTGAATTTGAAATGATATTTATTCTTTAATTTATTTCAAAAGATAAGTTATCAGGTTTAGATATTTTTGAATAAATAATTATTAAATAAAAGTAGTTGGAACACGTCCTTGAAATCAGGGATGTGTTACACGCCAACTGCAATGCACTGTAGTTGGCGTGTAACAAAGATCCTAGATTGGATCTTGATATTTCTTTTATTTATTTAATAATTAGTTTATAATTTGAATTTTGAATTTTAAAAGAAATTAATTCTTTTATAAATCTATCATATAGAAATTGTTTCAAGATACGCTTAAGTGAGAGAATATTCTAGAGAGAAAATTCTAAGTTTTTCACAGAGAGAGAAAAATATAACGTAATATTTTCCTATCCCTGAAAACTGTCTCAGACCTAATATTCCAATATCTCATGAGTTGAGTACATCTTGTGAATCAGAAAATTTCTCACTATTACGCTATGTGCCCACACACATCTTGAGGTGTACAAATACATCTTGGAAGATCTTGGTCTGAATATTCACAAGACTGCTTTGGATTGGATGTTCGTTGGAGGTACTAAAAGATAGTGAGGATTCTTGCTCGTTTTACAACTAGTAAATCCTCATCTTTTTCTTTCTCTTTGATTAATGTTTTGCATATTTGGATCTGATTATTTAAAGATTTTTTAAATATTTTTTTTTTTGAAAACTTTGGGCCCACCACCCCTTGTTTTTCGCTACGTATATGGTAAACTAGTTACCAACAATAGCAACCAACACTAACCATCTTGGATGGAATTCACAATAGTTTTAGTGTTAAACCAATCAACTTATCAATGACTTGTTCTTACCCATTGAACTATTTTCCTTGTGATTAACAAGGTTGGAGTTGGGTTGCCATCATTGGTGAATTTATCTGTAACGCCCTGGATAGCCAAGACCGTTACACTGTGTACTTATAAAGGTGCAGGACTTGCTAATCAAGTCATTAATTTGAAAATGTGTCGCTAAACATGTAGGGTATAAGGTTAAAAAGGTTTTGGTCTCAAAAACTCATTTCTTATATTTATATTGTAGTAAACATGGGATCCCATACAAAATGAAGTTAAAGAAACTTTACAGACTCCCAAAAGTACATGAGTAACCACTAGCCATACTAAGGCAAAATAGACAGTCTTCAGGTTCCATGTCCTTGCCTAGACCTCAACCGTGGTGGCCGATCACCTGGCTATGCACATTCTGCTCGCTGAGCTCTTCAGTCAGGGCTGATCTAACTTGCCCTTGCCTTTACCTGCACAATGTAGCACCTGTGAGCCAAGGCCCAGTAAGAAAACATCATAGATAACTCAAGCAATGATCACAGACAAATAGCTCAGTAAGCATGTATACCCATCAGATAATCCACAACAAATATTCAGCATATACAATCCAATACAAGATACATTCTATCACATATAACATTCATATCACATAATATTCAAGGCCGACGACTTAGGCCGCACCCTCTGTTTAACCCACTGACTCCGGCCCGCTAGCTCAGTGCATAATAAGTTGTCCTCGGCTACCAGTGTCCGAGCCGCGCCCTATGCGCTAGTGAGACCCTTGGCACCCTTAGGCCGTTGGTTCACTAAATGGCTTGCATGGCTTAATACCATCTTTTCAAGCATCTACAATAGGGAGCCCTTAGTCCCGTCACATATATTAAACCAGGTGCAGTTTTCTTACCTTTAGTCTGTACGGTTATCAAATTATGAGCAACGCCCCTCAAGCACGATCCGTTCCCGAGCCTAAGCTTTTATCACCTAGCCACAACCAAAGTATAGTGTTCCGATAATACTCCAATATAGGTTTCCAGTTGTAAAACTAACTCCCGAGACTCCAAATTCCACCAAGCACGGTGGTGAAACCAAACCCGAGCACACTAGACCACTCTCCCGTGCTTAAAACCCTCAAAAATCCATGTGTGTAACCAAGGGCTGCGGCCCCCAAAGCCTAGCCGTGGCCCTTCCCCAAAACAGAACCTACTCCCACACTGAACCACACACGCGCCGCGGCCCTTTCCTTGGGCGTCGCGGCACGCCCCCTTGGGCGAGCCTCCTTGGCTTCTTTGCATGCTAGGGCCGCAGCGCTCTAGAACAGAGCCGCGGCCCTCCCCTTCAAACCCAGATTTTACACCATTTCTAAGTCTGAAACCTCACCTTAAACCATCCCAAAGCTTCCCAACTCTTAACCAATTAATTCCCAACTTCTTTAGCATGATCTAAACAACATAATTCCCAAGAAAACACAGCCTAACACACTCTAATCTCCTCCTTTCAATTTCTGAAACCCAAGTGCTACAAACACTCAAACCAGCCACTCAAACTCAATTTAAAACCTCTAAACTTGGAGTTGAAACTTACCTTTGCTGTAGAATCACTTCACCAAGCTATGGCCAAGCTAAGCTCCCAAGTTTTCCCTCTTAATTCTGCCTTAGAACATCAAAATCATACTTGTTTCAGCACTTAACTAAAACCCAGCTAGAACTCAGAATTCAACCACAGAAAATAGAGTTAGATGCTTACCTTAATCCCTGCTTCAGTTCCTTGATTTCCCCTGAGCTAAACCTCCAAATTCTCACCACCAAACTCAGAAATCCCAACTTGTTTCCCCTGTTTTCTGTGTTCTTTTTCCTTCCCTTTGTTTTCCTTAAGCGTGAGAGAGGGCTGAGGCTAAGTTTAAGTCGGTTTGTATTTTTCTTCCAAAGGCTTCCTTAAGTCTATCTCACACATTAAGTTAATCCCGAGACTCGGGGTGCCGAAACCGTCCCTGAGGCCAAAATGGTAAAATCCCCCAATATTCCCTCCTAGACATTCTAACCTCAAATATATCTCCATATATTTATTTTCACGACCCGATAATCCAAATTGCTACCTGCTATCTAAAATTATCCCCGACTTCTCCAAAGTCATATCTTAAACCCCATTGTGATTTTTCCCGCTATCTGACCCTAGAATCGTCTTGAGTCGTGCTCAGCGAACTTGTCCACATAGTAATGTGGTTCTCACATATATCACATATCATATTACCACATAATATAATCAATTATCATATAAACATTATTAAACATATAATTACTCATTAAATCTCAATTATTCCATTAATGCCCTCTTGGCACACTAATCAAGGCTCTTAAGCCTTATTAGCAAATTTGGGTCGTTACATTATCACTCTAGGAGTTTTAGTCCCACCCCTTTTGAAATTGATATTACTAACCATCTCACACGAGGTTTTATAAATGGATCCACTAAGTTCTCACTTGTCTTAACATATGAGATTGATATGATTCCATCTTGAATCAATTGTCTCACATATTAATATCTTAGACTTATATGTCTAGACTTCCCATAGTACACACTATTATATGCCCTAGCGAGAGTAGCTTGACTATCACAATGTATCGAAGTTGTTGATACCATATCCACGATAAAAGGGATATCCAATATAAGATCCCTAAGCCACTTGGCCTCTTTGTCGGTCGTCACTAGAACTATAAACTTCGCTTCCATGGTTTAGTGTGATGTACAAGTTTGTTTCTTGGAGCCCCAAGATAGAGCACCTCCACCAAGAGTATAACCAGTGGTGGAGAGATTGTCTCTCACTCCCGATATCCAACTAGCGTTGGAATATCCTTCAAGTATCCTAGGAAAATTTGAATACTGAAGGCTATATTCTTTGGTACACTTAAGATATCCAAGAATCCTTTCAATAGCCTTCCAATGCGTGAGACTTGGATTGCTAGTAAACCTTCTAAGTTTACTAATCGCATCTGCAATGCCTGTTCTAGTACAATGAGTGGCGTACATTAGGCTTCCTATCGCACTTGCATATTCCAATTGAGCCACTGATCTTCCTTCATTCTTTTCAAGCTTCATGTTTGAATCAAATTGTATATTTGTCTCTTTAATTTTGAGATGATTAAACTTGCCAAGCACTTTCTCGACATAATGAGTTTGACCCAATACAAAAACCCCACTATTTCTTCTAACTTTGATACCTAGAATGGTATTGACCTCTCCAAGGTCCTTCATCTTAAAGTTAGAAGATAGAAACTGCTTTGTTTCTATTATTCCTTTTATGTCATTACTCAAAATCAACATATCATCTACATAAAGACACACTAATATGACATAGTCATCACAAGTCTTATAGTATAAGTACTTCCCTGCATTGTTGTGTCTAAACCTATTTGAAACAAAGACTTTATCAAACTTCTAATGCCATTATTTTAGAGCTTGTTTCAAACCATATAATGATTTGACAAGTCTACACACTTTATGTTCATTTCCTTGAAGAATAAAACCTTTTGGTTGTTCCATATAGACCTCCTCATTGAGATCTCCATTTAGGAATGACGTTTTGACATCCATTTGGTGAACATAAATGTTATATATATATGATAAGACTAATAACAATGTAATAGAAGTGATTCTTGCTACTGGTGCATATGTGTCAAAGTACTTTATTCCCTCATTTTGCTTGAATCCCTTAGCTACTAATCTAGCCTTAAATGTTTGTATGGTGCCATCGGTATGGTTTGTCCTTCTAAATACCCATTTGTACCCAATTAGTTTAGACCCTTTTGGGAGGTCAACCAATTCCCAATTGTGGTTAGACATAATTGAATCCATTTCATCATTTATTGTCTCCTTCTAAAAAGTGGAGTCTCTTGAAGACATAGCTTCTTTAAAAGGTTTGGCATCATCTTCTAATTGAAGTACTATTGGATATTTCCATGTAACTTCCTTAATATTTCATTTTATAAGGTATATTGTCTCTATTGGAGAACACTTCTCATTTGATCCCAAATCTTTGAGCCTTTGACTTCTTATAGGCAATAAAGGTTGCTCACCAACCATTTAAGAGTCTCCTCTTGATGCTCTTTAATTTGAATAGGTTCTCTTAATTTGTTGCATCACATGACATATTCTCAAAGAACTCAACCGATAATGTCCTTTGTAACGACCCAAATTCGCTAATGAGGCTTAAGGGTCTTGATTAGTGTGCCAGGAGGGCAATGATGGATTTAATGTGATTTAAATGTGAAATTATATGATTAATAATGTTTGTATGATAATTGATGATAATATGATATATATACGTGATAAATGTGAGAACCACATTATTATGTCGATAAATCTACAACCGGCGACTTGGGGCGATCCCAGGGCTAGATAGCGGGAAAAGTCACAACGGGGCATTTATAATTGACTTTGGACAAGTCAGGGGTAATATATGTGTCGGGTAGTGATTTAGACTATCGGGTTATGAAAATAAATAATTGGAGATATATTTGAGGTTAGGACGTCTAGGCGGGAGTACTGGGGAATTTTACTGTTTTGCCCTCAGGGACATTTCTGGTACTCCGAGCTTTGGGATTAGTTTAATCACCTAAGGATATACTTGGAAAGACTTAGAAAATACTAGACAGAAAGTGTTAACCGACCCTCTCAGCCTTCTCTCTCTTAAGGAAGAAGAACAACTCTGAATTTTCAAGAGAAACAAGCTGAATATTTGGGAATTGAAGGGAATAATCTGGAGGATTAGCTCAGAAACTGATCAAGGATTGAAATAGAGCCAAGGTAAGCTTTGAATTTTCGTTTCTGAGGTTAGGAATTTAGAGAAATGGCTGAGTTTTAAATATCTGTGGTTTTGGCATTTAAGGTGGAAATTGAGGCTTGAAACTTTGAAGATAGGTCAGGGGACTCTTGGAGAAGCGTTTCTGCAGCTGAGGTAAGTTTCAATTCAAGTTTGATTGTTGAATTTTAGAATTTCCATGGCTGTTTTTGAGTTTTTAGGTTTGGAATTTCATAAATTGGAATTGGGATTTTGGTGAGTGTTAGGCTGGATTTTTGGTTGAAATGTGTTGTTTAAATCATTCTAATAATGTTGTTATTGATTAGTTTTGAGTTGGGAGCTTTGGGATGGCTTATGGTGAGGTTTAGAGACTGAAAATGGTGGATTTTTTTGGGTTCGAAGGGGCGGGCCACGGCATGGTTCTTGGTGAGCCGCGACCCTTGGAAGCTGAGTTGTGCTAAGGAAGGAGGGCAGGCCGCGGCATGGTCCATGTAGGGTCGCGACCCTTACCTGTTTTTGGGCCTTTGGAGGTTTCTGATTGGGGCCATGCCGTGGCATGGGTGGCCTATGCCGGGGCCCTTAAGGGATTTTGGGATTTTGAGATTCTAGGCTTGGAAATTTAACCTAGGGTGCTCGGGATTGAATCTTTTACCATATTTGGTGAAGTTCAATGTTCCGGGGACTAAAACTTTGTCTAGAAGCTCATTTAAGATTGTTAATGGTATCCTTTATCTTGGTTGTGACTAGGTGCTAAGCTAGAGCTCGGGGATTGGATCGCGCTCAAGGAGCATTGCTTGTAACTAGTTCGTTTGAAAGCCAAAGGTAAGAAAACTACACCCGGTTGAATATTTGAACGGGACTAAGGGCTCCCTGAAATATATGACTGAAAGAATGGTATTATGCCATGTAAATTGTAAACCAACAGCCTAAGCGTGCCACGGTTAACTTGTACAATTGGCACGGCTTGGACACTGGTATCCGAAGGCTTATTATGCACTGAGCTCGGTTTAAGCGGGCCGGAGTCAGTGGGTTAAACAGAGGGTGCGGCCTATGATGTCGACCCTAGTATTTGTGTAAATTGATTATTGTATTTGGCTATAAATGTTGATTAATGAGAATGTTTAATAATCTAAGTATAGACGTGGATTGTTTGTACCTTGAAGTATGCTTACATGCTATGGATTGAATGATTGAACATGCTTATTATAGTACTTGATTGTCATTATTGTATATGTTGTGTATGTTGTTTTCTTGCTGGGCCTCGGCTCATGGGTGCTACGTGGTGCAGGTAAAGGCAAGAGCAAGATCGATCAACTCTGATTGGAGAGCTCTGCAGGGTGAATGTACATGACAGGTCGCTCAGCCGCCACGGTTGAGGAGACTACAAGGACGAGAGGACCAGAACCTTGTATTTTTCCTTAGTATGGCTAACGTTTACACTTAACTGTTGAATTTTGTAAACCATCTTTTAAACATTGTGATTTTGGGGATCCCTTTTGTAATTGTTATAATTTATAAAATGTATCTTTTGCGGCCAAAATGTCTTTTAGCCCTAGAACACTTTAACTAATGACACATTTTGATTAAATGACTTGATTAGCAAGTCTCACACCTTTATAAACACACAGTGTAGCGGTCTTGGCTATCCAGGGCGTTACATCCTCCTAATCCAGGACCGTTACAATGTGTACTTTAAATAGTGTCAGCCTTGATAATCAAGTCATTTGGTTATAAACGTGTAACTAAGGTTAACGTCAAGGGTTAGGGTTAAAAATTTTGGTCAAAGGAACTATTGAATTTTCTTTTAAAAGTTTCATACTTACATGGGATTCCAAAATATTATAAACAACTATTTAAAAGGGTGTATATACATCAAAAGTTACAACCGGCTGACCTAAGCGGAAAACTAAGTGATACAACCCTAGTCCTCTGAGATACCCTCGGCCGTGGTGGACAAGCACCCGCATATGTACACGCCGCCACTGAAGCTCTCCAACTCATGGTTGGTCAAGCTTTCCTTTCCCCTTACTTGCACCACATAGCACCTGTGAGCCAAGGCTCAGCAAAAAAACTTAAACATGTGCATGAATAATAAATACATGTTCTAAATACATATCTAGCATGCCTAGCAGTAATAATATACTCATGCATACATAAAATTACAAATAAATGATCATTGGATCATTCTGGGGCCCGTTGCCCTGAATATTTGACCATAGAGTCAACCGCAGGCCCTATGCCCTAGCTATGTGACCATAGAGATACTTGGGGCCTTTGCCTAGTTCTGAGTAACTAGCCATAGAGCTAGTCCAGCGTACCTGGAGCTTTCATTTTTCAATGACCATAGGGTCGGTCAACGTAATAGTACATTTTTGATTGGGCCTAACCCTTTCAACCAGCATGCAGCTCGCTATTGCTGCCCTTGACTAATAAGTCAAGCCCTGAGCTAGGTATTCAAATACAGATACATATACAGATACATATACAAATATAGATACAAATAAGCATACTTTAGACAATACAAGTATGCATACATATTTATCATATAATACCAACAATTAAATGCAAATGTAGTAATAACCATGTTCCTTAATGGGGCCGAGCCTTAGCTACGCAAGCCATGCGAACAATCATATAACACTTAGCCAGAAACAGAATATTCAAGTATGTTTAATCAACAAGCGCAAACATAACTCAATCACGTTCATTTATAGGGGCCCGAGCCCTATTCATAGTTATAATCAACAACCGGGCCAAGCCCTAATCACATATATCACGTATTGGGTGCAGTTTTCTTACCTCAGGTCTGAGTATAACATAATAATAAGAACGACCCTTGAGCACGATCTCGGTTTCAAGCCCCTAGCGATAACCTAGTCACAACCATAATATAGGATCTCATCAATAACGAGCAAATAAAGGTATTGACGGTGAAATCTCGTCAACGAAATTAGATCGGAAAACTCAAACGTAAGTCAGGCGAAGTTTATATAAGAACTGAGAGTAAACTTTAAGGAAAAGTAAACACAGATAAACAATGGAGCAAGCCTTAGTTTATTTCTCAATAGCCTCTGCATACAATGAATTTTCCAACCCCTTCCCATGTGGGAGAGGGGTCCTTTTTATAGTAGGCTCTGATGGCCTGGGATACATGGTGGTCCAGGAGACCAAATGGTACATAAGTACTATGTCAGGAGAGTGGTTTCAGAAGCTGAGGTCTTGCATCCAGTACAGGGGCAGGCGTCAGGAGGATGTCTCCACTACTTGTTTGTACCCATGTAAGTGGAGTGGGGACAGACATAGTGGTGCAGGTGGTAGTGGTGTCGACTCTGACTCCTGGCCGTAGACGTACGGGCCATAACTCTTATTTCAGCATTCCCACTCCCCCACTGGTACGGGTGTCCGTACTTCGACATACAGGGTCTTAAGGGCCGTACCCAGTACTAGATCTTACATGAATGTTCCATTCGACTCGTACCCGGACCTCTAAGCATTGGGGTCTTCAAGGCATAGGGAATGGGACACTTGGTGCATGCAATGGTCGTGACGTGAGGCGAGGCTCTCGGGTCCTTGCCATGGGATGCCTGAAGCACCCCGAGGTCACTCACGAGCATGGGTGATGGGCATGTGGCCTCAACAGATGTCTAAGGGCGCGAGGCGAGATGCCTTCCTCGCGAGCCCCTTGTGGACACGGCTCCCTTGGCGTGTGGTCCCACTCGCGTGGCCACCTGGTGGCGTGGCTCCCATGCCACTCAGACTTTGAAGGTCATGGCATGGCTCCTATTCCTTCGCGAGACCTCCTTGGAAGGCCTGTTGATGGCGTGGCACGCGCGGGATACGGGGCCTCGCATGGTGCTGGGCGCGCGCGGGACATGTGGCCTCGCCTGGTGCTGGGCGCGCGCGAGGCGGGGGGCCTCGCCTGGTGCTGGCGCGCGCGAGGGAAGGGGCCTCGCCTGGTGCTGGCGCACGCAAGGGAAGGGGCCTCGCCTGGTGCTGGCGCGCGCGAGGGGGTGGCCTCGCCTGGTGCTGGCGCGCGCGAGGGGGTGGCCTCGCTTGGTGCTGGCGCGCGCGAGGGGGTGGCCTCGCCTGGTGCTGGCGCGCGTGAGGGGGTGGCCTCGCCTGGTGCTGGACGTGCGGGAGGGGGTGGCCTCGCCTGTTGCTGGCATGCGCAAGGCCATCAGGGCTGCCGCGCGAGAGGCAACAGTGGCTCGGGGTCACCCCAACCCAGCCATATTTTTGGGCGTTTATGGGGCCTAAGCATACACTTTGAGTCTTTTATGGGCATGGAATATTGAGCATCCACAAAGGCCATACTTCATGGCTCACTAAGTGATGCTTCCCTTGGGACAATCTCCCAGTAACACAAGACTTATAGGTCTGAGCCTGATAATTTGACTAAGTGACCTTTAGCCTTGTATTTTCACCATGTACTAGGGATTTTTTTCTTAGTAGATTTCTGGCATCCACAAAAGGCTTATGGACCGAGTCCTAGCCTTCAGGACGTCGAATTCTACTAAACTGGGTAGTAGGATCAATCCCGAGCCCTTAGGGTTGAGTTCCTGCACTCAAAATCCCTCCCGGGGCTCAAAACCCCTTAAGCACTGCAGCCACAAGCATCTGAGCCGCGGTCCGACAAAGTCAGAGGCCCCAACTTCCCTTCTCATTGAACACGCACCGCGACATGACCTTGCATCAGGAACTTCCCCTGACCTCTAGGTTCAAGAGGGCCGCGACTTGACCCTACGAACCCAGACTTCCTTGTTTTTTCTTCAGCCAAACTCAACCAAAAACCATCCTAGAATCATAATTCAATCCCCAGAACAGATTCAACACATTACCAGCATCAAAACCCAACTTAAACTTGATTAAAAACTCATCAAAACTCACAATCCAACATTTGAGCCGCAAAGCTCAAGAACACCTCAAGAACACTAAGAAATCTTATCAGAATTCAACTAAAACAGAGATTAGAACTTTACCTCAACTGTGATGTAAGTCCTCTTAGCTGTAGCTAATCCAATCCCAAGTTCAGGTCTTCAATTCCCAAGTTTTTCAGTCACTAATCCCCTTAGAATTGAGACAGAATGAGGGAGAGGGAGAGAGTCGGTTGGGAGAGTATGTGGCCTGATAAAAGTGTTTGTGTTTTGTTTTCTTAAGGCTCAAGTAACTTAAGCTAATCCCGAGGCTCGGTGTGCAAAAAATTTCCCCAAGGGTAAAATGGTCGAAATCCCTGGTATCCCCTTCTATTTTCATTGTCCAACTATATCCTCAAATATATAATCCCATTACTCGATAACCCAGTAATGTACTAGTTACCCAAAATACCCCTTGACTCGCCTCGAGTCGGGTATTGGGTCCTGTTGTGACTTTCTTGCTAACTTGCTCCCTAGGATCATCTCGTGTCGAGTAACCCAAATAAACCCACATAATAATGTGGTCTCTCACATATATCACATACATGCACATATGTACAAGTATGCCCACAATGGGCCAAATTACGAAAGTTTCCCTTCTAATAAGAAACGGGCCCACATGTATATTTAATACACCTTAACATGCATATCTAGTCATATTATCATGTAACTCACATAATCACTTAATTACACACAAATATATCTCATATAAGCATATAATTCCATAAATTGTCATCCTGACCCCCTAATCAAGGCCTTAAGCCTTATTAGGTAATTTGGGACGTTACACAACCTCTCTTGATTCAATTATCACATTAGACTCAAAGTCTAACAATCTATAGGCTTTTCTATTTGAGTCGTAGCCCACAAATTCATATCATATAGGCCTTGGACCCAACTTGGTCCTTTTAGGATCTCTGATCTTGCAATAAGCAAGACACCCCCACACTTTAAGATAACCAATATTTGGTTTATTTCCTTTCCATAACTCATATGGAGATATATTGTTTTTCTTCAAGGGAATACGATTTAAAATATGACATGTAGAAAACAAGGCTTCACCCCATAAATTAAAACTTAATTTTGAATGTAATAACATAGCATTAGTCATTTCAAGAAATGTCATATTTTTCCTATCTCCTATACCATTTTGTTGTGGAGTATATGGGGCAATACATTCATTTATTATTCCAGCTCTTTACAAATCAAATTGAAATCATTTGAAAAATATTCACCACCCCTATCATTTTTAAGCATTTTTATTTTCCTTTCTAATTGATTTTCAACTTCCGCTTTATAAGCTTTAAATACATTAAATGTTTCATATTCGTTCTTAAGCAAATATACATATGAGAACCTAGACCAATCATCTATGAAATTAATAAAATATCTACTTCTTCCTCTAGGCAACATTCCATTTAGTTCACATAAATCACTATGTATCAAATCTAACAATTTAAAATTTCTATCAACACTAAGAAAAATTTTCTTCACCATTTTAGATTTTACACATACTTCACATTTGTCATGCTCGACATTATTACAATTAATCAATACACATTTAATTGTTCTTTTAATTGTGCTAAATCCTATATATGCAAGTCTAACATGGCACAAATTAATAGAATTTAAGTCAAGCAGAACTAGAATCTTTCTTGTTCATATCATCAATAGAGGTGCGAAGTTTAAACATGTCATCACAAGCATATCCCTTCCCCACAAAAATGTTCCCCTTTGACAAACTAAGCTTGCTGGAATCTATCACAACCTTGATTCCCAGTTTGCCAAGAAAATTACTACTCACAAGGTTTCTATTCATTTTTGGTACATACAAAAAATTGGTGAGTAGAATCTTCTTGCCAGATGTGAAGATAAGTCAATAGTTCCCTTTCCTTCTACCTTGGACCTTTTCTCATTGCCCATTTGGATTTCATGCCCTTCCTTTGAAGATTCAAAGGTCTTGAATAGAGATCTATCATAGGTTACATGAATGGTGGCACAAGTATCATACCACCATTTATTTACCTTTCCATGTATGGCATTAATTTCACTTGGTTGAGTTGAGTCTTGCTTCATTATGGTGGTTCCTCTTGAACCTACAATCCCTTGCAAAATGACTATTCTTGCCACACATAAATCAAGGTCCTTCAGAACTCTTGAATTAACCTTCATTCTTCTTAGGTCCCAAGAGTTTGTAACCCTTGCCTTTATTCTTCCCAATTCCTTTGCCTTTATTGTTGTTGGGAGGTTTAGCAACCACATTGGCTTTAGAAGTTTCTCTATTAGACTCTTCTACGTTCTTATCTTTAGAACGAGATTCCTCCTCAATCCTCAAGTGTTTGAGAATTTCCTCGAAGGAAATCTCCTCATTCTTGTGGAAATCTCCTCAAATGATCTTCCTATCCTAACTTGATAAGAACACTTGGTATTTGTATTTTAACTAATCCTAATCGTTTCCAGTTTGCAAGTTTCCCATGGATGCGCCAGAAGGTCTCAAGGGCATGGTGTGGCCTATTACTTAATTGCACCAAACCCGTGGTTTCTCAGCAGGTTTATTCCAGGTGGGTCTGCTATAGCTTCCTCCTATTGTAGATGCCAAGGCCAAACCTTCAACAGTAGCTCCAACAACTATCTTTCCCAACATGGCATTTCACTGACTCTTTTATCTTCTTACATCTAAGAACGCTTCAACAATTGGGTATTGGTATTAAATTAGAAAAAAACAGGGTCGCAGCAGAAGAGGTAGTGGTTTTCATAATCATTAATATCGAGCTAGGATCAATACATATATTTATAAATTAAATCAAAGCACCTAAAAAGAACAGAAGAATACCTCTTGATTCCTATCAAGAATCCTTGAGTTTTTCGTATTATCAAATGATCTTCCTATGCACGTGAAGACTCACACCAAAGTCTTCCAAGTCGATCCTTTAACACACAAGGACGTGTGTAGGACAAATGAGATTCAAATGTTTGATTATTTAGGTTCTATGGATGTTCTTAACACATGAGATCTAAAGAGTTTAGAGAAGAGAATGCTTAGAGAGTTTAGAAAATTTGCAGGCTTAGAAAATTTCTATCAACAGATTGCTTCTAGCTTAAGACTTATCACTTCTTTTAAACATCAAGATAATAAAACAATTTCATATCTTTAATTCAAAAACTGATCAGTTAAAGATATTTAATTTAATTATTTATTTTAATCAAATAAACAAATGATATTTGAATTTAAACAATTCAAATTCAAATCCTAGGCACATGTGACAGTGCTTGTGTGGCGCCACTCACTGTGCATGCAAAGTAAGTGGCTTGTGGCACACTCCATTACCCCTAATTTTTCTCATGTTTATTTAAAATTAAGATAATATATTTATTAAAAAAATAATTTAAATATTATTTCAAAAATAAATATCAAATAATTCAAAATTAGCTTTTTCTTAAATTATCAAATTTGAATAATTATCTTATACTAAGATAATACTAAACTCTCATAATATTAATCCAAAAATTGATTAATATTAATTTTAACTGATATAAAGTTTTTAAAATAAAAACTAATTAGTCAAATAATTACACATAATTATCACGTAATATATCACTTAGCCCTAAAAGATGAATTCTTTTGAAATTTAGTCATTTTTTCCATTAATCTTGCCAATGACATCTTTACCCTCAATAATGTAGTACATAGGCGACTCAAAGACCATGGACCTATAATACTATGCTTCAATAAACATGTCTATTAAGTAAACCCTTTAATTAAATAATCTTATTTATTAATTCCATTATTACTCCACTATAAATACAGAATTGCACTCTTAGTAATTATAGAATTATATTTACAGAGTAATCTCTTGCAGTCAATTGATATAATCAATATATGTAGTTATGTCCTCCATTTATTGGTTTGTTAATTAGAGATGGTCAAGGTTTACCGTTTTACCCTTCTAATTATTTCTTGTTCCTTAAGTGCCATTAATTTACAAATGAATAATTAATCTATAATCATATTATAGATTTGAGCTCAATAACTATTCAGTCTCAGAAATAACCCTTAAGAGAGCAAATATTCGATATATTAGGAAAACATGGATTCCATTATTGTAAAATCATGTTCGTAGTCATTCAAGTTATTGAATCTCCAAAACAAAAGTCACTAGCCTCATTATATTAAGAGGCCATAATGAATGAATCAAAAGATCTAATAGACATGAACATGATTTCATGACTACTCAGGATTTATACTGATGTACAAATGAACATCTTTTAAGATATGAATTAAATCTTTAGGTCAAACAGTAAGTTTATAAAGAAATTCTTTCACATCAGTCCTGTCAAATATAATCTTAATTATATAAAGTACCTTTACTAAGATGTC
This sequence comes from Humulus lupulus, assembly GCF_963169125.1. Lineage (NCBI taxonomy): Eukaryota > Viridiplantae > Streptophyta > Magnoliopsida > Rosales > Cannabaceae > Humulus > Humulus lupulus. Next base: position 152,645,826 of record NC_084798.1, on the reverse strand, counting down.
CATCCACATTAGTAATCTGAATCTAGATTACTTGTATCCATCTATATGCTTGATAAATTATATTTGCAACCATTGATTAAAGATTCCATATTTTAATATGTTGCTTGCTGACTATTTTATTCATTATATATGATCTTAATTCTATTGTATGCATACAAGGTCATATTCTCATAAATGAGTATGGAATTTTATGATATTTATGTATAAAATTTTCAAATAATAATTTTGATAATCAAATATAATAAAAATTGTACTTTTATGTAAATCAATAAAAATATATTTTCACATTCTTTTAGGGCACCAACCCTAAAAATCTCCCAATCTCAATCCCATATTTCGTACATGATCCATAAAAGACTTTACAGAAAGTATCTTGGTAAGTGGGTCAGCTAGGTTTTGTTCTGCGTTATCTTCATAACTGTCATATCACCTTTGTGCATGATCTCTCTCACCATTTGGTATTTTCTTTCTATATGATTTCCTCTCTTGTGGCTTCTAGGCTTCTTTGAATTAGCTACTGCTCCACTGTTGTCACAGTACAAGATTAGTGACTTATTCATATTTGGAATCACTTCCAAATCAGTGCAGAACTTCCTTAGTCAAACCGCTTCCTTAGCCACTTCACAAGCCGCTATATACTTGGCTTCCATGGTTGAATCTGCAATACTGGATTGTTTGATACTTCTTCAGACTACAACTCCTCCACCAAGAGTGAAAGATGACCCAGACGTCGATTTACGGCTGTCTTTGTCTGATTGAAAATCAGAATCAATGTATCCAGTAGGGTTTTACTCATCCCCTGAATAAACAAGCATATAATCTCTCGTTCTTCGAAGATTATTTAGCTAATTTGCACATATACAAGATCATTCTTAAAAAGGAAACATCCTAAAATAATTTGATTTTTTCCAATAGTCTTTCTCTCTGTTTCTCTCTCAAAGATCTAGGTTCACTATTTTATATTATTGGTGTTGTATCTTGCTATCACAGAAAAGATATATTCAAGACCTGCTAAAATGGTCCAATATGATAGATGCCAAACATGTTCTTACACCATCACCAACTAGTTTAGCATCCACCTCCACAAACTCAGGCACACCTCTAGCAGATCCAACTCTATATCGTGTAGTAGTTAGTAACTTGCAATATGTTGATGCCATTTTTTGTCAACTTAGATATGAAGAGTACTAAACAAAAATATAGAAAAAGTAGAAGAATTCAAAGGCTTTTTACGTGGTTCAGCAGTTAAAATCTGCATAGTCCACGAGTCACTATTATTATTCTCACTACTCTCTCAAAGCTTTTTCATAAAGCAATTTGGCAGAGTATTCTCTCATACAATTTTTTGTGTGTCTATAAATGAAATACTCCAGGCTATATATAGACCTGGTTATGAGAATATCTTCCACTAATTCAGGGAAGTTACAATCAATCAAATAAATTCAAAATAAATACTATAAATGTGTTGATCATATAATATCCCATGACAATAGGGATTTAAAATATAATAATAATGAATCCCTACAAAATAGGGATTTCCTAACAGTTTTTTCGCGTGCCAAATGCGTCACTGAGCTCGATCGTTGTGTTGACGTGCCTTCGAGACTGGTCGAGGTTCGAGCTCATCATTCTGGTTACAACCTCCTCCTCGTACAGTAATTTAGTCGAGTACGTTCCTCGGAGAAGGTTGATTTATTCGAGTCTGTAACTCGGGCTCAAACAATTCCACTCATGCTCGAGTGAAGACAATAGATCAATAAGTAGACTAGAATGTTGATAGTAGATCTGGAACCATTTAATTTTTACAAGTTTTACAAGTGTACAACCAACACTTGTTATTTTCAAGCTTACTCTTTTCGAGCCTACATTTCGAGACTATTTATTTATTCTCGAAATTTGGGTGTAACATAATACATCTCTTTAACTTGACTAGACAATCTCTTTTGCATTCAATAATAGCCCAATTTATGGACAAGCCAACTAACGAGCATTGGGTTCTTGTTATTTTACGCTATTGGTGTTGTACACTAGACAACATGCTTTTGTCTATCATGATTTCCCCCTTAACTTTTCACGCCTTTTCATATACAGATTGAGCTGGAAATAAAGACAATTATTCTTTGACCAATGCTTACTTAGTTTATCTTGGGCAGTGGAACCTAGTATCCTGGAGCTCAAAGAAGCAACAAAGTGCAGCTCCTCCACAAAAGAAGAGTACTGCTTTGTCGTCAACCACTCAATTAATACAAAATGACAAATCGTGCATGAACATTAAGAGAATATTCAATGCAATATTAAATGACAGGAGTGATTATAGTGGTTCAACCTAATAAATGACATACATCCACTTGTTCTATTTTATTTCTCTTTGGATCCAAAACCACAAGATCAAGTGAACTAGAATCACCTAAGTTTCTTTCCATATTTTACGTGTTATATTTTTAAAGGTTTGACAAATATATTATGGTCCTTTTTGGCATGACTTTAGAAGAGTTTTTGAAGTCCTAAAATTACTTTTATGTGTGTTTTGATGAAATTTAAAAAAAATATTAATTTAGAAGAGCATTTTAAAGAAGTAATGACTCACCGGCTTCTCCAGGAAGGACTTCTAAAAATACATAGGAATTTTTTTTCTAGTTTGAATGAATCTTTTATAATATCTATTTTACCCTTTTTTATAAAAGAAAAGAAAAATACATCCTTATCTTAAATTCTGCAGATAACAATTTTAGGATATGATTTCTGTATTCCTAAAAAATATTCTATCTTCATATTTCATAAAAAAAAAATTACATACAATTTCTTTTATTTTTACCTTTACCTTTTTTTTGTCATTGTTTTATACATAGAATGAATCTCTAACTACATTCAGATTTTTATATTTAAATATTCAATTTTAGATTTTAGTTTTAAAGTTTTTGTTTCTTTTTTTTTTTTGTTAATTACCTTTTTCTTACTATTTGAAAAAAAAAATTGATTTATTGAGTTATTAATTTATATGTATGTACGCATTCTGATTTTTTGTTTAGAAGAACAATTAATTTTCAAATGAGCTCAGACATAAATTTGATATTTATTTTATAAGAGCTTTTATTTTGTACATACCAAATATTCTGAAAGCTCTTCAACTAAAAAAAAAAGCTATTTCAAAATATAAATCCAAACAAAAATTATAAAGCTCAAATTTTTACTTCTCTTATTTTTATGTTTAAAAGTAAAGTAGAAGCTATGTCAAGCAAGCCCTATATATTATTGTTTTAGTTATATTAATTTTAGATTTTTTAAAAAAATCAATTTTTTCTTTCATTTTTACATTTCTTATTTATATATATATATATTTATATGAGTGCACTTTTAATGATTATTACCCATGGATGATTACTTTAATATTAACTAGTAGATTAAAATCAATGGTCCATATTTATAGTTGTTAATTAATATTTATAAAAATAAATTTTGATTTTTTCAAATTTTTGGAAGGGTTAGCTGATGAAAAATGTGTATTTATTATGAAAATATAATATTGTAAACTTTTCATTTTTCAAATACATGTCAATTTCTAAATATAACTAGTTTCTCTCATTAGTTGGAAACAACATTAATTATGGCAAAAAAAAAAACTAAATTCGAAATTAATGTAGAAAAAAAATATTTACCCGTTGGTGACTTGCTATACTAAGTCATTATGTTACCACATCATCATAATTGTTAGTATCCATCTATGGGTAGTAACAATTGAGAAGTCTTCCATATATATATATTGTATTTTCAGGTTTGGCAAATATATTATATATTATTATTTAATTAGTTTTTTAATTACTAATTTAAATGAGATATTTCCAAATATAATTAAAAAACCAACCAATTTAAGGTTTTTTTTTAAAAAAAAATATCAGATTTTACTTTGCATGTTTTACATTCCATATATATATATAAATCTATTTTGTATTTTTATGGGTTTGACAAATATATTATATATAAGAAAACATAACTGCTATTCGCAGTCTTTTTAATATTAAGAAAAAATATTTTTAATTTTTTTTAGATTGCGTGGTAAAGATTCATTTTCATCTTACCTCTATAACATGCTCCTTATATGAACACGTAGTGACATTTTTACTCCAATTTTTTACGACGGTGTTATATATGTGTTATATATATGCTTTGCATGGTTCTTTATAAAAAAATCTAAATTATGTAAAATAATTTTATGTTTTGTGAAAGAATTATTTTTGCCGATTACCCGTTTAGATAATTTATTTTTAAAAACTAACTTTTAAATCCAGTATTTGGTCAAAAGGTTAAAATTTTGAATAGACAGGTAGATTATTATTATTATTATTATTATTAAACACTAATTTTAACTAATCAATTTAGTAAAAGTTTCTTTGAAATAAATTAACTGTTATCCAGATTTCCGGATAGCGTTTAAATGGATAGCCTCGGGGAAGATAAATTATCAAAGTCTTTCACGAAAGGTGACCAGAGCTCGCGGATGGACAGAAAGGCTTCGCCTCTCCCGTTCAGTGTCCAGCAGACTCTTTCAAGCAACCGCGACGCGGAAGCTCGTCAATTCTCCCGGACTCCCGAAGGGATATCCGTCGGGGAAGGTCCTTCCAGGAGAAGCTCCTCAGGATTACCTTCGCGGATACAGTTCCGTGTCTCGCACGGAAGAAGACCAAGCGGCCGAGTCATGGAGGAGGCATAGTTGGAATGATATCCACCTAACACAGGATCCCGCCTGACACGCCCGACAGGTCGAGGCCGCACACATCCCAGCACGCCTAAAAGTACTATTTCGCCTACTGTTCCGCTGACAGCCTGGAAAAGACAGCTGGCTTTGTGCATTCCCCATACTTTCACGTAAATATACCCGCATAGAGCCTGGTAGCCAGGCGACTACGGTAATTGTATCCCCTATTTATGGCTGGTGTAATTAAGACTCATGGGGGCAGAGTAAAACCCTAATAAAAACTCTGGCTATAAAGACCTCCTCATTTGGCAATAGAGGGGGGGAGGACGGATGACATAGAGATAACTCTGTCAAAATCTCTCTAGCTTCGTCTTCTTCTAGAGAACTCGAGAGAAACAATGTGAGTTTGTGAGGTTCTTGTACCCCAACCATTTTACTGTAATTCTCTACAAGTATAATAACATCGACTCGTGGACTAGGGCTCGTTAACGCCTGAACCACGTAAAAAACTTATTTTTCTATTTATATTTCTGCACTTCTACAGTTCTTATCCTTTTATTAGTTTGTTTGTATTCGTTTCCGAAAAACTCAGTAAACATTTTGGTGCTTTCATTGAGAGTTGTAGGAAGTTGTTAGTCAGCTCTTTTTCTGCGTACTGAAAAGATGGTGACTACGAGAAAATCCGCGGTTGACAAAAATGCTAAGGTCAACCCCGATACTATGATGGAAGATGCGGTACAAAATGAACCCTCGGCAGCCCAGACCGAAGGAGAAAGTACCCACGACTCGGACTACCAAGGTGAAGACCCGACGTCCCGCCAGGATCGGGTCAGTACTGAAGATACGACATACTTAGAAAACGAAGAAGAGTATGTCCGAGACGGTTACTACAAAGATGGCTACTACTACGAGAAGGATCCAGAACTGGTCCAAGTAGCCGAAGAACTGGTGGCCACTAAGGCCAAGCTCGCTGAGCAGGAGCGCGTCTCCGGAAAAATGCAGCGCATGATGGAGCGCCTCCAAAGTAAGTTCGGAGATCTAGGCGACTCGGACGCCTCTGTTTTAGGTGGTGCTGATTCCACCATGCCAGATCCCGCCACTGCTGGACCATCCAAAGCCGCCCCTAACAAGGGCAAAGAAAAAGTTGGGGAGCTTGTGCGCACTAACGCCCCTGCACCTCCTAAAGGCGTGAATCACCAGGCCGACTGCCCCCCCCCCCCCCCCCCCCGCGCGCAGAAGGTCTCTGGCGCTTCTAAGCCCAGACGTCCTTCAGCCCCAAGGGGGCACTCTGTGCCTAAAGGGCCCGGTGCTAAGGCACCCAGGCCTAGGGGAAGGAACAACCGCCCCAGTGATTCCATCAACCAGGACGGTCGGGCTGCGGACACACACTCCGAAGATAGCTGGTCCACAGTGGACCTAAGGAAAAGGCTGGAGGCCAAGTACGAAAAGGCCAAAAGAGAAAAGGCCCGGCCTCGCGGAGATGACCTGCGAAATCATCTCAACGACAAGCTCCGGGGACGTGACCTCCCGGAGAGCGATACAAAGAGGCTCGAGGAACAGATCGCTGCCTTGACCAAGCTGGTCCGGAAGCAAAGTGGGGCCCTGTCAGACTCTGAGGAAGAAGACCCGGAACCATGTATTCGAAGGATCGCGGAAACGCCCCTCCCGGAGAACTTCAAAATGCCTCACATAGAATTATATGAGGGGAGGACAGACCCGCGCACCCATCTAGCTAAATACAACAAGATGATACAAGTGGCGCGCGTCAGTGAGGATGCCAAATGCATGTGCTTCTCACTCACCCTTACCAAGTCCGCGGAAGACTGGTGGAAAAGATTAGCTCCCGGATCCATCCACAGTTGGAAGGAGCTACAGTCCGCATTCAGGAGGCAGTTCATCGCTGCCCGGGACCACGACATGGAGGTTGGTTCTTTAACCAACATCAAGCAGCTACCCAATGAGAGCCTCAAAGCTTTCATTCAAAGAATGATGGAAGCTGCTGCTAAGACCAAGGTCAGCGACGACATGAAGCTGATCGCCCTTCAATCGGGGCTTACCGTCGGTTCCCTGCTATGGGGAGAAATGCAAAGGAGGCGAGCAGAAACTCTGTCCGAATTCATATCAAAAGCTCAAGGAATCATCAACCTTGAAGATGCCTACCAACAGGCCTTTGGAGTTCCCCCAGCTCCAACGCCCTCCGTAACTGCACCGAGCTTTGCTTCGCAAGCTCCCGCGCCAGCCCTCACGCTTCCAGGAGCCCAGTTCACTCCAAGCGTGTATGGACCTTCCGCGTCTGCTCAGACGCCGAGTCAAACCCATTTCTCTGGGTATGGAGCTGTACCAACCGGATGTAGTATCGCTCCCGGCCCGTCTCAACCGCAAGCGGAAGGCCCAGAACGAAATCTGAGCCAATCGCGGAATAAACGAGGCGGAAGAAACTCCAACCGGGGGGACCATTCAAAGAAACCCCGGAAGGACTATGAGCCCAAGTTCACGGAGTACACCAGTTTGATAGATTCACGAGAGAATGTCTATCGGGCGACCTGTAATATGGTCAACTACAGGAAGCCCCCGAAAGTATCTCACGGAGGAAGGCGTCCGCGAGACTCCAATAAGAGGTGTGAGTTCCACGGAGACGTGGGGCACACCACAAACGAATGTCTTCAGCTGAAGGATGAGATCGAGTCCCTGGCAAGAGCGGGACACCTCGGTCAATGGGTGAGGATACCCATAATCTATCCCGGACAGGGAGTAGTTCACGGAGCTGCATATTCTCCGGGACAGAGGGGGACCGCTAGCGCTCCTGGAGCCGGTCACCCCCAAGCTCCTGGGTCTCAGTTCCCAGCGCTTCCTGCTCCAACCTCTCCGGCACCCATTGCGTTATTGGCTCCAGGACCCGGAAACCCATATCCGCCCGGCCTTGCTCCGCCACCCGTTGACGGACATGTAGCCACCATTTCCGGAGGACCGCACCTTGCCGGAAGCACCCACAACTCCCAGAAAAGGTACTTGAGGGAGTTAGAACACACCAGAGAGATGTGCGCCTTGGTTCAGTTACCTGCTCAGCGTCCCCGAATGATGGATCTTCCCATCACCTTCACGGAAGATGACGCCCGACATGTGCACTTCCCCCACAACGATCCCCTCGTGGTGGAAGCTCAGATTGCCAATAAGAAGGTATCACGGATCCTTGTCGATAATGGAAGCTCCGTAAACATCCTCTTCAAAGATGCCTTCCACGCGATCGGATTAACCGAGACAGACCTGACCCCATGCCCCATCCAGCTTCAGGGGTTCAATGGGGATGCACTCATGCCATTAGGAAAAATTCAACTTCCAGTCACCCTCAGAGGAGAAAGCGACGCTTGTGCCTTCAAGCACTGCACATTCGTAGTGGTCGACTGCCCCACGGCGTATAATGCTATTCTAGGCCGACCGGTCCTAATCGATTGCGGGGCCATAACCTCGATACGCCACTTATGCTTGAAGTTTCCATGCGACGACGGGCGTATCGGCACCCTCTGGGGAGACCAACGAAGTGCACGAAGCTGTTATAACGTCTCCGTCCGATCCGTCTACACGGTCCAGGAGGCGGTTGTTGCCGCTCCTTTAGCGGAAGATTTACCATAAACTGGGGGTGCCCAAGGGGCATGCGTTGACGAACTCGACCCTAGAGTGGGGGTCGAGAGAGCGATAGAGCCGATGGAGGAAGTCGAAGAGGTGATCCTTAACCCGGGAGATCCCACCAAAGTCATTCAGGTAGGGAAAAACCTTCCATCGGCCATTCGAGAAAAGATCGTGGCCACTGTGAAGAATAATCAGGATATCCTGGCATGGTCCCACGCTGATATGACGGGGATTAATCCTAATGTTGCGTGCCACGCACTCAACATAGACCCATCTGCAACTCCAGTTCGCCAAAAGAGGAGGCCGTTAGAGCCAGTGAGGGCCGAAGCAGTCAAAGCTGAAGTGGACAAGCTGATGTCCATAGGCTTTCTCCAGGAGTCACACTATCCCGTGTGGTTGGCCAACCCGGTTCTGGTCCCGAAACCCAATGGGTCCTGGAGAATGTGTATTGACTTCACAGACCTAAACAAAGCCTGCCCGAAAGACTGTTTCCCTCTTCCGCGAATCGATCAGATGGTAGACGCCACTTCTGGGTATGAACTCTTATCCTTCATGGATGCATACTCCGGATACAACCAGATCAAGATGCATGTCGTGGACCAGGAACACACCAGCTTCCTCACGGACAAGGGTGTCTACTGTTATGTGGTCATGCCTTTCGGTTTGAAGAATGCTGGGGCGACATACCAGCGTCTAGTAAACAAGATGTTCAAGGACCAGCTGGGGAGGAACATGGAGGTGTACGTAGACGACATGTTGGTAAAATCCAAGACCTCCAGGGACCACAGTGACGACCTTGAGGAAGCTTTCCCCGTGATCCGAAAGTATGGAATGAAACTGAATCCGAAGAAATGTACTTTCGGGGTCTCGTCTGGGAAGTTCCTCGGTTTCATTGTCAGCTCCCGCGGAGTGGAGGCCAACCTTGAGAAAATTAAGGCGTTCATAGACATGCCTTCTCCCCGGAAGCATAAGGATGTCCAAAGTGTTACCGGAAGGATAGCTGCTCTCAGCCGCTTCGTATCTAAGGCCACTGACAAATGTGTCCCCTTCTTCAATGTGTTGCGAGGAAACAAGAGGTTCGAGTGGACCCCCGAATGCGAAGCAGCCTTCCAACACCTCAAGGAACATCTAACTCGAGCTCCCATTCTGTCCAAACCTGTCGAAGGAGAGGCGTTGTTCTTGTACTTAGCTGTGACAAAGCACGCCGTGAGTGCCGCTCTCGTCCGGGAAGACGGCCGTATCCAGCTCCCTGTGTATTACGTGAGCAAGAGGTTACTGGACGCCGAGTCCAGATATTCAATGATCGAGAAACTCTCCCTCTGCTTGCTAATCGCTTCGAGGAAGCTAAGGCCCTATTTCCAGGCGCACACCATCAGAGTACTCACCAACCACCCTCTCCGACAAGTCTTGCAGAAGCCCGAGTCTTCTGGCAGATTACTTAAATGGGCCATGGAACTGAGCCAGTTTGACATCCACTACCAGCCACGTATTTCCATAAAAGGACAAGCTCTCGCGGACTTTATTGTGGAATGCTCAGGAATGAATGACCTCCCGGAAGATCCTGTCCCGGAACTTCCCACATGGAAGGTCTATGTAGACGGAGCCTCAAATGAAAAAGGAGCTGGAGCAGGGGTCATCCTAATATCTCCCCAAGGACATCAGCTCCAGAGCGCCATCCGTTTCGCGTTCCCAGCATCCAACAACGAGGCAGAACACGAAGCCATGCTAGCTGGATTACAACTGGCCAGAGAAGTTGGAGCCCAAAAAATCGAGGTATACAGCGACTCCCTACTTGTGGTAAACCAAATATCCGGGGAATACCAGACGAAAGGCGAAAAAATGGCTGCCTACGTGTCTCTCTCCCGCGGCCTCCTGCAGCATTTCAAAGGCTACCAAATCCGCCAGGTCCCCCGGGACCAGAACTCACTCGCGGACACACTGGCCAAGCTTGCAACAGACCCGGAGATTGAACAATATGGCTTAGTGCCCATCGGGCACTTAGAAGCACCTAGTACCGAGACACAGAGGGTAAATGCCATCATCGACCATTCCCATTCCTGGATAGGACCCATCCTCAGAGTTCTCACCACCGGAGAGCTCCCCACTGATAAAGCTGACGCAAGAAAGCTCCAGTATCAAGCTCCCCGATACGTGGTTATGGATGGAAAGCTTTACCGCAAAGGGTTGTCCATAGCCTTCCTTAGGTGTGTTGCCGGAACCGAAATCAGCACCATCATCCATGAGATTCACGGAGGCTTCTGTGGCGACCATACCTCCGGGCTGAGCCTCTCCAAAAAGATCCTTCGTCAAGGATTCTTCTGGCCCACCATGAAGAAGGATTGTGTGGATTATGTCAGAAAATGTGAGCAGTGCCAGAGGTACGCCAAGGTTCCGCGAGCGCCGCCTACAGAAATTACCTTAATGACCAGCCCCTGGCTGTTCGCCGTTTGGGGCATTGACCTAGTAGGTTCCCTTCCAACTGGAAGGGGTGGAGTGAAGTATGCCATAGTCGCGGTAGACTACTTCACCAAATGGGCTGAAGCTGAACCTATGAACACGGTCACGTCTAAGAAAGCACTGGACTTTGTCATCAAGAATATAGTGTGTCGTTTCGGGCTTCCACGAAAAATTGTGTCCGACAACGGGAAGCAATTTGATAGTGAGCATTTCACGGACTTCTGTGCTTCGCATGGAATCATCGAAAGCTTTTCCGCAGTCGCCAGACCTCAAGCTAATGGGCAAGTGGAAGCAGTCAACAAAATCTTAAAGACCACGTTGAAGAAAAAACTCCAAGCATGCAAGGCTCACTGGCCGGAAGAGCTTCCGCGAGTACTTTGGGCCTATCGCACAACAGAGAGGACTTCGACGGGGCACACACCTTATTCCATGACCTTCGGTTGTGAGGCCGTCATCCCAGTAGAAACTATGATCCCCTCTCACAGGCAGGACACCTACGACCCTACCCGGAACCACGCCCTTCTCCAGGAGTCCCTGGACATGATCGAAGAACTCCGGGAGCAGTCACAGGTCCAACTCAAAATGTACCAAGGCAAGATAGCCCGACACTTCAACACAAGAGTCAAGAGCCGTACATTCGAAATTGGGGACCTTGTCCTACGGAGAGTATTTCCTGCTACGCAGGATCTGGGAGTGGGAGTCCTCGGACCCAACTGGGAAGGCCCCTACGCAGTCCAAGAAAAAGTGGGCCATGGGACGTATCACTTGAAGAGACTCGACGGATCTAAAGTCCCGCGCGCCTGGAATGCGGAGCACCTCCGCCGTTACTATTAGTAGGCCCCGGACTATCTAGTCAAAAGTCCTTGGTGGACGTAGCAAAAATGTAAAATATGGAGACAATCCTCCCAGCTGTAAAACACATGCCTAACAGGCTAATTTAATAAAACACGGAGAGTTTCACTCCGCTTTTACTGCATTTTTAATCCCTTTGTTCCAAGCTGCGTTTTAACAAGTGACCACGCGGTCCGGAGACGTCCAGACCCCACGCTCACTTGGGGGGGTATACATGGCTAAGGCATAGCCATACGCCCCTTGAACAAAACATAAAGAGAACACCACTTATATGCTAGCATTGTGTTTGAAATTTTTAAATTGATTAAGCTTAGGTTGATTTATTGCCATGAGCATATTTGCATTACGTGTCATGTGTGCATTATGTGATTATGTGAAAATTGCCATGAAAATATCTGCCATTATGCATCATGAAAATTATCTCCTGTGTAGCCTAGCGATGAACAGGACTGGAGGTTGGGGGACATTCAGAGAGCTACGCCGAAACACCCCCAACTTCCTAACAAGTCCTTCGCAGAATACTCCGCGACCGCTGAAAGCTTTGCTTCGCAAGCTTCAGCTCCGGGCCTCATAAAGTAATGCATGGAAAGATCCGCGACCGTTGAGAGCTTTGCTTCGCAAGCTCCAGCTTCGGGTCCCGCAAGGCGAGAGATGGCAAGACCCGCGGCCGCTGTAAGCTTTGCTTCGCAGGCTTCAGCTCCGGGTCTCACAAAATAATGCATGGCGAGCTCCTCGACCACGGCAAACTTCGCTTCGCAAGCTTCAGCTCTGGGAGCAAATATAATCGATCCCCCAATTACAGCAGGCCTTGCTTCGCAAAGCCCCTGCTCCAGAATCGCACATGGTAGGTGTGACGATTTCCCCGACCGCAACGAACCTTGCCTCGCAAGGCTTCATGCCAAGTCCCTGAAGTCGGCCACCGTGGGTTCCGCAACGACAGTTAGTTTTGCTTCGCAAAGATCTAGCCCTAAGTCTAGCAACGCTCACCAAAAGAACTCCCGTTCCGGGACCATCCCGCGGAAACGTATTAAGTGTTTGCCTCGCAAGCCTTGTAAAGATCGCAATGGAGAGATGGAACGGGTCACCCTAGCCATCCCCACGAACGGTATAACTACAAGTCCCGAGATTGGCTATTTACCTTAGGAAGGCTGAGTACGATGAAAGAGGGAGTCTGGCCATTGGAACCAGGAATCCTCCGCAACCTAGAAACTATGTGGGAAAAGACATAAGTCGTTGGGGCTTCAAGTTAGAAATGCATAGGTTCTGGCCGTTGGAACCAAAACCTAATGCGCCCCTACAGCATTTTTTACCGTATAAAAGCCTACCCTAAACGCAAAGTTAAGAGAACTCGACAGAAAAGGAAAGAAAAATGCTATAATTATGGCAAATATGTCTGCAATGCGAAAAGAGTACAGGGAGCTTTGCCCCAAAGAAAAATACAAATGAAAAATAATAATCAGTAAAGAATATTTTTTACAAAAGATAAGACCCCTTCAAGCACTGGGGGTGGCAGCGGCATCCACGACCGGGGTCTCGGAGACAGCGGTTTCAACTGGGGCTGGCGGAGTCAGCTCATTGGAAGATGGAACGTCATCAATGGCAAGTTCAGAGGTCCCCGCCTCTTCGGGATCCTCTGCCTCAGGGACTCCAGCAGGCTCGTCGATGTTATAAGTCTGGACGTACACCTCTGGGCTTTGATCCCACGCCTGTATCTTCTCCCTCATGGCGGCGGCGTCCTCCCCCAGGTAGCCTACTACCTCCGGATTTATTTTCCAAAGTTGGTGCATGAGGACCACGTGGGATAGATTGATCGTTCTATTCAGCACCACCTCGGCATCTTCCTTCTCCTTCAAGCGCTCCGCCTCAGAGGTCGCCAGCTTTGCCTCCGCGACAGCCAATTGAGCCCTCAGTTTTTCCAGCTCGGCCTTGGATGCATCCAGCTCTCCCTTAAGGGAATCAATCTCCTTGCGCTGCACCTTATTGTGATCCAGCAAGGATTGCTTCTCAGTCACATGCCCCCTGACGGTGAATTGCAAGGCTCCAATCTGTTTATCCTTCTCAGCAAGCCCCAACTCCAGCATAGATGCGAGATCCTTGCTCCTCTTATGATCTTGCTCCTCCTTGTGCAGCCTATTCTGAAGAGTGGCATATTCCTCTTGCCGCTTAAGGAGGAGATCATTTTTCGATTGCAAGCGGGCTTCCAAGGTATCTTTCTCCTCCCTGGCTTGGGATAGCTCTTCCCGGAGCTTGGAGTTTTCGGCCTTCAAGTCATCCGACCGCTGCTTGAACTCATTCTCCGCGCTGGCCCGGTACTCTCGATATTTGGCAAGATATTTCTTGTCCGCCTCTTCCTCAGCCGTGCGCCGGGCCTGGTCAATCTTCTCCGAAGCCTCCCCCCTTATGCTCTCGACAAGTTGTCTGCCCTTCCCTGAGTAACAGCCTTCTCGGCCTCCAACCGCCTCTTCAAAAAATTATCGGCCCGTCTTACACCCTCCAGGAGGGCAGCGGCGAAACGGGTTGGTTTCTGAGGGAAGTGGAATTTCAGGCCAGGCCGAGGAAGGCTTGTTTGTTGAGAAAGTGGAAGAGAAGAAGAAGAAGGAGACCCCGAAAGGATGGACTCCCTTTGGACTGTAGGAGGAAGTAGACGGGGTATTGGGGACGGTAGCGAAGACACTACCGCCCCGCTTTGTGGTTGCTGCTGATGTTGTTGTTGCTTTTTCTGCTGCTGTGGCGGTGTTGATTGTCTTTGTGGTTGTTGTTGTTGCTGTTGCTTTTGCTGTTGGAGTTGTGTTTGCTGCTGGTTGGGGGTAATCTGGTGGGGACTGCGCGTAGCCCGGAGGTCTCCATCACCTCCGGGAGAAGAGTGTCTAAGGCATTTCTTCTGGTCGCCCTCAGCCTCTCCTCCGGAGCGCTTGCTCACCCCGGCCCTCTTCGCGGGGAACACAAGACCTTCCCCATCGCTGCTACTGCTCGAGACCACCATGTTCTCGGAAGGCCCCTCGACAGGAGGCTTCTCCACCACGGGCACGATTGACCTCTCCACCACCGGAGACCCTTGCGCCTCGCCACTTGTCTTCTTGGGTGTGGCAGCTTTACCTCCCCTACCAGCTCCGACCATTCGTCTTTTCCCCTTGGACGGGTCTTGGCTGGTGGCGGCCTTCTTGATAAGAGAGGTAGCTCTCCCCAACATCTTTGCTTCAGGATATTCTGCAAGAAATGTGCAAAGCAAGGTTAACCAACCAGCAAGCAATGTGGAAAAAGATAAGCAGAAAACAAAACAGGCACCAACATAACAGCACGAACAAGTCCCCCCGGCAGGGAACAAGAAACAAAAAAGGGAAAAGTTTGAAAGGGACGACCATGCACAAGAAACGTGGATGGTCTTCCCCGAGCAAAACAAAACACCGCTTCCTGCTCCAGGAAGCTCCCGTATTCCTTGAAGCCCGGGAATGACATGCTGAGGGAAGAAGGGTCAACCATGATGACACCTTCTGGCAGACTACCGTCACTCAAACATCCGAGGAGCTCATCTACCCTATCGCAATATCTGTCAAAAGGTATCCTACGCGGATCTAGCCTAAGGAAGCGGGGATCGAACCCCGCCTGAGAAGTCCGGGAAACCTCAGACAGGCTGGGGGTGTGGATCAATCGAAAACTAGTCTTACCTCTTCCGGAGGTACCAGCTCCCGGAGTCCCTTCATTGGGGTAAGCTGCGGCGTGGCGAGCCTCGATCTCTTCTTCCTCCGGCTGGGGGTCGGGGAACCTCTCCGCCCAACTAGGAGATAAATTATTCTCGTTCCGGGCCGCTTGGCAGATCACCTTGGACAGCTCCAGGGCAATCTGCTCCCGGATGTCGGCTGACACCTGACTTTGCCCCCTGCCACTCACTGGCTCAATACTTTGGAAAGAGGCGAGGAGCCCATACTCCCTCAAAGATTCGGTGGTCACAAGTCCTTCCACCTTCAGCTCTTCCTCCGAGAGCCCCTCGTAGAATTTTGACCTCCTTATCATCTCCGCACAGCGAGGTGTCCGCGGGACGGCTTCTGCAAAATCCAAATACGATTATTAGAGATCCTCCCGAAAGGCAAACCAAACGTAAAGAAACAAAGGTAAAAAGGAGAGGAAGGAGCACTTACCAGGGACTTTGAAGTCCAAAGAGAGGGCTGGCACCCTCTTCAATGGGAAGCCAGTCGTCAGGAACCAGTACTCCCGGAGATCTGGAACCCTCGCGGTATGACAGGTGGGACACATCACGTCCGGGTACCTCTCCAGCCTGTAAAACCCCACCTTGTCTGGATGACCTCTCATGGGCTGAGACTTCAGCCCATAGAAGTATAGCACCTCCTCCGGGGTAGGGGCCTCCAGGTCCCGGGACTTGCAAAAGATGTACCACCCCGCTAGGAGCTTGTAGCTGGGGGGAATCAACTGGAAGGGGGCAATCCCCGCCTTCACACAGAAATTGGCAAAATAACTTCTTAGGGGCAAGTGTGCCCCACACACTATGTGTGCCCAGCTCCAGGCACCAAAACCCTCGTGACTCTGACTAGCAGACTCACCCAGCACCGACAGGCGGTGCCACATCAGGCTTGGGATGTTCTTCAGGCCTACCTCTGAGGAATACAACTCCAGCATGCCGTAGTTCCTGAACAGGTTCGGCTTCTGGTCCATCTCCCAAATTGAACTGTTGATAGTCGGTGGGCTAGCCGCGACCACTTTAGTTTTTCCTTTCCCCTTTGCGCCAGCGACAGGGGAACCTTTCTCCTGGGCAGATTCAGCCTCTCCTTTGAGGTATTCATCACTGAACAAAAGAAACAAAGAAGAAAACACTCTAAGCAGTTAGCACCCTTGTCATACCCTAACGGTATCAAAGGCGTCGGGGAGACCCTCCCCGAAAACTGCTTGGAGAGGCTCCCACCGAGCTTGCCGAGGGGTTGGCACCATGCCACCCGAAGGACAGCAAGGAACCAAACTCAAACTCCGAGCCTAAGCCCGCCGAGAGAAGTGTTTTCCCAGAGGAAGACACCCTAAAGGCATTCACGCTTATGCCCTAAAACAGCAAACCAGAACAGCACAAGCAGACGAGAAACAACTTTCCAAAAGCGAATCGTCAAAGCATGCAAAGAAATAACTTATCGATTCGCATCAGTCACATGCCTATCAAAGCCCTATTCACGCATGCATAAAGATGACGCCGGCAGAAAACTCAACCCTAACAACTACCAACAAACTGAGGTTTAGAAGGGAAAAGCAAAGTAAAAATACTTACTGGTATTCAAGTAGTTGAAGATTGAGGGAGTAACCGGGTCCCTACACTGCACGAACGCGTGAAGTAAAGGCTGCAAAGACAAGCAACGATTCAAACCTAGAACTTCGGCGATCAAACCTACTGCCTAATCAAAAGGAAAGTTCCTGGATTCCTTACCAAAAGAAGTGGCGAATTCGAAGGAAAGGAAGCTTGGAAGCTTGAGAGTTCGAAGATTTGAGAATCTGAGAATCGGAAAGACTCGAGAATTTGAAAGCGTAAAGAGGAAGAAAGGTTCGTTCCCTCGTTTTTATAGCAGGAACGAAATCGTTTCGAATTCCACAAATGGACGGTCCCGATCTTCCCATACCGCATGCATCAAATCCAACGGTTGGGGATGAAGTACCGGTCCAATTTAAGACTCCTCGGATGGGAATAAAGTATTTATTTCCCATCATTATACCATCTCGGGCCCAGTGCACCATTAAAAACCGTCAAATCACTACTCAGCCAGTCGCCTCACGCACACGTCTTAGTTACAGAGCCATTCCCTGCATGACACGTGGCCCTTGCCACACTTGAGTGCTTGAGTTCAAACAGAAGAAATTTCCTTTTGTTTTGTACTGACACTCAGGCGGGAAAAAGGAACTCTTCCAGGAACACAGGAGGTGACCCCTCGCCTAATCTAGAGACCAGAGCACCCGGAGGACTGTACAAGCTCCCGGACCTCTCAAGCCCCGTGACCTTGGGGGGTAAATGTTATCCAGATTTCCGGATAGCGTTTAAATGGATAGCCTCGGGGAAGATAAATTATCAAAGTCTTTCACGAAAGGTGACCAGAGCTCGCAGATGGACAGAAAGGCTTCGCCTCTCCCGTTCAGTGTCCAGCAGACTCTTTCAAGCAACCGCGACGCGGAAGCTCGTCAATTCTCCCGGACTCCCGAAGGGATATCCGTCGGGGAAGGTCCTTCCAGGAGAAGCTCCTCAGGATTACCTTCGCGGATACAGTTCCGTGTCTCGCACGGAAGAAGACCAAGCGGCTGAGTCATGGAGGAGGCATAGTTGGAATGATATCCACCTAACACAGGATCCCGCCTGACACGCCCGACAGATCGAGGCCGCACACATCCCAGCACGCCTAAAAGTACTATTTCGCCTACTGTTCCGCTGACAGCCTGGAAAAGACAACTGGCTTTGTGCAATCCCCATACTTTCACGTAAATATACCCGCATAGAGCCTGGTAGCCAGGCGACTACGGTAATTGTATCCCCTATTTATGGCTGGTGTAATTAAGACTCATGGGGGCAGAGTAAAACCCTAATAAAAAACTCTGGCTATAAAGACCTCCTCATTTGGCAATAGAGGGGGGGAGGACGGATGACATAGAGAGAACTCTGTCAAAATCTCTCTAGCTTCGTCTTCTTCTAGAGAACTCGAGAGAAACAATGTGAGTTTGTGAGGTTCTTGTACCCCAACCATTTTACTGTAATTCTCTACAAGTATAATAACATCGACTCCTGGACTAGGGCTCGTTAACGCCTGAACCACGTAAAAAACTTATTTGTCTATTTATATTTCTGCACTTCTACAGTTCTTATCCTTTTATTAGTTTGTTTGTATTCGTTTCCGAAAAACTCGGTAAACATTAACAATTAAAATTAGTAACAAACATGCAAAACATTAAAAATTATACATTAAAAAATCCCTCTTAAATCAAATGTATTTTTTTTTTTGAAAACTTATCAAAAATCAATATTGTTCCTAAAAATGTATGGATATATATATATATATTTATATGGGTGCATTATTCATGGTTACTACTTATGAATGGTTACTTTAATGTTAATAATTGGATTAAGATCAATGATCCATATTTATAATTGTTAATTAATATTTCTAAAAATAAATTTTGATTTTTTCAAATTTTTGGAAATGTTACCTGATAAAAAACGTGTATTTATTACGAAAATATAATATTGCAAACTTTTCATTTTTCAAATGCACGTCAATTTTAAATATAGTTAGTCTCTCATTGGTTGGTAACAACATTAATTATGACAAAAAAAACTAAATTCAAAATTAATGTAGAAAAAAAATATTTACCTATTGGTGACTTGCTATACGAAGTCACTATGTTGCTATATCATCATAATTATTAGTACTCATCTATGTATAGTAACTATTGAGAAATTTTACATATATATTTATCACATAATGAATATAAATGTCATTGTCTAAGTTTTATTTATATTTTCTATGCACATTATTTTGGTTTAGCGGAACTTAAAAATAAGTAAATAGAATGAACAAACTGAAGGTATAAAACAACACAGTTTATGAAGCAACATACCAAGCTGAATGTTCTTATGTCTTCTTATATCATCGTCATCTTCAAGTGTGTCTCACACATATACAAATTAAGTTATTCCAACTGCAATCATATATACCAACCATTTGGGAAGTGAATATCACATGCTTAAAGAAAACAATTAGAGATAAGAATGAAATATGAATTCGGTAAGCAAACTACTGAACAAAAATTGTTATACATGTAAGTTATCAATGAAACAAACTTAATTTAATATAAATTGTGGAAGTAAAATTTTGAGCCATGGAAGTTTGAACAATGGCAAAATTGTCAAGAAAAAATTCACAATGATCTGAATTGATTATACATGCTATATAATATAGAAAAAGATTTATTATAATTATATAGTTAATCAAATTTAAATTCAAATTATATGTTACAAATATTTTTAATTGATATCTATTATAATAATTATTATAGATATTTTCTTTTAGAAAAGTCATGCAGAATAAATCAAATGAGAAAATAAATAAAGTGTTTTCTAATAAAATTTAAATTTAAATTTTATGTTATAGATATTTTTAATTAATATATTTAATTTTTGATAATCAATTAATCTAAAAAATAAATTATTATGAGGTTCCAAGCCTTTTTTATTTACAATCATTTAATCTAAAAAAGTAAATAGAAAAATAGAAATAAAATAATAAAATAATAAAAGTTTAAATTAATTAATTGATTATTTATTATAAATATCATTATACCGTTAGCTTTTCAATTATTTTTATAATCATTTTTAATTCATTATATATTATTATACGGTTTTTTTTAATTTTTTTTAAATCATTTAATCTAAAAAATGATTATTAATATAGAGATTTTTTAAAAAAAAAAAAAATAGAAAAATGAGAAAAAAAAAATAGAGTAATTTGAAGGAATTTTAAAAGTGTTATACGCTTAAGTTATCAATGACAAACAATAACAGTAAATTAATATAAATTGTGCAAGTAAAGTTTTGATCCATGGAAGTTGGGACAATGACAAAATTGTTTTAGAAAAAAATTCACAATGATCTGAATTAATTATGCATGCTATATAGAGAGAGATTTATCATAATTAAATTTATATTCAAATTATATGTTATAGATAGTTTTAATTGATATCTATTATAAAGATTATTATAGAGATTTTCTTCTAGAAAAATTGCGCAGATGAAAAAAAAAAAAGAGAAAATCGATAAAGTGTATCTAATAAAATTTAAATGCAAATTTTATGTTATAAATATTTGTGATTGATCTATTTAATTTTTTATTTTTAATTTTTGATAATCATTTAATATAAAAATAAATAAATTATTATACGGTTCCAAGTCTTTTTTATTTATAAACATTTAATCTAAAAAAAGTAAATAGAAAAAAAGAAGAAAAGTTTAAATTATGTAATAAATTATTTATTATAGATATTATTATAACGTTAGCTTTTTAATTGTTTTTATAATAATTTTGTAATTCATTACTTATTATAGAATATGTTTACCCGAAAAACGGTTGCTGATGACGTGGCAATGATTTCTCACACGTGGTTGACACGTGGCGGAAGCGTTGTTCGACTATCGACCAGAAGCACATTGCTTCGTCGGCCTTAACTATTAGATACGACCAGGTGGGTCGTATAATTTGATTTATTTCCTTCTAAGATTGTAATCCTATGATAATTGCATTGAATATTTCCTCTTTTTTACCTTGATACGCGGTTATAAAGGAAAGTTAAGGCCCACTGGCCCATGTAACCCTCCTTGAGCCTATAAATATGCATGAAATAGCTCAAGGAATGGACTTTTGATCTCTGAATCTTTTTCCTGAGTATTGAGAGAAAGAGAACTATAGTGTGATTATTTATCATTTTATTGTAATTCCCTCAAGGTTTGTGAAACTCAAGAACTCTAGTTCTTTGATCACGGCTTTGAGATTCAATATTAATAATAGCACTAAGTGGACTGTTGACGCGGTTCTTCGCCAACAGGTAATTAAGAAAATAAGAGAAAGGGATTAGTGCTGAATAATGAACCGAAACAGATAAATGATCATAAAGGGTCACAGCTCCCAACTCCAGCTCATGCCTCGAGCTGGATGCCTTCTTGACCTGCGGTCTTCATATTCCTGACTCGACCCTTAAATAATCTTGATAAACCTTTGGTTACCTCAAGCTAAAGAGGTAGGACCTGGCAGCAGCAGCTCCGGCCACGTGGCATCCACGTGGCTGATATAATTATGCCATATCTCAGCTCG
Organism: Humulus lupulus; assembly: GCF_963169125.1. Lineage (NCBI taxonomy): Eukaryota > Viridiplantae > Streptophyta > Magnoliopsida > Rosales > Cannabaceae > Humulus > Humulus lupulus. The sequence goes on along the minus strand of NC_084798.1, from coordinate 152,624,358 downwards.
CTAATAGCCCGTGGAAAATTAGGGCGTACATGGACGTAGGTCATTACCATTCTTTGGGGCCAAACCACTATAAATCCTTGGTGTTTCCTTCTTTTCCATTAGATTAAATTCTTAATTGTCGTTTTATCTTTTGTCGTACATTTGACTCCGTGTTGTTGGCCAAATCGAGGGTCAACATTCTGGTGCTTTCGTTGAGAGTTTGACGAAAAACTGTAAGAAAATCTAATGGCGAAAACATCCAAGAAGACTGGATAGGTCGTTGGCGCTGCACCGTCCCAACCTCCTCCCCCAAATGTGGCTGAGAATGAACCACATTTGGAGTTTGACGAGGAGGAGTTAGATTCTGAAACACTGAGGGCAACACTGGGAGTGCTGCAGGACGAGTTGCCTAATTTGAGGGCCAATCAGGAGAATGTTCCGGAGACAATGGCGATGCAGCAGAGGGAATTTGAACGCAAGCGCTAGGAGGTGAGTGAGCGGCAGGCGGACATGGACCGTCGGCAGAGGGACGCCATGGCCGCTTTTGAGGCAGCCATCCAATTGGCTCAGAGTCAGGCTGTGCCAGCCTCCCAGCCAGATCAGCCGCTGAATGTGCCACCTCAAAGAGGTCCCAATCTTAGCCCTCCGCTCCAGCCAGCAAGCCCTCAAAGGCCAGAGCAGCTGCCTATGGCTTAGGATGATGTCCCACCTAGGGATCCTGAGTAGCAGCCTCTGTCTGAGGCTGGTCGAGGCAATCCCCAGCGCCCAGGGGATGAAGAACCAAATCTACCGAACAGGTGGCAGCGTCCTTCCGCCAATAGAAGGAACATCGAGTCAGGCTCTACGGTCAGGGTCCCCCCACGATATTCCAATGCACGGGGACCCAACGACCAGCGCAGGCCTCCCCATGAAGCCTGGGAAATGCCAGCCCGAGGAGGAAATAGCGTGAACAGCTAGTCACGCCGTAGTCAGCCACAATTTATAGATGGCCATGACTATAATGAAGCCGATTCCGGTAGAGGAAATGCTGGCCGGAGAAATGAGGAAAAAGGTGGAGGCAGAAGCCCCCCGCCTAGAGAAAATAGGCCGGCTAGCCATAACGCTGGGGGGCAACCCAGGCAGCAGAACATCTTTAATCGACTAGGAGGTAGCGAGCAGAGATGCAGGGATGGTGATTTAAGGGACATACTTAACGACCGCCGTGAGAGGCACGACGAGTACACTCCCCCGGTACCAGTTGCCCCAGCAGTCCCAGAAGTTGTTCAGGCTCAGATTGATGCTCTGAACCAGGCAGTACAACAAATGGTCGGGGGGCGAACGTCCCATATTGAGTACGATAGGAGGAGGGCACTCCCTTTGTACAGAGGATCGCTGCGGCTGAAACCCTCAGTAAGTTCAAGATACCAACATTGCCGAACTTCGACGGGTACGGAGACCCAGTATCTCATGTTAATAAGTTTGAGATACAAATGGATATATAGAAAGTTTCGGAAGATGCCCGCTGCCGGATCTTCCCAGCGACAATGTCTGACACCGCCCAGGAGTGGTTCTTCAAGTTCCCTCCTGCCAGTATAGTATCTTGGGAGATGTTCATAAAGGAATTTTATGGACAATTCTACGCGGGTCGCGTACACCCCACAGAGGCCAACCAGTTGGTCGAGATATGCCAGAAGGAGGGAGAGCCCTTAAAAGAATATGTCCAACGCTTCATGCGAGCAGTGGCTGGAGCCAAGATAGTGGGTGATGAAGGCAAGATGATGGCAATAACTGTCGGGGTTAGCGCAATTCACCCCTCTGGAGTAGCCTCAGAAAGAATGGGGTAAGAAGTACCCAGGAGTTTTTGGATCAGGCTGATAGATATATCAAGCTCGAAGACGCGATTTCCAATGAAGGGAAATCGCCAACAAAAGACAAGGGGACGAAGGAAGAGCCTGCCAAGGCCGCCAACGGGTCAGAAAAGCCCAATGGTAACGGCAAGGGCAATGGGAATGGGAATGGTAATGGTAATGGGAGGAACGGTGGAAAGCGAGCGAGCAATGAACGCTCAGCTTCTGAAAATAAATGCCCCAAAGGCAGCTGATACGAGCCGAGATTCACCAAATACACGACCCTTGTTGAAAGCCGAGCGGAAGTCTACCAAGCGACCAGCTCCAACGTGCCTTACAAACGACCCGCACTTATAAGGAAAGATATCTCCAAGAAAGATACGACAAAGTTCTATCATTTTCACAATGACTACGGACACAACACCAACGAATGTAACCAATTGAAAGACGAGATTGAGTTCCTGATCAAGCAGGGACATTTAAGAAGATATGTGTGAGCCGGATGAGGGTTTCAGCGAGAGGCTCAAGGTGGCAACGAGCAAGCGCCTGCACGCCAACGCTCGCCACCACTACAGCCAGCTCCTGTGGCAGGCACTTTACTCACCATCTGCGGAGGCCCACACCTTGCAGGGGACTGTGGGAAAGTAAGGGAACGATATGCTCGGACCTTACGCCACGACCAGGACATCGAGATGATGAGTGTGGAGGATCGAGCACCAAAAAAGGCTCGAACAAAGGAGGAATTGATAACCTTCTCTGAAGATGATGCCCAGCACGTGCGATTCCCACACTCTGATCCACTGGTCGTAGACATACAAATTGCCAACATGATGGTGAAGAGGGTGTTGGTTGACACAGGAAGTTCGATCAACATCTTGTACAAGTCTTCGCTGGAAAGAATGAAGTTGTTCGTCAAGGACCTGGAGCCATGCAACCAAACCATCTATGGTTTTTCTGGTGAAGAGCTCGCCCCAACAAGGTCGATTAGGTTTCCAGTTACAGTAGGTACTGCACCTGCTAACAGGACATTACTCACTACTTTCATAGTAGTTGATTGTCCTTCGGCATTCAATGCTATAATTGGGAGACCAATTCTGGTCGACCTACGGGCCGTCACTTCAATATGGCACCTTGCAATGAAATTCCCAACACACGTAGGGGTAGGATGCGTATTGGGAAATCAGCGAGAAGCAAGGGAGTGCTACAACGCCTCAATCACCAAGGCAAAGAAGGGTGTATCGAGAGATGCTCCTGGAAAAGAGTTGCAAGTGGCAATTGATGCTTAGACCTAGTCAGGTGATAATGTCACCAAATAAGGCATTGCCCAAAGGGAGGATAGAGACTTGGATCCTCGCTTTGGGGATTTTGAGGAAGAAATAGGACCCATCTAGGACCTTGAAGAGGTCCCACTCGATGAAGAAAATCCGACTAAGGTTGTGAAAGTCGGTAAAATCTTAGAGACAACAACAAAACAAGCACTGATGGAATTTTTAAGGAGGAGCCAGGAAGTCTTTGCCTGGTCGCACAAAGACATGGTCGGGATAGACCCTGCAGTCATCAGCCATGTCCTGAACATCGACAAGAGTTTTTCACCAGTGCAACAGAAAAGAAGGCTGCTCGACAAAGATAGATCAAAGGCCTTAAAAGACGAATTCGAGAAGCTCAAGGAGAATGGGTTCATCAGGGTGGCGTTTTATCCATCGTGGGTCTCTAATCCCTTGTTAGTTCCCAAGCCAAATGGAAAATGGCGAACATGCGTGGATTTCACAGACCTCAATAAAGCCTGCCCCAAGGATTGTTTCCCACTCCCTAGGATCAACCAACTGGTCGACGCCACTGTAGGGCATGAGATTCTCTCATTCATGGATGCATACTCCGGGTATAATCAGATTAGTATGCATCCTCTTTATGAGGATCACACTAGCTTTTGGACTGATACAAGGCTCTACTGTTACAGAGTAATGCCCTTCGGTTTGAAAAACGCTGGTGCAACTTACTACCAACTAGTCAACCACATGTTTAAGGAGCTGATCGGAACAAACATGGAGGTATATGTCGGCGACATGCTGGTTAAGTCGAAGAAGGAAGAAGGGCATATAGAGGATTTGCAGGAGTGCTTCAACGTATTGAAAAAATATCAGATGAAGCTGAATCCCCTCAAATGCTCCTTTGGGGTAGGATCAAGGAAGTTCTTGGGATTTATAGTTAACTCGAGAGGAATTGTGGCCAATCCCGAGAAGATCAAAGCCCTGATCGATATGAAATCGCCAGCAAAGATGAAGGATGTTCAAAGTTTAACCGGAAGAATTGCCGCTCTCGGTAGATTTATTTTGAAATCAATAGACAAATGTGTCCCATTTTTTAATCTACTCATGGGGCAATAAGAAATTCGAATGGACAGAGGAGTGCGAGTGGGCTTTTCAAGCATTGAAAACTCATATGGTGCAACCCCCAATCCTATCGTAACCGGTTGATAAGGAAACTTTGTTCATCGACCTGGCGATCACGGAATATACTGCTAGTGTTGTTTTAGTAAGGGAGGAAGAAGGCATGCAAAAGTTTGTTTATTATGCAAGCAATAGGCTAATTGGAGCAGAGCTGCGATATCCACCAATTGAAAAGTTAGCCTATTGCTTAATTTTGGCCTCAAGGAAGCTGCGGCCTTACTTTCAAGCTCACCAAATCACGGTTTTGACCGACCAGCCTCTACGGCAAGTTCTGCAAAAACCAGAGGCTGCGGGTAGAATGTTAAAATGGGCAGTCAAACTTGGGCAGTTCGATATCTCTTACTTTCCGTGAGTAGAAATAAAAGGGCAAGCTCTGGCTAACTTCATTGCAGAGTTCACTGAACTTACAGATAGCGAGCAGAGCGAAGAGCCTGATGAGCCCGAGTCTCAAAACCAAGCTCCCTCGTGGAAATTATTTACAGATGGTTCTTCTAATGAGTGCCACACAGAAGCAGTAGTGATATTGATAATGCCTGAAGGGCATCGATTTCACTGCACAATCAGGTTTGACTTCACTGCTTCTAACAATGAAGTCGAGTATGAAGCATTGCTCGCAGGATTACGGTTAGCCAGGGATATGAATATAAAGGTGCTCGACATCTACAGTGATTCTCAGCTGGTGGTGAATCAAGTCAAGGGAGAGTACCAGGCATGAGGTTTAAAGATGGTTGCCTATTTATACAAAACAAAAGATCTATTGGCTCTGTTCAACAAGTACACCCTCCGGCAAGTACCTCACGACCAGAATTCCAATGTTGATGCTTTGGCCAAGTTAGCAAGCGCGAAGGATGCTGATACTCTAAACATAGTACCAGTTGAGTGGCTGTCTGTGCCAAGCATCCGAGCAGAGGAAACCACTATGGTAATCCAGATGGCAAATACATGGATGGCACCATATATAGAGTATCTGTCACAAGGCGTATTACCAACGGAAAAAAACAAAGCTAGGACCCTTCAGCGGCAAGCTGCTAGGTATATCCTAGTCGATGGAATATTGTATTGAAGGGGATACTCAATGCCACTCCTCAAATGTATTTCAAAAGAGAAGGCCAAAGAATTGATGAAAGAGGTACACGAAGGCTTTTGCGGGGACCACGCTGGGGGGCAAAGCTTGTTGAAAAAGATCCTAAGGCAAGGGTATTTCTGGCCAACAATGAATGAAGACTCGATGGAATTCGTACGGAGGTGTGACAAGTGCCAGAGAATCTCCAAAATCCCACGAGCAACCCCTAATGAGCTAAAATAGATGCAAATTCCGTGGCCGTTTGCAGTTTGGGGTATAGATTTAATCGGATCTTTGCCCACACGAAAGGGTGGCGTCAAGTATGTTGTGGTTGTCGTCGATTACTTCACTAAATGGGCCGAAGCTGAGCCACTCGCAACCATAACGACCAAAAAGGTGCTAGATTTTGTGATCAAAAACATCGTTTGTCGCTATAGATTTCCAAGAAAAATCGTCTTGGATAATGGCACACAGTTTGATAGTGATTTATTCACGAACTTTTGCGAACGGCATGGGATTATCAAAAGCTTTTCTTTAGTCGCTCATCCCCAAGCAAATGGACAAGTCGAAGCAGTCAATAAAACACTAAAGGATACTCTGAAGAAAAGACTGGAAGAAGCTAAAGGGGCATGGCCAGAACAATTTCCTAAAGTCCTTTGGTCGTACAGAACTTCCCATTGAACAGCAACAGGCCATACTCCATTCTCTTTGGCTTATGGGTATGAGGCTATGTTGCCTGTTGAGTTAGATCCGCCTTCGCATCGTAGAATAGCATACGATAAAGGCTCTACCAGCCAGCTATTCATGGAATCCCTGGACTTGATCGATAAGAAATGTGAACAAGCCCAACTCCGAGTAGCTGCGTACCAGCAAAAAGTCGCTCGGTATTTCAACTCTAAAGTACCTGAAAGAAAGTTCAGCGTCGGAGATTTATTACTTCGAAGAGTTTTCCTAAACACCCACGACCAGGCTGCTGGAGTACTCGAACCTAATTGGGAAGGGCCATACCAGATTGAAGAAGTCCTTCATCCATGCACCTATAAACTTGCTCGCTTAAATGGAGATGTCATTCCTCGCTATTGGAATGGAGAACATATTCGCAAGTACTATCAATAAACAATTCTTCTCAAAGAATTGGCTTGTATTAATTTTAATTTTTATAAGTTATGAAAAAGGGTTGGTCATTTTATATGACTGATCGCTTATAAGTGTAAGATCTTATTGATCACTTGTACAGACACGTTTTTTCCATTTATTACAAGAAATATAAGGGACTGTGTACAGCCAGTCATTCTTGCCAATTATTGTATTTATTACAAGTATTTGCTCATTACGTGTGTTGATTTGCTATATTATCATTTTAATTCTTTTGCTCCGAGCAGTAATGTTCGAACAGGTTTTGGTCAAGGCAAGTGACCAAGGACCTAGAGCTCCTCGATCACTTGGGGGGCATATAAGGTATCTAGTAAGCAAAGCATATCGAAAGGTATGTAAACACATGAGCAAAATAAGTGAAAGCATTCTAAGGTACTTAGAGTATTTTTCAAAATTTTGTTATTTTGTTAAATCAAACAAAGTGCTATGCTAAGTTCGGTCATTCAAACAGAAGTTATAATAAGATGCAAATATTATAATATCAAAATGGATTCTTTTACATCGCGAGCAGTGACTGCTCGAATGTAACTGTTCAATAAAAAGAGAAAAGCTGCCTGTGTAGCAATAAAACGTTAAATCATGATTGTCTTTACATCATGACCCGTAGGCCATGTAAGTCAAAAGATAAAATTATCAAGTTGCCGGGGGGTCTTGTGGCGATTGCTGTTGCTGTTGGTCGACTGCATCCCCAGCCTCTTCTCAGGCGCCTTCGATGCCGGTTGCTAGAGCAATTTCTGGAGACCTTTTAATTGTCTCTTCCTCCAGGCGAGCAATGCACCTAGCCAGCTCCGCCTCTCTGATATGGTCTGGGAGATAGGAAAAGTTGGCAGTGGTATTATTCTTCCAGAACAAGTAGAAGCACTCGAACGTTGCCCCCTCATAGTCTTCAAGGTTGCGGGCGTTCTGTTCCTCTAAAGCAGCAACCTCTTGGCGGCTTATTGCTAGCTCATCTTGAAGCTTGTGGGCTTCCCGATAATTCATGAGCGAGACCTCCTTGTACTGCTCCTTGGATGCAGTGATCTTATCAATACTTGCATCCTTCCTCTTCAGCTCCTCTTCGAGAGAAGCAATTGTGGCCTCGGTCACTTGCAGCACCTCGAGGTGCTTCGCCTCGGCTTTTTTAAGAGCCTCGGTATGCTTCGCCTTCGCCTCTTTGAGGTCCTCAGAATGTTTCACCTCGATTGCCTTCAGCAGCTTGACATAAGTAACCTCAGACGCCTTGAGTTGCTCGGTGTATTGAGCCTCAGCAGCACTAATTTGATCGCTTAGTTTCTTCTCAAACTGAGCATTCTGTGTTCTCAAAAAACGCCAGCCAGAGGTCAGGATAAGCACCCCCTTCGATCTGAAAAAGAAAAGGTTGTTAATAGGAGCAAGTTAAAAAGAAAATTCATAAAGTACAAAGCAGAAAGAAACTTACAGCGAGCACTTCGTTCAGTGCGCGGCTAAGGACTTGGTCGACCCCCATGGAGCCGGTCTCCTGGATTGCCTCCTGGCTGCATCAGTGCTTTGTTATTTTCGACAGCCTATCTTTGGCTGAGTTGAGCACCACGCCTGTGAGGTCGTCTCCTGAGGCTTCTTCCCGACAACCAGCCGACTGCTGGACGGTCGATGTTGGAGGCATAGGGTCGATTGGAGCTGGAGGAGGAGTCTGTCCGACCGGAGATGGAGGATTTGGGTTTGTTGGAGTCGGGGGAGTCGCCTCCCTGGCAGGAGCTGGTGGAGGAGTTGTCTCCTTTGTTGGAGTAGACGCATGGGGGTCGTCTGTTCGAGGCTTCTTCGCGGGTTGATTACTGCAGCCCTCCCCAGACTGGCACCTGTGAGACTTTTTCTTGCTCGCTGACTTGGTGTACAAGTCGAAGGCATGTTCAGTAGGCATGTCGACAAAAAAGAAACAAGTGAACAGTCAGGCAATATAATAAAAGAAACTTGCTAATTTTAAGAAGCAAGGACAGAGAAATTGAAAGTATAATACCCGAGCTATATTTACTGGTTGCTACACTATTTACTTTACTAGTGCTACACTCACTCTCTGGCCTGAAGAAGTCTAAATTTAAAGTAGGAGGGTATTTAAAGTTGCCATCCCCGTCGAAGAGGTGACAGGGAATAGGCAGACTATCTAAAAGCGTAAAATCAGTACTGTTCTCGTCCGACGACTCAAGAATAAGTTCTGTGGCCTTCTTCTTTCCCTTCCCTGGAGGGGCCGGTGCAGCAGCAGGTCGAGGGGCACCAGTTGGCTCGTTGATGGTCACCCCAGTTGCCCTCCTCGGAGGGGGTTGTGACACATCTGGTTGTTGTTCGGGGACTTCAGTGCCAGTAGCACTCCCCGCGGTAGATTCCTTCACATCCTGGTGAGGAGCCAAAAGGCCGACCAGTCTGAGATTGGCCTCTGTGACCAGTTGTTTGACACTTTTCTCTATGTCAGTCATGCTGGCCAGGAGGGATGATCGGATCACCATGTCTGGAGTGGGGGTCGGTCGCAGCCATGGGCCTGAAATGCACTAAATTTCTAAGGGAAATGCAGGAAGACTCAAAGAAGAAAAATATAAGACTAGGGGTACAAAGATTTTACCTCCTTATATGAAGGCCAAGTTGTTCGCGACCATATCAGCTGTCAGAATGTACTCCAGATGGTACTTTCCCACATTCGAGATGAAAGTGGTGTTAGTCAGAAAAATGCGAGCCGTTTCCTGGTGGCAGAAGTGGAAGAACCCAGTGTTCTCTTGGTTGGGGTTGGACTGTAGGTCGAACAAGTAGTTGACCTCATGTGGCGTGGGGACCGGCCACTTCTTGTGACTATAAAGGATATAGCGTGCAGAGAGCATATCCATTTGGGGTGATTTGAAAAGGAGCGACCCCGAAGTAGTTGGCCACTCCTTGGAAAAAAGGATGAAGAGGCAGGATCGCTCCTGCCTCGATGTGATACCTCGACCAGGCGCTATACACGCCTCCAGGCAGATTTGTTGTAATGTCCCAAATTTCCTAATAAGGCTGAGGACCTTGATTAGGAGGCCGGGAGGGCCATAATTGATTTATTATGTTATTAAGTGATTATATGCATGTTTATGTGAATTATATTATTATATGATGATAAATGCATGCATATGGGTGTATTTTAATTATAATGGCATTTTGGTAATTTGGCCCGTTGTAGGCATAATTGTGTATTTTTGTGCATGTGGGTGAGTTATGAATGGTACCACATTATATGTGGATTTGTTCGAGCCTTTTGACATGAGACGATCATGGAATGCAAGTGTTCGGTCTGGTCAAAACGAGATTAAGTTCGGGGCTCGGGGTGAGTCTCGGGGTGATTTTAATGGTTAGAGCATTATCGGGAATTAAAGGGTAATGGGATATAATTTATTGGTGTTTGAGAATATTGAGAATAGCAGGAATTGGAGGGTGTTAATTATGATTAACAAAATAGGTGTGAAAGGACGATGTTGCCCTTGGTGGCTGTTAAGGTTTTATTTTAGACTTGAGGACATTTAGGTCTTTTCACCCTTAGAGATTTATATCAGCCATTAAGGCTGTAGAACCTTGTCAAAAACAGAGTCCCATTTCCTCCTTCTCTACCGATGGTTTTCTCCTCATTTTTCTTTGAATTTTCAAGCTCTTTTTGAGGAACCAAGATGGGATAAGCTAGGGTTATGCTCCACCATTGAAGAGGGTGTGTTGCGGAGATTGAGGTGAGTTTTTAGTCATTAGAACTCTTACTTTTGCTCTGTTTTCCAAGTTAAGTTTCAGCTGGTTTTTGAGTTGGCAGTTGGGAATTGATTGGAGTTTCGGCTAGGGTTCTTGGGGTTGTGGTGCCTAGGACATGTGGAGGTGGTATTTGGGTTCATTTGGGATTTAATTTGATGCTTGGAAGCTTTTAATTTGGGTTGGAAATGGTAGAATCGAAGGAAGAGATTTCAGGGGAGTATCTGGCTGGGGGTAGCGCTACAGCGCCCATCAGAGGGCGCTATAGTGCTACACATGATTTGTTTGGGCAGTTTGGGGTTCTGAGTATAGCGTTGGGGAACTATTGAGCAGCGCTGTTGTAACGCCCTGGATAGCCAAGACCGCTACACTGTGTATTTATAAAAGTGTGAGACTTGCTAATCAAGTCATTTAATCAAAACGTGTCATTAGCTAAAGTGTTCTAGGGCTAAAAGACATTTTGGCCTCAAAAGATACATTTTATAAGTTATAAACAGTTTACAGAAGGGATCCCCAAAATCGACAATGTTTAAAAGTTGGTTTACAAAATTCAACAGTTAAGAGTAAACATTAGCCATACTAAGGCGAAATACAAGGTTCTGGTCCTCTCGTCCCTGTAATCTCCTCAACCGTGGCGGTTGAGCGGCCTGACATGTACATTCACCCTGCAGAGCTCTCCAATCAAGGTTGATCGATCTTGCCCTTGCCTTTACCTGCACCACGCAGCACCCGTGAGCCAAGGCTCAGCAAGAAAACAACATACACAGTATAAACAATATTATCAACAGACATTCCAATAAGCATGTTCAGATACTCAATCCACAGCATATAAGCACACTTCAAGGTACAGGTAACCTCATCTATACTCAGATTATTCAACAATCTCATTAATCATGTTCATAGCCAAATATAATTGTCAATTAACACAAATACTAGGGTCGACACCTTAGGTCGCACCCTCTGTTTAACCCACTGACTTCGGCCCGCTTAAACCGAGCTCAGTGCATAATAAGCTGTCCTCGGATACCAGTGTCTGAGCCGTGCCAATTGCACAAGTTAACCGTGGCACGCTTAGGCCGTTGGTTACAATTTACATGGAATAATACCATTCTTTCAATCATATATATCAGGGAGCCCTTAGTCCCGTTCAAATATTCAACCGGGTGTAGTTTTCTTACATTTAGCTTCTAGATGAATTAGCTACAGGCGATTACTCCTTGAGCGCGATCCGATCCCCGAGCCCTAGCTTAGCACCTAGTCACAACCATGATGAAAGATACCATTAACAATCTTAAATGAGTTTCCAAACCAAGTTCTAGTCCCCGGAACATTGAACTTCACCAAATATGGTAAAAGATTCAATCCCGAGCACCCTAGGTTAAATTCCCAACCCTAAAATCTCAAAATCCCAAAATCCCTTAAGCGCCTCGGCATAGGCCACCCATGCCACGGCATGGCCCCCAAACAGAACCGTCTAAGGCACAAAAATAGGTAAGGGTCGTGGCATTCCTTGGACCATGCCGCGGCCTGCCCTCCTTCCTCAGCATGCAACAGCTTCGAAGGGCCACGGCTCACCAAGAACCATCCCGTGGCCCGACCCTTCGAACCCAGAAAAATCCACCTGTTTACCGAGTTTTTCGGAAACGAATACAAACAGAATAATAAAAAGATAAGAATTGTAGAAATGCTGAAATGTAACTAAACAAACAGTGTTTTTACGTGGTTCAGGCGTTAACAAGCCCTAGTCCACGAGTCGATGTTATTATACTTGGAAAAGGTTACAGTAAGATGGCTGGTGCACAAGAACTTCACACACTCACAGTGTTTCTCTCGGGTTCTCTTGAAGAAGATGAAGCTAGAGAGATTTTAGTAGAGTTTTTGCTATGTGATTTGTTGGTCGTCCCCCTTCTTGTAAAATGAAGGGGTCTTTATAGCTAGGGTTTCGGATTAGGGTTTTTCTCTACGTACATGAGTCTTAGTTACACCAGCCATAAATAGGGATACAATTACTGTAGTAGCATGGCTACAAGACTCTATGTGGGTATATTTACGTGAAAGTATGGGGAACACACAAAGTCAGCCGTCTTTTCCAAGTTGTCAGCGGAACAGTAGGCGAAAAGGTACCCTTAGGCGTGCTGGGATGTGTGCGGCTTTGACCTGACGGGCGTGTCAGGCGGGATCCTGTGTCAGGCGGATATCATTCCAAATATGCCTCCTCCAGGACTCGACCGTTTGGCTTTGTTCCGTGCGAGGCACGGAACTGTTTCCGCGGAGACCACTCGAAGAGCTTCTCCTGGAAGGGGCTTCCCCGAAGGATACCCCTTCGGGAGTCCGGGAGAGTTGACGAGTTTCCGTGTTGTGTTTGCTTGGAAGAGTAATCCGGACACTAAACGGGAGAGGCGAAGCCTTTCTGTTCATCCGCGAGCTCTGGTCACCTACCGTGAAAGACATCGATAATTCTGCTTCCCCGAGGACATCAATCTAAACGCTATCCGGAAATCTGGATAACATTTACCCCCCAAGGTCACGGAGCTTTGAGAGATCCGGGATCTTGTACAGTCCTCCGGGTATTTCGGTCTCTTAGATTAGGCGAGGGGGCACCTTCTGTGTTCCCGGAAGGGTTCCTTTTTCCCGCCTGAGTGCTAGTATGAAAAAGAAAGGGAATTTCTTCTGTTTGAACTCAAGTACTCAAGTGCGGCAAGGACCACGTGTCATTCTGGGAATGGTTCTGCGACCAAGACGTGTGCGTGAGGCGACTGGTTGAGTATGCGTGCGTCAGTCATCTGAATAATGATTTGACGGTTTTTAATGGTACTCCGGGCCCGAGGTGGTGTAATGATGGGAAATAAATACTTTATTCCCATCCGAGGAGTCATAAATAGGATCGTCGCTTCATCTCCAGCCGTTGGATCTGATGCACACGGAATGGGAAGATCGGGACCGTCCATTTGAGGAATTCGAAACGACTTCTTCCCTGCTATAAAAACGAGGGAAAGGACCTTTCTTCCTCTTTACGCTTTCAGATTCTCTATCTTTAGGATTTTCAGATTTCCAAACCTTCGAACTCTCAGGCTTCCCAGCTTACGTTCCCCCGAACTTGCCATTTCTTTTGGTAAGTATCTGGAAACTTTTATTTTGATTTGGCAGTGGGTTTATTCGCCGAAGTTCCTGGTTTGAATCGCCGTTCGTCTTTGCAGCTTTTACTTCTCGCGATCGTGCTGTGCAGTGATCCAGTTACTCCTTCAACCTCCAACTACCCGAATATCAGTAAGTATTTCTACTTTGCTCTTTCCTCCCAAACCTTAGGTTGTTGGTAGTTGTTAGAGTAGAGGTTTCTGCCATTATCGCTTATGTGCATGCGTGAATAGGGCTTTGGTAGGCATGTGATTGATGTGAGTCGATAAGTAGCCTTTTTTGCATGCTTGGGCGATCTGCGTTCGGAAAGTCGTTCCTTGTTTTGCTGTTTTAGGGCATAAGCATGAACGCCTTTAGGGTGTTTTTCTCTGGAAAAACACTTCTTTTGGTGGGCTTAGGCTCGGAGTCGGAGTCTGGTTCCTTGCTACCCTTCGGGTGGCATGGTGCCAATCCCTCGGTAAGCTCGGTGGGAGCCTCTCCAAGCAGTTTTCGGGGAGGGTCTCCCCGACGCCTTTGATACCACTAGGGTATGACAAGGGTGCTGACTGCTTAGAGTGTTTTCTTCTTTCTTTCTTTTGTCCAGTGACGAACATCTCAAAGGAACAACTCCTTGCTGTGGGGGAGGCTGATTCTGCCCAAGAGAAGGGTTCCCCTGTCGTTGGTGCAAAGGGGAAAGGAAAGGCGAAAGTGGTCGCGGCTAGCCCACCGACTTCTAATAGTTCCATCTGGGAGATGGACCAAAAGCCGAACCTTTTCAGGAATTATGGCATGCTAGAGCTGTATTCCTCCGAGGCAGGCCTGAAGAACATCCCAGGTCTGATGTGGCATCGTCTGTCGGTGCTGGGCGAGTCGGCTAGCCAGAGTCACGAGGGCTTCGGTGCCTGGAGCTGGGCACACATAGTGTGTGGGGCGCACTTGCCCCTCAGGAGCTACTTTGCCAATTTCTGTGTGAAGGCGAGGATTGCCCCATTCCAGTTGATTCCTCCCAGCTACAAGCTCCTAGCAGGGTGGTTCATCTTTTGCAAGTCCCGGAAACTGGAAGCTCCTACCCCGGAGGAGGTGCTGTACTTCTACGGGTTGAAGTCTCAGCCTATGAGGGGTCATTCAGACAAGGTGGGGTTTTACAGGCTGGAAAGGCACCCGGACGTGATGTGCCCCACCTGTCATACCGCGAGGGTTCCAGACCTCCGGGAATACTGGTTCCTGACGACTGGCTTTCCGCTGAAGAGGGTGCCAGCCCTATCTTTGGACTTCAAAATCCCTGGTAAGTGTTCCTTCCTCTCCTTTTCAACTTTGTTTCTTTGCGTTTGATTTGCCTTTTGGTAGGATCTCTAACGCTCGTATTTGAATTTTGCAGAAGTCATTCCGCGGACACCTCGCTGCGCGGAGATGATAAGGAGGTCCAAGTTCTACGAAGGGCTTTCTGAGGAAGAGTTGAAAGTGGAGGGACTTGTGACCTCCGAATCGTTGAGGGAGTATGGGTTACTTGCCTCCTTCCAAAACATCGAGCCAGTGAGTGGCAGGGGGCAAACTCAGGTGTCAGCTGACATCCGGGAGCAGATTGCCCTGGAGCTGTCCAAGGTGATCACCCAAGCAGCCCGGGACGAAAATACTTTATCTCCTAGTTGGGCGGAGAGGTTCCCCGACCCCCAGCCGGAGGAAGAGGAGATCGAGGCTCGCCACGCCGCGGCTTACCCTAACGAAGGGGCTCCGGGGGCTAGTACCTCCGGGAAAGGTAAGACTAGTTTTCGATTGATCCACACCCCCAGCCTGTCTGAGGTTTCGCGGACCTCTCAGATGGGGTTTGATCCCCGTTTCCTTAGGCTAGATCCGCCTAGGATACCCTTCGACAGATATTGCGATAGGGTAGATGAGCTCCTCTGGTGTCTGAGTGACGGTAGTCTGCCAGAAGGTGTCATCATGGTTGACCCTTCTTCCCTCAGCATGTCATTCCCGGACTTCAAGGAGTACGGGAGCTTCCTGGAGCAGGAAGCGATGTTTTGTTTTGCTCGGGGAAGGCCATCCACGTTTCTCGTGCATGTTCGTCCCTTTCAAACTTTTCTTTTTCTTGTTTCTTGTTCCCTGCTGGCGGGCTTGCTTGTGCTTTTATGTTGTTGATTGTCTTGTCTTCCGCTTATCTTCTTTCTCATTGCTTGTTGGTTCGTTAACCTTGCTTTGTACGTTTCTTGCAGAGTATCCAGAAGCCAAGATGTTGGGGAGGGTTACTTTGCTCATTAAGAAGGCTGCTACCAGCCAAGACCCGTCCACGGGGAAAGGACGGAAGACCAAGGCTGGTAGGGGAGGTAAAGCTGCCTCCCCCAAGAAGACAAGTGGCGAGGCGCAAGCGTCTCCGAGGGTAGAGAAGTCTCCTGCTGACGGGCCTTCCGAGACGGGGAAGGGCTTGTGTTCCCCGTGAGGACAACTGGGGTGAGCAAGCGTCCCGGAGAAGATGCTGAGGGCGCTAAGAACAAACGCCTTAGACACTCTTCTCCCGGTCGAAGGCAACGACAGCAACCACAACTACAACAACAGCAGCAACAAGAACAACAGAGACAATCACCAACGTCACAGCAGCAGCAACAACAACATCCAAACCAGCAGCAGCAACAAGGGCAATTACTTCTGCTGCCGCAGCAGCAAAAGCAACAGACCGGGGCCTTAATACCCCGTCTGCCTCCTCCTCCAGCCCAAAGGGGGTCCACCCTTCCGGGGTCTCCTTCTTCTCAGACAACCAACCTTCCTCTGCCTGACCTGAAGTTCCACTTTCCGCGGAAGCCAACCAGTTTCCCCGCTGCTCTCCTGGAGGGTGTAAGACGGGCCGATAGTTTTTTGAAGAGGCGGTTAGAGGCGGAGAAGGCTGTTACTCAGGGAAGGGTAGATAACTTGTCTGCCGTGAAGAGAGCTGAGCTGGCCGAGGGGGTGAGATCCCTTCACCCGGCCGGAGCAGTTTTGGATGGTCCAGCCTTGGAGAAGAGGCTGGTGCCTAGGCTCGGACGTGCATTGGCGCCGTTCGGAGCTGAGATGATGGAGGACATGGCCCTGAGCTTATGCGAGCTCAATTCTAAGAAATGGGCCATCAGTAGCAGTAAGGATCCGCTGTTGCTGACACACGCTGTGAAGCAGCAACTGTCCGGGGTAAGCCGTCAGTTGTTATTTTTTGGGATCATCTGTCTTTTTGTCCGGCTTTAGCTCATTCTGTTGTCTTTCCTTGCAGGCCTCTATGATCGCGGAACGCTCGTTCCGGGAGGTTGGTGCAGTTCTGGTTCAACTGGAGGAGAGCCAGCTGGCTCGCCAGGCCTTGGAGGCGGAGAAGCAGAAACTGACCCAACAGGCCTTGGAGGCTTCGGAGAAGATTGATCAGGCCCGGCGCACGACTGAGGAAGAGGCGGACAAGAAATATCTTGCCAAATATCAAGAGTACCGGGCCAAGGCAGAGAATGAGTTTAGACAGCGGTCGGATGGGATGAAGGCCGAAAACTCCAAGCTCCGGGAAGAGCTGTCCCAAGCTAAGGTGGAGAAGGATACCCTGGAAGCTCGCTTGCAATCAAAAAATGATCTCCTCCTTAAGCAGCAAGAGGAATATTCCACTCTTCAGAGTAAGCTGCACGAGGAGGAGCAACTCCATAAGAGGAGCAGGGATCTCGTGTCTATGCTGCAGTTGGGGCTCGCCGAGAAGGATAAAGAGATCGAGGCCTTACAATTCACTGCCAGGGGGCATGTGACCGAGAAGCAATCCGTGCTGAGCCAAAATAGGGAGCAGCGCAAGGAGATTGATTCTCTTAAGGGGGAGCGTGATGCCTCCAAGGCCGAAATGGAAAAATTGAGGGCTCAACTAACTGTCGCGGAGGCACAGCTGGCAACCTCCGAGGCGGAGCGCTTGAAGGAGAAGGAGGATGCTGAGGTGATACTGAACAGGACGATTAATATATCGCATGTGGTCCTCATGCATCAACTCTGGAAAGTGAACCCGGAGGTATTAGGCTATCTGGGAGATGATGCCGAAGCCATGAGGGAGAAGCTACTCGTGTGGGATCAAGGCCCAGAGGCGTACGTCCAAACTTACAACATTGACGAACGTGCTGGAGCTCCTGAGGTGGGAGATCCCGGAGAGGCGGGGACCTCTGAACCTTCTCATGACAAAGTTCCGCCTTCCAATGAGCCGACTCCGCCAGCCTCAGTTGAAACCGATGCCCCCGAAGCTGCGGTCGTGGAAGCTGTAGTTACCCCCAATGCTTGAAGGGGTTTTATCTTTAATTATTTTTCATTTTGAGTTTTTCATTGCGGACATATTTTCCATAATTATAGCATTCTCCTTTCTTTTCTGCCGAGTTCTTTATTTATCTTTGCGCTTAGGGTAGACATTTATACAGTAGAAACTGTTGTAGGGGCGTATGAGGTTTTGGTTCCAACGGCCAAAACCTATGCACTTCCCACTTGAAGCTTTAACAGATGGTGTCTTTTCCCACATAGTTTCTAGGTTACAAAGGTTTCCTGGTTCCAACGGCCAAGCTCCTTTCACCGTATTTTAGCTTTCCTGAGGCAAATAGCCAATCCCGGGACTTGTAGTTATACTGTTAGCTGGGATTGCTGAGGTGAGTCGTTCCATGGTTTGGAACGGGAGTTCTTTTGGTGAGCGTCGCTAGACTTAAGGTTAGATCTTTGCGAAGCAAAACTAACTGTTGTTGCGAACCTCATGGTGGCTGACTTCAGGGACCTGGCATGGAGCCCTGCGAGGCAAGGCACATTGCTGTCGGGGAAATCGCCACTCCCACCAGGTGTGATCCCGGAGCAGGGGCTTTGCGAAGCAAGGCCGGCTGTGAGTGGGGGATCGACCATGTCTGCTTCTGGAGCTGAAACTTGCAATGGCCAAGGAGCTCGCCATGCATTATTTTGTGAGATCCGGAGTTGGAGCCTGCGAAGCAAGGCTTACAACGGTCGCGGATCTTGCCATCTTTCGCCTTGCGGGACCCGGAGCTGGAGCTTGCGAAGCAGAGCTTTACAGCGATCACGGATCTTGCCATCTTTCGCCTTGCGGGACCCGGAGCTGGAGCTTGCGAAGCAAAGCTCTACAGCGCTCGCGGATCTTGCCATCTTTCGCCTTGCGGGACCCGGAGCTGGAGCTTGCGAAGCAAAGCTCTACAGCGCTCGCGGATCTTGCCATCTTTCGCCTTGCGGGACCCGGAGCTGGAGCTTGCGAAGCAAAGCTCTACAGCGCTCGCGGATCTTGCCATCTTTCGCCTTGCGGGACCCGGAGCTGGAGCTTGCGAAGCAAAGCTCTACAGCGCTCGCGGATCTTGCCATCTTTCGCCTTCCGAGACCCGGAGCTGGAGCTTGCGAAGCAAAGCTCTACAGCGATCGCGTGTATTCTGCAAAGGACTTGTCAGGGAGTTGGGGGTGTTTTGGCGTAGCTCTATGAACGTGCCTCAACCCCCAGTCCCGTCCATCGCTGGGCTACACAGGAGATAATTTTCATGATACATAATGGCAGGCATTTCTATGGCAATTTTCACATAAGCACATAATGCACATATGACACGTAATGCAAGCATGTTCATGGCAACAAATAAACCTAAGCTTAACAATTTAAACATTTCAAACAATTTAAAAATTTCAAACACAATGCTAGCACATAAGTGGTGTTCTGTGTACGTTTTGTTCAAGGGGCGTATGGCTATGCCTTAGCCATGTATACCCCCCAAGTGAGCGTGGGGTCCGGACGTCTCCGGACCGCGTGGTCACTTGTTAAAACGCAGCTTTGAACACAGGGATAAAAAGTGCAGTAAAAGCGGAGTGAATCTCTCTGTGTTTCATTAAATTAGCCTGCTAGGCGTGAGTTTTACAACAGGGAGGATTATTTCCACATTTTTCACTTTTGCTAATTTCACCAAGGACTTCCGACTGGATGGTCCGGGGCCTACTGGTAGTAACGGCGGAGGTGCTCCGCGTTCCAGGCGCGCGGGACTTTAGATCCGTCGAGTCTCTTTAAGTGATACGTCCCATGGCCCACTTTTTCTTGGACTTCGTAGGGGCCTTCCCAGTTGGGTCCGAGGACTCCTACTCCCGGATCCTGCGTAGCAGGAAATACTCTCCGTAGGACAAGTGCCCCAACTTCGAATGTACGGCTCTTGACTCTCGTGTTAAAGTGTCGGGCTATCTTGCCCTGGTACATTTTTAGTTGGACCTGCGACTGCTCCCAGAGCTCTTCGATCATGTCCAAGGACTCCTGGAGAAGGGCATGGTTCCAGGTAGGATCGTAGGTATCTTGCCTGTGAGAGGGGATCATAGTTTCTACTGGGATGACGGCCTCGCAACCGAAGGTCATGGAATAAGGCGTGTGCCCCGTCGAAGTTCTCTCTGTTGTGCGATAGGCCCAAAGTACTCGCGGAAGTTCTTCCGGCCAGTGAGCCTTGCAGGCTTGGAGTTTTTTCTTCAACGTGGTCTTTAATATTTTGTTTACAGCTTCCACTTGCCCATTAGCCTGGGGTCTGGCGACTGCGGAAAAGCTTTTGATAATTCCATGCGAAGCACAGAAGTTCGTGAAGTGTTCACTGTCAAATTGTTTTCCGTTGTCGGACACAATTTTTCGTGGAAGCCCAAAACGACACACTATATTCCTGATGACAAAGTCCAGTGCTTTTTTAGATGTGACCGTGTTCATAGGTTCAGCTTCAGCCCATTTGGTGAAGTAGTCTACCGCGACTATGGCGTACTTCACTCCACCCTTTCCAGTTGGGAGGGAACCTACTAGGTCAATGCCCCAAACGGCGAACGGCCAGGGGCTGGTCATTAGGGTAATTTCTGTAGGCGGCGCTCGCGGAACCTTGGCGTACCTCTGGCACTGCTCACATTTCCTGACATAATCCACACAATCCTTCTTCATGGTGGGCCAGAAGTATCCTTGTCGAAGGATCTTTTTGGAGAGGCTCAGCCCGGAGGTATGATCGCCACAGAAGCCTCCGTGAATCTCATGGATGATGGTGCTGACTTCGGTTCCGGCAACACACCTAAGGAAGGGTATGGACAACCCCCTGCGGTAAAGCTTTCCATCCATAACCACGTATCGGGGAGCTTGATATTGGAGCTTCCTTGCGTCAGCTTTATCAGTGGGGAGCTCTCCGGTGGTGAGAAATCTGAGGATGGGTCCTATCCAGGAGTGGGAATGGTCGATGATGGCGTTTATCCTTCGTGTCTCAGTACTGGGGGCTTCTAAGTGCCCTATGGGGACTAAGCCATACTGTTCAATCTCCGGGTCCGTTGCAAGCTTGGCCAGCGTGTCCGCGAGTGAGTTCTGGTCCCGGGGGACCTGGCGGATTTGGTAGCCTTTGAAATGCTGCAGTAGGTCGCGGGAGAGAGACACGTAGGCAGCCATCCTTTCGCCTTTCGTCTGGTATTCCCCGGATATTTGGTTTACCACAAGTAGGGAGTCGCTGTATACTTCGATTTTTT
Organism: Humulus lupulus; assembly: GCF_963169125.1. Classification (NCBI taxonomy): domain Eukaryota; kingdom Viridiplantae; phylum Streptophyta; class Magnoliopsida; order Rosales; family Cannabaceae; genus Humulus; species Humulus lupulus. The sequence goes on along the minus strand of NC_084798.1, from coordinate 152,603,605 downwards.
GGGCTCCGACTTCTCTGGCCAGTCGTAACCCAGCTAACATGGCTTCGTGTTCTGCCTCGTTGTTGGATGCTGGGAACGCGAAACGGATGGCGCTCTAGAGCTGATGCCCTTGGGGAGATATTAGGATGACCCCCGCTCCAGCTCCTTTTTCATTTGAGGCTCCGTCTACATAGACCTTCCAGGTGGGAAGTTCCGGGACAGGATCTTCCAGGAGGTCATTCATTCCCGAGCATTCCACAATAAAGTCCGTGAGAGCTTGACCTTTTATGGAAACACGTGGTTGGTAATGGACGTCGAACTGGCTCAGTTCCATGGCCCACTTAAGCAATCTGCCAGAAGACTCGGGCTTCTGCAGGACTTGTCGGAGAGGGTGGTTGGTGAGTACTTTGATGGTGTGCGCCTGGAAATATGGCCTCAGCTTCCGTGAAGAAATTAGCAAGCAGAGGGAGAGTTTCTCGATCATTGAATATCTGGACTCGGCGTCCAATAACCTCTTGTTACGTAATACACAGGGAGCTGGATACGGCCATCTTCCCGGACGAGAGCGGCACTCACTGCGTGCTCAGTCACAGCTAAGTATAAGAACAACGCCTCTCCTTCGACAGGTTTGGACAGAATGGGAGCTCGGGTTAAATGTTCTTTGAGGTGTTGGAAGGCTGCTTCGCATTCGGGGGTCCACTCGAACTTCTTGTTTCCTCGCAACACATTGAAGAAGGGGATACACTTGTCAGTGGCCTTGGATACGAAGCGGCTGAGAGCAGCTATCCTTCCGGTAACGCTCTGGACATCCTTATGTTTCCGGGGGGAAGGCATATCTATGAACGCCTTTATTTTCTCAGGGTTGGCTTCCACTCCGCGGGAGCTGACAATGAAACCGAGGAACTTTCCAGACGAGACCCCGAAAGTACATTTCTTTGGATTTAGTTTCATCCCGTACTTTCGGATCACGGCGAAAGCTTCCTCAAGGTCGTCACTGTGGTCCCCGGAGGTCTTGGACTTTACCAACATGTCGTCCACGTACACCTCCATGTTCCTCCCCAGTTGGTCCTTGAACATTCTGTTTACTAGACGCTGGTACGTCGCCCCAGCATTCTTCAAACCGAAAGGCATGACCACGTAACAGTAGACACCCTTGTCCGTGAGGATGCTGGTGTGTTCCTGGTCCGTGACATGCATCTTGATCTGGTTGTATCTGGAGTACGCATCCATGAAGGATAAGAGTTCGTACCCGGAAGTAGCGTTTACCATCTGATCGATTCGCGGAAGAGGGAAACAATCTTTCGGGCAGGCCTTGTTTAGGTCCGTGAAGTCAATGCACATTCTCCAGGACCCATCGGGTTTCGGGACCAGAACTGGGTTGGCCAACCACACGGGATAGTGCGACTCCTGGAGAAAGCCTATGGACATCAATTTGTCCACTTCAGCTTTGACGGCTTCGGCTCTCACTGGGTCCAGCGGCCTCCTCTTTTGGCGAATTGGAGTTGCAGATGGGTCTATGTTGAGTGCGTGGCACGCAACATTGGGATTAATCCCCGTCATATCAGCGTGGCACCATGCCAGGATATCCTGATTATCCTTCACAGTGGCCACGATCTTATCTCGAATGGCCGACGGCAGGTTTTTCCCCACCTGAATGACTTTGGTGGGTTCTCCCGGGTTGAGGATCACCTCTTCGACTTCCTCCATCGGCTCTATTGCTTTCTCGATTCCCACTCTTGGGTTGAGTTCGTCAAAGTATGCCTCCTGAGCACCCCCAGTTTCTGGTAATTCTTCCGCCAAAGGAATGGCAACAAACGTCTCTTGGACTGTGCAGACGGATTGGACGGAGACGTTATAACAGCTCCGTGCACTTCTTTGGTCTCCTCGGAGGGTGCCAATACGCCCATCATCGCATGGAAACTTCAAACATAAGTGGCGTATCGAGGTTATGGCCCCACAATCAATCAGGACCGGTCGGCCTAAGATGGCATTATACGCCGTGGGGCAGTCGACCACCACGAATGTGCTATGCTTGAAGGCACAAGCGTCGCTTTCTCCTCTGAGGGTGACTGGAAGTTGAATTTTGCCTAATGGCATGAGTGCGTCCCCGTTGAACCCTTGAAGCTGGATGGGGCATGGGGCCAGGTCTGTCTCGGTCAATCCGATCGCGTGGAAGGCCGCTTTGAAGAGGATGTTTACGGAGCTTCCGTTATCGACCAAGATCCGTGAGACCTTCTTATTGGCAATCTGGGCTTCCACCACGAGGGGATCGTTGTGGGGGAAGTGCACATGTCGAGCATCGTCCTCCGTGAAGGTGATGGGAAGATCCATCATTCGAGGACGTTGAGCAGGTGATTGAACCAAGGCGCACATCTCCTCGGCGTGTTCTAACTCCCTCAAGTACCTCTTCTGGGAGTTGCGGGTGCTTCCGGCAAGGTGCGGTCCTCCGGAAATGGTGGCTACGTGTCCGTCAACGGGTGGCGGAGCAAGGCCGGGCGGATATGGGTTGCCCGGTCCTGGAGGCAACAAGGCAATGGGCGCCGGAGCGGGTGGAGCAGGAAGCGCCGGGTACTGAGACCCGGGAGCTTGGGGGTGACCGGCTCCAGGAGCGCTAGCGGTCCCCCTCTGTCCCGGGGAATATGCAGCTCCGTGAACTACCCCCTGTCCGGGATAGATAATGGGTATCCTCACCCACTGACCGAGGTGTCCCGCTCTTGCCAGGGACTCGATCTCATCCTTCAGCTGAAGGCACTCGTTCGTGGTGTGCCCCACGTCTCCGTGGAACTCACACCTTTTATTGGAGTCTCGCGGACGTCTTCCTCCGTGAGACACTTTCGGGGGCTTCCTGTAGTTGACCATATTACAGGTCGCCCGATAGACATTCTCTCGCGAGTCTATCAAACTGGTATATTCCGTGAACTTGGGCTCATAGTCCTTCCGGGGCTTCTTTGAAAAGGTTACAGTAAGATGGCTGGTGCACAAGAACTTCACACACTCACAGTGTTTCTCTCGGGTTCTCTTGAAGAAGATGAAGCTAGAGAGATTTTAGTAGAGTTTTTGCTATGTGATTTGTTGGTCGTCCCCCTTCTTGTAAAATGAAGGGGTCTTTATAGCTAGGGTTTCGGATTAGGGTTTTTCTCTACGTACATGAGTCTTAGTTACACCAGCCATAAATAGGGATACAATTACTGTAGTAGCATGGCTACAAGACTCTATGTGGGTATATTTACGTGAAAGTATGGGGAACACACAAAGTCAGCCGTCTTTTCCAAGTTGTCAGCGGAACAGTAGGCGAAAAGGTACCCTTAGGCGTGCTGGGATGTGTGCGGCTTTGACCTGACGGGCGTGTCAGGCGGGATCCTGTGTCAGGCGGATATCATTCCAAATATGCCTCCTCCAGGACTCGACCGTTTGGCTTTGTTCCGTGCGAGGCACGGAGCTGTTTCCACGGAGACCACTCGAAGAGCTTCTCCTGGAAGGGGCTTCCCCGAAGGATACCCCTTCGGGAGTCCGGGAGAGTTGACGAGTTTCCGTGTTGTGTTTGCTTGGAAGAGTAATCCGGACACTAAACGGGAGAGGCGAAGCCTTTCTGTTCATCCGCGAGCTCTGGTCACCTACCGTGAAAGACATCGATAATTCTGCTTCCCCGAGGACATCAATCTAAACGCTATCCGGAAATCTGGATAACACCACCATTTTCAATCTCTAAACCTCACCTTAAGCCATCCCAAAGCCCCCAACTCAAAACCAATTAATAACAACATCATTATAATGATTTAAACAACACAATCCAACCAAAAATCCAGCCTAACACTCACCAAAATCCCAATTCCAATTTCTGAGATTTCAAACCCATAGAACTCAAAACCAGCCATGAAAACTCTCAAATTCAACCATCAAACTTTAAATTAAACCTTACCTCAGCTGTAGAATCGTTTCTCCAAGGATCCCCTGGCCTATCTTCAGAGTTTTAAGCCTCAACCCCACCTTGAATGTCAAAACCACAACTACTAAAAACTCAGCCATTTCTCCTTAAATTTCTAACCTCACAAATGAAAATTAATGCTGACCTTGGCTCTAATTCAACCCTTGATTAGTTCCTTGAGCTAATCCTCTGGTTCAGCCCTTCAATTTCCCCCAAGTTTCAATCAATTTCCCCCTTGAAAATCAGGGTTTTGCCTTTGCTAAGAGAGAGAAGAGAGAGAAGGAGAGAAAGATCGGTTTAAACTTGTGTCTACTGTTTTCTAACATATTCCTTAAGTCTATCCTTAAGTTATCAGACTAATCCCAAAGCTCGGGGTACCGGAAACATCCCCGAGGGCAAAATGGTAAAATCCCCCAATAATCCCGCCTAGACATCCTAACCTCAAATATATCTCAAATTATTTATTTCCATCACCCGATAGTCTAAATCACTACCCGATACCAAAAATACTCCTTGACTTATCCAAAGTCAATTATAATGCCCCGTTGTGACTTTTCCCGCTATCTAGCCCTAGGATCGCCTCGAGTTGCCGGCTGCAGAATTATCCACATAATAATGTGGTTCCCACATATATAACATATCTATTTCATATTATCACATAATATCATCAATTATCATATAATATCATTTAAGCACTATTAATCACATAATATCTCATTCAAATAAATACTATTCACTCAAATCCCATTTATGCCCTCCTGGCACACTAATCAAGGCCCTTAAGCCTTATTAGCGAGTTTGGGTCGTTACAGCTGTAGCGCTACCCTGTTTCTTCAGAACCCTGTTTTGGGTGTTTCTAAGGGCTTTTGGCTCAGGGTTTCAATCCTTAAGGCCCAGGATCGAATCTACTCACCGTGTGGGTACATTTCGGGGTACCAAGAGTGGGGTTTAGGTCAAGACCCTGTATTTGTTGATTTTCATTAATCGGAGATTGTATTTGGTTATGACTAGGAGACCGCTAAAGGATTAAAGGATTGATCGTTCTCAAGGGTCATTCTTGTTCTAACTCTCACTCGAATCAGAAGTAAGAAAATTGCACCCTGTGTATATGTGACATGCATGGTTATTCTTGATGTATGTTGGATGTTTAAGTGTAATGCATGTGATGCATGAGAAACATGTGATTAGGGCATGCTATGTATATTGAATATGAGATTGTTCAGAGCTTAAGCCTCTGTGTTGCCTATGCAACGTGTTGGTTAAATGATCTGACCAGAACTAGAGTAGAGTTTCTGGTGGGCCAGGTGGCCAGATTTATGCTTGAGATGACTATCTCAGAAAGGATCAAAAGGAAAACAATTAAGTGAATCACAGATAGGAAGATTGATGAGAATGTCTTGGTTGGATTAGCTAAGGATTATATAGTGTCATGTATGAATTTATTGAGTCATAAGGATCGAATTTGTATCTGATGGACACTGGGATTAATTTGGAGATTCTGGATGAATCTCAGGTTATTCTCCTAGTCTCATTATTTAGGCTTCTTGCAGTGTATTAGAGTTTTGAAGTTTTTATGTGGTGACCTGAGATGAAGAGGAGCACCATGGAATGCGTGATAAAGTTCTTAACCTGTCAATAGGTCAAGGCAGAGTATCAGGAATCAACAAAGCCATTGTAGGCTTTGAGTATTTTATAATGGAAATAAGGAAATCATCGCGATGGATTTCGCGGTGGGGTTGCCCAGGTTAAGGGGTCAGCGTGATTTGGATTGGGTCATTGTGGACCAATATTTTGAGTAAGTTTATTTGTCAGCAGGGATGAATAACACAGCTAATCAGAATTTAGATCTCTATGTGAGAGAGATAGTGCACCTTCATGGAATTTAAGGTCTATCCTATTAGATGAGGACTCTATTGTTACTTCTAGGTCTTGGAAGGGATAAGGAAGGCGATGAATATATAGATGGAATTCAGTACACTTTATTCTTCTCAGACTGATGGGAAATCAGAGAGAGAAAGAGAAAGTTATCCAGTATTAGAAAGGTACCTTATGAGATGGGTAAGGATCCAGAATCAAAATCATGAGATGGTTCAGGGGGATCATTGAGATTGCTAGAGGTTTGAGCTTGGGTGCTCACTTCTCAGAATAAATGGAAAAGTTCTATTGAATTGAAAAGTAGGAACGTGGGGTTCCAAGTAGAAGAATGTATCTTTCATAAAGTATCACCATGAAAGGGGTGAGGAGTTAAGGGCAACTTAAGCCCTAGATTATCTTGGCGGTTGAGTCCTGGAAAGGACTGGTTAGGTTGACTTTGAATCAGCCTTATCTTTGGCACTGTTAGTTGTATGCAGTGTGTTATGTAATTCCATGCATTGGACATGGGTTAAAGGAACTCATGAGTTGAGTCATAAGAATATGAAGGTTAAGGTTAAGTATTCCAGTAAGGAATAGCCAATTCAGATTGTAACAGAAGTAATAAGGTTTTGAGGAATAAAGTGTACCTTGGGTTAAGGTATGTTGCAGGAACAGTGAGGTTGAGGGAGCGACTTGGGAAATTGGAATCAGTTGTGCGAAATTCTTGTTCCGGGCTGTTTAGATAAATTTTGAGGACGAAATTTCTGTAAGGAGGGGATAGTTGTGATGCCCCAAATTTCCTAATAAGGTTTAGGACCTTGATTAGGAGGTCGGGAGGGCCATAATTGATTTATTATGTTATTAAGTGATTATATGCATGTTTATGTGAATTATATTATTATATGATGATAAATGCATGCATATGGGTGTATTTTAATTATAAGGACATTTCGGTAATTTGGCCCGTTATGAGCATAATTCTGTATTTTTATGCATGTGGGTGAGTTATGAATGGTACCACATTATATGTGGATTTGTTCGAGCCTTTCGGCATGAGACGATCATGGAATGCAAGTGTTCGGTCTGGTCAAAACGGGATTAAGTTCGGGGCTCGGGGTGAGTCTCGGGGTGATTTTAATGGTTAGCGCATTACCGAGAATTAAAGGGTAATGGGATATAATTTATTGGTGTTTGAGAATATCAGGAATTGGAGGGTGTTAATTATGATTAACAAAATAGGTGTGAAAGGACGATGTTGCCCTTGGTGGCTATTAAGGTTTTATTTTAGACTTGAGGGCATTTAGGTCTTTTCACCCTTAGAGATTTATATCAGCCATTAAGGCTGTAGAACCTTGTCAAAAACAGAGTCTCATTTCCTCCTTCTCTACCGATGGTTTTCTCCTCCGTTTTTCTTTGAATTTTCAAGCACTTTTTGAGGAACCAAGCTGGGATAAGCTAGGGTTATGCTCCACCATTGAAGAGGGTGTGTTGCTGAGATTGAGGTGAGTTTTTAGCCATTAGAACTCTTGCTTTTGCTCTGTTTTCCAAGTTAAGTTTCAGCTGGTTTTTGAGTTGGAAGTTGGGAATTGATTAGAGTTTTGGTTAGGGTTCTTGGGGTTGTGGTGCCTAGGACATGTGGAGGTGGTATTTGGGTTCATTTGGGGTTTAATTTGATGCTTGGAAGCTTTTGATTTGGGTTGGAAATGGTAGAATCAAAGGAAGAGATTTTAGGGGAGTATCTGGCTGGGGGTAGCGCTATAGCGCCCATCAGAGGGCGCTATAGTGCTACACAGGATTTGTTTGGGCGGTTTGGGGTTCTGAGTATAGCGCTAGAGCGCTATTGAGCAGCGCTGTAGCGCTACCCTGTTTCTTCAGAACCCTGTTTTGGGTGTTTCTAAGGGCTTTTTGGCTCGGGGTTTCAATCCTTAAGGCCCGGGATCGAATCTACTCACTGTGTGGGTACATTTCGGGGTCCCGAGAGTGGGGTTTAGGTCAAGACCCTATATTTGTTGATTTTCATTAATCAGAGATTGTATTTGGTTATGACTAGGTGACCGCTAAAGGATTAAAGGATCGATCGTTCTCAAGGGTCGTTCTTGTTCTAACTCTCGCTCGAACCAGAAGTAAGAAAATTGCACCCTGTGTATATGTGACATGCATGGTTATTCTTGATGTATGTTGGATGTTTAAGTGTAATGCATGTGATGCACAAGAAACATGTGATTAGGGCATGCTATGTATATTGAATATGAGATTGTTCAGAGCTTAAGCCTCTGTGTTTATGCATGATCCTAATTGGGCTAGAAATTATTGAGTAAGCATGTTGAATGCCCTGTATTCGGATATTTGACATATGATATGTGTTTGGTAGCATTGCTTACTTGTGTATGGCACTGACTAGTCAGGGTCGGCACTGGTCGAGTATCACAGACCTAAGAGCCAAGAACGGCATAGTGTCATGAACGCAGGGCTGATTAAAAGATTAGATCTAATCGATATCAACATTGAATGAGTCTAAGGCATTAATGCTGGACCGACCCTAAGGTCAATGAAACTTATAAGCGCTCAACTAGTCTAAGGCCTAGGTGACTGCTTGTCACATGGCCAGGGAACAGTGTTCCATGGTTATGACTCTATGGTTATGAGGAAGGTTATGGTGGTGACTAGTCATCATGCACCTATCCTGTTTAAGCTAGTGATATGATCACTTATCCATAAAGCCCCGGTGACCCTATCGTTACATGGCTATTGGGAACGGAACCCACCTTAGTGACTATTACAACTGTCACTCTTCTATTTGGGCTAAAAGCCCTGGATGATTATTATGATCATTGGTTGATGTGTTATACTCAACATTACGTGGATTTGTTTGTGTGCTTGACTAGGGCTATCTCTGCTAGGCATATGCCTTATGACTTGATGACATGTTATTACTGATCATGAGCATATTAAGTTTTCTTGCTGGGCTTCGGCTCACGGGTGCTATGTGGTGCAAGTAAAGGCAAAAGAAAGCTGGACCATCCTTGAGTTGGAGAGCTTAGGCGACGATGTGTACATATGCGGCTGCTCGACCGCCACGGCCGTGGGTTGAAAGAGGAACTAGGGTTAAACCCTGTTTTGCTGCTTAGATCGGCCTGTTGTAAATATTTTCTTGTAGTAGACTTTTAAATTATATTTTTGGGATCCCAATGTATACAGTAAACGTTCTAATGAAACGTTATGTCTTAACCAAAAAATTTAATCCCTACACCGCTAATCATACTTAGTTACATGATTTTGGCCAAATGACTCGATTAGCGAGTTTAACACTGTTTACAAGGCACACCATAACGGTCCCTGGAGTTTGGGGCGTTACATTTTCTCTCTGGTCTTTGGTGGGTTGAACCAACGTCACCCCAGGAAGCCCATACTTCTTTATGTAGTTGGAAATCATCCTAGTCGTTATTCGACTAGGAGGAGCGACGTACCATTTGACATCTGGTCGAGTAGTGCTTCGGAGTTGGGCATAAACTTGGATTCCTAGCTCAGGAGTACTCTCAGCTCTACCACTGGTCGAGGGAATTTCTGCTTGGGGTAGGCTGGTTTGCAGAAGGTTTTTGTATTTTCTTTTTCTGGGCAGTTGATTTTACTCTACCCATGGATGAAGGGTTTGAGTGAGGTCTGCTAGGTGGAGTGCGAGAAAAATGGATGTCCGGAATGAGTAACGACGACTGTTCTTCTTCCATGAGCAGTTGTGCGAGCAAGTCTTCATCAATTGGTCTCTCACCTCCCCACAGATCTTGCATCAAAATCTGCGAACATAAGAGGGGAGATGAGAACTTAGTCTAAAAACTTGTGTTGGATGTGAGAATAACGTTGCTCGTGTATAAAAGTTAAGCTTTTATACGGCCAGCAGCATTCTATCAAAAACACTAAGTTTTATACTAGCAGTTTGAAAAACACATTCAAAAGTGGAAGTAAAAAGTTTTTCAGAGAAAACTTTTTCAACTCCAGAAGGGCGGGAAAAACCCAGTTTTTCAGCTAGCTTAAAAATCGAATTTTTACTTTGATTTTACGCCCTAAATTTACAATCTCGACTACTAGAATGACTCCTAGCTCCTATAAGACATTGTTTTATTACCCTATCAAGCGTCGGTTAACATTCCCATTTACCCCAAAACAGTTTCGGTCAAGAACAGTAAAAAATATAGATATGAAATACATAAAAAACAGTTTTGCATGGCATCTCAAACGTCCAGGGGGTTCGTAAAACTTACTTGGATGAAAAGAGGGGCCTGAAACGAAAGCTTTGAGCACCCGAACAGAGGATCCTTAGATCAGCGATGGAAGCTCCTCAAAATTTTTGGGCTCTGAAAGTCGAAGTTCTTAGAGGTTCTTGGCAAGAAAATGAAAAGTAAAAAGTAAAAATATGGATTTGTGGTATTATATATAGTGACTGCGACACGATATAAGAGGTAATCATGAATTACTTTTTCCTGAGTTTGGGGAAGTGTAATAGCCGTTGGAAAAGTTTTTGGGAAACCAAAAATGCTTGATTAGACATGATTGATTGCTTTTCCCGAAAGGGCATGGGCGGCTCTGACAGGTTTGGTGGGGTAAGCGAAATGTCAGCTTCCTAAGTTTACTTTTTGCTGGTCGTAATAAATAAACTTGGGGGGCAAATGTTTACCCGAAAAATGGCTGTTGATGACGTGGCAAGGATTTCTCACACGTGGTGGAAGTGCTGTTTGACTATCGACCAGAGGCACATCGCTTCATCGGGCTTAACTATTAGATACGACCAAGCTGGTCGTATAATTTGATTTGTTTCCTTCTAAGATTGTAATCCTATGATAATTGCATTGAATATTTCCTCTTTATTACCTCGATACATGGTTATTGAGGAAAGTTAAGGCCCATTGGCCCATATAACCCTCCTTGAGCCTATAAATATGCATGAAATAGCTCAAGAAATGGACTTTTGATCTCTGAATCTTTTTCCTGAGTATTGAGAGAAAGAGAACTATAGTGTGGTTATTCATCGTTTTATTGTAATTCCCTCAAGGTTTGTGAAACTCAAGAACCCTAGTTCTTTGATCACGGCTTTGAGATTCAATATTAATAATAACACTAAGTGGACGTAGGTCATTACCATTCTTTGGGGCCGAACCACTATAAATCCTTGGTGTTTCCTTCTTTTCCATTAGACTAAATTCTTAATTGTTGATTTATCTTTTGTCCTATATTTGACTCCGTATCGTTGGCCAAATCAAGGATCAACATAATATATATAGATTATACGGTTTTGTTTTTTTTTTTTTAATTTTTAAAATCATTTAATCTAAAAAATGTTTATTTTTTTAGTGCAATAAACTATTAATTTATTATATAAAAAAAATACAAACGTGAATGATTGATTTGAGAGAATAACAATGAAATTGTTTTGTCTTCCACTTGGATTCTTACTGTTATAGGGTCAGTTGCTGCAAACATAGTATATCATTTAGACATTTAATTTTAGTGAAAGTGATGACTTTTAACGAATATTCATTTCTATAATATCATTCAATTTTTTCTAATAATTTTCATCAATAATTTATTTTCATAACCCCATAATATTTTGATAAATATTGACAACGCATATCAAAAACTATTATTCAAATGGGTTGAATAAAAATGACATTTTGTAACCACGTTTTTATACTATGATAATTTATATTTATTTATTTTTCTTTTTCAAAATATAATATTTATCTGACAATTAATTAATCGAAATCGACATATATCTCAATCAAACTTTCAAAATATAATAGTTACCACAAGGTTACTTAATAAGTAACTAATACTAATTGAACTAGAGTTTCTCATAGACTAGGTGATTCAAGTTATTTACCTAAAAAAAGGGTTCAGATTTCTTTAGTCAAAGAGAATCAATGAGAATCACAAAGACAAACAAGAAAAATTTCCGAGTTACGTTGGATATCATCAAACTGATAAAATTACAAACAATTTTAGGCCAAGAACACGGCAAGTAGTAGTGATATTAATCTACATAGAATGTTTCCTTTACAATAGTACCACAATTTACTTCATCTCATGAGTCATAACATCAAATATAATTAAAACATTTTAAAGAACAAGATCACTACTCAATTTACGACCCAGGAACAAACTTTGTGGCATAGACCCAAGCATTGTTAGCAACTGGGTTGTCAAGGTGATCAAGTAGGTTCTCAAGTGGTCCCTTTCCAGTAACAATGGCTTGAACAAAGAACCCAAACATGGAGAACATAGCAAGTCTACCGTTCTTGATCTCCTTCACCTTGAGCTCAGCAAAGGTAACTGGGTCATCAGCCAGGCCCAATGGATCAAAGTACTGCCCACCTGGGTACAAATCATTGCCCTCTCCAACTCCATCAAGCCCATTGATACGGAACCCTTCAACCAGACCCATTAGAATGACTTGGAAGCCCAGCACTGCTAGGATGCTTTGGGCATGGACCAAGTTGGGGTTGCCCAAGTAGTCCAATCCACCTTCTGAGAAGATTTGGGCTCCGGCCTTGAACCAAACTGGCTCCTTGAAGTCCACTTTCACCCATTTCTCCAAAACTTCTGGGGTTATGCACCCCAAAGCTCCAAGCATTGCCCATCTACCGTGGATCACCTAGAGCATTTTTAAATGGAAAATTGAGATTAATGATTGAAAAATACATTGTTATTAGAAAGAAGATTTGTATAGATTAAGCATACAAATACTTTTCAAAACATGAGTGATCAAAAGTACCTCAAGAGCCCTGTTCTTGGCAAAGGCCTCAGGATCAGCAGACAAACCAGCAGTGTCCCAACCATAATCACCAGGGAATTCTCCAGTCAAGTAAGATGGAGTTTGAGCTGAAAAGGGTCCCAAGTACTTCACTCTGTCTGGTCCATACCACAAATCATTTCCCTATTCAAATACATACACATACTTCATTAGTCATCATAGCCATAGCAGCTCAACTCATCAAAACTAAAAACAAAAATAGTAAGAGAAAGATACAGCATAAACATACCATGGTGTATTTGCCAGTTCCCATAGGAACAACATCTCTCAAGCCATTGGAGCTTGTTCCCCTGTTTTGACCAAGAAATGGGGTTGGTCTAAGTAATGAGCTTGAGCTAGCGGTTGTTGCCATTAGCATTTCTGAGGTTGGTTCTCGGTTGAAGTTGTCTTCTTGAGAAGTCTGAGCCAAAATGAAGAAGAGGGGAAGCTCTGGTGTGAGTAAATATTATGTGTGGAAAGAGAAAATAAACACTTTGAGAGAGATGAGTGGTCAAGAAGAGAGGAAATTCGTGGAAATTTTGCGGTGGGGTTTCCAAGCCTTTAATGAACCAATCACAATGCTTGGAAGGATTTTTAAGTATCTCTTTTATCCACACTTTATCCTTGTGTACAAAACAAATTGTTTTGTCTATTTGGGTAGTATCTAGTAGGTAGTGCCTCTAGAGACATAACTTGTTTATACCAATCAGGTGTGGCTCATTGATTTTAGGTTCATTATTGAGAAATACTAAGTGCATTTTTTTTTCTTCCAAACATATACGTATTTTAATAATAACTACAATATTTATTAAAATATGATTTTATATATCTCTTTTATATAATAACGGTGTAAATAATATAAATTATTGATTTTAACGATTTTTGTTAATGTTAACTTTAACATAATATTTTTATATTTTATGGTAATTTGTAAATACTTAAATTTAAATAAAACAAAATAAATAATTAAAAAAAAATTAAAATATAATATTTTTGAGATATTTTATAATGATAATTATTTAAAAATAATAAATAATTAAACAAATTAAAATAAGATATTTTTTAGATTTTTTACATGATAATTATTTTAAAATAATGAATAATTAAACAAATTAATATATGGTATTTTTGAGATATTTTACAATGATAATTATTTAAAAATAATAAAATCATTTTATAACTTAAATAAAACTTAATTAAATTTAAACTCACTTATTATAATAATATCATATTAAACATATAATATAATCTATTGTCAATTAGTAACAAATTGTATTTTAAAAAAACTAGCAAGAAACTTAAATTTAAAATCCACATATAATATTTAATATTACATTAAACATATAATATATAATTTCTTGTTATTACTCACAAATTCAAAAATTAGAACAAACATAAACTTAAACAAAAATAAATAAATTATTTAATTAAAAGATGATATTTATTTAAAATTTATGTGACATTAATATAAATTTAATAAAAATAATTAATAAATTTTATAAATAAAACTAAGCAAACATATATATTGCACGTTGCTTGTATCTAGTATATATATAATGCATAAAAGAATACTATTGACATTTATTTATCTTTTGTTATTACTCTAAATACATTGTGATTTATATTAAATCACAACAAGATTACAAAATATTTTTTGAGCTACGATATTATCATGCTTAGAGGCATAGTAATAAAAAGGATGGCGTCTAAAACTATATCTAACTCATTGCAATAAATATTGTTTAAAGCAATATTATATGAAGACTCTTTTTTATTATTTTTCCACAGTTAAACTATTTTTATAAAATATTTAATATTGACTCGTTTTTTCGTCAACTGACACAGAGTGATAGATAAAGAGTTGTTTTGTGTGTAATACTTTAGAGTGGATCTTAATGATGAATAGTGAGCTAAAGAAAAGAGGAATAAATGCAATAATAAACGAATGAGACAAATATTTATAGTGGTTCGACCCAAAAAAGATGACCTACGTCAACTTTAGTCAGTATTATTTATGAACTTTGAACCCACAAGCTCAATCTTGCTCTTGGGCAGTTACAGTGATGGAGAGTAAGAGCTCTCTCCGAAAATGAACAATTACTAAATTGTTTTTCTCTCGAATTTTATTTCCCCTTGCTATTGTGCGGGTAGCACTATTTATAGCTGTGGAGATGGGTAGGGCTGATGGTGGAACCTTATTTCCCGATCAGGCTAAATCTTGGTACACTTAGCTTAGAGACAGACTTGTGTCTCACCAAAAATTGAAGTCCGACGTGTCCTGTTCATTTAATGGTTGAAGGCGTACTCGGGTGCGGAATGAGCTCAGGTGGCGAGGGGCCACCAGCGAGCAGCAAGGGGCCTCGACGACCAACTACTGACAACTACTGACCGGTGAGGTGCCTCGGGGATCAACTATGTCCAATGGCAACTTTAGCAGATCCTTGTGATCCGTGTTCGTTCGACTTGTGCGTCTGGTTAGGACGATTGGTTAGGGCCATTTTCTTCTTATGATTGAAGTTGGCATGGGTGTCTGGGGATCATTTGGCTTCTCGAGATGGGAGAAGTAGGTCGGTACAGGCGAGTCCTGCCACTTCTTGAGTATTGGGAAAGTGGCGAGGGCCACTCCTCATGGCGATTGGTGGTGACTGTTGCCTCTCGACACTTTGTCTTGACATGTCATCGCTTCGCGGGTCGCCACGTGGAAGTGTTCAATTTTGGGTATAATATTTTCCCCCAAGTCAGGCTCCATGTTGGTGTGGGGCTGACTTACATAGCATAGGGGGCGACCCTCTTGTTGTAGTCTGCCACTCCATCATCTCTGGGCGCACTCTGACTTCGACTCCTTTGATTGGGGAAGTCGTTGATCGGGACGGGGTGGAATTGAAACTCTGCGGTGAGTTGCTCACCTCATCCTTAGTCGGCAGGAAGTCCTCCTCGGGCGCCATCCAACTTAGGCTCCTTGTTCGAAGGGAGCCAGTAGGCAGATAGGTGGAAGCTGGGATCTATGGGGTTGTCGCCGACTTTGTCAATTGCTGGGAGGGGATCCTCTAGTTATAGGGAGTGGCGTCTTGCCTTTCAAGTGACTTGGCTTTAGGTGGGGCGCATCCTTCACTACTGGCCCATCTCTGACATGATGGAATTCGCAGGTTTTTGGGGTAGCGGTTGTCCCCAGTCTCGCTATTCCCTCAGCTTGGCGACTGCACTGAGGTCATGTTGGGGCGACATCCCATCTATGAAGCCACTTTGGGAACTACTTCTTCTGGCTGCGTGTTTAGACCTGATGGGTCTTCGTGTCAGCCAGCAGGTCATTCCCACAGATTCACTCGACACTAATTGCTCTTCATGGAGGGAGTTGGCTTCTCCTTCGTTTTTGCTTTCTAACTCGTGCTTGAATTCTGGTCATTTTCTTTGAGAGAAATGGTGTGAATTGTTTGAAACTGGCCATTGAGAGTGTAAGGCGGATCCTTGGGTATTTATAGACCATGGATCCCCGGTCACTGTTGTTGTGATTTAATTGGATAAAAAATATGCAAGTGTACACAATCAACAAGTAATATAATGATAAATTGAGTATCGTCTCCACAAGGATTGAAATAGCAAATAATTGTGCGCAAATCAATTACCAAACAATTTAATAGTTGTAAAAAATAAATTGAAAATACTTTAAATAAACTAAGATGACAATCTAAAAGCAAGAGAAATTCAGTTTGGTGAAATGGACTTGAATTATTAAATTCATCTATGCCAAGTGACTTGTATGTTTTGCTGCAGCAAAATCTCAGCGAAATTGCCTAGCGTTAACAATAATTCCAAATTAGTTCATAGAACTTTTCCAAATCCTATGGTATAATTCTTTCACCTAATTTAATATATTCATATGCCAATCAAGTTTAAGCATCAATTCATAATGGTTATACAAGGTAAATAACACATTCCTATGCTATTCACAAACATAGCCTAACAAGATTATTCACTTGTGTCATTCAAATCTATCAATTATATTAAAACTTTCCAACGCAAATATAACTCAATATCTTGCCATTGGTGGCCAATCAACAACAATAAATCATCAATAAGCACATTTGAATGAACAATGGGTTTAAAATAAAATGCTAGAAAATTAGAATTAATACATAGAGTTCATCAATAATTCAAGTCTCAAAAGATTTAGTTCATGGTTGAATTCAAGAGCACAAATCCAAAATAAAAAAAACCCATGGGTATTTAAATAGGAAATGTTAAAGAAATTACAAACTTAAATGAGATTAAAGAGGAGAAAATAAGCCACAGATGATGAATCAAAAATCTTATCTTCCTCCTCTTCCTTTTCTTCCTTGGATTCTTCTCTTCAAACATGAAATTTCTTCTTCTTCTTCTTCGTCTTTTTCTTCATTTCCCTTTTTCCTCTTCCTCTCTGTCTATCTCCCTTCAAAATGGCAGATCCCCCTTTTATATGCGGTTGGTTTCTTTTTTCTTTTTTTAATTTTTCCTCTAGGTTACCCAATGTAGTAGTCTAAGTACAAAATTGCCCCTCTTTGTATCCAGTTGAAAATGCTCCAGTGAAATTTCTTTTGCTCCAGCAAAACTTGACATTTCAGCACAAATTAAACAACTTAGAGCCAATTCACTTTTCATTATTTTTCTTTGAACAATTCATTTATAAATTCCTTATTTTTCTACTTTTAGATCTAAAACACCAAAAGGCATACAAGAACACCAAAAAACACAAAAAAGAAAGGAATTAACTAAAAATAACAATAATACACAAACATCACTCAACCTAATTTTTATATTTATAAGCTTAAAAGTATTAAAATAACTCTTTATTCAAGAGTTATCAACTGTAGACTCATACTGCCTTTACTGTGCAAGAACTCAGTGAAAGATGGGTTTCTTGACACCTGGAATGGCTGATGGGATGGATGCTTAGCCCGTACGCGTGTGATATAATCGTGCTCAATGGTTTTGATTTGCGTATTTTTCCAATGTTGCTGACCGTGGTCGCCATTGGCGAGGTGCATAACAAAGATCATCGACTGGGTCCCGGGTGTTGCCTTCTAATTGGTGTCATTCACGACTTTTCCATTTTTGGGAGTGATTTTGAGCATCTAGCATTCCCCTTTCCTATAAAAAAACCGAGTGGGTCCCACCTTAATAGTGCATTCATATGTGGTGGTAGGGAGCCTCCTAGGCACTCCCTTTTATAATACGATGACAGGGGACGGGCCATGCACCCTCACTTGCTTCAAGAGAAACTGATCCACCTTTTCTGCATCTTCCTTCTTCACGGGGAACTACCCAGTTGTTGGAGAATAGTGCTGAAGTGCTTTGCCAAAGGGGCCAATAAAGGTGGAACCTTGTCAACCTCATTGAGAGTTTGCTCTAAGACTCTTGCTATTTCTCCTCACAAGCTTGTCGCACCCCCCCTTCCCCCCGATTGGGTCATCTTCTACAAGCATCCTCTTCATTGTGGTAAGCTCTCTTGCCCATTAATTTTGCACATTGCTATAAATCCATCTTGCCCTTTTTGAATGCATGTGTTCTCAAGTGATTTCTCCATTCCTTACTTAATCCATGAAATTGATGGTAGAAATTGAGTGTGTTAGGTAAATTTAGGTAAATTCTTGTTGAAATTGCATTATGGGTTGTCAAATTTCGACATTGGGACCATTTGTGGCATAAGTGAGAGCTTAGAATTGGCTACGCACTCTGATTGGGCTTGCCTCTTGGTGAGTGGAAATGGCGGCAACGAGTGGGGTTTAAGGAGGCTACTAGGCACAAGCTACTCGTGGTTGGCATGGGTGCTAGGCGGTAGCTAGCGAGGGGTCTCGAGCCACCATCGGCGGTGATGGGTGATTTGAGGGTGCCATCAACGAGCGCGCGCGGGCGAGCGTGGGGCACAAGGGCCTCGTCAGGGATGGCGAAAGGTGTTAGTGCAGGGGGCGTGAGGCACGCTCGACGGCTGGTGAGGGCCTTTGAAGTGTGTGAGGGGTGCATGAGTCTCGGCGAGGGCTGCAAAGGGGGCGAGCGTGAGGGGTGCGAGGAGCTCTCGGTGGCTTGTGAGGGCCCTTGGGGGGTGAGGAGCTCACAAGGCACGCTCGCCTGGCCTCTGGCGAGGGCCTTCGTAACGCCCTACTACCCTAGAGTCGTTATCATGTGGTTTTAAAATGTGTATTTGACTCACTAGTTGAGGTGTTAGACCCAAAAGTGTGATTAAATTAAAGTAAAGACTCATTTAATAAAATTTTCATAAAAGGTTTAAACATTCATTAAGATAATAGAAAAGTTACAGTGAGATCCCAAAACATTGTTTAAGACATATTTACAACACAACAGACAATTCACAAGCATCCATCATAATTCACAACAGCGTCCTAAGCCGATCAAGGTGCGTTACTAGGCACCAAGTTCACAGTCCTAACCGAGCGGGTGAGTACAACACCCTTAGATGGCCATGCTATGGAGGTCTACATTCACCATGCTTATTGGCAATTCTGGCCCTTGTCGATCCCGACCCTTGCCAAACCCGACCCTTGTCGCTCAGTCACAACACACATATATGACATAATAGCTACAGACATTTTGTAATGACTCGACTAACTTAAAGACCTCGGACCATTAAAACTACTAAAACATAGCTATTATTTTCGAATACGTACATACAATAATAGAACTTTATTAGAAAATCCAAAATACGGGATCTCATTGTTATTACGTAAAATCATAAAGAAAAATTAAACCTTTATTTTGATCGTTCAAATTCTAAATGCGAAAAAACATAATACATAATTAAAAATGCTCAAAACATAAATGTCATCCTCGATCGTTTGCATCAGTCCATTCATTTAGTCCTCTCCCAATACACATGCCAAAGCTGCCATGAATCCATCCCGCCTTCCATGCTCATTTTCCCGCACCATCTAAAATAAAAAGGAATGAGCCTTAATGGCTAGTAAGGAAAAACTACTAAAGCATATCATAAATCATAAGACGTAAAAACATAAATCATAAAACGTATGAGGTAAAAATGTAATTCATAAAACATAAGACTACAAATTAATGGCCATTAACTCATTACCGTAGTATGTGATAGAAACCATCTAGGTCCTCTAGCTACTTTTTAGAGGTAGGTTTAGACACAAATATAGTATATGATAAACCATCTAGGTCCTCTTGCTACTATTTAGAGGTAGGTTTAAACATAACTATAGTCTACAATAATGATAAAAATCTTGGGATTTTCTTATTTGCTATCTAAGCAACCATATTTCCCAAGCGACTACAACATAAAACATTACATACATACATACATAGATACATAGATACATACATACATACATACATACACACACACACACATACATACATACATACATACATACATACATACATATTATCATAACACATAAAATATAACCTATTTTCCTTACAAAAAACTTGGATTTTGGAGACAAGAGCGGGATTTGAAACTCCTAAAACCAAACAGTACAAATCATAAGTTCCCTAAAGAAATTAAGATGAAGAGAAGATCTAAACCATAAAGATAGGAACTTATTGAAAACCTTAAGTTTCAAAGGAATCAAACACCTAACCAAAAGCCATTATAACAAGTTAGAATTTTGAAGAAAATGAAAAGAATAAGAGGAACTATAATGAACTAAACCCGAGGATAAAGAATACCTTAGATAGATTAGAACTTTGATCTACACCTCAATACCAAAATATCACTCTATCTTACTTCCCAGGTGTTTGGAAAAGCTTGGATTTGAAAGCTTTTAACCCCAAAACCCTAGTGTTTCTCTCTAGAATGAACTTAGCAGCTTGGAGGCTCTGAAGAGTGCTTTAATGATGATGCAAATGGCTGAGTGAAGGGTCCTATTTATAGAGTTCAAGAAGTGAAACTAACTCCTTTTAAAATGAATAAATAATTGAATAAAAATTGAATTTTCTGTTCAATAGATGCCTAGAACTGAGTCAAAAACATTCAAGAGCAAGTCCAAGTTGCTGAGGGATATTTCTAGCTCGGATTCCATGGATTTTCAAACTATGGCGAGGGAGCCGATATATTGCCCCCTATAGGCGATATATCGCCTACCCCATAATCCCGAGCCTCCGTGGTTTCGTTTGTGTGAAGTCGACGTGTTTTCTGTATCAATCATAGGCGATTATCGGCCCCTATATCTACGATATATCAATATACGTTGATATATCAAACACGTTTTTGTACATTTTCAGCACACTTGAATTTTTTTAAACCACTTTGACTGAGTAAAACGTGATCCTAACAGCTGGGGGAAGGTTATAAACTTCCTAGGTTTATCTTTAATTAATTTATTAATCTAAAATCCTTAAGAAACATACACGTGACAAGTGTCACGTTCTTAATAATTCGATCTAAACCTTAAGTTATAATAAATTTCATTCCTAGGACCAGCTATATTAATCTAACCTTATGTTAAAATTAATATTTCTAAATTATAGGCTAAACTTATAAAATCCATAACTATCTCTATGAGTTTCCAACTAAATCCCGGCTTGAACCAATAACCACGAAAACTAAAATACTACAACACAAGCTACTACTATCTAGTTAAGTAAAATTCCGAGGTGCTACAATTCTCCCCTACTTAAATAAATTTCATCCCCGAAATTTACTTACCAAACAATTCTGGATAGAGTACATGGATGTCTCCCTCCAACTCCCACGTTGCCTCCTGTTCTGTACTATTGCTCCATAAGATCTTGACTATCGGGATACTCTTAGACCGTAATTCCTTCATTCACTTCTCTAGGATGCTAACCAGTTGTTCCTCGTAACTCAGGTCTTTATGAAGTTCTAACGTATCATACTTGAGAATGTGGGATGGGTCTGACACATATCTATGCAACATCGAGATGTGAAACACATTGTGGCTTTCTGCTAGAGCTGGCGGTAGGGCAAATCTATATGTTACTGGTCCCACCTTGTCCAATATCTCAAGAGGACTTATAAACCGGGGACTAAGTTTTCCTTTCTTCCCAAACCGCTTCACTCCTTTCATAGGAGATATTCTTAAGAAGACATAATCTCTAACTTTGAATTCCACATCTCGTTGCTTGGCATCCGCATAACTCTTTCGTCGACTCTGAGCTGCGAACATATGTTTTCTAATCAGCTCCACCGCGTCTTGAGTCTCTCTAACAGCTTCGGGTCTGAGAAGTTGTCTTTCTCCTACCTCGTCCCAATGTAACAGCAATCGGTATTTCCTTCCACAAAGTAGCTCATAGGGTGCCATACCGATTGTTTCCCGATGGCTATTATTGTAGGAGAACTCTATAAGTGGATAATACTTACTCCACGACCCTTCGAAGTCTAGTAAACAAGCGCGCCACTTCTAAAATCTGTATGGTATTCTCAGAATGTCCATCGGTCTGAGGATGAAATGCTGCACTAAGACTTAGCTTGGTACCCATGGCCTGCTGCAAGCTTCCCCAAAATCTTGATGTGAACACCGATCCTCTATCGGATACTATGGTCTTAAGGATTCCTTGCAGTCGTACAATTTCTCGAACATAAATGTCTTTGTATTGGTCCATAGTCTTGACAGGCAGGAAGTGAGCTGAATTGTGAGTCTATCTACCACAACCCAAGCCGAATCATGTTGCTTATTTTTTCGTGGTAATCCTGTCACGAAATCCATGGCTATGTCTTCCCACTTCCATTCTGGAATACTAAGCGGTTGCAATAAGACTGTGGGTCGCTGATGTTCTGCCTTTACTTGCTGGCATATTAGGCATTTGGACACATACTCTGCTACGTCTTTCTTCATTCCTGGGCACGAATATAGTGCCTTAAGGTCGTGAGTTATCTTGGTAGACCCCGGGTGAACTGAGTATGGGGTAGTGTGTGCCTCTTCTAAAATCTTCATCTTTATCTTATGGTCATTTGGCACGCACACCCGGCATTTATATCTTAAGAACCCCTGTCCTGATATAGAGAAATTTGTAGTCTTGCCTTCTTTGACTGCAGCCATATGCGATATTAATGTGTCGTCATGCCCTTGCCCGATCTGTATATCATCTAGTAAACTTGACTGGATGGACAAGTTAGCTAGTTGACCCATGACTAGTTCTATCCCGATGTTAATCACTTCTTGCTATATCGACTTTTCAATTCTGGATAATGCTGCCAGATTTTCGTAACTTTTTCGGCTTAACACATTTGCAACTACATTCGCTTTTCCTGGGTGGTATAGGATTTCACAGTCATGATGGTTTACTAGTTCTAACACCTGCGTTGCCTCATGTTGAGATCCTTCTATGTCAAGAAATATTTTAAGCTCTTGTGGTCCGTATTAATATCACAATGTTATCCATAAAGATAGTGGCGCCAGATTTCAATGCAAAGACCACCGCTGCCAACTCCATATCGTGTGTTGGATAGCAGTGCTCGTATTTCGTCAGTTGCCTTGAGGCATAGGCTATCATCTTGTCATTTTGCATCAGCACACATCCCAAACCTTGCTTGAACGCATCACAATATACTACAAACTTGTCATTGGGTACTAGTACACAAAGTACTGGTGCTGATCATAATTTATCTTTGAGCAACTGGAAGCTTTCTTGACATTTATCCGTCTAGTTGAACTATTGCTATTTCGAGGTTAGGTTGGTAAGCGGAGTGGCTATCTTAGAAAAGCCTTCTACAAATCTCCGATAATAGCTTGCTAGCCCGAGAAAACTTCTAACCTCTGACGCATTCTTAAGTCTTGGCCAATCCTTCACGGCCTTTACTTTAGTTGGGTCTACAATGACTCCATTCTTGGATATTATGTGGCCGAGGAATGCTACTTGTGATAGCCAAAATTCGCATTTCTTGAACTTGGCATAAAGTTGATGCTCCTTTAGTCGCAGCATGGTCAGTCTTAAATATTCCTTGTGCTCGACTTCATCCTTTGAGTACACCAAAATATCATCAATGAGCACTACGACGATTTTTTCCAAGTAATCCTTGAAGACCCGATTCATTAAGTCCATAAATGCAGCTGGAGCGTTGGTAAGACCAAAAGACATAACTAGAAACTTGTAGTGTCCTTATCGAGTCCTAAAACCCATCTTTGGTATATCCTCTTCCCTTACCTTGAGCTGGTGATAACAAGATCGTAGATCAATCTTTGAAAATACAATCACTCCTCGGAGTTGATCAAATAAGTCGTTGATTCGGGGTAGTGGGTACTTGTTCATAATTGTCGCCTTGTTCAGCTAGCGGTAATCGATACACATCCGCATGCTTCCATCCTTCTTCTTTACAAATAGAACCGGTGCTCCCCATGGCGAATGGCTTGGTCTGATGAAACCTAAGTCTAAGAGTTATTGCAACTGCATTTTTAACTCCTTGAGTTGGGTAGGTGCCATCCGGTATGGTGCCTTTGAGATAGGCTCGGTTCCCGGTAATAGTTCAATTGTGAAGACAATTTCCTGAGTAGGGGGTAACCCTTGTAAGTTGTCAGAAAATATCACTGGAAATTCCTTTATAATGTGGACGTCTCCAACCTTTAATGGTGCTTCCTGTGCGACATCCGTGACGCTTGCTAAGAATGTGTGACATACTTTTTCTATCATCCTTTGAGCTTTGAGAGATGAGATAAGCAGTGTCCGTAGTGCTAAAACTTTTCCCATAAAACATAGTTTCTGATCTTCAGGAGTTTTGAACGTCACTTGCTTGCGTCTACAGTCGATGGTTGCACCATGTTTCACTAGCCAGTCCATGCCCAGTATTACGTCGAAGTCCTTGATCTCTAGCTCTATTAGGTTCCTTCTAGCTCCGTGCCCTCGACTTTGATTGGTACACCTCGTACTATTCTTGATGATAGAACTATTTCGCCCAAAGGCAGTTTCATAACAAACCTATTTCTAAATCTTTCACAAGGTTTGTCTAATTTGTCTATCATTCCTAACGAGATATACGAGTGTGTTGCTCCCGAATAAAATAATATAGAACATATATTATCGAGGATAGGAAGCTGACCTATGACCATCTTATTACTAGTTTCGGCTTCTCCCTGGGTCAAGGCGAAGACTCTGGTTGGAACCATCTTGTTGTCCTTCTTTTCTTCTGTTTTGAGCTGCGAACACTCTCTTTTCTGATGACCTTCCTGGCCACAATTGTAACAACCCTTGCTGTTTGCACGACACTCCCTAGGATGTCTTTTCTGGCACTTGGAGCACTGAAGGTATTCTACATAACCCGACCTATTATTACCGTTGATTGGTCCATGCCCTTTTTTCAGCGTCGGCTTTCTTATTATCAGGATGCTTTATTTTCTGCCCATTATTTTTATGCTGGTTGTTGTTGTGGTTTGACCATTCTGAGTCTGATTCTATTGCTTGGGTTCAGACTTGTTTGCCTCCTCCTTACTAACATTTTCTTGGAGCCTTTCCACCCCTATAGCCGTTTCTAGAACATTAGTGTAAGAAGTGGTTCCAGGGTTTGCAAGCTTGACCCCTAATTTGATCTTGGGTCTGAGTCCCCTAGTGACCTTGGTTACCCTTAAGTAGTCGATTAGGACTGATTCTGGTGCAAACTTGGCTAAATGATCAAATTTTTTAGCATACTCAACTACCGACAAATTGCCTTGTTTCAGACTGGCAAACTCTTCCACCCTCATAGCGATGATTGCCGAGTTGTAGTACTTTTTATGAAACAGCTCCACAAATCTGGCCCAAGTCATGGTGGAGATATCATGAGTCAGTTGTACCAAATCCCACCAGATTCTAGCATCCTTTTTCAGTAAAGAGGAAACGCAGGATATGCGATCTGCGTTGCCGAGGTTCATCTGTGCTAAAATAAGCTCTACATTCATGAGCCATTCTTCAGCCTCAAAGGGGTCGGTTGTCCCTTCAAAATTTGGAGTGTGTTGCTTATGGAAACACTCGTAGACTGGCTCTATGTACTGAGTTGGATAAGGCACATAGTTCGCCATTGGCCATCCCCCATATGGATATCCTACATTCTGTCCTTGCTAGGGTGCTTGAGCAGTTGGCTAAAGCTGAGGCTGCGGCTGAGGCTATAGCTGAGGCTGTTGTCATTGTTGCTGTAGTAGTTCTTCTACTTGTTGCCATAACCAGATAATCTCAGCATTGTTGTCAACTGGAAGTGGTGCATTCCTATTAGCAGTAGCAGTGGTAGCATGCGTTTGTTGGAAATACTTATACAAGATCTTTATTTATTTTCATGTAGATCTAATATTAAAGAAGTTAATATGAGACAACCTAGAACATATTTCTACAATTGAATTCAAAGAGAAATAATGATAAGAATACTTACATTATACGCAGCGGAATAATAGTCATTCCTTCAGTTTCTCTAACCCTTGTATCCTTTCTGTCGTAGAGTATTACCAAGAAACTGAACCGATCTTCAATTTTCTTCACAGCCTTCCAAAGTATCCTTAGAATCACCTAAACTAGAGTGGGCAATTCTCAACACATGAGATAGATACAGAGAGAAGAAATGAAAAGAACAACGAGGCTTAGAAAATGACTTATGTTTAGAGAGAGAATCTAAAAACTATCACAAAACCAGTGATTAAACTTATGTTTTGACTTATGTTTTCAACTCTCTCTTAGCATTCCTTTTATAGACTCAATCAGGTCATTTATTTAATTAAAAAATTAATAAAATAATAGCCAATTAACTACCCTAGGTCAAAATTATCATGGGCTTTAGGCCGGTGAAATTTCTCATTTGATTATAAGCTCATTGGACTTAAAATCAAGGCCTGTATTATTTTCTATTGATTTAATTAAATAATTATTCAAATCCTTTATCAAATTAATTATTTATAATTTGAACCTTTATTTAAACTTATTCATTAATTTAAGATTCCAATTTATCTTAAGTAATAAATCTTCCCTAATCTCTCTTTTCTTCTCTAAATTGTATAACTCTATGAAACTATCCAAAATTGACCTGGTCAACTTTGATAATTCTAATTGATAATTAAATCAATTAAGTGAGACTATCTAGATGCTTTTATCCAAGGTACAGTGGGGACCATGGGCCTATAAAATCAAGCTCCAATAAGTTATCATAAATCTAACAAATAAATTTACTAACTTATTAATTACTCGTGACTCCACTAAAGACTCAGAATTGTAGTCTTGAATTCATAGAACGCTCTATAAGCAATATAGACACGTTATTAATTATCCATTGTTACAACCATAATTATCACTCAATCCTCTATAGACGGTCTACAATGAGATGAGACTAAAATACTGTTTAACTTTCATTGTATTTTATCCTTAAAACACTTAGTTCCTTGTAAATGATATTTTAGTGAACTAATATTAATTACTGAAATGAGATCTCTATCATTTAGCACCTTGAACCAAACTAAAAGGAAACCATAATTTCACTTATTCATCAGAAGCTATAGATGTTCATATCTATGATTAACACTCCCACTCAATTATATTACCGAGTTTCCAAGGTGTAAGTATGGGCTAGTCCGTAGGGTAAGTTGGTTACGAACAAGTCAAAGAAATCAAATAATACAATCATTTAGAATACTAACCACTTAGAATTGAGATTGAATTGACCTATGGTCAACTATATAATAGATAATAACGGTATGTTTACTTATCTTATCAACTTTCAATCTCGGTCCTATCCGATGTAACAAATACATCTGATCTTATCTACTTTGCTAATGTTCTGGAAAGAACATAACACTACAATGTGTAAGTATATCATATCGTAGATTGGCAAGTCAGTGTAAATCTTGTGCACTGACTAATCTTAGGACTAACTTATTTTGAACATATAATCATATTTATATTCCACTGTGATTACATAACTATAAATATGATTAGCTATATGCTCGGGATTTTATAGAAGTTTATATTAAAAAAATAATCATGAAAAAAAACATGTGAGCAAAGTGATTGACCAAGTCAAAAAATGATTTCTATTATTTTATTGATAATAAATGAGATTACAAAGAAATTGATTTTTAATTAGGGCATAAAACCCCAACAAACTCCCACTTGCACTAATTGAAACTAATGCCTTAATTCTACTAATCCCATTTTCTTGATATGCTTATCAAATGTAGCTTCTGGTAGTGTCTTTCTAAACAGATCTGCAAGATTATCTTCAGAGGCAATCTTCATACCCTTCACATCTCCCCTAGCCACATATTCTCAAATAATATGAGACTTCCTTTCTATATGCTTACTCCTCTTGTGACTACGAGGTTCTTTCGAGTTGCCTATTGGTCCTGTATTGTCACAAAAAAACATAAGCGGTTTATCCATTTCTGGAATAACACCGAGATCCGAATAGAACTTCTTTATCCAGACTATTTCCTTAGTTGCTTCTAACGTGACTATGTACTCAGCCTCCATGGTGGAATTTGAGATTGCAGACTGCTTTACGCTTCTCCATATCACAGCTCCACCTTCAAGATTAAACACCATTCCATAAGTAGACTTCCTGTCATCAACATCAGTCTAAAAATCTGAATCGGTGTAGCCTACAGGGTTTAGAAAACCACCCGTGTAGACTAACATATAATCCCTAGTCTGCCTTAAATACTTCAGGATAAGCTTAACTCCTATCCAATGTTTCGGTCCTGGGTTTCACTGATACCTGCTCACTACATCCACTACATAGCAGATATCTGGTTTAGTACACAACATAGCATACATCAGACTTCCAATTGTAGATGCGTAAGGAACTTTTCTCATTGCATCTTCCTCTTCATGAGTCTGGGGAGACTGCTTCTTTCAAAGATGAATTCCATGGCGGGACGGTAAACGTCTCTTCTTGGAATTTGTTATTGAGAAACATTCAAGCACTATATCAATGTTGAAGCGTCCCAAATTTGCTAATAAGGCTTAGGGCCTTGGTTAGGGTGTTTGGAGGGCAATAATTGAATTTTTTTTGTTAATATGTGAATTTGATGAATATGTGATTAGAAATGCATGTTTAGGTGAATTAAATATGCATGTGGGCCCCATTTGGTTGGTAGGGGCATATTTGTAATTTCAGCCCGCTGAGAGCATAAATGCAATATTTGTATATATTGTGATTGTTACCATGTGAGTGGTGATATAATTGTGTTGCACGATCGGAGACGGTCCTAGGGAGTAGTTTAGCTAGAAAGTGACAACGAGGTTAAATACCTGGCTCGGGAGGAGTCTAGGGGTATTATTGAGTAATGGTTAGTAGCTTATCAATAATTTGGTATGTCTGGATTTAATGGGGATTTATAGGAATACTTAAGGACTTAGCGGGATTTGGGTGAAATGGCGGAATTACCCTTGAGGTTAGAATAAGAATTTTATAAGGGGAAAGGGCAAAATGGTAACTTGGCCTTAGGAGTAGATAGACTTGGCTAAGGAGAAGTCATTCGTGTTACTTACACTTAGGCTTATACCCGAATTTTCTGTGGGAATACTAGAGAGAACCAAAAGCTAGGGTGGAAGGAGAAGAAGAGTTGATCTTCTTTGGGATCAAGAAAGGAACTCAAGGGTGAAATAGGGGAGACTTTGGGCCAGAAATTCAAGGGTTCAAGGGTAAGTTTTAACTCTACTCTTTGTTGAAATTTTGCTGAGGAAGTTAGGTTAGTAAGCTGAATTGTGTTATTTGCTTGAGGGTTATTGAAGTGAAGATTTAGCTTGGGAATTAAAGGATTTAAGCTTGGAGTTGGACTTGAAAGTAGCTCAAGGTTGAATCCCTGCTTTAGGTAAGAATTCCATGCATTTCTGAGGTTTATATTCTGATGTGGTTTAAGTTTTCTGGTTTGTGGTTTAAGTTTTGTAAAGTTTTAAACCACTAGATGATTGATGGGTTTGATTGAGTGTTTGAGCTTGTTGTTGTTGTTATTTCTGAGTTGCTATACTGACTATTTGAGGTTTTAGGCCAAATCGGGGCTTGGGTATACACTGGTAGTGTTTTGGGTGAGTTTTGGCTCAGGAAAAATGTTGGGAAAAACCTAGTTCTCTGGATTCGCGTATAAGCGCCGCGACCCTGTTCTTCCGTGCCGAGGCACTGGGTTGAATCAGGACAGGGGAGCCTTGGTGGGCGCTGCGGCCCCTATAGGGCTGTGTCGCGGCGCTAGGCCAATTTCAGG
Source organism: Humulus lupulus (assembly GCF_963169125.1). NCBI lineage: Eukaryota > Viridiplantae > Streptophyta > Magnoliopsida > Rosales > Cannabaceae > Humulus > Humulus lupulus. The sequence goes on along the minus strand of NC_084798.1, from coordinate 152,573,946 downwards.
AGACATGATTTTGTGTTTTTAGGGTTTTGGCTCAGGGGGCTCGGGGGACATTTTCGCTACCTTGTGTGGGGAAACGGGAGGTCCCGAGAGCATGAGATTGGTTCCGGGGGATGATTATGAATTGTTTAGTAATGAGAGTGCTATGTATGTGTTGTGACTAGGATTTTAGCAAGGCTCGGGTTAGAGGACTGTGCTTGGGATTTCGGTACTCAAGAAGCTCGGGACATAGGTAAGAAAACTGTTGTACCCGTAGAGCAGGGTAAGGCCCCATAGTTGTGTTGTAGGGCACGAACCTATATGATTGTGTGTAGGGCGTAGCCCCCATTGATTATGTTAATACATTTTTAAGTATTTGTTTAATTATGCTATGTGTGCATATATGTGAATGAACGGCAAGAGCCGAGAACGATGAAGGCCAAGAACGGCAAGGGGCCGAGAGCAGTGTTTAGCATGCGGAGTGCAAGTTGCTAGGGTGAGACCCTAAAGTATACCTGGGATATCCTCATGGTGCAGACCGCAAACCCAGGGCCTGGTAAAGCGCCTGGGATGGCATGGTCGTATGTGTTTAGCCTGATGGCGGATTTGTTATATGTTGAATGATTGATATGCATATGTTATTTATTTGTGTGGAGTATTCTTGCTGGGCTTCGGCTCACGGGTGCTCTGTAGTGTAGGTAAGGGCAAGGGGAAAGTCGACCAACCATGAGTACGAAGAGCGTGAAGCGACGCGTACATGTTTGGCCTGCCTGGCTACCATGGCCAGGGGTATTTTTGGGAGATGTTTTGTACTAAATCTTATTTTGTCGTGTAGTCGACTTTAATCATATTTTGAGTTGTAAATATTTATAAACAGTTTTTTGGGATCCCGAATCTTAAACGCTTTATAATTTTTAATGAATTACTACATTTTGAAATTATGTGATTTTAATACAGTTTAGTTACACTTTTGACCTAAATTCTTGATTAGTAAGTTAAATGCACATTTTAAACTCACTTAGTAACGACTCTAAGGTAGTAGGGCGTTACAACTTGGTATCAGAGCGAGCCAAGGTTTATGGTTTCTGGAGATTGACCGAACATGTACGCTTGCTGTCAGTGACAAGCTCGACTCAGGGTTGGTTGGTAATGATTGACTTATATGCTTCAATATGTGTTTAGTTACTCTGTTTGCCTGCTTATTTTATATAGAGCATGATGAATGAGTTAACATATGCATGATGCCAAGGCATGGCCCATTGAGTGTTATATGCTATTTGTATGTTTTATGGATTGCTGTTATGATTGGATGATGTGATTGGGAGGTGGTTTTGGATGTTGTTATCATGCTTGATGGGCGGCGTCGTTGATTGCAGGCATATTGTTGTGATGCCTCGACAATCATCGAGACTCTGCGGCAGCAGGGCCGAGGATGACAACCAGGGTCAGGACCCTCCACCTGCACAACAGAATTGGCAACAGATGTTTGCCGAAACAGAAGCGAGACTTCAACGAACTGAGGAAGAACTTCGATAGTTGAGGCAGCAGGCCCCTCCTTAGGCCACTGGGTTTCCAGTTCAGCAGGCTATGGCGCCAGTGCCGGTTCAACCTATTATGGAGAACAGGTGGGAACCTTTGTATGAGAGGTTTAGGAAGTAACATCCTCCCACCTTCGAGGGTGGACACGACCCACTGCGGGCAGAGGAGTGGATGAATATGATTTCCTCCATCCTGGATTTTATGAAGGTAGAAGGGAACGAGAGGGTAGCTTGTGCTAGCTACATGTTTAGAGAAGATGCCCACATCTGGTAGTGACTCAAAGGAGGAATGTGGCAGTTATGATTTGGGAAGAGTTCATAAACATCTTCAATGAGATATATTACAGTGTTGCAATCCGAGCTGCGAAGGTTGACAAGTTCATCAGCCTGACCCAGAATCGGTTGACCGTAACTGAGTATGCTCTGAAATTTGATCGGTTGGTGAAGTTCACACCAAATTTTATGCCGACTGATGCGGCAAGAAGGGATAGGTTTGTGCGGGGATTGAATGTTATGATCACCCGTGATGTTAAGATTATCTTGGACACATAGACTACTACTTATGCTCAGGTAGTGGACAAGGCCTTTACTGCTGAGGGGGTCGAGGATCAAATTTGGAGAGAGGGCGCTGCTAGGCGCGATGCCAGGAGGATGGTGCCTCCTTTTACTGGATCTAGTCGGGGTCGCGGCCCCAGTGAGTAGAAGAGAAAGGCCCCAAAATTCCTTCGTTCTTCCTAGCTCGGATATGAGGGCCCGGGGTGCATTTAGTGGCCGTCAGGGCGGGGGTGACAACTGGAGAAGTTTTCCAGTGTGTCCTCGGTGCAGACGACGACATTAGAGGGAGTGCAGGATCAGGGCCTGCTTTACTTATAGGAGTGTCAACCATCTGAAGAATGACTGTCTATAGAACAGAAAAGAGGAGCCGAAGCAGGGAGACAGCCTCGCTCCTACTAGAGTATTCACCTTGACTCAGACTGAGGCGGAGGCTAGCCCCTCGGTCGTGACAAGTCAGATTTCTTGTGATGGTTCTTCTTTTACTGCGTTGATTGATTCGGGAGCTACCCATTCATTTGTGTCTGCTAGAGTGATAGATCAGCTATGTAGACCTAGTGATTTGTACGCTAGGGGTTTTCAGACTTTGTTGCTAACTGAGGAACCGGTAGTCTCTAGGAGATGGATTTGAGCATTGCTAGTAGAGATTGACGGTAGGGAATTGTCGATGGATCTGATTAAGTTAGTGATGGATGACTTCGATATGATTCTATGGATGGATTGGTTATCGAAGTATGGGGCAACGATTGACTGCAAGCGCAGAATGGTGACTTTTGAACCAGAAGGGAAGGTACCCTTTGTATTTGTGGGGACAGTCAGTGGACCGCGGGTACCTATGATTTCAGCACTGAATGCTAGAGATCTGATGTAGGAAGGTTGCATAGGATTCCTAGCGTACATTGTGGATACCACTAGGGTTGTGTCGGTTGGATCGGGTGAGACCAGATTGGTATGCGAGTTTCTAGATTTATTTCTAGCAGACCTGCCAGGGTTGCCGCCACAGCAGGAGATCGAGTTTGTTATAGAGCTGGCGCCAGGGGCGGAGCCAGTATCTAGAAAACCTTACAGAATGGCTCTGGCAGAGTTGAAGGAGTTGAAGATTCAGTTGCAAGAGTTATTGGATTTGAGGTTCATCAGATCGAGTTTCTCACCATGGGGTGCTCCAGTATTGTTTGTCAAGAAGAAGGACGAATCTCTTAGGATGTGTATTGACTACAGGGAGCTGAACAAGTTGACCATTAAGAACAAGTACCCATTATCTAGGATCGACGACTTGCTTGACCAGTTACAGGGGAAGATAATGTTCTCTAAGATCGATCTCTGGTTAGGTTACCATCAGTTAAGGATTAAAGAGGAGGACATACCAAAGACCGCTTTCCGCACGAGGTATGGACACTATGAATTCCTGGTTATGTCCTTTGGATTAACTAATGCCCAGTAGCTTTTATGGACATGATGAACATGGTTTTCAAGGACTACTTGGACAAGTTCGTGATTGTGTTTATTAACGACATTCTGGTGTACTCTCAGTCAGAGATAGAGCATGAGCAACATCTACGTTTGGTATTGCAGTGGTTGAGAGAGCATAAGCTATATGCTAAGTTCAGTAAGTGCGAGTTTTGGCTACCGCAAGTCACGTTCCTGGGCCATATTGTTAGTAAGGAGGGGATTCTGGTTAACCCAAGTAAGACTGAGGTAGTGAGAGAATGGCCTACACCGAGTAGTGTTCCGAAAGTTAGGAGTTTTTTGGGATTGGCAGGGTATTATCAGCGATTTGTTGAGGGGTTCTCCAGGTTAGCTACACCATTGACTGAATTGATGAGGAAGAAGACTAAGTATTTTTGGACAGACAGGTGTGAGAACAGTTTTAAGGAATTGAAGCAGCGACTGATCACCGCGCCAGTGTTCAGTTTTCCGACAGACAATGAGAAGTTTATGGTTTATTGTGATGCTTCCAGACAGGGTTTACGGTGTGTGATGATGCAATCTGGAAAGGTGATAGCCTATGCATCGAAACAGTTAAAGGAATATAAGCAGAGATATCCCACGCATGATCTGGAGTTGGCAGCGGTGGTATTTGCACTTAAGGTTTGGAGACATTATCTATATGGTGAGAAGTGCAAAATATACACCGACCATAAGAGTTTAAAGTACTTCTTTACTCAGATTGATCTGAATATGCTCCAGAGACGGTGGATGGAGTTGGTAAAGGATTATGATTGTGATATCCTATACCATCCTGGGAAGGCTAATGTAGTGGTCGATGCATTGAGTCGGAAGGGCCCAGGACAGTTGTTCAGTTCGAGGCGGATATCTGATAAGTTAGTTGAGGAGATGACTAGAGCAGGTATAGAGTTGGTGGTTGTTCAGTTAGCCACCATCACTCTTCAGTCTTCACTCCTTGAGAGGATCAAGGAAGCGTAGGGGAAGGATTCCCAGTTGAGAGGGCACAGAGAGAGTGTTTTAGTTGGAGCGGCTAAGGACTTTTCTATCTCAGAGACAGGGTTACTGAAGTACAAGGGTCGGATCTGTGTTTCGATGGATTCTGATATCCGGTGGGAGATCTTGGATGAATCACATACCACTCCCTACTCTTTACATCCGGGTTCGACGAAGATGTACCAAGATTTTGAGAACCTTGTATTGGTGGTTGAGAATGAAGAGGGACGTGGTGGATTATGTGGCTAAGTGCTTAACTTGTCAGCATGTAAAGGCTAAACATCAGAGGCCAGCAGGGCTATTGCAGCCTCTAGGGATTCCAGAGAGGAAGTGGGAAGATATCACCATGGACTTCTTGGTTGGTTTGTCGAAGACTGTGGGAGAGCATGATTCGATGTGGGTGATCGTGGATAGGTATACCAATTCCGCCCACTTTTTACCTGTCAGGACGACTTATACTATGGAGCAGTATGCCGAGTTATATGTGAAGGAAATCGTTCGATTTCATGGGGCTCCGAGGTTGATAGACAGGGACCCCACCTTCACCTCCAAGTTTTGGGAGAGTCTACAGAAGTCCATGGGCACGCGGTTGCGGTTTAGTACCGCTTATCATCCTCAGACAGATGGACAATCTGAGAGGAAGATTCAGATACTGGAAGATATTCTACGAGCCTGTGTGCTAGATTTTGGGGGATCTTGGAGTAAGTATTACCCTTTGATTGAGTTCTCGTACAATAACAGTTATCAGGCGACTATCAGAGTGGCTCCGTACGAGATGCTCTATGGGAGGAAGTGTAGATCCCCTATCCATTGGGATGAGACGGGTGAGAGAAGGTACTTAAGTCCTGAGATGGTTCAGAGGACCAATGAGGCAATTGAAAAGATTAGAGCTCGAATGCTCGCCTCCCAGATTCGCCAGAAGAGTTACTCGGACCTGAAACATAGGAGCGTAGAATTTCAGGTCGGTGACCATGTGTTCCTTAGGGTTTCACCTTTGAGAGGAGTGAAACAATTTGGTGTTCGTGGCAAGCTGAGACCTAGGTTTGTTGGCCCCTTTGAAATTCTGGAACGGGTTGGAGAGGTAGCTTACATGTTGGCAATGCCTCTAGCTTTGTCAGGGGTTCATGATGTGTTTCACGTGTCCATGCTTCGAAAGTATGTATCGGATTCTACACACGTGTTGAGTTATGAGAACTTGGAGCTAGATCAGGATTTGTCATATGAGGAGAAGCCGGTTCAGATTCTCGACCGGAAGGATAAATTCTTGCGGAGCAAGATCATCGCCTTGGTGAAAGTGCTGTGGAGGAACAACAAGGTAGAGGAGGCGACATGGGAACTTGAATTAGATATGCGGGAGCGGTATCCCGAGTTGTTCAGGTAATTTCGATGACGAAATTTCTGTAAGGAGGGGATAGTTGTAGCGTCCCAAATTTGCTAATAAGGCTTAAGGCCTTGGTTAGAGTGTCTGGAGGGGAATAGTTGAATTATTTTTTGTTAATATGTGAATTTGATGAATATGTGATTAGAAATGCATGTTTAGGTGAATTAAATATGCATGTGGGCCCCATTTGGTTGGTAGGGGCATATTTGTAATTTCAGCCCGCTGAGGGCATAAATGCAATATTTGTATATATTGTGATTGTTACCATGTGAGTGGTGATATAATTGTGTTGCACGATCGGAGACGGTCCTAGGGAGTAGTTTAGCTAGAAAGTGACAACGAGGTTAAATACCCGGCTTAGGAGGAGTCTAGGGGTATTTTGGGAATATAACTTGTGTTCGGGAATTATTGAGTTATGGTTAGTAGCTTATCAATAATTTGGTATGTCGGGATTTAATGGGGATTTATAGGAATACTTTAGGACTTAGCGGGATTTGGGTGAAATGGCGGAATTACCCTTGAGGTTAGTATAGGAATTTTATAAGGGGAAAAGGCAAAATGGTAACTTGGCCTTAGGAATAGATAGACTTGGCTGAGGAGAAGTCATTCACGTTACTTACACTTAGGCTTATACCTGAGTTTTCTGTGGGAATACTAGAGAGAACCAAACGCTAGGAAGGAAGGAGAAGAAGAGATGATCTTCTTTGGGATCAAGGAAGGAACTCAAGGGTGAGCTAGGGGAGACTTTCGACCAGAAATTCAAGGGTTTAAGGGTAAGTTTTAACTCTACTCTTTTTCGAAATCCTGCTGAGGAAGTCAGGTTAGTAAGCTGAATTGTGTTATTTGCTTGTGGGTTATTGGAGTGAAGATTTAACTTGGGAATCAAAGGATTTAAGCTTGGAGTTGGACTTGAAAGTAGCCCAAGGTCGAATCCCTGCTTGAGGTAAGAATTCCATGCATTTATGAGGTTTATATTCTGATGTGGTTTAAGTTTTGTAAAGTTTTAAACCACTAGATGATTTATGGGTTTGATTGAGTGTTTGAGCTTGTTGTTGTTGTTGTTGTTGTTGTTGTTGTTTTTTCTGAGTTGCTATACTGGCTATTTGAGGTTTTAGGCCAAATTGGGGCTTGGGTATACTCTGGTAGTGTTTTGGCTCGGGAAAAATGTTGGGAAAAACCTAGTTCTCTGGGTTCGCATATGAGCGCTGCGACCCTGTTCTTCCGTGCCGAGGCACTGGGTTGAATCAGGACAGGGGAGCCTTGGTGGGCGCTGCGGCCCCTATAGGGCTGTGTCGCGGCGCTAGGCCAATTTCAGGAGACGAGATTTTTGTGTTTGTAGGGTTTTGGCTCAGGGGGCTCGGGGGACGCTTTCGCTACCTTGTGTGGGGAAACGAGAGGTCCTGAGAGCACGGGATTGGTTCTAGGGGATGATTATGAATTGGTTAGTAACGAGAGTGCTATGTATGTGTTGTGACTAGGTTTTCAGTGAGGCTCAGGTTAGAGGACTGTGCTCGGTATTTCGGTGCTCAAGAAGCTCGGGACACAGGTAAGAAAACAGTTGTACCCGTAGAGCAGGGCGAGGCCCCATAGTTGTGTTGTAGGGCCCGACCCTAAATGATTGTGTGTAGAGCGTAGCCCCATTGATTATGTTAAGACATGTTTAAGTATTTGTTTAATTATGCTATGTGTGCATATATGTGAATGAACTACAAGAGCTGCGAATGGTGAAGGCCGAGAACGGCAAGGGCTGGGAACGGCGAAGGTCGAGAATCGCAAGGGGCCAGGAGCAGCGTTTAGCATGCGGAGTGCGAGTTGCCAGGGTGAGACCCTAAATGATACCTGGGATATCCTCACGGTGCAGACCGTGAACCCAGGGCCTGGTAAAGCGCCTGGGATGGCATGGCCGTATGTGTTTAGCATGTTGGCGGATTTGTTATATGTTTAATGATTGATATGCATATGTTATTTATTTGTGTGGAGTTTTCTTGCTGGGCTTCGGCTCACAGGTGCTCTGTAGTGTAGGTAAGGGCAAGGGGAAAGTCGACCAACCATGAGTACGGAGAGCGTGAAGCGACGCGTACATGTTTGGCTTGCCTGGCTGCCACGACCAGGGGTATTTTTGGGAGATGTTTTGTACTAAATCTTATTTTGTCGTGTAGTCGACTTTAATCATATTTTGAGTTGTAAATATTTATAAACAGTATTTTGGGATCCCGAATGTTAAACGCTTTATAATTATCAATCAATCACTTTTGCTCAATAAAACTTCTATTCACTCTAATTTCAAGAAATAGCACAACATATACCAAAGATATGAGAAAAAAATACCAAAATAATAATATCTCTATTTCTTTAGGTTTTTAACTAATCTATGATATCCTTGTCCCGGTTGGCGAGAGTAAAATATACCACTAGTTAAATAAAGTTGTAAACTTATTTAATAATGGACACCATTATTAACAACCTACTATTCAATCAAAATAAGAAAACAAAATCTCTTATTTTATGAGCTAGACCTACGATTTCGATAATCAAAGATTTAGTCCTAGTATTCACCATAGGGGTGAGTCTAGTAGAATTTGACCTATAGTTATCTATCTTTCGAAATCTAACCTTGGTAAAATAACTAATGAACACCTTCCATAAGGGGGACGAATCAAAGCGTCTCGAGGCCCCATTAAGCTATTGACCTTGTTAAACCAATGGTGGAGATCGAATATAATTCTTAAAATAAGCTCATTATAAAATTAAAAATAGTATTTTTATTATTTATTTTTAGAAAATAAATGACTATGGTTTCCAAAAAATTGAAAAGATTAAATTTTTAAAAACCAAGTCCTATAATTTCCTATTAATTCTAAAGTGTCACTTTGAAACAAATTCAATTAATTTAGAATTAATTTGTTGCTAATCAATATTTAGGTTTAACTAATATAATGATCATATACAATTAAGTCCAACTCAGGTAAATGAGTCTTAACAATTAGGCTTGCATAGAGGATGGCTGTGTCCAGTATGTCTTTCCCACTACTAAGGCCCCCATACTTACATACAAGGTCCAAAAGACAGGAATTTAAACATTCGTTTTATTAATTGATTAGGCCCACCATAGTCATGCAAAGAAAATGAGCATTCACAAGGTGAACTGCCCACAAGAGAGGAATTTAAACTTTATATTTTCTAATTGGCCCAAATAAAACCTATCAATTTATGAATATTTTATTTGGAAAAATCCATATATAGCAAACATATGAGCCACTATATGCATCTAAGCCCAATTGAAAAAATACCACATATAGTGCAAACAAAAATGTTATAAATGGATGGGCCGAATCATGTTATTATATAAGCAATTCTACGAATTTATGCAAAAATACCACAATTTTATTTCATTTGCAAAAATACCACAATTAATTATCTAGAATTTATCAAAAAATTCGAATTAATTAAATTTTTATAAAAATAAGTCAATTTAAATGAAATTTATCAACAATTAACAAAAGTTAATTTAAATTTCATTTATCAACAATCAACTTGGTTTAGGTTAATTTGAAAAATATTAATTTAATTTAAATAGGATTTATCAACAATTAACCAAAGTTAATTTAAATCTCATTAAAAAAATATATTAATAATTGGTTGAAAAAAATGATATTTTTCAAAATTAAATCAATTTAAAATTTTAAAATCAATATCTTAACTGTTTTTAAAAAATATCTCGTGTTGTTACAACAATAAGCTAATATTTTAACCATTTAAAAAAAATATTAATAGTTATAACAACCCTAAAATATCTCAAAATAGTTAAACAAATTCAAATATCCATGAAAATATCTAATTAACAAGTTTCAAGTTTCAAAGAATTTAAATATTAAAAACTATATAATAAACATATATTTATATTTTCAAATAAAGATATAATAAAAATAACAAAATTTTCTAAGGAAATATCTTAAATATCTGATTTATTAATTCTAATATTTTAATATATTAAAATATTTAACATTGAGTTGTTAGTCTATTTTTAATTTTGAATTTGAATCTTTGTAAAAATATATAATTATTTAAATCTCAACCAACAAAAATATCTTATTTTAAAAAATATTTTTAAATGATAAAACAAATCTGATATTTTTTGGCTTTGATTATAAATAATCAATTTTCACATTTTTATTTCTTTAATTCAATTTTTTTTGGATGAACAGGGTACTATTCATCGCGTGGTTGCTAGCTGTAGAGGAGACGCGCGCGTAGTAGGGGTGACACGCACAGATGTGTGTGCGTAGGCGCGGATGCGCGGGTGTTGGGTGATGCGCGCAGGAGCACACGCCGGTGTGCGCAGTGTGCGCGTGGGTGCGCACACGCATGGGGAACCAGGCAGGCCAAAATTTTCCAGAAATTTTTTTTGTGCTATTTTTCAAACAAAAACCATTTTCTTATTAACTTTTACCATGTTTTTATACAAAATAAAGCATATATAAAAATTAATGGCATAAAAAACTCAACAAAATAACCTAAAAATTGCTAATAATCACATAGAATTCAATATGCTTCATAAAATCATAAAATCCATCCAATTACTAACCACATCAAATAATTCAATTTTTAACATGTTCATGCATGAAAAAAAAAAGATTACCAAAGGCTCTGAGGCCAGTTATTGGAAACACTTATACATGATCTTTATTTATTTTCATGTAGACCTAATATTAAAGAAGTTAAAATGAGACAACCTAGAACATATTTCAAAAATTGAATTCAAAGAGAAATAATTATAAGAATACTTACATTATACTCAGCGGAATAATAGTGTCCTTCCTTCAGTTTCTCTAACCCTTGTATCATTTCTGTCGCAGAGTATTACCAAGAAACTGAACCAATCTTCAATTTTCTTCACGGCCTTCCAAAGTATCCTTAGAATCACCTAAACTAGAGCGGGCAATTCTCAACACATGGGATAGATACAGAGAGAAGAAAAGAAAAGAACAACGAGGCTTAGAAAAGAACTTATGTTTAGAGAGAGAATCTAAAAACTATCACAAAACGAGTGAATAAACTTATGTTTTCAACTCTCTCTTAGCGTTCATTTTATAGACTCAATTATGTCATTTATTTAATTAAAAAATTAATAAAATAATAGCCAAATAACAGCCCTAGGTCAAAATTATCATGGGCTTTAGGCCCGTGAAATTTCCCATTTGATTATAAGCCCATTGGACTTAAAATCAAGGCCTGTATTATTTTCTATTGATTTAATTAAATAATTATTCAAATCCTTTATCAAATTAATTATTTATAATTTGAACCTTGATTTAAACTTATTTATTAATTTAGATACCAATTTATCTTAATTAAAAATCTGCCCTAATTTATCTTTTATTATCTAAATTGCACAACTCTGTGAAACTATCCAAAATTGATCTGGTCAACTTTGATTATTATAATTTAAAATTAAATCAATTAATTGAGACTATCTAGATGATTTTATCCAAGGTACAATGGGGACCATGAGCCTATGAAATCAAGCTCCAACAAGTTATCATAAATCTAACAAATAAATTTACTTACTTATTAATTCCTCGTGACTCCACTAAAGACTCAGAATTGCACTCTTGAATTCATAGAACGCTCTATAAGCAATATAGATACGTTATTAATTATCCATTGTTACAACCATAATTGTCACTCAATCCTCTATAGACGGTATACAATGAGATGGGACTAAAATACTGTTTTACCCCTCATTGTATTTTATCCTTAAAACACTTAGTTCCTTGTAAATGATATTTCAGTAAAATAGTATTATTTACTGAAATGAGAACTCTATCATTTAGCACCTTGAACTAAACTAAAAGGAACCCATCATTTCACTTCTTCATCAGAAGCTATAGATGTTCATATATATGATTAACACTCCCACTCAATTATACTATCGAGTTGCCAAGATGTAAGTATGGGCTAGTCCGTAGGGTAAGCTGGTAATGAACAAGTCATATAACTCAAATAATACAATCAGTTAAAATACTAACCACTCAGATTTGAGATTGAATTGACCTATGGTCAACTATATGATATGACTAGAATAGATAATAACTGTATGTTTACTTAATCTATCAACTGTCAATCTCGGTCGTGTCTGATGTAACAAATACATCCGATCTTATCTACTTTGCTAATGTTCTGGAAAGAACATAACACTACAATGTATAAGTAGATCATATCGTAGATTGGCAAGTCAGTGTAAATCCTAGCACTGACTAATCTTAGGACTAACTTATTTTGAACATATAATCATATTTATATTCCATTGTGATTACATCACTATAAATATGATTAGCTATATGCTCGGGATTTAATAGAAGTTTATATTAAACAAATAATCATGAAAATAAAACATGTGAGCAAAGTGATTGACCAAGTCAAAAAATGATTTCTATTCTTTTATTAATAATAAATGAGATTACAAAGAAATTGGGTTTTAATTAGGGCATAAAACCCCAACAAACTCCCACTTGCACTAATTGAAACTAATGCCTTAATTCTACTAATCCCATTTCCTTGATATACTTATCAAATGTAGCTTCTGGTAGTGTCTTTGTAAACGGATCTGCAAGATTGTCTTTAGATGCAATCTTCATAACCTCCACATCTCCCCTAACCCTTTTTAATGCCTTAATGGCTCAGATATCTTGATAGGTCAAAGCTCCATTCATTTTGACCGAACATAATGACTAAAACGTTAGATTTTAACATAAACATATATTCATAACATAAACACTTACATTGGCGATTAGATCCGGAGCTTTTGCGTGCGTATCAAGGGGAACTTCATGCATATCAACTGTGGCTTGGATACCAACTGTAATAACCGGACTAACTTAAAGACCTCGGACCATTAAAACTACTAAAACATAGCTATTATTTTTTAGTACATACATAAAATAATAGAACTTTATTAGAAAATCCAAAATATGGGATCCCATTATTATTATATAAAATCATAAAGAAAATTTAAACCTTTATTTTAATCGTTCAAATTCTAAATGCGGAAAAACATAATACATACTTAAAAAGTTTCAAAACATAAACGTCATCCTTGATCGTTTCCATCAGTCCATTCATTTAGTCCTCTCCCAATACACATGCCAAAGTTGCCATGAATCCGTCCCTCCTTCCATGCTCATTTTCCTGCACCATCTAAAAAAAAAAGGAATGAGCCTATGGCCTGTAAGGAAACTACTAAAACATATCATAAAGCATAAGACGTAAAAACATAAATCATAAAACGTATGATGTAAAAACGTAAATCATAAAACATAAGACTACAAATTAATGACCATTAACTCATTACCGTAGTATGTGATATAAACCATCTAGGTCCCCTTGCTACTATTTAGAGGTAGGTTTAGACACAAATATAGTATATGATAAACCATCTAGGTCCTTTTGCTACTATTTAGAGGTAGGTTTAAACATAACTATAGTCTACGATAATGATAAAAATCTTAGGATTTTCTTATTTGCTTTCTAAGCAACCATATTTCCCAAGCGACTACAACATAAAACATACATACATACATACATACATACATACATACATACATACATACATAATCATAGCACATAAAATCTAGCCTATTTTCCTTACAAAAACTGGAGTATTGGAGACAAGAGCAGGATTAGAAACTCATAATACCAAACAGTAAAAATCATAAGTTCCCTAAAGAAAATAAGATGAAGAGAAGATCTAAACCATCAAGATAAGAACTTACTGAAAACCTTGAGTTTCAAAGGAATCAAACACCTAACCAAATTATAACAAGTTAGAATTTTGAAGATAATGAAAAGAATAAGAGGAACTATAATGAACTAAACTTGAGGATAAAGAATACCTTAGTTAGATTAGAACTTCGATCTACACCTCAATACAAAAATATCACTCTATCTTACTTCCCAAGTGTTTAGAAAAGCTTGGATTTGAAAGCTCTTAACCCCAAAATCCTAGTGTTTCTCTCTAGAACGAACTTATCAGCTTGGAGGCTCTGAAGAGTGCTTGAATGATGATGCAAGTGGCTCAGTGAAAGGTCCTATTAATAGAGTTCAAGGAGTGAAACTAACTCATTTTAAAATGAATAAATAATTAAATTTTCTGCTCAACAGATGCCCAGAACTGAGTCAAAAACGTACATGAGCAAGTCCAAGTTGCTGAGGGCTGTTTCTAGCTCGAATTCCATGGATTTTCAACTATGGTGAGGGAGTTGATATATCACCCCCTATAGGTGATATATCGCCTGCCCCATAAGCCCGAGCCTCCGTGGTTTCGTTCTTGCGAAGTCCACGTGTTTTCCGTATCAATCATAGGCAATTATTGGCCCCTATATCTACGATATATCGGTATACGTTGATATATCAAACACGTTTTTGTACATTTTCAACACACTTGAATTTTTTTTAAACCACTTTGACTGAGTAAAACGTGATCCTAACAGCTGGGGGAAGGTTCTAAACTTCCTAGGTTTATCTTTGATTAATTTATTCTTCTAGAATCCTTAAATCCTTAATAAACATACATGTGAAAAGTGTCACGTTCTTAATTATTCGATCTAAACCTTAGGTTATAATAAATATCATTTCTAGGACTAGCTATATTAATCTAACCTTATGTTAAAATTAATATTTCTAAACTATAGGCTAAACTTATAAAATCCATAACAATCTCTATGAGTTTCCAATTAAATCCCGGCTTGAACCAATAACCACGAGAACTAAAATACTACAGCACAAGCTGCTACTATCTAGCTAAGTAAAATTCTGAGACGCTACAATTCTCCCCTACTTAAAAGAATTTCATCCCCGAAATTTACTTACCAAACAATTCTGGATACCGTGCATGGATGTCTCCCTCCAACTCCCACGTTGCCTCCCGTTCTGTACTGTTACTCCATAAGACCTTGACTATCGGAATACTCTTAGACCGTAATTCCTTCATTCCCTTCTCTAGGATGCTTACCGGTTGTTCCTCGTAACTCAGGTCTTTCTGAAGTGCTAACATATCATACTTGAGAACTTGGGATGGGTTTGACACATATATACGCAACATCGAGATATGAAACACATTGTGGCTTTCTGCTAGAGCTGGCGGTAGGGCTAATCTATATGCTACTGGTCCCACCTTGTCCAATATCTCAAAAGGACTTATAAACCGGGGACTAAGTTTGCCTTTCTTCCCAAACTGCTTCACTCCTTTCATAGGAGATATTCTTAAGAAGACATAATCTCCGAATTTGAATTCCACATCTTGTCGCTTGGCATCCGCATAACTCTTTCGTCGACTCTGAGCAGTGAGCATACGTTTTCTAATTAGCTCCACTGCATCTTGAGTCTCTCAAACAACTTTGGGTCCAAGAAGTTGTCTTTCTCCTACCTCATCCCAATGTAACATCGACCGACATTTCCTTCCATGAAGTAGCTTATAGGGTGCCATACCGATCATTTCCTGGTAGTTATTATTTTAGGAGAACTCTATAAGTGGCAAATACTTACTCCACAACCCTCTGAAGTCTAGTACGCAAGCGCACAACATATCTTCTAAAAATTTTATTGTATGCTTGGAATGTCCATCGGTTTGAGGATGAAATGTCGTACTCCGCAAGCCTTGGGTAAGCGGCCTAGATACGATCCCTGTCAATCGCTCGGATTAGCCCTAAGTCACAATATTATGGAACCTCCATCAATCTCAGGTAAATAAAGACTTCTGAACCTAGTTCTAGTCCCTGGGGCCTCGAATTCTACTAAATTGGGTAGTAGGATCCTTCCCGAGCCCCAAAGTTTGAGTTCATGAGCTTAAAACCCCTAATTGGCGAACATTCTCTATTTGAGCTGCAGTGCTCCTCAGAGGCGTCTTGACCCTCTACAAGTCAGAGAGCAAACCTAGGCATTTTCCTGCCCAGCGCCGCGGGGCTAAGGCGGCTCAACGAACCCCCTTAGGCCTCTGAGTTCATTCAGGCCGCGGCGCGACCTCGCGAACCAAGTTTTTCCAGCACTTCTCCTGCGTTTTCCCCCGAACCAAAGTCATCAAATCTCACTTGAAACATAACCTAAAACAAGAATTGAGTCCAGGACTCTTAACAACATAACATGGGCACCATAATTACCCCAGAAACTAACTATAAATCTTATCCCTACTCAGCAACTGAAGCTAACACCAAACTTAGCTAAAACCTAACTTAATCAAAGAAATTCACAGAGAAAGTAGATTATAAATCTTGCCTCATAAGTGATTTCGATCCCTGAGCTAAATCCCCAATCAACTTCAGCCTCCAATCTTCAATTTCCTGAGCCAATTCCTCAAGAATCCAAAGAGCTCAATCAAGCTTAAGGGAGGAGAGGGAATACATGAGAGAGAGAGAAAGAAATAGTAGTTAAGTGAAAAATGTTTCTTCTGTTTTTGCTTCCTCAAGTTTCTACAACCTAGGTCCCTCTAAGGTTTAGGGAAAAAGACTAAAACGCCCATAGTCCTGTCCTTAGCAATTTAGTGCGTCCAAGGGCTAAATGGTCATTAGCCACGTTTCTCTCTATTTCCTCGAGTAGTCCTATAAATCCCCAATTAATCCTGACTTACCCAAATAATCGCCAAATAACTACCCATTACCCGATCAACCTCGAATATGCACTACATTCCCTAAATACCCCTAGGCTCACCCCGAGCCGGGTATTTTGACCTGGTTGTGACTATTATGCTAATCCACTTGCTAGGACCGCCTCAAGCCCAATATCGCAAATATACCCACATAATAATGTGGTCTCAGTCGTAACACACACATAATTACATTTATGCCCTAAACGGGCTAAAATTACAAATATGCCCTTATTAACAGGAACGGGCCCACATGCATATGTAATACACATAAACATGCATATATATATTCATATTATAATATAGCTCAAGTAATCAAATAATGATATACATATATCGTAATTAATTCACCTAATAATGCAATTAAATCATTTATTGCCCTGGCACACTGATCAAGGCACTAAGCCTTATTAGCAAATTTGAGACGTTACAATTATCCCCTCCTTACAGAAATTTCGTCCTCAAAATTTTACTTGAATAGCTCGGGATTCCAATCCCGCATATCTGATTCAAGCTCCCAGGTTGCCTCTTCTACTTTATTGTTTCTCCACAACACTTTCACTAAGGCAATGGTCTTGTTCCGCATGACTTTATCCTTTCTGTTAAGAATCTGGACTGGCTGGTCCTCATAAGATAAATCCTGATCCAATTCCAGGTTTTCATAACTCAACACATGTGTAGGATCTGATACGTACTTCCGGAGGCATGTTGTGAGCCCCTGATAAAGCTGGAGGCATAGCTAATTTGATGCTAACTCTCCAACTCGTTCTAGAATCTCAAAGGGGCCAAAAAACCCAGGACTTAATTTGCCTTTCACTCCTCTCAAAGGAGAAACTCTAAGAAACATATATTCACCTACTTGAAACTCTACACTTCTATGTTTCAAGTCTGAGTAACTCTTCTGTCTACGCTGGGAGGCAAGCATTCGAGTTCTAGTCTTCTCAATTGCCTCATTAGTCCATTGAATTTCCTTAGGACCTAAATACTTTCTCTCACCCATCTCATCCCAATGAATGTATGATCTACATTTCCTCCCATACAACATTTCATACGAAGCCACTCCGACAGTTGCCTGATATATTTTATTGTAAGAGAACTCAATCAAATGGAGATACTTACTCCAAGATCCCCAAAAATATAACACACATGCCCACAACATGTCCTCTAGTGTTTAAATCGTCCTCTTAGACTGTCCTTCCGTCTGAGGATGATAGGATGTATTGAATCTCAACTGCGTGCCCATAGCCTTCTGCAGGCTTTCCCAAAACTTAGAGATGAATGTGGGGTCCCTGTTTGACACTATCAATTTTGGAGCCCCATGGAGACACACAATCTCCTTCACATACAATTCAGGGTACTGCTTCACCGTATAACTTGTTCTGACGGGAAGAAAGTGAGCTGATTTGGTACACCTATCCACAATCACCCACACAGAATCATGTTGGCCCACTGTTCTCGACAATCCAACCATGAAGTCCATGGTAATATCTTCCCACTTCCACTCTAGAATCCCTAAAGGCTACAGTAACCCTACTAGCCTTTGGTGTTCAGCCTTCACCTGCTGACAGGTTAAACACTTGGCCATATAATCCACCATACCCTTCTTCATTCCTGGCCATCAATACAGAGCCTTTAGATCTTAGTACATCTTCGTCGTACCCGGATGTAAGGAATAAGGAGTGGTATGAGACTCATCCAGAATCACTTGCCTGATACCAACATCCATCGGAATGCAAATCCAATTTTTATATCTCAACAAATCTGCCATTGAAATAGTAAAGTCTCTGGGCAGTCCAGCTATGACATTCTCCATGTGTTTCTTCAATTGAGGATACTCCTTCTGTGCTTCTCTGATTCTCTCAAGAAGTGTGGACTGAAGGGTAATGTTGGCTAGCTGACCAACTACCAGTTCAATTTTTGCTCTTGTCATTTCTTCAGCTGTCTTTTCTGATATATGTCTTGAACTGAACAACTGCCCTGGACCCCTTCGACTAAATGCGTCGGGCACCAAATTGGCCTTTCCTAGATGGTACCAAATCTCACAATCGTAGTCCTTTACTAACTTCAGCCAATGCCTTTGGTGCATTTTCAAATCTTTTTGAGTGAAGAAATACTTCAAACTTTTATGGTCAGTATATATTTCACACTTTTCTCCATACAGGTAGTGCCTCCATACCTTCAGTGCGAATATCACTGCTGCTAGTTCCAGATCATGAGTGGGATACCTCTGTTCATAGTCCATAGGCTATCACCTTTTCAGCTTGCATCAATACACAACCCAAACACTGCCTTGAAGCATCGCAGTACACCACAAACTTTTCCTTATCTAATGGAAGACTCAGTGCCGGATCGGTAATCAGTCGTCGCTTCAACTTCTTAAAACTATTCTCACATCTATCTGCGCAAACAAACTTTGTCTTTTTACGTGTGAGCTCAGTCAATGGTGTTGCTATTATAGAGAATCTCTCAATGAATCACCGATAGTACCCTGCTAATCCCAAGAAGCTTCTAACCTCTGGTACACTGCTCGGTCTCGGCCAATCTCTCACTGCCTCTATCTTGGTTGAGTCCACCAAAATCCCCTCCTTTCTCACAATATGTCCTATAAATGTTACTTGGGGTAACCAAAATTCACACTTACTAAACTTAGCATACAACTTATGCTCCCTCAGCCTCTGTAGTACCAAACGAAGATGTTGTTTGTGTTTTGCTTCTGATTGGGAGTATACCAGTATATCATCAATGAATACAATTACAAACTTATCCAATTAATCCTTAAATACCCTATCCATCAAATCCATGAAGGCTGTTGGGGCATTGGTTAACCCAAAAGACATGACCAAGAATTCATAATGTCCATACCTTGTATGGAACGCGGCTTTTGGTAAATCCTCTTCCTTAATCCTCAACTGATGGTAGCCAGACCGAAGGTCAATCGTAGAAAATACTGTCTTTCCTTGTAACTGATCAAACAAGTCGTCAATCCTTCTTCTTCACAAACAGCACTGGAGCACCCCAGGGTGAAAAGCTAGGTCTAATAAATCCTAGATCCAGTAAGTCCTGCAACTTAATCTTCAGTTCCTTTAACTCTGTTGGAGCCATTTTAGAAGGGACCCTCGATACTGGTTCTCCTCCTAGTGCCAATTATTTGACAAATTCAATCTCTCGGCGTGGTGGAAACTCTGGCAGATCTTTTGGAAACACATCAGGAAACTCACACACCAACTTGGCCTCACCGAGTCCAACTGAAACAACCTTAGAGGTATCTACTATGTTTGCTAGGAATCCTATGCAACCTTCTTACAACAAGTCTCTAGCTTTCAATGCAGAGATCATAGGTACTCATGGTCCACTCACCGTCCCCACAAGCATGAAGGGCTCCTCTCCTTCCGGTTCAAAAGTTACCATCCTTTGCTTGCAGTCTATCTTCGCCCCATACTTTGCCAACCAATCCATTCCCAAAATCATATCAAAATCATCCATTACCAGTTCAATCAGATCCATAGACAACTCCTTACTATCTATCTCCACCGGTAACACTCTAACCCACCTCCTAGAGACTATTAGTTCCCCAGTTGGCAATAAAGTTCTAAATCCCCTAGCATACAGATCACAAGGTATACAGAGATGGTCTATCACTCTAGCAGATACAAATGAATGAGTATCTCATGAATCAATCAATGCAGTAAACAAAGAACAAGCACTAGAAATTTTACCTGTCACGACCGAGGGACTGCCCTCAGCTTCGGTTTGGGTCAGATATACAGTCTGGCTGGAGTGAGGTTGTCGCTCCTCTTTAGTTCCTCTTGCTTGACTTGTGAACAGTCTTTCCTCAAATGATTGACACTCACACAGACAAAACACGCTCTGACTCTGAACTCCCCTAGATGGCGTCGCCTGCACCGTGCATACTCAGGGAAGCTTCTCCAGTTCTCTCACCCGTCCTGACTGCCACCAAAGGCACCCTGTGCCCTCGTATCCAGACTAGGAGGAAAAAAAGAATATGGGGCCTTTCTTTTCTACTCAATAGGGCCACTACCTCGGCCAGAACCATTGAAGGGAGGCACCATCCTCCGAGCATCACGCTTTGCGGTTCCTTCCTTCCATATCTGGTCTTCAGCACCCTCAGCATTAAGGGATTTTTCCACTACTTGAGCATAGGTAGTAATCCTTGGATCTAGTGTTATCTTGACATCCTAAGCTATCATTACATTCAGTAGGCTCCAAATCTGGTGCAAACTTAGCTAACTGATCAAACTTCAGAGCATACTTTGTTACAGTCATTCTATTATGAGTAAAATTAGTGAATTCATCCTCCTTTGCAGCTCGAATTACAATACTGTAGTACTTCTCATTAAAAACGTCTCCGAACTCATCCCAAGTCATAGTGGCCACATATCTTCTCTGAGAGACAACTTCCCACCAGATCCGAGCATCATCCCTTAACATATAACTAGCACAAGCCACCCTATCATTCCCTTCCACCTTCATAAAATCCAATATAGAAGTAATCATGTTCATCCACTGCTCTGCCCGTAGAGGGTCCAGACCGCCTTCAATGGTGGGAGGGTGTTGCTTTCTGAACCTCTCATATAGAGGCTCCCATCTGTTCTCCATTATAGGCTGGGCTAGCACTAGTGCCACAACCTGTGGAGCATCTATTCCAACATTCTAAGGAGGAGCCTGCTGTCTCAGCTATTGGAGTTTATCTCCATTTATCTAAAGTCTAGCTTGCGTTTCTGTAAACATCTGTTGCCAGTTCTGTGGGGCAGGTGGAGGGTCCTGACCCTGTTTGTTATATTCGGCGATATTGCCGCGAAATCAGTTTGATCGCTGAGGCAAAACTTTAATATGCCTGCAATCAATGACATCGCACATCAGGCACGATAACAACATCCAACGAAACCACCCCCAGTTCAATCGATCAAACACAAATAACAAACCAACACAATACACACACAACATAATCATATAACAATCAAAGGGGCCATGCCCTAGCATTATAGAAACATCATGCTCTATATATCCATCAAGAAAATAGGGCAATTCATATAAGAAATTAGACAAATATTTCACTTAATATCGACCAACCCTGAGTCAAGCTTGTCTTTGGCAACGAGAATACATGTTCGATCAATCTCCATGAACCACAAAACTTGGCACACTCTGATACCAAGTTGTAACGCCCTACAACCCTATAGTCGTTACCATGTGGTCTTAAAATGTGTATTTGACTCACTAGTCAAGGTGTTAGACCCAAAAGTGTGATTAAATTAAAGTAAAGACTCATTTAATAAAATTTTCATAAAAGGTTTAAACATTCATTAAGATAATAGAAAACTTATAGTGGGATCCCAAAACGTTGTTTAAGACATATTTACAACTCAAAAGTCATTATACAGTCGGCCTAGGCGACAAAATCAGACATTTAAACTACATTCCTCAAAACTACCCCAGCTGTGGCGGCCAGGTAGGTCTAACATGTACACACCGCTCCATGCCCTCCAACTCATTCTTGGTCGGCCTTTCCCTTTCCCTTGCCTGCACCATAGAGCACCCGTGAGCCAAGGCCCAGAAAGAAAACTTCACCAACATAGCATATAACAATTCATTTCAATAAGTGCATAACTAAACAAACACAATAGACAATTCACATGCATCCAACACAATTCAAAACAGTGGCCTAAGCCGATCAAGGTGCATTACTAGGCACCAAGTTCACGATCCTAACCGAGCGATGAGTATAACACCGTTAGATAGCCATGCCATGGTTGCCTGCATTCAACATGCTTATTGCTGATTCTTGCCCTTGCTGCTCAGTCACAACACACATATATGACATAATAGCTAAAAATATTTACACATAACACTAAGCACAATACAAGCATATATAATCGGGTCATGCCTGCTCTACGTGCACATATAGTTTTATTTCCTGAACTTTTCAAGCCCTTGGTAAGAGGCCTAGATACGATCCTCGTCAACCACTCGAATTAGTCCTAAGCCACAATAATATGGAACCTTAATCAATCACATGTAAATAAAGACTTATTGTAACGCCCTCCTTCCTTAGAGTCGTTACTAAGTGAGTTTTAAACGTGCATTTAACTCGCTAATCGAGGTTTTTAGTTCAAAAGTGTAATTAAATCATAAACAGTGAAATAAACTTTGAAAATAATTCCATTTACTACAAATCGTTGAGTGTTTGACACTTGGGATCCCAAGATACTGTTTAGAAATATTTACAACATATAATTTACAAATCTAAGTCGACTAGACGACAAAATCTAGGTTTTAATACAATCATCTCCCAAAACCACTGGCCGTGGCAGCCAGGCAGGCCAAACATGTACGCGCCGCTTCATGCTCTCGGTACTCATGGTTGGTTGACTTTCCCCTTGCCCTTACCTGCACCACAGAGCACCCGTGAGCCGAAGCCCAGCAAGAAAACCCTCACAAGCAGATAACATATGCACAACAAACACTTAGCATATAATCAGGCCACCAGTAGGCTAAACACATACGGCCATGCCGTCCCACGCGCTTTACCAGGCCCTGGGTTCTCGGTCCACACCGTGAGGATATCCAAGGTATCCTTTAGCGTCTCACCCCGGCAACTCGCACTCCACGTGCTCAATGCTGCTCCCGGCCCCTTGCCGTACTTGGCCTTGCACTCAACGTGCGGAACGCCGTTTCCAGCCCTTTGGCGTTCCCGGCCCCAGCCGCCCTTGGCCTACGCCGTTCCCGGCTCTCGCCGAACATTCCCATAATCATATTCATAGCATAACAAACATATAACGAATACTAACAAATTCAATCAAAGGGCTACGCTCGGAAATTCAAACATATTGGGCTCAGCCCTGCATACAAGCTCTGTGGAAACAGTGGTTTTCTTACCTGTATCCTGAGCTTCCTGATGCACCAAGGCTGCGAGCACGGTCCTCTAACTCGAGCCTCTCCAAGGACCTAGTCACAACGCATATAAACACCCTTTAATGCTAACCAATCCAAAACCACTTCCTGGGACCAATCCCACACTCTCGGAATCCCCAAATTCCTAAAACCATACATCGGAAACATCCCCCGAACCCCCGGAGCAAAATCTCAAAATTGCAAAATTCCATGTTCTGAAAATGGCCTAGCGCCGCGGCACTGCCCTAGAGGGCTGCGACGCCCAGCAAGTCAGGGAGCATTTCCCCTTCCCAGAAATAGCCTCTCGCCGCGGCGCCCAAGAACAGGGCCGCGACGCTCCTTCGCGAACCCAGAAATATGGGTTTTTCCCCTGCATTTCCCCGAGCCAAAACACTCCCAATTCATCCCAAACTCATACCTAAGCCCCAAAACCAATTCAAAACCCCAAATAGACCATTCAACAACCTATAAACATCATAAGCAAACCCAATCACACAATCACACCCAAAAATCCACTCTTGGGTTTCAAATTTCAGAAACCTAAACTATGGCTTCTAAGACTTAAACCATAGCTTGAAAGATATGCACCTTGCCTCTAAAAACTTAAGCCACAATAGAAATAGAATGTGAACATGTTAAAACTCTTACCTCAATCAAAGCTCAGCTTGAACTCTTCTCAATTCCAGCTTCAAGCCCCTTTTCCTTTTGATTATCCTACTGAATTTCAAATAAAACTAGCCACATCTCTTTTAGGTTCCCACACTTAATCTCTGTAAATTCAAGCTTAACTTCAGCAAAGACAGAGCACAAATTCTTACCTCTGAACAATTTTGGCCTAAGCTTGATCTTGGTTACTCCAAACCTCTTAGTTCTCCTCCTAGGACTCAAATTCAGCTCCCTTCTTCAACTCCTCTTTTGTTCAATCTCTAGGTCTCAAAGTTTAGCATAAACCAACTATCACCAAGTATAATACGTAAATTTCCTTTTCCTTCTGCTGAAGGTTATCTATCTTGTCAAATGACCATTCCACCCTTCCTCAAATATCCCTTCCTAACCAAACCTCAAGGCCCTTTTTGTCATTTCATTTCTATTACTATTCTACCACTTTTCATTACAACTTGTTACCCTCAGTGGTTACTAATGGTTACCCAGGTTACTCAATCACCAATAACCATTAACCACAAATATTCTCAACTCAACTCACAAATTTCCCCAAAGTACCCCTAGGCTCCTCCCGAGCCGGGTACAAAACCCTGTTGTGACGTTTGAGTTATCCCGCTCTCTAGGACCGTCTCGGCACGTGCATCACATTATCACCACCACACTCACGTGGTACAACTCAAATAATACAATTATCACATTTATGCCCTCAACGGGCTAAAATTACCAATTTACCCCTATCATGCAAACGGGGCCTACATGCATATTTATACCACCTAAACATGCATTCTAATCACATATTCATTGAATTTCATATATTAGCATATTAATTCACTTATTGCCCTCCAAGCCGCTAATCAAGGTCCTAAACCTTATTAGCAACTTGGGGTGTTACAATTATCCCCTCCTTACAAGAATTTCGTCCTCGAAATCACCTGAACAACTCGGGATGCTGCTCCGGCATATCAGACTCAAGCTCCCACGTTGCCTCTTCAACCTTGTTGTTCCTCCACAGCACTTTAACCAAGGCGATGGTCTTGCTCCGCAAGACAGTACACCTCGTACGTTTGACTATAATTTTCAAAGTCCACCGCTTTTACTCTACTCCTTGACCACACTCTTACAAGAGTAACAATCTTGTTCCACAAGATCTTGTCTAATAGCTATATTCTCGTGAGCCCCCTGCTTACACCACAACCTTGCTGAGACTTTAGGGTCCGCTTAGTTCACAATGATCACCTCATTGTCTTATTCCTGATTCCAGAAATATCCATAAGCCATCACCCCTACTAGAGTGAGATCAATTTATAGGCCCCTGGCCTAACCCTTGGTACAACCTCAGAATTTATGTTGAATCAGGAGTCAGAACTCCCCTTTCTTTCTCTAAACACCACTCTATTCCTTGTCTGCTCTTACTTAGAGAGACACAAATCTCTTATCCTGGAACTTTATTTTCCAAAATTTAACAATGTACAAGTTCTTTTATTCTTCTAGATAGGCAGACACTCCTGCCTTAAGAATTCCATCAACCTCTTTGGCTTTCCCTCTAGACCAATACTAAACTGTAGTATTCACTATCTTTCACCTCTTACCATGTCCTATATTCATGTCACTTTAGCTAGATGCCAATATTTGTCACCAGGACTCACTAATCAAGGATTACACTTCCTTAACATCTCAAGTATTTGCATACTCAACGCTTAACTCCTTAAGATATCTGTTAAGCTTTCAGACTGCTATTCCGTTTGCAATCAACCGATAATTCCAGGTTCCCACTTTGTTCTCCAGTTTCTTTCCAAAACTTAGAATATTATAGGGTCTCAATTCAGTACCATTGACGTTCTACCCTGTTACCAGTTCACCTGAACCAACCACATTAACCCATCCAGCTGAGTAAAACTTTTCATATCCAAATACCTTACTTATAGTTTGATGTGGCCTATTCCTATGACACACCACCACATTGCTTTACCCTCCTGTGTCCAAAAGAAGATACTAAATTCTGTCACCTGCTCAACCCTCCCTGTACAACATACCCTAGGAGGTGGAATGATATCCATTCAGAATTCTCACTTCTACGCCAAATTCTCGTTGGATCTTTCATCTGATCCTAGTATCCCAACTTGTACTACCTTGGCAGCATTCTTTCTTGTTTCAACCAAAGCCAACACTTTGGACTCCATAGCTTAGTGATACTCTCCTGCTTATCATTACATACTAACACAACACCAATCTCAGTTGTTTCCTTGTCCACTCCATTACAATCTGTGGCATTATTCTTTGACTGACACACACCTCCCAGTTAGGAGTTCCGCCTCCAATTAAATTTCCCCTCGTACCGTCGAGGATTTCAAACACCAATCACTCATCTGTTACTTTTCACTAAATATGGGTCTCAGCGTTACCTTTCTTACGAATGACCAAATACTCGTTACCGTTTACGGTGCGTACTCTGCCTACCCATTTAATCAAGTAAATTTACCATGTTCTCACTTTACCTTCCACGAGGCTTAATCCATCCTCTCATCAGTCTAGGCCTGGGCGTGCCCCAACCTGTGATGCACCCCTCACATTTTCCTACCTTCACCAAAAGTTAGCTTCTTCACATTGTAACAGTTATTCCACCCAAAACACGCATATCCCCGCTTTACCAAGCGCTAATCAATTCTTACTCTGTTCTCTGAACTCCTGATCTAACACTGTCCATCCAGTCTGTCTTCAAGTTCTGATGTTTCCCCCAATCTCCGAAGTAGGTTTCTGCAAAAACACTTGTGTAGTGGATGACGTGTTTACCAATCTTGTTGCTCTCTATCCCTCAAACGTTCTTTAGTAGCTTCTCTGTGGCTTCAGACCAAACCTCTACATACCTGTTCCTTCTTCTTCTTGTAGCTTTACCCTGAATACCCCTGGCGAGACCAAACTGACACTTCATGGAGCTTTGCCTGTGACCCTGCTTCTCTAGTACTAACATCTTCAGCGCAGTTGTTCACTTTCTGCATCTGACTTGGAGTAGTCCCTCATACCATCCATAAACCTTGAAGGATATTTGTCCGTACAGTTCCTATACCTTCTACTTGTAGAGCTCACCTGAGTCACTAATGCTTAAATCAATTAAGAACCTTTGTTACCAATTCATCGCACCCTACCCGGTATAAGCCATGATTCCTAAAATGTCTCTCTCCTTGTCCCTCAGCTAATGGTAACCAGACCGCAGATCAATTCCTGGAGACATTGTCCCGTCTAATACCCGGGCATCTAAACTCTTTATTCATATCAGATGATGCTAACAATTTTCACAATGCGATGCTCTAACTGATTCACCTCGAGATCAAACTTCTTCAACTACTTCAGTAGTTTTTCTTTCTTGTCAAACCATTATTATCTTTCATGATGTCCCTGAAACCGAACCTATCTATAGCCGAGTTATGGAGCGTGCCCAGTCCTCCCTTGTACACCTATCTGAATCCCTACTAGTCAGCTTAATTTCTATTCCGTCCAACTAAAGTGTTCCAATTGATTTTCTCCACTATCCATAGTTGTTTCTTTACAAATTTATTCCCATTCTGACTCATGCCAAGACTTCCATATGACGAACTTTATTGCTCTCACCACAAGCCCTTCTATCACCTGTGCCCCAATTCCTCTTCCAAAAATTCCTAATTCCTCTTAATATTTCTCAGCCCCTCGCAAAGTATCTTGCAACATATTCTTTATGTCCAACTCTTTCTTAACACACTCTCAACACCGAACTCTTCCAGCCCGTTATATATCCAGAAACGTGAACTTCCAGTTAACCAATCAACTCTGAAAACTAGCCTCAGCTTCAAATGTAACAAGGCATTCTAGTCCTCCATTCCCCAGCCATGGAAAATCCATCCTAACATACCGAGTCATTCTATGTAGAAGTCATGCTCTCACCTGACATCCTCCCAGGTGGCATCTCCTGACTCTGATGCATAGTAGACAACTTCACTGGTTTCCATCACTATCTTGAAGGCTATCTTGTCAACCAGATTTTCCCCCTTTATGACAAAACTAGGGGCCATAAGCTATCCGGGGTTCTTCTGCTTCGATTATCGAGAATCTATCCTTACTAAACCCCATCAAAGGAAGCACTGCCATATGCAGCTCTGGCACTCATGCTCTATACATCATCCCCAGTTCCTCGAACAACTTGGCCGTCTCCGCTATCCATATACAGATGATGAGTTCTTACATCGGAGCGGCCCAAATACTTTGAACTATTCTAGAGTTTTAATCCTTAAATGGGTCATCATCATTTCCAACTACATCCATCTGCATCAATTTTTCTTGAAATGAGTTATCCAATTCACAAAACCCATTGATTTACACTGTTGTTACCCTATCATTCCAAACCAAGCTTATAAGCCCACCAGTCTCCACAGTGCAAACCATGTCTTTATAACCTCTTCTATCAATTCACCATCTGAGTTCTTTCCAACCCATCATGCCAATACCTCGGCCCGAGTACCATTCCAGGCATCCCTCTGCCATAACATTTAACACAACCCTTTAATCACGATCTCTCATCCTCTTAACCAAGGGTGGAATTAACTTTTCTCATCCACTGACCAATTCTTTGTCAACGCAAATTTCCCTCAAAATAAGAGGATAACACCCTTTAGGCCTTCCACGTAATACCCTTGTCTGTCCATATTCTCACAATAAACCAACACTGGTAACCTTACTATCAAAGCATACAAAGCAGCTCTTTTCCCAGAGCAGTCCGCTGTTCTTCTGTCCCGTCTCAACTATTAAACTCCACAGCTTACTCACACAGTAGCGATCATCTGCTGCGGCTTTCAGGACTAGATGGAGGTCTCTAACTCCAACTATTATCTAGAATCCCCCTACAAAACAATGCCAAGTCCACTTAACCATCCTAGGCACAAACAACTTGAGTTCATCAGCCACTACTGACCAAACTCCTCAACCCTGAGGTTCACACTCTGAACCAATCCACAACTAGATCCAAATAACCACAGTTACCATGCATACATAAAACATATTAGGCCAAATCCACAATGCCATACATTTAGCTACCAAATTTTATCACAACTAAGTATATCCACATTAATCATGCTTCATACAAGCCAATAAACAGATATAACATATTAATTCAATTTAGACAGTTAACCACATATACTCAGCATGCAAACCATTATCCCAATATTCATCCACTTGCAATAACAATGCTATTCTGCACGCTTTAACCTCATCATGCAATAGTCAAGGGCCAGGCCCTATCAGTATCTCATGCATATGTCAACTCATTCATCATGCTCCATATCAACAAGCAGGAAAACATGGCATTTAAACACGTATTCAAGCATATCAATCATCCATACCAACCAACCCTGAGTCGAGCTTGTCACTAACAGCGAGCGTACATGTTCGGTCAATCTCTAGAACCAATTAACCTTGGCTCTCTCTGATACCAAGTTGTAACGCCCTACTTCCTTAGAGCCGTTACTAAGTGAGTTTTAAATGCACATTTAACTCGCTAATCGAGGTTTTTAGGTAAAAAGTGTAATTAAATCATAAATAGTGAAATAAACTTTGAAAATAATTCCATTTACTATAAATCGTTGAGTGTTTGACACTTGGGATCCCAAGATACTGTTTAGAAATATTTATAACATATAATTTACAAATCTAAGTTGACTAGACGAAAAAATCTAGGTTTTAATACAATCATCTCCCAAAACCACTGGCCGTGGTAGCCAGGCAGGCCAAACATGTACGCGCCGCTTCACGCTCTCCGTACTCATGGTTGGTTGACTTTCC
Source organism: Humulus lupulus (assembly GCF_963169125.1). Lineage (NCBI taxonomy): Eukaryota > Viridiplantae > Streptophyta > Magnoliopsida > Rosales > Cannabaceae > Humulus > Humulus lupulus. The sequence continues at coordinate 152,544,044 of NC_084798.1, read as the reverse complement.
CCTTGCCCTTACCTGCACCACAAAGCACCCGTGAGCCGAAGCCCAGCAAGAAAACCCTCACAAGCAGATAACATATGCACAACAGATACTTAGCATATAATCAGGCCACCAGTAGGCTAAACACATACGGCCATGCCGTCCCAGGTGCTTTACCAGGCCCTGGGTTCGCGGTCCACACCGTGAGGATATCCCAGGTATCCTTTAGGGTCTCCCCCTGGCAACTCGCACTCCATGTGCTCAATGCTGCTCCCAGCCCCTTTCCGTACTCGGCCTTGCACTCAACGTGCCGAACGCCGTTTCCGGTCCTTTGGCGTTCCCGGCCCCAGCCGCCCTCGGCCTGCGCCATTCCCGGCTCTCGCCAAACATTCTCATAATCGTATTCATAGCATAACAAACATATAACGAATACTGACAAATTCAATCAAAGGGCTACGCCCTGCAATTCAAACATATTAGGCTCAGCCTTGCATACAAGCTCTATGGAAACAGTGGTTTTCTTACCTGTATCCCGAGCTTCCCGATGCACCAAGGCCGCGAGCACGGTCCTCTAACTCGAGCCTCTCCAAGGACCTAGTCACAACGCATATAAACACCCTTTAATGCTAACCAATCCAAAACCACTTCCCGGGACCAATCCCACACTCTCGGAATCCCCAAATTCCTAAAACAATACATCGGAAACATCCCTCGAACCCCCGGAGCAAAAGCTCAAAATTTCAAAATTCCATGTTCTGAAAATGGCCTAGCGCCGCGGCGCTGCCCTAGAGGGTCGCGGCGCCCAGCAAGTCAGGGAGCATTTCCCCTTCCCAGAAACAGCCTCGCGTCGCGGCGCCCAAGAACAGGGCCGCGGCGCTCCTTCGCGAACCCATAAATTTGGGTTTTTCCCCTGCATTTCCCCAAGCCAAAACACTCCCAATTCATCCCAAACTCATACCTAAGCCCCAAAACCAATTCAAAACCCCAAATAGACCATTCAACAACCTATAAACATCATAAGCAAACCCAATCACACAATCACACCCAAAAATATACTCTTGGGTTTCAAATTTCAGAAACCTAAACTATGGCTTCTAAGACTTAAACCATAGCTTGAAAGATATGCACCTTGCCTCTAAAACCTTAAGCCACAACAGAAACAGAATGTGAACATGTTAAAACTCTTACCTCAATCAAAGCTCAGCTTGAACTCTTCTCAATTCCAGCTTCAAGCCCCCTTTCCTTTTGATTATCCTACTGAATTTCACATAAAACCAGCCACATCTCTTTTAGGTTCCCACACTTAATCTCTGTAAATTCAAGCTTAACTTCAGCAAGGACAGAGCACAAATTCTTACCTCTGAACAATTTTGGCCTAAGCTTGATCTTGGTTACTCCAAACCTCTTAGTTCTCCTCCTAGGACTCAAATTCAGCTCCCTTCTTCAACTCCTCTTTTGTTCAATCTCTAGGTCTCAAAGTTTAGCATAAACCAACTATCACCAAGTATAATATGTAAATTTCCTTTTCCTTCTGCTGAAGGTTATCTATCTTGTCAAATGACCATTCCACCCTTCCTCAAATATCCCTTCCTAACTAAACCTCAAGGCCCTTTTTGTCATTTCATTTCTATTACTATTCTACCACTTTTCATTACAACTTGTTACCCTCAGTGGTTACTAATGGTTACCCAGGTTACTCAATCACCAATAACCATTAACCACAAATATTCTCAACTCAACTCACAAATTTCCCCAAAGTACCCCTAGGCTCCTCCCGAGCCGGGTACAAAACCCCGTTGTCAAGTTTGAGTTATCCCGCTCTCTACGACTGTCTCGGCACGTGCATCACATTATCACCACCACACTCGCGTGGTACAACTCACATAATACAATTATCACATTTATGCCCTCAACGGGCTAAAATTACCAATTTACCCCTATCATGCAAACGGGGCCCACATGCATATTTATACCACCTAAACATGCATTATAATCACATATTCATTTAATTTCATATATTAGCATATTAATTCACTTATTGCCCTCCAGGCACGCTAATCAAGGTCCTAAACCTTATTAGCAACTTGGGGTGTTACACTTATGAACCTAGTTCTAGTCCCCGGGGTCTCTTATTCAACTAAATTGGGTAGTAGGATCCTTCCCGAGTCCCTAAGTTTGAGTTCTCGAGCTTAAGAACCCTAATTGGCCAACATTCTCTATTTGAGTCGCGACGCTCCTCAGACGTGCCGCGACCCTCTACAAGTCAGAGAGCAAACCAAGGAATTTTTGTAGACACACGCCGCGGTGCGCCCTACCCAGCGCCGCAGTGCTAAAGCGGTTCAGCAAACCCCCATAGGCCTCTGAGTTCATAGGGGCCGCGACACTCAAGAACAGTGCCGCGTTGTGGCCCTAATTTTTCCAGCACTTCTCCTGCGTTTTCCCCCAAACCAAATTCACCAAATCTCACCCCAAACATAACCTAAAACCATAATTGAGTCCAGGACTCTTAACAACACAACATGGGCACCATAATTCCCCCCCAAAACTTACTATAAATCTTATCCCAACTCAGCAACTGAAGCTAACACTAAAGTTAGCTAAAACCTAACTTAATCAAAGAAAATCATAGAGAAAATAGATTATCTTACCTCATAAGTGATTTCGATCCCTGAGCTAAATCCTCAATCAAATTCAGCCTCCAATCTTCAATTTCCTAAGATAATTCCTCAAGAATCCAAATAGCACAATCAAGCTTAAGGGAGGAGAGGGAATGCACGAGAGTGAGCAAGAGAGAGAAGTTGAGTGAAAAATGTTTCTTCTATTTTTGCTTCCTCAAGGTTCTACATCCTAGGTCCCTCTATGGTTTAGGGAAAAAGACTCAAACCCCCTTAGTCCTACCTTTAGTGCCTCCAAGGGCTAAATGGTCATTACCCATGTTTCCCGCAAATTCCTCGAGTAGTCCTATAAATCCCTAATTAAACCCGGCATACCCAAATAATTTCCAAATAACTACTCGTTACCCGATCAACCTCGAATACACACTTCATTCCCAAAATACCCCTAGGCTCTCCCCGACCCGGGTATTTGACCCCGTTGTGACTAGGAAAAAATATGCATGCAAGTGTACGTGGTCGTGTCAAGTAATAAATTATGGATGAACGAATATCGTCCCACAGAGACTATTAACCAATTACCAATAACCGTTCTTTAATTTCTATTTGGCAAACAGAATTTAGATGAATAAATCTAATTATAAAATATTAAATTACTGTGAACAAAATAACTAATCAAAAGATGAAAATCAATAATAAAAAGACCTAGGGTATTATCTTCATCATCTTTTCATTTTACTAATTTTATTAATCAGTTCTAAATTTATTCCTTCTTATTCTAATAGCAGGTTAACATAAATTGATTCCTATTCTTTTTCAAGATATAAGATCTCATACTATATGCAGGTTTTCTACATCTCTGTGATAAACTTAAACATATAGCAGGCATTAAGCATAGAAAGCTAATTACTACACAAGTCATACAGGTACTTTTGTCCAATATGTAACCTATGTCTATATTACGATAGCATATTCAATTCTCATCATTTGAATTTTGAATCAAAATCATAAATCAAGCAGGTATTTACTAGCATTAAGCAAACATTATATAAGTTAGAATAGAGAAGAAAAATCAATATAACATCATTGTTAAATTAAATAGAAATCCAAGTTACTACATTAAACCCTTGAATAAAATGTTTAGTTTATATCAGACATAACTAAATCAACAAAATAATAATTCAGAAACATAAGATTCAAAAACTTGAACAAGAAAGAAAAAGATATAAAAGTGCAGAAAAACTAGCTTGAGATTCAAAATTAGTCTCTAAAAACGTAATTAAAATCTTACCTAATTTCTAATTAAACCCTAAGTCTGAGTTTATAGTAAAAAAAAATCACAAATCCATTGTTTTTCATAGGCGGGTCGTGACTTGGCCTTCCGTAAGTCGTGGCCCGTGTCAATTTTAAAGCCCTTATGAGTCTGCATATGTCTCCAGGCACCGAGACTCATGCACTATCAAGTCGCGACCCGTGTCTTTGATGCCCTCATGATTTAGCCTTTGACTTCCACTTGATCTGCGACTTCTAAGAGCAAGTCGCGACTCTAATTCCCTTTAGCAGCTTTGTGTTTCTGACTTGACTAGAGTCGCAACTCTATACTCCCAGTCGCGGCCCTAATTCCATTATTTTTCAATTTAAGCCGTTCAACCTCATTTATTCATCCAAAACTGATTTTTACTTGTCCTTAGCACCATTTTGTGTCGAACAACGACCAAAAGTTTCATTTTCCCACCATTTTCTCTTCTTTTTAAATTTTTCTCATGATTTAATGCACCAACCTACAACAAAGATAAAAAAGCGTAATCTTGCACAAAAAAAAACAAAAACATAAAGACTCAAGATTACCACAAAAACACATTCTAAAACAACACTAAAATGAAGTTATCAAACTCCCCCAAACTTCCTCTTTACTCGCCCTTGAGTAATGAACACAACAATAAACATACTCAACTAAAAATCTAAACAACAAACACACTTGAATCAAGCGGACAACAATAATTCACGCCTCAAGCTATGATGACTAACACACTTATATGATCTTCAGGAAAATCAACTTAAAATACAAAATGTCAGTCAAATCATTCTTCAAATTCACTTAACTCCAAACGAAAATAAAATCTCTCAAAATCGTGATTGATAAATAAAATGTATTCGAATCATTTCATGCTCACCAATTTTTTCATTACACTTAATTAATATCGTTATATCATAAGCTTGCTATACTTACTAATCTCCACTAATGTAGAAAGCACATGCTCATAAATCAATAGGACTTTCATAGCTTATAATTGAAAGGCTTAGGTAAAGGTAGATGAAAAAGTCATTTAGGCTCAAAATATACCATAAGCACTCAACCAAACAATTCAATCTTTATCCACTCAAATACAAAAAAAAAAAAAAAAAACCAATCCCAAATTTCCCAATATTTCTTATTTTGAGAGAAAATTCATACACGTTTTTTTTTTTCAAATGATACTACACTCCCACAAACTTATTTATTTGTATTTTCAATTGGAGTGTAGTTCATATTCAATATTGTTTACCGAGTTTTTCGGAAACGAATACAAACAAAATAATAAAAAGATAAGAACTGTAGAAGTGCAGAAATATAAATGGACAAATAGGTTTTTTACGTGGTTCAGGCGTTAATGAGCCCTAGTCCACGAGTCAATGTTATTATACTTGTAGAGAACTACAGTAAGATGGCTGGTGTACAAGAACCTCACAAACTCACAGTGTTTCTCTCGAGTTCTCTCGAAGAAGACGAAGTTAGAGAGATTTTGACAGAGTTCTTGCTATGTAATTTTCTCCTCTCCCCCCTATTGCAAAATGAGGAGGTCTTTATAGCCAGAGTTCTGGATTAGGGTTTTACTCTGCCCCCCTGAGTCTTAATTACACCAGCCATAAATAGGGGATACAATTACAGTAGTCGCTTGGCTACCAGGTTCTATGTGGGTATATTTCCATGAAAGTATGGGGAATGTAAAAAGGCAGCTGTCTTTTCCAAGTTGTCAGCGGAACAATAGGCGAGAAGGTACTTTTAGGCGTGCTGGGATGTGTGCGGCCTTGACCTGTCGGGCATATCAGGCGGGATCCTGTGTCAGGTGAGTATCATTCCAACTATGCCTCCTCCATGACTCGACCGCTTGATCTTCTTCCGTGCGAGGCACGGAACTTAGTCCGCGAAGGCGACCCGAAGAGTCTTCTCCTGGAGGGACCTTCCCCGAAGGGTATCCCTTCGGGAGTCCGGGAGGATTGATTAGCTTCCTGGTCGCAGTTGCTTGAAAGAGTACGCTGGACACTAAACGGGAGAGGTGGAGCCTTTTTGTCCCTCCGCGAGCTCTGGTCACCTTTCGTGAAAGACTTCGATAATTTATCTTCCCCGAGGCTATCCATTTAAACGCTATCCGAAAATCTGGATAACATTTACCCCCCAAGGTCACGGGGCTTGAGAGGTCCGGGAGCTTGTAAAGTCCTCCGGGTGCTCTAGTCTTTAGATTAGGCGAGGGGTCATCTCCTGTGTTCCTGGAAGAGTTCCTTTTTCCCGCCTGAGTGTCAGTACAAAACAAAAGGAAATTTCTTCTGTTTTAACTCAAGCACTCAAGTGTGGCAAGGGCCACGCGTCATGCAAGGAATGGCTCTGTGACCAAGACGTGTGCGTGAGGCGACTGGCTGAGTAGTGATTTGACGGTATTTAATGGTGCACTGGGCCCGAGATGGTATAATGATGGGAAATAAATACTTTATTCCCATCCGAGGAGTCTTAAATTGGACCGGCACTTCATCCCCAACCATTGGATTTGATGCATGCGGTATGGGAAGATCGGGACCGTCCATTTGTGGAATTCGAAACGATTTCGTTCCTGCTATAAAAATGAGGGAACGGACCTTTCTTCCTCTTTACGCTTTCAAATTCTCGAGCTTTCAGATTCTCAGATTCCCAAATCTTTGAACTCTCAAGCTTCCAAGCTTCCTTTTTTTCGAATTCGCCACTTCTTTTGGTAAGGAATCCAGAAACTTTTCTTTCGTTTTGGCAGTAGGTTTGTTCGCCGAAGTTCCAGGTTTGAATCGTTGCCTGTCTTTGCAGCTTTCACTTCACGTGTTCGTGCGGTGCAGTGATCCGGTTACTCCCTCAACCTTCAAATACCCGAATACCAGTAAGTATTTTTACTTTGAAATTTCCTTCTAAACCTCAGATGGTTGGTAGTTGTTAGGGTTGAGTTTTCTGCCGGTGTCATCTTTATGCATGCGTGAATAGGGCTTTGATAGGCATGTGACTGATGTGAGCCAATAAGTGATCTTTTTGCATGCTTTGATGATTTGCATTTGGAAAGTTGTTCCTCGTCTTGGTTGCGCTGTTCTGGTTTGCTGTTTTAGGGCATAACCGTGAACGCCTTTAGGGTGTCTTTCTCTGGAAAAACACTTCTTTCGGCGGGCTTAGGCTCGGAGTTTGAGTTTGGTTCCTTGCTTTCCTTCGGGTGGCATGGTGCCAACCCCTCGGCAAGCTCGGTGGGAGCCTCTCCAAGCAGTTTTCGGGGAGGGTCTCCCCGACGCCTTTGATACTGTTAGGGTATGACAAGGGTGCTGACTGCTTAGAGTGTTTTCTTCTTTGTTTCTTTTGTTCAGTGACGAACATCTCAAAGGAACAACTCATCACTGCGGTAGAGGCTGAATCTGCCCAGGAGAAAGGTTCCCCTATCGTTGGCGCAAAGGGGAAAGGAAAAACTAAAGTGGTCGCGGCTAGCCCACCGACTATCAACAGTTCAATCTGGGAGATGGACCAGAAGCCGAACCTGTTCAGGAACTACGTCATGCTGGAGCTGTATTCCTCAGAGGCAGGCCTAAAGAACATCCCAGGCCTGATGTGGCACCGTCTGTCGGTGCTGGGCGAGTCGGCTAGCCAGAGTCACGAGGGTTTTGGTGCCTGGAGCTGGGCACATATAGTGTGTGGGGCACATTTGCCCCTAAGGAGTTATTTTGCCCATTTCTGCGTGAAGGCGGGGATTGCCCCCTTCTAGTTGATTCCCCCCAGCTATAAGCTCCTAGCGGGGTGGTACATCTTTTGCAAGTCTCGGGACCTGGAGGCTCCTACCCCGGAGGAGGTGCTGTACTTCTACGGGTTGAAGTCTCAGCCCATGAGAGGCCATTCAGACAAGGTGGGGTTTTACAGGCTGGAGAGGTATCCGGACGTGATGTGCCCCACCTGTCATACCGCGAGGGTTCCAGATCTCCGGGAGTACTGGTTCCTGACGACTGGTTTCCCATTGAAGAGGGTGCCAGCTCTGTCCTTGGACTTCAAAGTCCCTGGTAAGTGCTCCTTCCTTTCTTTTTTAACTTTGTTTCATCACGTTTGATTTGCCCTCCGGGAGGATCTTTGACACCCATGTTTGAATTTTGCAGAAGCCATCCCGCGGACGCCTCGCTGTGCGGAGATGATAAGGAGGTCGCAATTCTACGAGGGGCTCTCGGAGGAAGAGCTGAAGGTGGAAGGACTTGTGACCACCGAATCTCTGAGAGAGTATGGGCTACTCGCCTCCTTCCAAAATATTGAGCCAGTGAGTGGCAGGGGGCAAAGTCAGGTGTCCGCTGACGTCCGGGAGCAGATTGCCCTGGAACTGTCCAAGGTGATCTGCCAGGCAGTCCAGGACGAGAATAATTTGTCCCCCAGTTGGGCGGAGAGGTTCCCCGACCCCCAGTCGTAGGAAGAAGAAATTGAGGCTCGCTACGCCGCGGCTTACCCCAATGAAGGGACTCCGGGAGCTGGCACCTCCGGGATAGGTAAGGCTAGCTTTCGATTGATTCACACCCCCAGCCTATCTGAGGTTTCCCGGACCTCTCAGATGGGGTTCGATCCCCGCTTCCTTAGGCTAGATCCACGTAGGATACCCTTTGACATATATTGCGATAGGGTAGATGAGCTCCTCAGATGTTTGGATGTCGGCAGTCTGCAAGAAGGTGTCACCATGGTTGACCCTTCTTCCCTCAGCATGTCATTCCCGGACTTCAAGGAGTACGGGAGCTTCCTGGAGCAGGAAGCGGTGTCTTGTTTCGCTCGGGGAAGGCCATCCAAGTTTCTCGTGCATGGTCGTCCCTCTCAAACGTCTCTCTTTTTTGTTCCTTGTTCTCTGCTGGCGGACTTCCTTGTGCTTTTATGTTGTTGATTGTCTTGTATTCTGATTATCTTCTTTCACATTGCTTGCTGGTTCATTAACCTTGCTTCGTACGTTTCTTGCAGAACATCCCGAAGCAAAAATGTTGGGGAGAGCTACCTCGCTTATTAAGAAGGCTGCCACCAGCCAAGACCCGTCCAAGGGGAAAGGACGAAAGGCCAACGCTGGTAGGGGAGGTAAAGCTGCCACTCCCAAGAAGACAAGTGGCGAGGCGCAAGTGTCTCTGGGGGTAGAGAAGTCTCCTGACGATGGGCCTTCCGAGACCATGATGGTCTCGAGTAGCAGCAGCGATGGGGAAGGTCTTGTGTTCCCCGTGAAGACGACTGGGGTGAGCAAGCGTCCTGGAGGAGAGGCTGAGGGCGACAAGAGGAAATGCCTCAGACATTCTTCCCCCGGAGGTGACGGAGACCTTCGGGCCGCGCGCAGTCCTCGCCAGACTACCCTCTCCCAGCAGCAACCACAACCCCAGCAGCAAAAGCAACAACAACAACAACAACAACATCAACAAAAACAACAAAGAAAATCATCACCGCCACAGCAGCAGCCGAAACAACAGCAACATCAGCAGCAACATCAAACCGGGGTGGTAGTGACTCCGCTACCGTCCCTAATACCCCGTCTACCTCCTCCTCCGGTCCAAAGGGAGTCCACCCTTTCGGGGTCTCCTTCTTCTCCTCCTCTTCCACTTTCTCAACGAACAAGCCTTCCTCCGCCTGGCCTGAAGTTCCACTTCCCTCAGAAACCAACCCGTTTCCCCGCTGCTCTCCTGGAAGGTGTAAGACGGGCTGATAATTTTTTGAAGAGGCAGTTGGAGGTTGAGAAGGCTGTTGTTCAGGGAAGGGCAGACAACCTATCTGCTGTGAAGAGAGCTGAGCTGGCCGAAGGGGTGAGATCCCTTCACCCGGCCGGAGCGGTTTTGGATGGCCCGGCCTTGGGGAAGAGGCTGGTGCCTAGGCTCGGACGTGCATTGGTGCCGTTCGGAGCGGAGATGATGGAGGACATGGCCCTGAGCTTGTGCGAGCTCAATTCTGAGAAATGGGCCATCAGTAGCAGTAAGGATCCGCTGTTGCTGACACATGCCGTGAAGCAGCAACTGTCCGGGGTAAGCCGTCAGTTGTTGTGTTTTGGGATCATCTGTCTTAGCACATTTGGTTCTGGTTAACTCATTCTGTTGTCTTTCCTTGCAGGCCTCTCTCATCGCGGAACGCTCGTTCCGGGAGGTGGGTGCAGTTCTGGTTCAGTTGGAGGAGAGCCAGGTGGCTCGCCAGGCCTTGGAGGCAGAGAAGCAGAATCTGTCCCAACAGGTCGAGAGCATAAAGGGGGAGGCTGCGGAGAAGATTAACCAGGCTCGGCGCAAGGTTGAGGAAGAGGCGGAGAAGAAATATCTTGCCAAATATCAAGAGTACTGGGCCAGCGCGGAGAAGGAGTTCAAGCAGCAGTTGGATGACTTGAAGGTCACAAACTCTAAGCTCCAGGAAGAGCTATCCCAGGCCAGGGAGGAGAAGGATACCTTGGAAGCCCGCTTGCAATCGAGAAATGATCTCCTCCTTAAGCGGCAAGAGGAATATGCCACTCTTCAGAATAAGCTGCACGAGGAGGAGCAATTTCATAAGAGGAGCAGGGATCTCGTGTCTATGCTGGAGTTGGGGCTCGCTGAGAAGGATAAAGAGATCGGAGCCTTGCAATTCACTGCTAGGGGGCATGTGACCGAGAAGCAATCCGTGCTGAACCAAAATAAGGTGCAGCGCAAGGAGATTGATTCTCTTAAGGGAGAGCGGGATGCATCCAAGGCCGAGATGGAAAAACTGAAAGCTCAATTAGCTGTCGCGGAGGCAAAGCTGGCAACCTTCGAGGCGGAGCGCTTGAAGGAGAAAGAGGATGCCGAGGTGGTACTGAACAGGACGATTAATATATCGCCTGTGATGTAGTTCCGCCTTCCAATGAGCCGACTCCGCCAGCCCCAGTTGAAACCGCTGACCTCGAGGCCTTGGACGTGGATACCGCTGCCACCCCCAATGCTTGAAGGGGCCTTATCTTTAATTATTTTTTATGTTTTCCTTTATTTTCCTGTGGGACGAAGCTCCTTGTATTCTTTTTAATTGCGGGAACATTACAGATGCCCGGTCCGCAGGGCCTTCATTATAATAATTTCTTCATTCTTTTTCTGCTGAGTTCCTTGTTTAATTTTGCGCTTAGAGTAGATACTTTTATACGATAGAAACTGCAGTAGGGGCGCATGAGGTTTCGGTTCCAATGGCCAGAACCTATGCATTTCTAACTTGAAGCTCCAACGGCTTATGTCCTTTCCCACGTAGTTTCTAGGTTGCAGAAGATTTTTGGTTCCAATGGCCAGACTCCCTCTTTCATCGTACTCAGCCTTCCTAAGGTAAATAGCCAATCCCGGGACTTGTAGTTGTACCGTTCGCTGGGTTGGCTATGGTGATCCGTTTCATCTCCCCATCGCGATTTTCACAAAGCTTGTGAGGCAAACACTTAATACGCTTTCGCGGGATGGTGCTGGAACGGGAGTTCTTTTGGTGAGCGTCGCTTAGACTTAGGACTAGATTTTTGCGAAGCAAAATTAACTATCGTTGCGGACCTCACGGTGGCCGACTTCAGGGACTTGGCATAAAGCCTTGCGAGGCAAGGTTCGTTGCGGTCGGGGAAACCATCATGCCTACCATGTGTGATCCTGGAGCAGGGGCTTTGGTAAGCAAGGCCTGCTGTCATTGGGGGATCGATTATATCTGCTCCCAGAGCTGGAGCTTGCGAAGCGAAGCTTGCAGTGGTCGAGGAGCTCGCCATGCATTATTTTGTTAGACCTGGAGCTGAAGCCTGCGAAGCAAAGCTTACAGCGGTCACGGATCTTGCCATCTTTCGCCTTGTGAGACCCGGAGCTGGAGCTTGCGAAGCAAAGCTTTACAGCGGTCGCGGAATATTTTTTGAAGGACTTGCCCGGAAGTTGGGGGTGTTTCGGCGTAGCTCTCTGAATGTGCCCCAACCCCCAGTCCTGTTCATCGCTGGGCTACACATGAGATAATTTTCATGATGCATAATGGCAGACATTTCAATGGAAATTTTCACATAAACACATAATGCGCACATGACACGTAATGCAAGTATGTTTATGGCAACAAATTAACCTAAGCTTAACAATTTAAAAATTTCAGACACCATGCTAGCACATAAGTGGTGTTCTGTGTATGTTTTGTTCAAGGGGCGTATGGCTATGCCTTAGCCATGTATACCCCCCCAAGTGAGTGTGGGGTCCGGACGTCTCCGGACTGCGTGGTCACTTGTTAAAACGCAGCTTTGAACACAGGGATAAAAAATGCAGTAAAAGCGGAGTGAATCTCTCCGTGTTTCATTAAATTAGCCTGTTAGGCATGTGTTTTACAGCAGGGAGGATTATCTCCACATTTTACACTTTTGCTACGTCCACCAAGGACTTTCGACTAGATAGTCCAGGGCCTACTGATAGTAACAGCGGAGGTGCTCCGCGTTCCAGGCGCACGGGACTTTAGATCCGTCGAGTCTCTTTAAGTGATACGTCCCATGGCCCACTTTTTCTTGTACTTCATAGGGGCCTTCCCAGTTGTGTCCGAGGACTCCCACTCCCGGGTCCTGCGTAGCAGGAAATACTCTCTGTAGGACAAGGTACCCAACTTCGAATGTACGGCTCTTGACTCTTGTGTTGAAGTGTCGGGCTATCTTGCCTTGGTACATTTTGAGTTGGACCTGTGACTGCTCCCAGAGCTCTTCGATCATGTCCAGGGACTCCTGGAGAAGGGCGTGGTTCCGGGTAGGGTCGTAGGTGTCCTGCCTGTGAGATGGGATCATAGTTTCTACTGGGATGACGGCCTCGCAACCGAAGGTCATGGAATAAGGTGTGTGCCCCGTCGAAGTCCTCTCTGTCGTACGATAGGCCCAAAGTACTCGCGGAAGCTCCTCCGGCCAGTGAGCCTTGCATGCTTGGAGTTTTTTCTTCAACGTGGTCTTTAAGATTTTGTTTACTGCTTCCACTTGCCCATTAGCTTGAGGTCGGGCGACTGCGGAAAAGCTTTTGATGATTCCATGCGAAGCACAGAAGTCCATGAAATGTTCGCTATCAAATTGCTTCCCGTTGTCGGACACAATTTTTCGTGGAAGCCCAAAATGACACACTATATTCCTGATGACAAAGTACAGTGCTTTCTTAGACGTGACCGTGTTCATAGGTTCAGCTTCAGCCCATTTGGTGAAGTAGTCTACCGCGACTATGGCATACTTCACTCCGCCCCTTCCAGTTGGAAGGGAACCTACTAGGTCAATGCCCCAAACGGCGAACGGCCAGGGGCTGGTCATTAAGGTAATTTCTGTAGGCGGCGCTCGCGGAACCTTGGCGTACCTCTGGCACTGCTCACATTTTCTGACATAATCCACACAATCCTTCTTCATGGTGGGCCAAAAGTATCCTTGTCGAAGGATCTTTTTGGAGAGGCTCAGCCCGGAGGTATGGTCGCCACAGAAGCCTCCGTGAATCTCATGGATGATGGTGCTGATTTCGGTTCCGGCAACGCACCTAAGGAAGGGTATGGACAACCCCCTGCGGTAAAGCTTTCCATCCATAACCACGTATCGGGGAGCTTGGTATTGGAGCTTTCTTGCGTCAGCTTTATCAGTGGGGAGCTCTCCGGTGGTGAGAAATCTGAGGATGGGTCCTATCCAGGAATGGGAATGGTCGATGATGGCATTTACCCTCTGTGTCTCAGTACTAGGTGCTTCTAAGTGCCTGATGGGCACCAGGCCATATTGTTCAATCTTCGGGTCTGTTGCAAGCTTGGCCAGTGTGTCCGCGAGTGAGTTCTGGTCCCGGGGGACCTGGCGGATTTGGTAGCCTTTGAAATGCTGCAGGAGTCCGCGGGAGAGAGACACGTAGGCAGCCATTTTTTCGCCTTTCGTCTGGTATTCCCCGGATATTTGGCTTACCACAAGTAGGGAGTCGCTGTATACTTCGATTTTTGGGCTCCGACTTCTCTGGCCAGTTGTAATCCAGCTAGCATGGCTTTGTGTTCTACCTCGTTGTTGGATACTGGGAACGCGAAACGGATGGCGCTCTGGAGCTGATGTCCTTGGGGAGATATTAGGATGACCCCTGCTCCAGCTCCTTTTTCATTTGAGGCTCCGTCTACATAGACCTTCCATGTGGGAAGTTCCGGGACAGGATCTTCCGGGAGGTCATTCATTCCTGAGCATTCCACAATAAAGTCCGCGAGAGCTTGTCCTTTTATGGAAACACGTGGCTGGTAATGGATGTCAAACTGGCTCAGTTCCATGGCCCACTTAAGCAATCTGCCAGAAGACTCGGGCTTCTGCAAGACTTGTCGGAGAGGGTGGTTGGTGAGTACTCTGATGGTGTGCGCCTGGAAATAGGGCCTTAGCTTCTGCGAAGCGATTAGCAAGCAGAGGGAGAGTTTCTCGATCATTGAATATCTGGACTCGGCATCCAGTAACCTCTTGCTTACGTAATACACAGGGAGCTGGATACGGCAGTCTTCCCGGACGAGAGCGGCACTCACGGCGTGCTTTGTCACAGCTAAGTATAAGAACAACGCCTCTCCTTCGACAGGTTTGGACAGAATGGGAGCCCGGGTTAGATGTTCCTTGAGGTGTTGGAAGGCTGCTTCGCATTCGGGGGTCCATTCGAACCTCTTGTTTCCTCGTAACACATTGAAAAAGGGGACACATTTGTCAGTGGCCTTAGATACGAAGCGGCTGAGAGCAGCTATCCTTCCGGTAACGCTTTGGACATCCTTATGCTTCCGGGGAGAAGGCATATCTATGAACGCCTTAATTTTCTCAGGGTTGGCCTCCACTCCGCGGGAGCTGACAATGAAACCGAGGAACTTCCCAGACGAGACCTCGAAAGTACATTTCTTCGGATTTAGTTTCATTCCATACTTTCGGATCACGGCGAAAGCTTCCTCAAGGTCGTCACTGTGGTCCCCGGAGGTCTTGGATTTTACCAACATGTCGTCTACGTACACCTCCATGTTCCTCCCCAGCTGGTCCTTGAACATCTTGTTTACTAGACGCTGGTACGTCGCCCCAGCATTCTTCAAACCGAAAGGCATGACCACGTAACAGTAGACACCCTTGTCCATGAGGAAGCTGGTGTGTTCCTGGTCCGCGACATGCATCTTGATCTGGTTGTATCCGGAGTACGCATCCATGAAGGATAAGAGTTCATACCCGGAAGTAGCGTCTACCATCTGATCGATTCGCGGAAGAGGGAAACAATCTTTCGGGCAGGCTTTGTTTAGGTCCGTGAAGTCAATGCACATTCTCCAGGACCCATTGGGTTTCGGGACCAGAACTGGGTTGGCCAACCACACGGGATAGTGTGACTCCTGGAGAAAGCCTATGGACATCAGCTTGTCCACTTCAGCTTTGACTGCTTCGGCCCTCACTGGGTCTAACGGCCTCCTCTTTTGGCGAACTGGAGTTGCAGATGGGTCTATGTTGAGTACGTGGCATGCGACATTAGGATTAATCCCCGTCATATCAGCGTGGCACCATGCCAGGATATCCTGATTATTCTTCACAGTGGCCACGATCTTTTCTCGAATGGCTGATGGAAGGTTTTTCCCTACCTGAATGACTTTGGTGGGATCTTCCGGGTTGAGGATCACCTCTTCGACTTCCTCCATCGGCTCTATCGCTCTCTCGACGCCCACTCTAGGGTCGAGTTCGTCAACGCATGCCCCGTGGGTACCCTCAGTTTTTGGTAAATCTTCCGCTAAAGAAGCGGCAACAGCCGCCTCCTGGACCGTGTAGACGGATCGGACGGAGACGTTATAACAGCTTCGTGCACTTCGTTGTTCTCCCCGGAGGGTGCCGATACGCCCGTCGTCGCATGGAAACTTCAGGCATAAGTGGCGTATCGAGGTTATGGCCCCGCAATCGATTAGGACCGGTCGGCCTAGGATAGCATTATACGCCGTGGGGCAGTCGACCACTACAAATGTGCAGTGCTTGAAGGCGCAAGCGTTGCTTTCTCCTCTGAGGGTGACTGGAAGTTGAATTTTTCCTAATGGCATGAGTGCATCCCCATTGAACCCCTGAAGATGGATGGGGCATGGGGTCAGGTTTATCTCGGTTAATCCGATAGCGTGGAAGGCAGCTTTGAAGAGGATATTTACGGAGCTTCCATTATCGACAAGGATCAGTGATACCTTCTTATTGGCAATCTGAGCTTCCACCACGAGGGGATCGTTGTGGGGGAAATGCACATGTCGGGCGTCATCTTCCGTGAAGGTGATGGGAAGATCCATCATTCGGGGACGCTGAGCAGGTGACTGAACCAAGGCCCACATCTCTCCGGTGTGTTCTAACTCCCTCAAGTACCTTTTCTGGGAGTTGCGGGTGCTTCCGGCAAGGTGCGGTCCTCCGGAAATGGTGGCTACGTGTCCGTCAACGGGTGGCGGAGCAAGGCCGGGCGGATATGGGTTTCCGGGTCCCGGAGCCAATAAGGCAATGGGTGCCGGAGAGGTTGGAGCAGGGAGCGCTGGGAACTGAGACCCAGGATCTTGGGGGTGACCGGCTCCAGGATCGCTAGCGGTCCCCCTCTGTCCCGGAGAATATGCAGCTCCGTGAACTACTCCTTGTCCGGGATAGATTATGGGTATCCTCACCCATTGACCGAGGTGTCCCGCTCTTGCCAGGGACTCGATCTCATCCTTCAGCTGAAGACATTCGTTTGTGGTGTGCCCCACGTCTCCGTGGAACTCACACCTCTTATTGGAGTCTCGCGGACGCCTTCCTCCGTGAGACACTTTCGGGGGCTTCCTGTAGTTGACCATATTACAGGTCGCCCGATAGACATTCTCTCGTGAATCTATCAAACTGGTGTACTCCGTGAACTTGGGCTCATAGTCCTTCCGGGGTTTCTTTGAATGGTTTCCCCGGTTGGCGTTTCTTCCGCCTCGTTTATTCCGCGATTGGCTCAGATTTCGTTCTGGGGCTTCTGCTTGCGGTTGCGACGGTCCGGGAGCGATACTACATCCGGTTTGTACAGCTCCGTACCCAGAGAAACGGGTTTGACTCGGCGTCTGAGCAGACGCGGAAGGCCCATACACGCTTGGAGTGAACTGGGCTCCTGGAAGCGTGAGGGCTGGTGCGGGAGCTTGCGAAGCAAAGCTCGGCGCAGTCACGGAAGGCGTCGGAGCTGGGGGAACTCCAAAGGCCTGCTGGTAGGCATCCTCAAGGTTGATGATTCCCTGAGCTTTTGACATGAATTCGGACAGCGTTTCTGCCCGTCTCCTTTGCATTTCCCCCCAGAGAAGGGAGCCGACAGTAAGGCCCGATTGAAGGGCGATCAGCTTCATGTCGTCGCTGACCTTGGTCTTAGCAGCAGCTTCCATCATTCTCTGAATGAAAGCTTTGAGGTTCTCATTGGGTAGCTGCTTGATGTTGGTTAAGGAACCAACCTCCATGTCGTGGTCTCGGGCAGCAATGAACTGCCTTCTGAATGCGGACTGTAGCTCCTTCCAACTGTGGATGGATCCGGGAGCTAATCTTTTCCACCAGTCCTCCGCGGACTTGGTAAGGGTGAGTGAGAAGCACATGCATTTGGCATCCTCACTGACGCGCGCCACTTGCATCATTTTGTTGTATTTAGCTAGATGGGTGCGCGAGTCTGTCCTCCCCTCATATAATTCTATGTGAGTCATTTTGAAGTTATCCGGGAGGGACATTTCCGCGATCCTCCGAATACATGGTTCCGGGTCTTCCTCCTCAGAGTCTGACAGGGCCCCACTTTGCTTCCGGACCAGCTTGGTCAAGGCAGCGATCTGTTCCTCGAGCCTCTTTGTATCACTCTCCGGGAGGTCACGTCCCCGGAGCTTGTCATTAAGATGATTTCGCAGGTCCTCTCCGCGAGGCCGGGCCTTTTCTCCTTTGGCCTTTTCATACTTGGCCTCCAACCTTCTTCTTAGGTCCACCGTGGACCAGCTATCTTCGGAGTGCGTGTCAGCAGCCCGACCGTCCTGGTTGACGGAATCACTGGGGCGGTTGTTCCTTCCCCTAGGCCTAGGTGCCTTAGCACCGGGCCCTTTAGGCACAGAGTGCCCCCTTGGGGCTGAAGGACGTTTGGGCTTAGGAGCGCCAGAGACCTTCTGCGCGCGGGGGGGGGGGGGGGGCAGTCGGCCTGGTGATTCACGCCTTTAGGAGGTGCAGGGGCGTTAGTGCGCACAGGCTCCCCAACTTTTTCTTTGCCCTTGTTAGGGGAGGCTTTGGATGGTCTAGCAGCGGCTGGATCCGGCATGGTGGCATCAGCACCACCTAGAACAGAGGCATCCTCGTCCGAGTCGCCTAGATCTCCAAACTTGCTTTGGAGGCGCTCCATTATGCGCTTCATTTTTTCGGAGACGCGCTCCTGCTCAGCAAGCTTGGCCTTAGTGACCACCAGTTCTTCGGCTACTTGGACCAGTTCTGGATCCTTCTCGTAGTAGTAGTCGTCTTTGTAGTAACCGTCTCGGACATACTCTTCTTCGCTTTCTAAGTATGTCGTATCTTCAGTACTGACCCGATCCTGGCGGGATGTCGGGTCTTCACCTTGGTGGTCCGAGGGTTCGTTTTGTACCACATCTTCCATCATAGTATCGGGGTTGACCCTAGCATTTTTGTCAACCGCGGATTTTCTCGTAGTCACCATCTTTTCAGTACGCAGAAAAAGAGCTGACTAACAACTTCCTACAGTTCTCAATGAAAGCACCAAAATGTTTACCGAGTTTTTCGGAAACGAATACAAACAAAATAATAAAAAGATAAGAACTGTAGAAGTGCAGAAATATAAATGGACAAATAGGTTTTTTACGTGGTTCAGGCGTTAATGAGCCCTAGTCCACGAGTCAATGTTATTATACTTGTAGAGAACTACAGTAAGATGGCTGGTGTACAAGAACCTCACAAACTCATGGTTTTTCTCTCGAGTTCTCTCGAAGAAGACGAAGTTAGAGAGATTTTGACAGAGTTCTTGCTATGTAATTTTCTCCTCTCCCCCCTATTGCAAAATGAGGAGGTCTTTATAGCCAGAGTTCTGGATTAGGGTTTTACTCTGTCCCCCTGAGTCTTAATTACACCAGCCATAAATAGGGGATACAATTACAGTAGTCGCCTGGCTACCAGGTTCTATGTGGGTATATTTCCATGAAAGTATGGGGAATGTAAAAAGGCAGCTGTCTTTTCCAAGTTGTCAGCGGAACAGTAGGCGAGAAGGTACTTTTAGGCGTGCTGGGATGTGTGCGGCCTTGACCTGTCGGGCGTGTCAGGCGGGATCCTGTGTCAGGTGAGTATCATTCCAACTATGTCTCCTCCATGACTCGACCGCTTGATCTTCTTCCGTGCGAGGCACGGAACTTAGTCCGCGAAGGCGACCCGAAGAGTCTTCTCCTGGAGGGACCTTCCCCGAAGGGTATCCCTTCGGGAGTCCGGGAGGATTGATTAGCTTCCTGGTCGCAGTTGCTTGAAAGAGTACGCTGGACACTAAATGGGAGAGGTGGAGCCTTTTTGTCCCTCCGCGAGCTCTGGTCACCTTTCGTGAAAGACTTCGATAATTTATCTTCCCCGAGGCTATCCATTTAAACGCTATCCGGAAATCTGGATAACAAATATACTTTTTCTTTCTTTCTCTCTCAATTTTTCTTCTATAAATGACACAAACTTCCACAAATAAACCCCCATTAAAATTCATTCTCAATTACTTTTCATACGCTCATGATACATCAAAAGGAAAGAAAAACAACAAAGTTTCAAATAAGCTGAAAATAAGTTTCAAACAAAAAAAATCAAATTAGGCTCAAAATTGGGTAGCTAGGGATTTAATAAATCAAGGTTGGCTTGAAAGGTTCAATCGGATCAAAGAATTTCCTAAATCATCTTCCTAAGCATTCATCATCTAGGATTTCGTCTCAAAAAGCAAGCAAACAAGTTCTAGGATAACAACATTTTCATAATTTTTATTTTCAACATTGAGCAAGCATAAACACTTTTCAATTACAAAAAATATATTAAAAATCATGATTAATCTCTCAATTACTTAAGTAGACAAAGTAAAAATGGAAAGAAATATTCAACCAAGCACACATATTTTTATAGCTTCATTCCCATTCAGTTTATACAGCACATCATACAATCATATTTTCATTGGCTAATTATTATCAACTTGATTCAACTAACACTCTAAACAACCTAGACAAAACGAAATAACATAGAAAAACACAATTTAACACAAACAATAAATTCCTTCCCCCAAACTTAACCTAAACATTGTCCCCAATGTTAAAATAAAAGATAAGGAAAAGAAACTTAGCTAACACCTCAGACTACTTAAAATGATACAGATCAAGACGATGACTCGAAAATGGGGAAAGGAAATTTTTTGGTTATCCCATAGTTATTTTTTCGAAGCCCAAAGTAGCACTGCAACTCAAATTAGTCTCATATATTTAATAGAAATTAAAATCATATAAAAATAAATAAACAAAATACTAAAATTATAGTTTTCATCATCAAAAACTTAAATAAAACCTAATAAAAACAAATGCAAATAAAAGATTGGAATGCCTCCAAATGTGCTGTCGTTAACGTCATTTAGCTGGACGCTTGTTTTCTTTCATATTCAACTTGGATCAAGACCACCCCTCACATCCTTGAGAGCAATAGTATCATGAGTTGGCCCTCATGTCTGATGATTAGAAATTGGTGGAACTTTACCCCGCTCATGTAACATTCGAATCCTTTCACTGAAGAACCTTTTTAAACGATGATGCCATTTTCGCAGTCCAATTTTAACTACAAATCTTTTCTGAGAGACTATGAACTTATTCTCTCCTTGTATTACCACTTCAACTCTACAAAAAGTTGGAATTTCCGTTGCTGCAAACATGTTAAATATTACCTCCTCGTTTTACACTCGCAACTTTAACTCACACTTTTGTACATCGATCAAAGCCCTACCAGTAGCCAAAAATGGCCTTCCAAGAACAATGGGAATATTTTCATCTTCCTCCATATCAAGAATGATAAAGTCCGCAGGGAAGATGAATTTATCCACCTTCACCAATACATCCTCAATCACTCCACGAGGATGATTGACTGATCTATCTGCCATCTACAAAGACACGGTAGTAGGCCAAGCTTCACCCAAATTCAACTTCCGAAAGATTGATAGAGGCATTAGATTCACATTGGCCCCTAAATCACATAAAGCCTTGGTTTCTACTGAACCCCCTATAGAACATGGACTATTGAAACTACCAGAATCTTTAAGCTTGGGAGGTAGTTTCTTTTGAAGTATTGCACTGCACTACTCAGTAAGTGCCATTGTCTCTTAATCCTCTAATTTCCTTTTCTTTGATAGGATCTCCTTCATAAATTTAACATAGCTTGGCATTTGTTCAAGTGCTTCAGCAAAAGGAATGTTGATGTGAAGCTTTCGAAAGACATCTAAAAACTTAGAAAATTGCTTGTCTGGTGTCTTCTTTTGAAGCCTCAGAGGATATGAGATTTTAATGTGATGCTCTATACTTATTTCTGGCGTTTTTTTTCTCAAAGTTTTCATTAACCTCTTCATCAATTTTCCTTTTTTCTCATCGACCACTGTTGAAACTATTGAAACTACCAGAATCTTTAAGCTTGGGAGGTAGTTTCTTTTGAAGTATTGCACTGCACTACTCAGTAAGTGCCATTGTCTCTTAATCCTCTAATTTCCTTTTCTTTGATAGGATCTCCTTCATAAATTTAACATAGCTTGGCATTTGTTCAAGTGCTTCAGCAAAAGGAATGTTGATGTGAAGCTTTCGAAAGACATCTAAAAACTTAGAAAATTGCTTGTCTGGTGTCTTCTTTTGAAGCCTCAGAGGATATGAGATTTTAATGTGATGCTCTATACTTATTTCTGGCGTTTTTTTTTCTCAAAGTTTTCATTAACCTCTTCTTCAATTTTCCTTTTTTCTCATCGACCACTGTTGGTAACTGAATAGGCTTATTACCACTCCTCAAAGATATTGCATTGCATTGTTCTTTTGGGTTTACCTCAGTGGAGCTTGGTAAATTCCCTTGAGCCCGATTAGACATTAACTTTGCCAGTAGACCAATATGTGTCTCCAAACTCCATATAGAAGACCTTGTTTCAGTCATAAATTGGTTCAACGTGTCTGGCTGTGCTTTTGGTGGATTCACTTGAGGATGCAGTGGTGGGTGTTGTGCCATTGCTTGGCAAAGATCATAATAGGGTCGAGGATTTAGCCTATATATTGATTGATGGGGTAGATATTGTGGATGATTTTGTGGGTATAGCGGTTATGCTCCTTGATTATTTTTCCAAGACAAGTTAGGGTGATTCTGTCACCCTTGGTTGTAGAACATGGGATATGAGTTATTGGATGGCCTTTGGTTATTTCCTATGGCTTGAACTTGTTCCATAGGCAAATTATTTAAATCCATTGCAGAACACTAGTTAGGTGGATGTGCCATTCCACACATTTCACACACACTTTGTAATTGCATGGCTTGAGCTGTGAGGTTATTCTGTTGTAGTTGCTTCATCAAGGATGCCACTCGAGCTGTAAGCATTGAGATGACATCTAATTCAATCATCCTAGCCACCTTCTTTGTATTTTCCCTCTCAGTAGGCCACTGATAATTGTTCATGGATATCTCTTCTAGTAGATCATAATCTTCGTTGGCACTCTTGCTCATAAATGCCCCTCCTGCTGCTGTATCTATGATAATGTGAGTAGTATCGCCTAACCCATTGTAAAAATTATGAACTAGCATCCACTTCTCTATACCATGATGTCGACACTTCCTTAACAATTCTTTAAATCTTTCCCATGCATCACACAATGACTCTCTCTCCATCTGACAAAAATTATTAATCTCCCCTCTCAACCGTACAACCTTGGATGGATGAAAGAATTTGGCAAGGAACTTTTGAGCGAGCTTCTCCCATGTGGTAATAGAGTTAGTCTGTAGGGAAATCAACCAACTCTTTTCTCGGCCCCTTAGTGAAAAGGGAAACAACCTCAACCTTATTGTGTCATCGCTCACCCCATTCATCTTAAATGTTGTACAAAGCTCTAAGAAATTAGCTATGTGTAAGTTAGGGTCCTCCGTAGGCAAGCCTCCAAAATGAACAGTAGATTGGACCATTTGCAAAATTTCTGGCTTAATCTCAAAATTATTCGCAGCAATTGTTGGAGGTCAGATGCATGAATGCACTCCCGCAACAGTTGGGAGTACATAATCTCTTAAACTTCTGGCCCCTTGATCAGCAGGGACCTCAGCAGCCACTGCCCCTTCGACATCATTAGCAGCATGATTTACTACATTCCCTTAATTTGCAGCCATGGAAAAATCTAACTTTTTCTTTATCTTTCGGTTCTTTTTGCATGTCCTTTCAATTTCAAGATCTACTGGTATAAGTTCCTTTTCTATACTTCCACGCATATACCAATATTTCCTGAAACAAAATACAACCTTGATCCACATGAGTATAAAATATAAAAACCAAATTAGAACAAACAACAATTAATTTAGATATTGGATATTAAGTCCCCGACAACGACACCAAAAACTTGATAGCGAAAAATATGCACACAAGTGTACGTGGTCGTGTCAAGTAATAAATTCCAGAAGAATGGATATCGTCCCACAAAGACTATTAACTAATTACAATTTATCGTTCTTTAATTTCTATTTGGCAAACATAATTTAGATGAATAAATCTAATTATAAAATATTACATAACTGTGAACAAAATAACTAATCAAAAGATGAAAATCAATAATAAAATGACCTAGAGGATTAACTTCATCAACTTTTCATTCTACTAATTTATTAATCAGTTCTAAATTTCATCCTTCTTATTCTAATAGCAGTTTAACATAAATCGATTCCTATTCTTTTTCAAGATTTAAGATCTCATCCTATATGCAGGTTTTCTACATCTATGTGATAAACTTAAAGCAGGCATTAAACATAAAACCTAATTACTACACAAGCCATACAGGTACTTTCGTCCAATATGTAACCTATGTCTATATAAAGATAGCATATTCAATTCTCATCTTTCGAATTATGAATCAAAATCATAAATCAAGCACGTATTTACTAGAATTAAGCACACATTATATAGATTAGAATAGAGAAGAAAAATCAATAGAACATCATAATTAAATTACATAGAAATCCAAGTGACTACATCAAAACCTAGAATAAAATGTTTAGTTCATATCAGACATGACTAAATGAACAAAATAACATTAAGAAACATAAGAATCAAAAACTTGAAGAAGAAAGAAAAAGATATAAAAGTGATGAAAGACTAGTGTGAGAATCAAAATTAGTCTTTAAAAACGTAATTAAAATCTCACCTAATTTCTAATTAAACCCTAAGTCTGAATTTATAGTAAAAAAAATCACAAATCCATTGTTTTTCATAGGCGGACCATGACTTTGCCTTCCCTAGGTCGCGACCTGTGTCAATTTTAAAGCCCCTCTGAGTCTGCATATGTCTTCAGGCGTTGCGACTCATGCACTATCAAGTCGTGACCGTTGTCTTTGATGCCCTCCCGATTTAGCCTCTTACTTCCACTAGCGTCGCGACTTCTAAGAGCAAGTCATGACTCTAATTCCCTTCAACAGTTTTGTGTTTCTGACATGACTAGAATCCCAACTCTATACTCCCCGTTGCGGCCCTAATTCCATTATTTCTCACTTTAAGCCTTTCAACCTCATTTCTTCATCAAAAACTGATTCTTACTTGTCCTTAGCACCATTTTGAGTCGAACAACCACAAAAGCTTCATTTTCCTACCATTTTCTCTTCTTTTTACATTTTTCTCATGATTCAATGCACCAACCTACAAAAAGACAATCAAAAGCATAATCTTGCACAAAGCAAACATAAAGACTCAAGATTACCACAAAAATACATTCTAAAACGACACTAAAATGAAGTTATCAAATACACGAGAGAGAGAAAGATAGAGCAGTTGAGTGAAAAATGTTTCTTCTATTTTTTCTTCCTCAAGGTTCTACATCGTAGGTTCCTCTATGGTTTAGGGAAAAAAACTCAAACGCCCCTAGTCCTATCCTTAGCCCTTTAGTGCCTCCAAGGGGTAAATGGTCATTACCCACGTTTCCCGCAAATTCCTCGAGTAGTCCTATAAATCCCTAATTAATCCCGGCATACCCAAATAATTGCCAAATAACTAACCGTTACCCGATCAATCTCGAATATGCACTACGTTCCCAAAATACCCATAGGCTCACCCCGAGTCGGGTATTTGACCCTGTTGTGACTATTCCGCCAATCCGCTCACTAGGACCACCTCGAGCCCAATATCACAAATATACCCACATAATAATGTGGTCTCAGTTGTAACACACACATAATTACATTTATGCCCTAATGGGCCAAAATTACAAATATGCCCTTATTCATAAGAACGAGCCAACATGCATATTTAATACACATAAACATGCATATATATATTCATATTATAATATAACTTAAGTAATTAAATAATGATACACATATATCATAATTAATTCACCTAATAATGCAATTAAATCATTTATTGCCCTCCCGGCACACTAATCAAGAAACTAACCCTTATTAGCAAATTTGAGACGTTACATCCTTCGAGCACGACGGGGCGCAGACAGAAAGGTGGCATCGACCATCGGGTCAATCCAAAGGAGCGGAAATCCTTGAGGCACACTTTGTTGAGGTTGCTAAAGTTAATACATACTCTCCAGGTAGTGTTTGGTTTGCACACAAGCATTGGGTTAGCGACCTATAGGGGATAGAAGGCTTCTTGGATGAAGTCATTCTCTTTCAATTTTTTACTTCTCCTTGCAACGCTTCATGCCTCTCGACATATAGGGATTGTCGCTTCTGTCGAATTGGAGGTGCCTATGGGTCTATGTTCAGGACGTGGCTGATGACCGACATGATGATGTTTAGCATGTCGATGTGGGACCAAGCAAAGATGTCATGGTTCTCTCGAAAGAAATTGATCAAATCAATCTTCACATCTTTACTCAGGTTATTCCTGACCTTCACCTTCTAGGTGGGGTCGCCATCCTTCAATTATACTTCTTCGAGTTCTTCAACTTGTCCAAGGCCTCTCTTCATCCCCAAAGCAAGGATCCAAATCCTCCCCACTTTAGGACTCACTTCATAGGATGTGGGTACATGGGTCATCATCAGTGATGACACTGTCCCTGCGGTCGCGGTTGGCAGCGGAGCTAGCTCTGCGATCGCTGTTGGTGACCACGCTGGGGTTGGCCTCGCACATTAGGGCCTCACGTCCCACGGTGCATATTTTCGTGGTCTTGCCCATCAAACCCACGCCTATCTCAGTCTCGACCATCAAGGCCTCGCCTATTGAACTTGTCTCCATCATCGTGATGGTCTTCTTGTCGAATAACTCCTTTATTCCTTAAACTACTAGGTCATTGATTAGTGCTCAAAAATATCATTTTATTAGTTTTAAAGTTTAAAATTAATTAAGTTTTAATTAATATTTTTATGGATTTATTGTTATGTATTTTATATTTGAAAATATTAATTTTAATTTAGTTTGTGTTTATTTTTAAGGAAATAAAATGTATTTTGA
This sequence comes from Humulus lupulus, assembly GCF_963169125.1. Taxonomy (NCBI): domain Eukaryota; kingdom Viridiplantae; phylum Streptophyta; class Magnoliopsida; order Rosales; family Cannabaceae; genus Humulus; species Humulus lupulus. Next base: position 152,517,615 of record NC_084798.1, on the reverse strand, counting down.
CACAGAAAAAGATAAAAGAAAGAAAGAATTAAAATTGAAGAAATAATGAAGAAAATGGCATTTTTGAAGATGGAATGGCCCAAATAAGCCAGACCCAAACTTTCAGCAGCCGAGCCGAGCCGAGCCCAACTGAGCCGAGCCAAGCCGGAGCTGCGCCTGCCATGATCTGACACTGTTGCCAGCCGCCTGACACGAGTCCCACGCCGCCAACAGCTGTCCCCACACCGCCTGACGCCATCTGACGCGCAGCCTGCCGAGCAATCAGCTTCCGCCACGTCGCCTTGCTGTCTCCCACTCCACCAGCATCATTTTTCCTTAGCCAATCCGAGGCCGACACGTGTCCCACTTGTCCCTTTTTCCATCAGATTTTGAAGCCACTTTCTCCACTTCCTAATGCACGTAAATACACATTTTGGGTCCAATTTTCACTATAAATAGAGAATCAAATGTAGGGAAAAAAATAATCAGATGGTGGAATTAAGTGTGGAGAGTATAGTGAGAGAGAAAAGCATTTTTGTTCTTATTTTTCTTTCATTTCTTTTACATTACTTTGAGTGAAAACAATGCCTATTTTAGGCTAAATTCTCTTGTGGAAAGGCTAGAGTGAAGTTCATGTTTCACATTATATTTTTAATATATTGATTCTTTATTTTGTTCTTCATTTCTATATATTTGTTACAATAAAATTTATTTTCTTCTAATTTTGATTCTAAATTTATTAGTATCTTTTACATAAGTCTAGTCATGCTCTTCTTATGTAATTTAGGTTTTTAATTTAATTTAGGATATTTGTTATATTATATGCTTTTTACTGCATTCTGCCATTGGTATTTTGTCGCTCTAAGGTATATAATATGATAGGTTTTCAAAATTAGAAGTTAGTATAATTTAATTAAAGAACATATTTTAAGGTGAGCTTTATTATATATATTTTCCAACTATAGTTAATGGTGTAGAATTATAGTTGAGTATAATAAATCAATTTGATTAAAATATATATATGTTTGCATGAATGAAACTTATGCCTTCCATATTTTCCTTCTGATTCTAATTCCTCAGTTTTGTTTATTTAATGTTTATATTATTTTTCAAAGTTACATCATTTCAAAGTTTATTATTTCTGATTTACTAATCTTTCTTTTTACATGTATTTTACCTCTCTGTGGATACGACATAGCCCGATTACTACTGCGACCGCTTAGGAGTTATTGGGCGATATCAATTTTTGGCACCGTTGCCGGTGAGGTAATTCTACAATTAAAGGTTTGCATAGTAAATTAATTTTTTTTTCTATTTAAAAAAAAAGTAGTATAATTTTTAATCTCTCTTTTATTTTATTTTTCCTTTGTAATTTTTATTTATATTTATTTTATTTATTCATTTCTTTTTTTTTAATTTTATTTTCTAGATTTAGTTTTTTTTTTCTGAAAAAAAGCATAAAATTTTAAATCATAAAATTAAAAAAAAACAAAAAAAAAGAGTATTGAGAACATTTGTGTAATTGTGGAAATTAGTAAAAACCACTTGTTCTGTCTTAGAAAAATTGGTTCTTAAATAAGGTCTGTGTTAGCGTTATCCTCCAATCTTTTCTAAGAACCTCGGGGAGTTCTAGAAAAGCTCTTGGGCCTAAAGTGGTACCTTGGCAGCCTTTCCAATTGGCCTGGGAACATTTTGGTGTATACTTATTACATTATTACACACTTGCGCTTATAATACTTACAAAATAAAAAATATTTATGCCACGAAACAGAGATGCACTAGGGAGATTTGTGAGACAACAAGTAGAAACTTTAGAAAACTCTCATAGTTCGTCGTTTTCTACCATTCGTTCAAACACTCCCGATTCACCGAGACTTCCTGAACCACCCACGATGGCTCATCAAGATGAAGTCCAACCAAGAACACTACAGGATTATTTACATCCTACACGTACAACCACACCTTCATGCATAATGCATAATGAAAGACATGAAAATCCAAATGACAAAGCTAAACACTACTTTGGCGATTCAAGAGCATGGTAGACTTCCCGGTCAACCTCTAATCCATCAAAAAGGGCAACACATGGCACAAGCCTCCTCCTCTGCAGATACAAATTTCAAAGAGGTTAATGCCATCTCTACTCGAAGTGGTCAAAGTATGGTTTCACCGTTAACTAAGACAACGAGTATGTCAATGCCCACTCCAGATGATGATGTGCCAATAAGCATTCTAGTAAAGGCACCCTTTCCTCAAGCTTTGAAATCCACTGGAAAGGTACTGGAAAATCATGGTGAAATCCTAGACCTTTTAACATAAGTGAAGATCAACTTGTCATTGTTGCATGTGATCAAAAAAGTGTCGGCTTATGCCAAGGTTATCAAGGATTTGTGCACCGTTAAAAGAAAGCACCATGTCAAGAAAACTTCATTCTTGTTTTAACAAGCTAGCGCGGTAATTGACTGCAAGACACCGCCTAAGTACAAAGATCCTGGTTGTCCCACCGTCTCATGTCAAATTGGGGAGCAGGAATTTGGTCAAGCCCTTCTAGACTTAGGAGAAAGTGTAAATCTCATGCCATATTCAATATACTTGCAATTAGGTCTAGGAGAACTCAAGCCCACATTTATGGTGCTACAATTGGCCGATTGATCAGTGAAGAAACCTCGGGGAATAGTAGAAGACGTTCTGATTCAAATTGAAAAATTCTATTACCCTGTTGATTTTCTCATCTTGGACACTCAATCTGAAGTAAGTATAGAGTCCAAAATTCACATCATTCTCAGTAGACCTTTCATCGCAACAGCTAATGCACTCATTAACTGTAGGAATGGTCTCATGAAAATCTCTTTCGGGAACATGACTCTAGAAGTGAATGTTTTCTACATCGGCAAACAACCACCTGACAACGATGAGTGTTTCCAATCATATCTGATCGATACACTTATTTCGAAAGAGGTCAAATCGAAATACACGTCTAATCATTTTAATCACCTCTTCCAAATTTCAGAAAGTTCTGAACCCGATGAGTCTGCAATCAACCCTGAAATCGTCAAATACTCACAGGCTAGAAGAACCATGTTTTGGAATCCAATCTTTGAGGAACTCCCTCAAGATCGAGAAACAACAAAACCATCTATTGAACAAGCTCCTCAACCAAAGTTGGCACAACTTCCTGAGGGTCTTAAGCATGTTTTCCTGGGAGCTGACAACACTTTTCTTGTCATAATATCCTCCAAGAGCAATGCCACACAAGAGCGCCAACTCATCAATGTGTTGCAAGAACAAAGAGATGCATTAGGATGGACGATATCTGACATCAAAGGTATTATTCCTTTAATTTGCTCCCATCACATTCAATTGGAAGACGGGGCTATACCACGTCGTGACCCTCAAAGAAGATTAAACCCAACGATGAAGGAAGTAGTTAATACTGAAGTCTTGAAACTTCTTGATTCTGTCATAATCTATCCTGTTGCTGATAGTAAATGGGTTAGCCCAACTCAGGTTGTTCCCAAGAAATCTGGGGTAACAGTGGTACAAAATTAAAAAGGGGAACTTATTCCTACCAAGGTCACAATTGGGTGGCGCATGTGCATTGATTATAGAAAATTAAATGCAGCCACCCGCAAAGACCATTTTCCACTTCCATTCATCGATCAAATATTGGAACATGTGGCAGGTCATCCTTTGTATAGTTTTCTTGATGGTTATTTAGGGTATTACCAAATCGAGATTGCCTTAGAAGATCATGATAAGACCACATTCACTTGTCCTTTTGGTACTTTTTCCTTTCGGCGCATGCCATTTGGCCTGTGCAATGCTCCAGCCACTTTCCAGCGATGCATGATGAGCATATGTAGTGATATGATCGAGAAATGTATGGAAGTATTCATGGATGATTTGACAGTATTTGGAGATTCTTTTGAGTCAAGCCTTCTCAATTTAGAGTATGTGCTTAAACGTTGCAAAGAAAAAGGCTTGGTACTCAATTGGGAAAAGTGCCATTTCATGGTGCCATCAGGCATAGTCTTGGGGCATGTCGTGTTGGAACGAGGAATTGAGGTTGATCAATCAAAGATTGAACTCATATCTAAGCTACCCACCCCCAAGACTATTAAAGACATTCGATCTTTTCTTGGGAATGCAGGATTCTATAGGAGGTTCATACAAATTTTTTCGACAATTGCTCGCCCTTTGTCAAACCTCCTAGAAAAAGAAGTTGTGTTCAGTTGGACACCTGAGTGTGAGGAATCTTTCCGAACGCTCGTTGCAAAACTCACTTCCGCCCCTATCATTCAGCCACCAGATTGGAACTTACCATTTGAAGTCATGTGTGATGCTAGCAATTATGCTATAGGGGCCGTCTTAGGTCAAATAAGGGAAGGGAAGCCCTTCGTTGTTTATTACGTAAGTAGAACTCTTAACAGTGCTCAAATGAACTATTCTACCACTGAAAAAGAGTTACTTGCTGTAGTATTTGCACTTGACAAGTTTCATTCCTACCTGATTGGTTCACCTATCACAGTCTTTACGGACCATTCCGCCTTAAAATACCTCCTTTCCAAAATGGATGCTAAGGCGCGTTTCATTAGGTGGATCCTTCGGTTACAGGAATTTGATCTGACCATAAAAGGCAAGAAAGGAGTTGAAAACGTGGTAGCGGACCACTTATCTCTTCTTGAATTTTCCGATTCCGCTGATGGCCCAGCCATTCGAGATGACTTCCCTGATGAGCATCTCTTCGCATTAACTAAGCTGCCATGGTACGCTCATATCGTTAATTACTTAGTGACTGGCAAACTTCCAACTGCATGGAGTGCACAACATAAACGTAAATTTTTGGTCGAGGTTCGTAACTTCTATTGGGATGACCCGTATCTTTTCAAGTATTGTCCCGACCAAATTATGAGACGTTGCATTCCAGATGATGAAATTTTTAGTGTCCTGAACTTTTGTCATAATGAAGCTTGTGGTGGCCATTTTTCTATGAAAAAGACTGCTGCAAAAATCTTACAGTGTGGTATTTATTGGCCCACTTTGTTCAAAGAAACTAACAATTTCTGTCGATCATGTGAAAGGTGTCAGAAATTAGGTTTCCTGTCCCGGCGACATATGATGCCACTAAACCCAATTCTTGTAATAAAAATATTCGATTGTTGGGGGATAGACTTTATGGGACCATTTCCACCTTCTTCTGGCTACCTTTACATTCTCCTCGCCACAGACTATGTCTCAAAATGGGTGGAAGCTGTGCCTTGTCGAAATAATGATAACACAACTGTTGTGAAATTCTTAAAGGAAAATGTGTTATCTAGGTTTGGCACACCACACCCTATCATAAGTGATCAAAGCACCCATTTTTGCAACTATTCTTTCGAGACCTTAATGCAAAAATATGGTGTAATTCATAAGGTTGCATTGCCTTATCACCCACAGACAAATGGCCAAGCTGAGTTAGCCAATCGAGAAATTAAGCAAATATTAGAAAAGACGGTTAATCCTGACCGCAAAGATTGGTCCTCACGACTTCTCCATGCTCTCTGGGCATACCGCACTGCTTACAAAACTCAGCTTGGTATGTCTCCTTATAGGCCAGTCTATGGTAAAGCCTGCCACCTTCCTGTTGAGCTAGAACACAAAGCTTATTGGGTAGTTAAAAGCCTCAATTTTGATCTCAAGGCAACGGGACTCAATCGTAAGCTTCAGTTGTCAGAAATTGAAGAGTTAAGAAACGATGCTTATGACAACTCTAGGATCTACAAGGCCAAAATGAAAGCGACCCATAACAAGAAGATCCTTAGAAAAGAATTTGAGCCAAACCAACGAGTGCATCTTTACGACTCTCGTCTGTATATCCACCCTGGCAAGCTGAGATCAAGGTGGACTGGCCCATATGTTGTGAAAACTGTCTTTCCCAACGGTGTTGTTGAGGTCATAGACCCAACTGATGGGAGAAAATTCAAAGTAAATGGCCAACGACTGAAACACTACATAGAGAGGGTGACCCAGCCTGAAGAAGTCACTCTCGTGGAACCAGTTTACCAAGTCTGAGTAGTGTTCCAAATTGTTTGTACATAGGTTTTTTTTTTGTTTATTTCCCTTTTGTCATTTTATTTTATTTGTTATCATTTTGTGTTTTCAGTTTTTCATGTTTTAGAGAATTAATAATCGCTCTATCACTCGACGCTCGCTATCCAGGTGTTCTCTTTCCCTGCTCTTTTACATTTATTATCTTTTGAGACATTGATGACACTGTCAGATTTTGGTTGGGGGTGATGAGCATATTCATACACGTTCATGTTGATTTTTGTCATATTAATATTTTCACAGTCAATTTTTTTAAAAATTACTTGTTTATTTTTGCAAAATGTTTTTTTTGAGTCAATTTTTGTTATCTGTATTACTAAGAGTTTCTCTAGAGGTACCTAATGCACATGCCAAATGTTGTGGTAAGATGGTTGTTAGTACATATTTGCTTAGAAATTTTCCATGTTTAAGTAATTCATTCTTTTGTGTGAGAAGTGAGACTTGAGAAAACAACTTTTAAATTTTTATTGATTATTAGAAATGGTTATAATTATTTGGACAATGTATTGTGGTATGAATGGATGATGTTTTAGGGATAATATTTTCTGTAGACAAATCTTATTAGAGAGCCTTTTATTATGTTGTTCATGAAAAAGAAAATAAAAAAAAGAAGAAGAAGAAGAAAAGAGAAAAGAAAAAAGAAGAAAAAAAAATAGAAAAAAAAGGAGAAAGACACAAGAGCAATATTTCTATCATTTTCAATTATGTTGTCTCTTGTGTCCAAGAAAAAAAAAGTGTGTTTATTAATTTCATGTTTTATTTTATGGCTCTTAGAATAAATGTAAAGATTGTCTATTTAACTTAAAATCCCGAAAAACTAGTTTTGTGGTACTCTTTATGGTGGTTGTCCAAATAGTTTATTTCCTATCTTCATTTCAATAATTATTTAAGAGTTTGTCCTAAATATATACCCATTTGATGAGTGCTTACTTCTTTATTTCCAACTCCATGAGCGAAACCCTTAACTTTAAATATTTTCAACAACATGAGAGGTGAATAGAGTTGAGACTTTTACTTGGCATAATTTCGAAGGCTTTATGCGCTATGGTTTGCAGTAAGAAGGTTCAAGTTTGACAACTCTTGTTGACTTGTTACTGACATTTTGTATTAATACTTAAGTTATTTTATAATTTTTGACCGAAAATATATCAAGTTGACATTTATTATTTCACTTGAATTGCCAGAGACTAGCAATAAGCTGGTTGGGGGTTGTTATTAGTGCTCAAAAACATCATTTTATTAGTTTTAAAGTTTAAAATTAATTAAGTTTTAATTAATATTTTTATGGATTTATTGTTATATATTTTATATTTGAAAATATTAATTTTAATTTAATTTGTGTTTAATTTTCAGGAAATAAAATGTATTTTGACACAAAGAAAAAGAAAGAAGAAAGAAGAAAGAAAGAATTAAAATTGAAGAAATAATGAAGAAAATGACATTTTTGAATATGGAATGGCTCAAATAAGCTAGACCCAAAATTTCAGTAGCCCAGCCCAGCCCAGCCTAGCCAAGCTGAGCCGGAGCTGTGCCTGCCATGATCTAACACTACTGCCAGCTGCCTGACACGCGTCCCACGCCACCAACAGCTGTCCCCACGCCGCCTGACGCCATCTGACGCGCAGCCTGCCGAGCAATCAGCTTCCGCCACGTTGCCTTGCTGTCTCCCACTCCACCAGCAGCATTTTTCCTTAGCCAATCCAAGGCCGATACGTGTCCCACTTGTCCCTTTTTCGATCATATTTTGAAGCCACTTTCTCCACTTCCTAATGCACGTAAATACACATTTTGGGTCCAATTTTCACTATAAATAGAGGACCAAATGTAGGGAAAAAAATAATCAGATGGTGGAATTAAGTGTGGAGAGTATAGTGAGAGAGAAAATCATTTTGTTCTTATTTTTCTTTCATTTCTTTTACATTACTTTGATTGAAAACAATGCCTATTTTAGGTTAAATTCTCTTGTGGAAAGGCTAGAGTGAAGTTCATGTTTCACATTATATTTTTAATATATTGATTCTTTATTTTGTTCTTCATTTCTATATATTTGTTACAATTAAATTTATTTTCTTCTAATTTTTATTCTAAATTTATTAGTATCTTTTATATAAGTCTAGTCATGCTCTTCTTATGTAATTTAGGCTTTTAATTTAATTTAGGATATTTGTTATATTATATGCTTTTTACTGCATTCTGCCATTGGTATTTTGTCGCTCTAAGGTATATAATATGATAGGTTTTTAAAATTAGAAGTTAGTATAATTTAATTAAAGAACATATTTTAAGGTGAGATTTATTATATATATTTTCCAACTATAGTTAATGGTGTAGAATTATAGTTGAGTATAATGAATCAATTTTATTAAAATATATATATGTTTGCATGAATGAAACTTATGCCTTCCATATTTTCCTTCTGATTCTAATTCCTTGATTTTGTTTATTTAATGTTTATATTCTTTTTTCAAAGTTACATCATTTCAAAGTTTATTATTTCTGATTTACTAATCTTTCTTTTTACTTGTATTTTACCTCTCTGTGGATACGATATAACCCGATTACTACTGCGACCGCATAGGAGTTATTGGGTGATATCAGTCGTCAAAGATCATGTTGGCGTAGGTGACACTTTTCTTCCTAGTTGTACTGATCAAGTCCTTGTAACATTCTTGTGCCTCTCTCTGGTTCCCTCTCACGTGCCAATGCATTCACTTGTAGGGAACTTAATTGTGAGGTGCCAAATGGATGTTATGGCGCGTAGATCATTGACTACGGGACATCCTAGTACGACATGTACGCTAACAGGCACTCGACGATCATGAACATTGCCATGCACATGACTCTTAGGGGGGATCGCCTAGAGTCACTGGGAGCTTGATGTATCCAATAGGGGCCAAGCTCTTTCCATTGAACCCATAGATTATGGTTGAGCATGACGCAAGGTTGCGAACGGATAGTTTCATTTTATCCAGACATGACTTATACATGATATGGACGGAACTATCATTGTCAACTAGAACTCTTAGCACCTTTAGATTAGCGATCTGAGTTGTGATGACCATGGTGTCGTTGTGTAGGTAGTGAACATGTCTCGAGTCTTCGCTGGTGAAGGCTATGTCTTGGTCTTCCATGCGTGAGACCTTGCTTGGTCTTTCTTCATTCATCATTACTTCGTTTGTCTAATGTCATAACTCGCGTGCATACCTCTCCCAACACTTGTGATTGTCTCCTATGAAGTGTGTTCCTCCACAAATCATGACAATAATAGCCATCACATCTGACACCTCATCTTCATAGGCTGGTGACTGCGGATGGTTTGGCGGTGACCGCTGCCTTTGCCTACCGTTGTTCAACCACTAATTAACGCCCAAATGTGACTACCACTAAGCAATAGTCGTAGTATAGATGGGTGGTCGATTCCACAAGGAGGTAAAGAAACAAATAGACAAATAAGACAATTAGAAGGTAAGTAATATAAGAACAGTAAAAAGAAATAATATTTTTGTGGATTTGTTTGTTTGAAGGATTAAAATTAAAAGAAAATAAACAATAAAATGGCTTGGTGATGCATTGAGGTTCTACAATATATTTTGGTTACCTATTTACATTGATAATTTGCAACTGTATTTAAGTAATAAAATTTCATACTTGAAGTACATGCACATGTTATTGTTATGAGAAACTTAGAATCAACATAATATCGTTGGCAATATGAAGTAAAAGACTACTCACAAAATAATAAATTAAGATCTCATGCTAATACTATTGTTATGAGAAATCATAAATCCACACTATACCATTTTGACGATAATGTAGTAAATGACTTTTCATAAAATATTAAAATTAATATAAATTATTTTCGGTAAAATTATATATAAAAAGCTTGGCTGAATCTATATAAAATTAATAATAAACATTAATTTCATAAATAATGATAGAAATAACAAACTCAAATATTAGACTTTGAAAAACATTTATAAAAATAAAACAAGATTACAAAAGACAAAGTTTCACCCCTAACCTCACGAAAATTACCCTAGCCTAGGTAAATAGTAAATTGTGAGAAAAACATTTTTCCTAACTTAGAGAGAAAATTAAAGAAGATTATGGGAGGTTTGAGAGAAAATGTATGTGGTTACAAATAAAACTATCACTTATTTATAAGGACTAAAGAGAGAATACAAGTAAATTGAGGATTACAAAGAAAATGACTAAAAATTAAATAAAAGGAAAAAAATAATAAAATAATAAAGGCTTAGAAATCTGATAGTGTTTGAAAGTTGACATTAATATTAATTATTATTATTATATTCATCAATTCAAATATGTGAAATGCTTTTTACTTGTGCAACATTCTCCATGTTCAGGAGACAAAAGTAAAGGGACTGATGAGCTCGCACACGGTGCGAGGCAGGGGACAGCAGGCAGCTGGCAGGCAGAGCGCGGCAGGTCGCATCATGAGTCAGACGCGGGTCGGATGGGGCTGCTGGAGGCGCGTGCCAGGCAGAGAGCATGCCACCTTACGCGCTAGTTGTAAAGGGCAGGCAGCCCATTCTGGGCCTGGCGAGGCGAGCCTTGCATCTTTGGGCTGGTGGCTTGCAAAAATACCAAATTTTCACTCTTTTCTTCAATTTTACTTCTTCCTTTCTTATTTCTTTTTTTCTTTGGTTATAAGTGTCAAAATTACCAATTAATTTCTAAAAAATAAAATAAATTAAATATTTTCATTTATAAAATAAATCATATTAATTCAATGAAAATATTAAATAAAACTGAACTTATTTTGACTATTAAAATCAATACATGTGTATTTTTGGGCACCAATCACAACCCCAACAAGCTTATTGCTAGTCCCTAGTAATTCAAGCGAATAAAAGTTATTACCAAGATGAGTTAGTGAGATAAATTATGTAAAATTACTTAGGAAAATGTTTAGCGAGAATTTAGAAAATGATATTTAAAACTATCAAAGTTGTAATTTCAAGAGCTTTGTGTGTGTGTGCACTAAACTATATCGTTCTTTCCAAAATTTATAACACAAACAGTATCGAAAAATCACCAATGAATAAAGTCTCAACTCTAAATCCTCACAAATGTATTGAATGTATTGTTAAGGAGAGAGTTGACACTCCTGGAGTTGGAAATATATCAATGAACGCCCAAAAATGGATGTTATCGTTTTAGGACAAACAATGTTAACAAATATTGATCAAAAGATAGGCTAATCAATTAATAGAAAATTAAATGACATAAAAACCTTTGGGATTTACAATAAAATACAAAGAGCCAAGAACCAAAATGAAGAATAGTACAAAATGGAATACAATTTTTTAACTCACATAAAATTGAAAATAAATGTAGTAGTAATGTTGATATTTTTTTTCAAATGACAATTTTTTTTTCAATAAAACTACAAAAGGTGAAAATGAAAAATGTTGCTCTTGTTTTTTTTTTTCATTCATTTATATATATATTTCTTTTTTTGTAATTTTTTTTACAATAGACAACATAAGAATAAAGAAAAAAAATACAAGAAATTAAATAGAAAATTATAATAAAATACAAAAATGAGTCCTTAAAACAAAATTATCCATCTAGAAAATGTCATGTTTTAAATTCCCAAAAAGTAATTTTACCAACTCAAATGATCAATAAAAGTTTTTAAAATTATTTTCTTATTCTCACAACTCACAAAAAATCAAAAGCTTTAAACTTTAGGATTTTTCTCAACTGAATGTGCTAAATACTTTCTTTTCACATGTTTGGATGTGTAAAAATAGCAAAAACTATCTCACAAAAAATTTTGTTGTCATGAATTTTGTAAAAAAATTAACTCAAAATTTCAAAATGGTAATCAAAATATATTTCAACACATGAATATGCTCACTACTCCCAAATTTAAATGAGACATTGTCCTCAATGTCTAACATTATGCACATTGTGGGGGCAAAAGGAAAATGATAACCACCAAACAACAACAAAAACCGAAAAAGTAAAATCGTGCAACATAAAATAAAACATACTAAAAAGGAAAGATAAAACCTGATCAGCCTTTGGTAGACTAAAGTGTTGTTCTCAGGTAAGTCTACCAACTGCATGTGTGCGTACTATCCTGTATTAAAAATAAATTTTCTTTTATCCCGTATCTCAAAAATATAAGCGTTAGTAACATTTTCAAGATAAAGAAAATGTTCAGTTTCGAAATCATGGAGGAAAAAGTGTAATTGTTTTATTGCGAATATTTTTATGATTTCCTCAACGATTAAGTCTATCACATCAGTATGATAACTCTAATTTTTCTTTGTAGTGGTTGGAAGAATTTATGGTTGGGAAAGAGTTTCACTCCAAATGGTAATGGTATCATCCTCAACGGGTTTGGAAATGGGAGTAAAGGACGACACTATATGTTGGGAATATATTTTATAGAATCATAAATATTTTCATGTATGCTTCATATATTAAACAAATTAACATATAAAACAACCTAGAAACATGTTTATAATGAATTTCATAAAGTAAATCAAATAACAGAGTTTAAGAATCTTACTTTTACGCAGTGGATATTGAGACTCCTTCCTTTCTCTAGCTAACTCTTATTGTTGCAGAGTAATAACAAGAGAGTGAACTTGATCTTCAAACTACACAGTCTTCCTCAATTCCCTTCGATCACCTATACTAGGATGGGAAATTCTCAACACATGAGATGGGAAAATTATGGAGAAGAAGAGAGTAGTGATGGACGACCACAATAGGTCTCTTTTGAGTCTAGGATTTTCATTTTTCACATTTACTTGACAACCCTAGACTTAAGTCCCTATGCATAGCAACATTTTAGGGTTGATTTAATTTTATTAAATAATTAAAATAATAACTTAAAAATCCCTATATGGCTAAATATTAGATATTTTGCCAAGCCTTGGGATTTTTCCTGTTGTCCATGTTTTCACCAATAAACACATGGTAGTTAGGGGCGATTGGTGACAACACATGTCATGGAGTTCTCGGAGTGTGAACTCTTACAGGAAACCCAAACCGGCCAGGTTATGGCTGTCTCTGAGTGAGGTCACGCCTTGAGGTCTATCCTCGAGGCTAGCATGTCTCCAAGTGAGGCCATGTCCCGAGTCAATCTCCAAGTCGTGGATGTCTCCGAGTAAGGCCGCGTTCCGAGGAGCTCTCTTCACTCGCCAATCTCCCAGGTCTAGGATTCTGGTCCTTGGACCTGAAGTAACTACCAGATGCCAATCACTATGGATATGGCCCACTTGATCATCTGACACCTTTTTGAGAACCTCGATTAGTGGGTTCAAGTTTGTACACTTGACAATTGACACTTCCCACTACGCCGCCTGACATGGAGAAATGTGCAACCGCATCCTGATATTGTCAGAGGCATGTTCCCCATAAAGCTGGTGAACAACTTTCTTCAATGGGCCCCATGCAATTCGCCTTGGCTGTAGTCTTTATCTAGTGCATCCCTTTTTGTATTAACTAAACATTAGTACCCCAAGATGGGGGGATTTTGTAGTAATGATAGATGATTAACATTAATGACCCCAACCTCTATAAATAGGGTTGGGGTATCTCCTTGCGGGGGGTACGAAATATTAGAGGGAGAAACTCTATAACTCAGTGCAATATATATGCTGCCTAAGAACCACCATTGAAGCTTGCTCAAACAAGCTTCAAGTTCACTAAATACTAGAGACTTGTGGACTATGGCTCTTTTATAGTCTGAACAACGTAAAACCCTTGTGTTCTTCTATATTATTTTCTTTATACTCTCGGATTAGGTTGATAACAAAAAAGGCAGTAAAATTTTTGGATCTTTCGTTGAGATCTTGAAGAAAGCTTGAAGAACTAAATCATGGTGACTACTCAGAGAAACGCACCAGACAATGTAGCTCCTCCTGCCGGAATTGAGGGAGGAGAAACCAGCCTTCCACCACCCCAGGACCTCCCTGTGATGGTGGAACACTACGAAAAAAATGTCGAATACGACGGCATGGATGATGAGTATTATGAAGAATACCCTTAGCCTATGGACGTGGGGGAGACGCCAGAAGTGGTGGCGCTCCAAGAATAGGTGGCCACTTAGCAGTAGAAACTCAACACCCATGAGGGTAATATCGCCGCCCAACAGGGGATGGTTAACGCCATGAGGGCTACTTTGGTGGCCCAAGGGCTGCGAGTGGATCCCCTTTGCAAAGTATCATCTAGGTAGCCAGCTCGTGTGCCACCTGTGCACCCAGCTGGAGTGCCACCTATCAACCAAGCCGGTGTGCCTTCAGGGCACCCATTTTATGTGGCACAAGATCTACCAGCTGGCGTGCCCCCTGTGCACCCAGCGTGAGTTGGAGCCCCACTTGTGCCACAAGATCGTGGTAAGGGTGAGATCAATGACAACCCTGCTCCCAAGCAAAAGAAGGTTCGTCTGAACCCTGAAGACAACCAGGCTCCGAGGCCAAGTGGTAAGGGTAAAGGCTGTAACACCCTGGATAGCCAAGACCGTTACACTGTGTATTTTAAATAGTGCTAGACTCACTAAGAGAGTCATTTGGCCATAAACGTCCAACTAAACGTGATTAACGACTTAGGGTTAAATTTTTTGGATGAAAGGAATAGTCATTTCATTAAAACGTTAAGTGTGTACATGGGATCCCAAAATAAACGTTTACAATGTCGTTTATAGTTCCAAAAGGGTCATTACAAATAGCCAACCTAAGCGAAAAAATAGAGTTTGACCCTAGTTTCTCTGAGAAACCCCTGTCGTGGTAGTCGAGCAGCCGAATATGTACACGTCGTCGCCGAAGCTCTCCAACTCATGGATGGTCCAACTTCCCTTTCCCCTTACCTGCACCACATAGCACCCGTGAGCCAAGGCTGAGCAAGAAAACTTAAACATGCTCATAAGCAGTTAATAGCATATTATAGAATCATAATAAGCATGCCTAGCAGTAATAGCCCTACTCATGCATGAATTCTATTCAGATAAATGACTACAACATCATATCAGGGCCCGTTACCCTAAATAACTAACTAATAAGTCATATTGGGGACCAGTGCCCTAGGATATGGGACCATGGAGTAACCCTGGGGCTTGTTGCCCTATCCTCTATATAACCAGCCTTGGAGTTGGCCCAGCGTACCCAACGCTTTATTTTTCCAACGACCATTGGCGAACAAGCGTATGTCACGCTCCTAATAGGCCTAACCATAATAACCAGTGCTCTATTGCTGCCCTTGACTTATAAGTCAATGCTTTCGACCAGCGCTTAGCGCGCTACTGCCGCCCTTGACTTGTAAGTCAATGCCTTTCAATCAGATAATGCAAATGAGTATACACCATTTAACAACTATCTAGATACATATCATTCAAGAATACTTAATCAAACAGTCAAAGGCATAATCATAATCATGCACATTTACAGGGGCCCAAGCCCTAATCATAACTATATCTGACAACCGGGCCAAGCCCTAATTGTAAACATCAAGAATTGGGTGCAGTTTTCTTACCTTTGGTCCAAGCGCAAGCAAATACACAGGAAAGAACGACTCCCGAGAATGATCCTCTCCCAAGCCCTAGCACTAACCTAGTCACAACCCACAAATAATGTTCTCATTACCATTCGATTCCATAATTGAACCCCGGGACTAATCCTGTGCTATCGGGACCTCCAATTCCCCCACACCGGGTGGTGAAATCATCCTCCGAACGCTTGGGCCTACTCTCTAAATTTTCAAAACTAAGGCCCTTAAACATGGCATAGCATTTTGACACAACCTGATAGGCATCGCAGTGCCCAGCTAGGGCCGCACTGCCCTAGACCGCCCTAGCATCGCAGCTCAGAAGAACAGCGCTGCAAACTCACCATCGCTCCAACCAAAACTAGAATTAAACCCCCCCCCCCACCCCCCCCCCCCCCCCCCCAAAACATTCCCAACCATCCTAAACAACTTATACACCCAAAAACCAAGTCAAATCCTTAACCCAAATCAAACCCAACCATTAGTTTAAAAATTTGCTAAAACTTAACCACAACAGGAATCCACCAAAAATCAGAGCAAAACCTTACCTCAATGAAGAATTACGACCCTAGTGTTGTTCCAATTCGATCCTAGCTTCAATTCCCTTCAATACCAAGATTTTCTCCTTAAAAAAAGATCAACTCCCAAAGCTTCAAGAGATAAAGAGAGAGAGAGAGAGAGAGAGAGAGAGAGAGAGAGAGAGAGAGAGATGAGAGAGTTTTCCTTGGTTCTACTATGTTATGAATTGGTTGAGTATATCTCTCCCTTAGGCAAGTAATGACTAAAATACCCTTCCCCTTTTGCTTACTCTCTAATGCCCTCGAGGGCAAAATCGTCTTTAGCCACTTTTTACTGCTAATCACAATTAACTCCTCATAATTCCCGTTACTTCTAATATCCTCAACTAATCACTAAATAATTTTCCATTACTCGATAAATCCCAGTAATGAGCTAAATTACCAAAATATCTCCAGGCTCACCCCGAGCTGGGTATTTGACCACGTTATGACTAAACCGCTAACTTGCTCCCTAAGATTGCCTCATGTCGAATAACCCAAATATATCCACATAATAATGTGATCTCAATCATATAACACACACACATATATATAGTTGGGGCGGAAGGAATTAAGGTGGATCTGTCCAAGGTTGAAGCAGTAAGGGATTGGCCAAGGCCAAGGAACGCCTCAAAGGTGCGAAGTTTCCTTGGGTTGGCCGGTTATTATAGACGGTTTGTAGAAGGGTTCTCAAAGATTTCTTCACCGATGACAGAGTTGACAAGGAAGAATCAGAAATTTGTCTGGTCAGAGAGGTGTGAGAACAGTTTCCAAGAGTTGAAGCGACGACTTATCTCTGCACCTGTGTTGAGTCTTCATTCGAAGGAAGGAAAGTTTGTGGTCTATTGTGATGCATCGAGGATGGGTTTAGGCTGCGTGTTGATGCAGAATGAGAAGGTTATAGCCTATGCATCTCGGCAGCTGAAGGAGTATGAGCAACGGTATTCGACTCATGATTTGGAGTTAGCAGTAGTGGTATTCGCACTGAAGGTGTGGCATCACTATTTGTATGGGGAGAAGTGCGAGATATACACTGATCACAAGAGTTTGAAGTATTTCTTCACTCAGAAAGACCTGAACATGAGGCAGAGATGTTGGTTGGAGTTGGTTAAGGATTATGATTATGACATCCTTTACCACCCTGGGAAAGCCAACGTGGCGGCTGACGCGTTGAGCCGGAGGGGCCCAGGACAGTTGTATAGTTCCATCCAGATCTCGAGGGAATTAGCTGATGAGATGGTCAGGGCAAAGATAGAACTGGTGGTAGGCCAATTAGCCAATATTACTTTGCTGTTGACCCTGTTAGAGTGGGTCAAGGAGGGTCAGTTGGAAGATGTTCAGTTGCAGGAAGCTAGGCAGCAGATCTTAGCGGGGACAACTAAGGATTATTCTATTTCTAAGATAGGTTTGCTTCGGTATCAGGGACGGATTTGTGTTCCGGAAGATGAGGGGATCAGACGAGAGATATTGGATGAGTCTCACACTACGCCATACTCACTTCATCCGGGTACCACGAAGATGTATCAGGATCTACGGTCATTATACTGGTGGCCTGGGATGAAGAAGGATGTGGTAGAGTATGTATCTAGATGTTTGACATGTCAGCAGGTTAAGGCTGAGCATCAGCGACCAGCGGGATTGCTTCAGCCTTTGGGTATCCCAGAGTGGAAGTGGGAGGATATTATGATGGATTTCGTGGGAGGATTACCCAGGATAGTTGGACTTCATGACTCGATGTGGGTGATAGTGGACAGATACATCAAGTCAGCTTATTTTCTACTAGTGAGGTCGACCTATACTGTGGAACAGTATGCAGAGTTGTATGTGAGGGAGATAGTTCGTCTCCATGGGGTTCCAAAGTCTATTGTATCTGATCGAGACCCTATCTTTACCTCCAAGTTTTGGGGAGCTCTGTAGAGAGCTATGGGGACTCAGTTGAAGTTTAGCACAGTTTTTCATCCTCAGACTGATGGACAGTCTAAGAGGACGATTCAGGTGTTGGAGGATATGCTTAGGGCATGTGTGATTGATTTTGAGGGGTCTTGGAGTAAGTACGTACCGTTGATTGAATTCTTGTATAACAACAGTTATCAGTCCACGATTGGGGTGGCCCCTTATGAGATGCTATATGGGAGGAAGTGTAGGTCACCCTCACACTGGGATGAAATGGGTGAGAGGCGGTACTTAGGACTAGATATGGTTCAGAGGACTAATGAGGCAATTGAAAAGATTCGAGCTAGGATGCTCGCTTCGCAGAGTAGACAGAAAAGCTACGATAATCCTAAGCGTAGGAACGTGGAGTTCCAAGTTGGGGACCACGTGTTTCTGCGAGTTTCACCACTGAGAAGTGTGAGGAGGTTTGGAGTGAAGGGCAAGCTGAGCCCTCGGTTTGTTGGACCTTTTGAGATCCTAGAGAGGATTGGACAAGTGGCTTATAGGTTGGCCTTGCCACCGTCGCTGTCAGGAGTTCATGATGTGTTCCATGTCTCCATGTTACGGAAGTATGTATCTGATACAACACACGTGTTGAAGTATGAGGACTTAGATTTGCAGACAGACTTTTCCTATGAGGAACGACCAGTTCAGATTTTGGATCGGAAGGACAAAGTTTTACGGAATAAGACAATTCCGTTGGTAAAAGTATTGTGGAGAAACAGCAAGGTCGAGGAAGCGACCTGGGAGTTAGAGACAACGATGAGGGATCAATATCCCAAACTATTCAGGTAAATTTCGAGGATGAAATTCTCATTAGGAGGGGATAGTTGTAACGACCCAAAATCACTAATATGGCTAAAGGGCCTTGATTAGTGTGCCGGGAGGGCATAATTGGCTCATGTGTAAATTTATTGATTTAATGTATGATTATATGAATATAAATGTGATTAAATGTTATACTTATGAGAACCACATTATTATGTGGGTAAATCTGCAGAGCACGACTCGAGGCGATCCTAGGGCTAGATAGCAGGGAAAAGTCACAACGGGGCTTAACGGTTGACTTTGGATAAGTCAAGGGTATTTTAGGTATCGGGTAGTTATTTAGACTATCGGGTTATGAAAATAAATAATTGGAGATATATTTGAGGTTAGGAAGTCTAAGCGAGAATATTGGGGGATTTTACCGTTTTTCCCTCGGGGACGTTTCCGGCACCCCGAGCCTTCGGATTAGCTTAATAGCCTAAAGATAGACTTGGGAAGACTTTAGAAAACACTAGACATAAATTAAACCGATTCTTTCTCAGCCCTCTCTCTCTTTACTCTCTCAAGGAAGAAAAACACTGAAATTTCTAGGGAAATTAGCTGAAGCTTGGGGAAATTGAAGGGATGAATTAGAGGTTTAGCTCAAGAACTAAAACAGAGCTAAGGTAAGCAATGAATTTTCATTTCTGAGGTTAGGAATTTTGAGTAATGGCTGAGTTTTAAATATTTATGGTTTTGGCATTTAAGGTTGAATTTGAGTCTGGAATCTTTGAAGTTAGGTCAGGGAACTCTTGGAGAAGTGATTCTGCAGCTGAGGTAAGCTTTAATCCAAGGTTTAATGGTTGAATTCTAGTATTTCCATGGCTGGTTTTGAGTTCTTGAGTTAGGAAGTTTCAGTAATTGAAATGGGTTTTCTATGGGTTTTTAGTCTAGTTTTCAGCTGGGTTGTGTTGTTGGGATCTTGTGGGAAGTGTTTGGATAATTGAGTTATGGATTTGGGGTGGTTTTGAGTGAGTTTCCATGACGTTTGGGAGTTAAAAATGGTGGTTTTTCTGGGTTCGAAGTGGGCGGGCCGCGGCATAGTTCTTGGTGAGCCACGACCCTTCAAAGCTGATGGATTCTGAGGAAGGAGGGTGGGTCTCCGCATGGTCTAAGCAATGCCACGACCCTTACCTATTTTTGGGCATTCAGTGGTCTCTGATTGGGACCATGCCGTGGCATGGTTGGCTAATGTTGCGGCCCTTAAGGGATTTTGGGATTCTAGGCTGGGGAATTTAACCTAGGGTGCTCGGGATTGAATCTTTTACCATGTTTGGTGAAATTCAATGTTCCGGAGACTAGAAATTTGTCTTGAAGCTCATTTAAGATTGTTAATGTTATCATTTATCTTGGTTGTGACTAGGTGTTAAGCTAGGGCTCGGGGATCGGATCGCGCTCAAGGAACGTCGCTCGTAACTGGTTCACTTGGAAACCAAAGGTAAGAAAACTGCACCTGGTTGAATATATGTGATGGGACTAAGAGTTCCCTATTGTGTATGCTTGAATAGATGGTATTATGCCATGCAAGCTAATTAGTGAACCAACGGCCTAAGGGGGCCAAGGGTTACACTAGCGCGCATTGCGCGGCTTGGCCACTGGTAGCCAAGGATAGCTTAATATGCACTGAGCTCGGTTTAAGCGGGCCAGAGTCAGTGGGGTAAAAGGGGGTGCGCCCTAAGTTGTCGGCCCTGATTAATATGTGATATGAGTGTTATAAGTGCTTGATTGCATCCATGATTTTGAGTTTACGCTGAGTGGTCAATGTGGATTATATGATGAGAGTACATGCTTAGTGTGTTTGCTATATGATATTACTGTTTATGTTGCACATGTTTTCTTGTTGGGCCTTGGCTCACGGGTGCTACGTGGTGCAGGTAAAGGCAAGGGCAAGCTTGATCAGCCTTGATTGGAGAGCTCTATGAGTGGAATGTACATGGCCAGCTACTCAGCCACCACAGTTGAGGTTTAGGCAGGGACGCGAGACCCAAAGATTGTCTATATTGCCTTAGTATGGCTAATATTTGTTTATGTACTTTTGGGAGTCTGTAAACCTACTTTTAATTTTATAAAACGAAACTTTTGAGACCAAAACCTTTTTAACCCTAGCTCATACATGTCTAGTGACACGTTTTTAAATTAATGTCTTGATTAGCAAGTCTTGCACCTTTATAAGTACACAGTGTAGCGGTCCTGGCTATCCAAGGTGTTACACCCTCTGTGCACAGTTAGAGAGCTTAAAGAGGATAATGCTTAGAATGGCCCGACGTCTGGGCTATGACTCCGACTCAGAGGATGGGGACAGGGAGCCATGTGCTCCTCACATTGTAGAAGCCCCATTACCGTGAGGATTTAAGATGCCTGCCATCACGTCCTATGATGGTAGTACAAATCCCACCGACCACCTTTTGAAGTTCAAAAGGTTGATGTCGGTGTATCGCGTCTCCGAAGACGCCAAGTGTCATGTGTTCCCAATAACCTTAACAAGACCAACAGATGAATGGTTCAAGAAGCACAGGTTGAGATCCATTCCTTCATGGCACCAGTTGTCGTCTTCATTCTGAAGACAATTCATAGCTGCTTGGAAGGTGAGATTTGTGGTCAACACTTTGGCCAACATAAAGCAAGGACCCTTTGAGACCCTCAAAGCTTACATCAAGCGCTTCAAGGAATAACCTGCGAGGACAAAGAGGGTTGATGACGGCCAGTAGCTAATTGCCTTATAGGCCGACAGCTGTGTGGGGTCCTCGTGTGGGATGACCTCTAGTGGAGAGGGTGCCGGAGGCTCGATGACTTCATCCGTCGAGCACAAGAATATATCAGCTGGGAAGACACCTAGATTAGAGCATTTAGGGGCCCCGTCACCTTTCCTGCTCCAAAAATACCTGGCCCCATGGCTTCGAGGACCCCGTATCCACCCTACGCTCATGTCCAACCAAGTATGGCGGGACCCCAGTCCAGTCCAAGCGTCTTGCCAGCTGGCTTTAGTGCCGTGTCACCGTTGGTTTCAATGCGGCTTTGATGGGATATGGAGCAGTGCCCATTGGACACAGTGCTTATTAGCCTACATTCAGTGCTGGAGTTTCTCCTCCTTCCCAGTCTGCCGAACCCTCAGTAGCAGTAAACGCGGGGGTAAATGCAAAGGCAGAAAGCTCAAGGGAAATGGGGCAATGTAGACAGGACAAGGAATTTCCCTCGAAGAGAAGTACGTTTCGCAGTAATTCTGAGTATACTAACCTAGTGGACTTCCGGGAGAACATCTTTGTGGCCATCAAACAACCCGTTCATTACCGGAAGCCACAACCCATTCGGAGAGACAGGGAAAGGTGAGATCCCAACAAGTTTTGTCGTTTTGATAATGATGTGGAGCACCACACAAATGAGTGTCGTCAACTCAAGGATGAGATCGAAAACCTCATCAAATTGGGACACCTCCACCAATATGCTCGAGATGGAGCACACCAAGCCCAGGCCCAGTTGTGGTAACTCACGCATAGCCCGCAGCCCCCCAAGCATTGGGTGCAGTGCCCGCAGCTCTGCAGCATTAGATAGTCCACAGACCTCCCCTAGAGAATGGGTGAGTGGGGACCATCTCCACAGGCTCTCATAATAGGTATGCACGGGCCTTGAACCATGACGATGAGGTGTTGGTGTTAGCCTAATTTCCAGCTAAGATGCCAAGGATGACCGACCAAGTCATCACCTTCTCTGAGGATGACGCTCAGAGAGTACACCTTCCACACCACGATCCTTTGGTAATCGAGAGCTAGGTTCCAATATGATGGTGGATTAGATCTTAGTGGATAATGGGAGTTCAGTGAACATCCCGTTCAAGTCAGCCTATGAGAAGATCGGGTTGACCACAAGCGACTTGTCCCAATGGACCTCAACTCTATATGGGTTCTCGGGGGAAGGTCTCATACCAATTGACCGGTTCAAGTTGCCTGTGATACTTGGATAAGTGCCTCGCTAGGCCTTTAGTACTTAACATTCGTGGTTGTGGATTGCTCTTCGACATATAATGCCATCTTGAGGCGTTTGACCTTAGTGGAGTTCGCAGTCACATCCATTCGACACTTGTGCATGAAGTTCCCCACTGAGTCGGGGATTGGCACAGTTTGAGGGGACCAAAAAGAGGTGAGGTATTGCTACAATGTGTCACTCAGGCAACCAATAATGGTTGTTGAGGTGTTGGCCCATGAACAGCCTCTTCCCGAGGAGGTGGAGGTGCAAGCTGTTCGGGATGATGAAACCAACAAGTTAGACTCGCGGGTTCAAGAAGAAAGGGCTATCGAGAAAATGGATGAGGTTGAGGAAGTGGCCCTTGATGCCTCCGTCCCCGAAAGGAAGATAAAATTTGAGAAAAGTCTACAGGCAGAAGTCCGAGAAGCACTAGTGGGCTTTCTCCGGGAAAATCAGGACGTTTTTGCTTGGTCTCACTCCAACATGATTGGCATTGAATCGAATATCATTTTTCATGCCTTAGATGTTGATTCGAACATCGCTCTGATCTAGCAGAAATGGAGAACTTTTGACCAGACCAGGGCAGAGGCTTTAAAGACAGAGGTGGACAAGCTACTAGCAAAAAGATTCATTCGGGACACCCAATATCCCAAGTGGGTATCAAGTCTGGTCCTCATGCCCAAGATAATTGCTCCGACCTTAACAAGGCATGCCCTAAAGACTGTTTCTCACTGCCAAAAATAGACCAGATGGTCGACGCCACCTTTGGGTATGAGCTCTTGGCCATCATGGACGCGTACTTGGCCTATAATCAGATTTCCATGCATGTAGTGGATCAAGAACACACCATCTTCTAAATCGATAAATGAGTTTACTTGGGCTAAAGAATGTTGGTGTCGCCTACAAAAGGCTCGTGAACCTTATGTTTAAGGAACAATTGGGACTAAACATGGAGGTTTATGTAGATGATATACTGGTCAAGTCTAGAACAGCCCCCAACCACGTAATGGACCTGACATAAGTGTTTTGAGTACTTTGATGGTTTGGGATGAAACTAAATCCCCATAAGTGCACTTTTGGAGTTGCCTCAGGGAAGTTCCTAGGCTTTATTGGCAGTGCTTGAGGGATAGAGGCAATCCCTGAGAAGATCAAAGCACTGGTTGACATTCCATCCCCCCAAAAGCATAAGGATGTTCAGAGCATCACCGGGAGGATCGATGCCCTGAGTCGCTTTGTTTCCAAGGCAACTGACAAATGCATCTCGTTCTTCAAACTACTTTGACGAGGGTAGAGGTTTGAATGGATGGAGGAATGTGAATAGACATTCCAACAGCTGAAGGAGAACATGGAAAACCCACCTATCTTGTCAAAGCCTGTAGACGGGGAGTCCCTCTTGCTTTACATGGCTGTCTCAACAAATGCCATCAGCGCCACCTTAGTACGTGAGGAAGGCCGTATCCAACACCCCGTATTTCCAGGCGCATCCCATCAAGGTCCTCACGAATCATCCTTTACGACAGGTCCTCCAAAATTTAGAGTCATCTGGGAGACTCCTCAAGTGGTCGATCAAACTTGGTCAGTTTGACATCACTTATCATCTGAGGACTGCCATAAAGGGACACTGACAGACTTCATCAGCAAATGCATGGGAAGCCACAAGAGACCTGGGAACGCCCTTGTGGTTGGGTCCACATGGAAGCTGTTGTAGATGGATCGTCGAATAAAAATGGTGATGGGGCAGGCCTCATTTTAGTATCCCTTGAGGGGCATAGGGTTTACAACGCCCCTGAGATTTGGATTTGATGCCTCAATCAACGAAGCAGATTATGCTGCGATCATCGCTGGGCTCCGAGTAACACTTGAGTTCAAGGCCAAGAGCCTCAAGATTTTTAATGACTCACATATTGTAGCTAATCACGTACTCAAGGAGTACCAAGCCCGGGGGACAAGGATGGTCGCATACTTGGCGAAGACCCAGGAAATGCTACACAACTTCGAAAAATTCACCATTCGACAAGTGCCATGGGAGAAGAACTCTAATGTTGATGCTTTGGCCAAGATTGCAACCGCGAAGGATGTTGAACTAATCAATGTAGTCCCCATTGACCACTTAGCTTCTCCGAGTATCTCAGTCCCCGGGGAACTGGAAGCAGTCCAACCCCAGGACAGTTGGATTGAGCCCATAGTGAAATATCTTGTCTCCAGGGAATTACCAAAGGATAAGAAAGCAGCTCAGAAGCTGCTTTACCAGGCGCCACGATATGTTGTCATGGAAAAAAATATGTACAGATAGGGATATTTGTTGGCCTTGCTCCAATGTGTGTCCAGGCAAGGGGCCAATCTGATACTCTGAGAAGTGCATGAGGGCTTTTGCGTGGACCACGTTGGGGGGAAGAGCCTCGCCTAGAAGATCTTGAGACAAGGATACTCTTGGCCAACCATGAACGGAGACTCGATGGACTATGTCAAGAAGTGTGACAAGTTCCAATGCTTTGCCAATATACATCGAGCTCCCCCAAATGAGCTCACCCTGATGACCAGCCCTTTGCTGTCTGGGGGATTTACCTTATTGGGTCACTGTCCAAGGGAAAAGGAGGTGTGAAGTATGCATTAGTGGTGGTCGACTACTTCACAAAGTGGGTCAAGGCCGACCCACTCGCTACAATCACTTCTAAGAGGGCACTAGATTTTGTCATCAAAAACATCGTTTGCCGCTATAGGCTCCCGAGGAAAATAGTATACGACAACAACTTACAGTTTGACAGTGAAGTGTTCACAGACTTCTATTAGCGACATAGGGTTGTGAAGAGCTTTTCCTCTGTGGCCCACCTAGAGGCAAACGGTCAGGTGGAAGCAGTCAACAAGACACTTAAAGCCACCTTGAAGAAAAGGCTTGAACAGGCAAAAGGCACTTGGCCCGAGGAGCTGCCTAGGGCATTGTGGAGTTACTGCACTATTGTTACGAGGCCATACTCCCCATTGAGGCAGCAATCTCCACACAGCGGCGGGATACGTATGATCTGACCACAAACTACACTTTACTCCGAGAATCCCTGGACCTTATAGAGGAGCTCAATGAAGCTTCTCAGCTTTGAGTAGCGCCCTACCAACAGAAATCAGCAAGGTATTTCAACTCTAAAGTGAAGGATAGAAAGTTTGGGGTCAAAGATCTAGTACTGCGAAGAGTCTTCTTAGCCACGTGAGACCTCGATGCGGGAGTGCTGGGACCTAACTAGAAGGACCCATACCAATTTGAGAGTGTAGTATGTCCAGGGACATACAAATTAACCCAAGTGAATGGGGAATTAATCCCCCAGGCCTGGAATGTCGAGTATCTGCGCAGGTATTACCAGTGATATGAGAAATAAATTTATTAATTTTTATAATCTCCTTGTAGCCTCCAGGCACAATTAATGGAAACCGTGTAGACAAAACACGATAATTTTTTTTGAGAGATTCTGCTTATATTTGTTAGTTTCCATTATTCGATATGAACTACTCGTAGAGCACCCGCTCGTTGGCCTGCACAAGTGAATGCAGACTAGTCTTTGAACACTTAGGGGGCATGGAGTTAGGGCAGCCTCGTAGAGTGATGACCTAGGAAACTAAGCTTGTTAAAAGTAGAGTAAGCCTAGTATCAATGTCCCGAGAATAAAAAAACCTAGGAAACTAAAAATTCTTGAGTCTACAACCTAAGAAAACAAGCTTGTTCAGATTGGGGTAGGCTTAGTGTCTAGGGAATGAAGACTAAGAATTCTAGTAGCGCGAGAACGAACTTAGGTCACCTCCCGTGTACGTTGTGATCGAGGAGCATTGACCAAGTTCCTTGATCTCGAGATGTGAAAGGAATAATGAGTCCTATTTACTCGGTCATGAGGCATGGACTTCAGTTACCTCCCATGGACACTGGGCCCGAGGAGCACTAACCTAGTCTCTGGTAAGCCACAAGCAAAAATAACACTGGGAAGTCAATGACTTGGGAAGCTAAGCTAGTCGACGAGTGAAGCGTTCCTAAGGTCATAAGACCCGATAGCTAACTGGTCAGGGAAATACTCAGTGCCAAATAGATCCAAGTAACATGAGTTTGGATTTAGCATATTCTTCTGAGGATAGCGCGTGCCCGAGGTGCAATAACCAAATCCCAATCCTTGAGATGTGAACGGGAGCCCGAGTCGTCAGTACTCAGGCTTGTGCCTAAGTTGCCTAAGACTAAAGCAAAATACTCTGTAGAACCCTGCACTAATTGCCCCAAAATAGTGCTAGAATGGACTTAGGGTTACCTTTCATGGATTCCGTGCCGGAGAAGTAATAACCAAGTCCCTCGATCTCGAGGTATGAATTGGGGCCCGAGTCACTTACACTGAGTCGACCCTAAGAGTAAAAAACCCAGGTTGCACGAGAACAGACTTAGTTCACCTCCCATGGACATTGTTCCCAAGGATCACTGATCTAGTCCTGCAATCTTGAGATGTGAGCGGAAGCCCGAGTCAATTGAACTCAGAGTTAGACCTCGAGTGTTAAAACTGGAGCAACGAAAAAACCTAGTCTAAGGGCGGGGAACTCAGTTACCTGAACCAAGGATGATGAGTTCAAGAATTCCACATGATTAGGTCTCGAGTTATGTACTTAGGGGGCAAATCAAAAGGCCCAAGCTGACCCACTAGTGACCACGTACCCGGGTGGCAGGTAGCTTAGTGCGAATGACCTCCTAGGGACCTGAGTCATTGGGACTCGGCAACATAAGAAGATATTAAGGTTACTTTCAAGGACATCAAGTTTGAGAAATGACACTAAATGTCCTAAGCTTCGAGCACTAAGGAAAAACCCTACAGTGCAAAGACCTCATCAAAGCCCGAGTTGTTGAAACTTGAAGGTGTAGGATAGTCAAGTTCCCTCACTTGACCCTGCATCAAAGTTACTCATAGGACCGTGAGCCTAAGAAGAAACACTAAATTCATAAGCATCTAGACACTGGCAGGAAGATCCTTAAGCTCTAAGTTTCACAGGTTGGCCCCGTCCTGAGCCGTTGGAACTCGAGAACATAGGGCCACGTCAAGTGTCACTTGACGACACGTTAAAGTTACTCTCGAGGAACATGAGCCTACAGAGCAATACTAAATGCCTAAAAATTGTCTAAGTACTAAGAGAAGTCAATAAAGACTCGAGTATTCAGGACTCGAGCAAAAAACCTAAGTCGGCGACTTGGAACTCTCGTGAGTTACATTACGATGAGTTGGATTAGCAAAGTCCATGATACCTATTTTTTACATGTCAAATCGACAATAACAATGCAATCATGGCAATAAAGTAGTGCATGATGCATAGGTTTAAATGGAAATATAGTTACAACAGTGCTCAGGGGCTCAAGTGTCGATTATCTATACCCCAATAAAGTATGGCACGCAGGCCTATTTAGCTAAAAGTGTATTATACAGGACAAAATTATTAAGGCCCTTGGCCTGGAGGCACTTCTGCCACCAGCTCGATCACAGGATCGACTTCGGGGATACGACCCGCCGCCGAAGCTTCCCTCTCTTGGGCTTCCCTGGCTTCCTCTGCCTCAAGGCATGCCTTGAGAATTGTCCTCATGTTGGACTCCCCGGTGAATGAGAGATCCATTTGTTTGTTGCTCTGCCACGCAACAAAGAGTGTATCATCGGCTATCATGTCTAGGTCATTTTCCAGTTCTTTTGCATGGAAGGCTCAGCATGAGTAGCAGCCTGTGCAGTGTCCTCCCTTGCCTTGATTACCTCCTCAGCACAGACCAAAGACT
Source organism: Humulus lupulus (assembly GCF_963169125.1). Classification (NCBI taxonomy): domain Eukaryota; kingdom Viridiplantae; phylum Streptophyta; class Magnoliopsida; order Rosales; family Cannabaceae; genus Humulus; species Humulus lupulus. Next base: position 152,488,992 of record NC_084798.1, on the reverse strand, counting down.
CCGCTCTGGTCAACTAGAGCTCTTCATGAGCCTTAGCCAACTCCTCCTCCACCGCACGGGTACGAACCGCAACGTCTTCTAATAACTTGGAGGATGTGTCCTCCAGAGTGGATATCTTTGACTGTTCAGTGGCCACCATAGTCTCCATCTCATGGACAAGGATCCTCACATCATCCACTTCCTTTTGGAGTCGCGAGTGCTCCTCCAGTGGAACCGCAGTTTCCCAGAACCGCTCTAGATCTTCCCGAGCCTGTGCCAGCTCTTCCCGAGCCTCCATCAGCACAAAGGACTGCATCATCACGATGTCCCCAAGCTGTTTATTGAAAGCCACAATCTGCCAAGTTAAAATATCAAATCAGTAAAAAGAAGACGATGAAATAAATTATACTAAAATAAACACTTGAATACTAACCCTTCGGAGGAGTGGATGTTGGCAGCTATCAATGAAACTTTGTTGTTGCTGCCACAACGAGTGAAGCTACAAGATGGAATCTCGCACAGAGACCCCGCTATCCCTTGAAGGAGCTCTGTGGCGAGCGTAGTAGTCTTTCTTCCTACTCTTGACATGAGGAGAGGCTCCAGCTCCTCGCAGCTACGAGGAGCAACAGAATCCTGCGGTCGGTCCTCGCGCAAGAACTCAGCAAGAAGTTTGAAGTCCTCGATACCCTCACCGATATAGAATTGTAGTACTAAACAACCCACTTATGCTTATCAAAGTCTTCCCCATCATAGTGCTCTAGGAAGACTATCATTCGAGGTGCCCTGACCGGAGGGGAGTTAGGCACCTTAGAAGGCATGTCCTTACCCTTCTTGGAGGATGCCCAATCATGAGGGGAGAAAACCTTGAGGTCAATAAACTTTCCTGGAGCCACCATCCTCAGGGTGAGGACTGATGGTGCAGCTGCAGGGGCTGTTGGGGCCACCGGAGCTGGAGGTGCAGTAGTTGGGGCATGGATGCCTTAGTGAACGTCTCCGGGAGATCTATCTGAGAGGGTCCTGACACCCTCTGACTCTTCGACCTAACCAATTCAAACAGGCCCGTGCTCTCTGTACAAATGAAACAAACTGGTTAAATCCTTGGAAGGAAAGGGAAGCAATGAAAACAAGTAAAGTTGCATGAGACTAAGTACAAATATCAATGGGAGCCCAACATCGATCAGGCTCCTTTGAGTGAAAGATTGAATGGGAGAATTCATGGATGAGTCGACCCATCTCCTACGTTAGATTGGTCTCATATTGACAAAACCAAGTGGCATACATAGTCGTCATCTGGCCCAAAGGCACGAATCCTCGGGGGTGTCTCTTCCTCCTTGGATGGCGGAGGAATACGTCGATGAGGTCTTGATATTCTTGGTACTCCTCCTCGGACCAGTGACGTCCCGAGATTTGCCCACACTCGTAGAGTGAAGGGAAAAATAAATAATGGTCGGGACTAGTTCCCTCCTCTACATACTTAACATAATGAAGAACGATTGGGGATTTACCTTGGGGCATGGAAGATGACCCTATCCCTACCTCGAGCTGTTCATATTCTTTCGCCTTTGTGGCGACCTTGATGGTGAGGATGCTCTCTGCATGCTCTTTGCGAAGGCGTTGCGTATATTCAAATTGCGCCTTATCCGCCATGTATTTTGTGTGGAGCCTTGCCTTGTGATGCGACTGTTTCGAGTCCCAAACTCTAGTGAGGACCACAGGGCTTATACTATTCCCCTCACGCAGTAGCCTATACTGCTAGAGATGGGCATCAGTGATGAGGAAGGTGAGGTCCAACTCCTCGTTGATGGGGGCATTCATTGCCTTACACCTTTCGACGAAAGAATACACGAAAGGTGTACAACGGAATGGACCTGAAATGAGATGTTTCAAGACTAAGGATTAGTTATGAGTGGAACAATGTTAGACGAAATGACTCAGGGACAAAAGAACTTACCAACTCTAGCGAAGTCCAAGGGTAGAGTTGGATTGGTCCTCTTTGAGAAGCCACTCGCCCAGAAGAAGTGATCCTTGTAGTCTCGAGTGTTGATATTTATAGATCAAATCAGAGATTATACACAGTGGAACAACAATCGAAATTGTTAATTTAATCCCACAAGATTTCTAGATCTACTTTTTCACATACATATATATATTGAATCCAAGAGATGAATAGAAAATTACCTCAAGTCCTTCCTTGCTGCTATCTTTTTGGAAAAATCCTTGAGATCTCACACCAAGATCTTCCAAAATGTTCTCAACACACAAAGAACGAGTGTGGGCTCGTTATACAAAATAATAGGCAAAATCTATTTATTAGATGTTCTCAACATATGAGATCTGATAAAGTTTGGACCTAAATTTGTGAAGAACAGTGACCTATGCTTGTAGCACTGTTCTATTTCTCTCAGGGAGATTTCATGATATATTTTCTATTTTTGAAAAGTATCGCTCTGGAAAAATTGATCTCATTTATTTAATATATCCAATATATATATTAAAATAAATAATATTAGTTATTTTAAACAATTTAAAAGTAACTAATCAGTTATCAGATTTTTGTTTAAATAATAATAATATTTTAATCACATTAAAATATCTCATTATTTATTTAATATTTAAATAACTAAAATTGTTGAACCAAGATTGCCCTGGAATCTTCTTGTGAGTGTAGCACAATGTCTGTGCACTGTGCTACACGCCCAACCCATGCCAGGGAGGGCATGTGATTTTCCCAATTTTCATAATTATTTAAATACGAAAAAATCCCAAAAATAAATTAATTATATTTTTGTTAAATCAAATAATTAATTAATTCTCAATTAATTTATTACACATAAATATACAGTAATTATGTTTAGTGCATAAAAAATATTTTACTTATCAAATAAGTCCTTTTGCCTATTTTTGTATTTATCTTTGTCAGTGTTTGTTTGAGCCATTTCGGGGACCATGGACCTATAACATTAAGCTCCAATAAATTAAAACTAAATAATTAAACTCTTTCATCATAATAGTTAATTTATTAATTATGATATTTCTCCACTATAAATTTAGAATTGAACTCTTTATGTTGTAGATATACTTTTACAGAAATCTTATTTTAAGTTGTCCACTGATATAACCATCTTACAATAGTTCAATCCTCTAATTAATTAGTTCATAAATTAGAATGTAAGAATTACCATTTTACCTTTCTAATTTACTTCTTATTCCTTAAGTACCATTAATTCACTAGTGAATAATTAATCTATAATCTAATTATAGATTTGCGCTCAAAATCATTCAGTTCCATAATTAACCCTTAAGGGAACCAATATACGATCCGTTAGGAAAGATTAGATTCCGTATTGTTGATACATGTTCCCAGCCATCCATGATATTAAATCTCCAAGACAACAGTCATTAGCCTCAATCTATGAAGAGACCTTAACGAATGAATCAAAAGATTTAATAAACATAAACAAGAGTTCATGAACACTCAGGATTTAGGTTGATCTATAAAAGATCATCAGTTATGATATGAATTACAAATCTTTATTATTAAATGGTTTTTGGATAAAGACTTTTATTCATATCGGTCCTTGTCATATATAATCATAGTATATAAAGCACATTTACCGAGATGTCTTACCACATCAATAATCCGAATCTAGATTATTTGTATCAACATGATTCTCAGTAAACCGTTCTTACAACCCTAACTAAAGAATTCCATAACTTCAATTTGTTGTTGACTATTTTTATTCATTCATGTGATCTTAATTCTCTCATACTAATACAAGATCACATTCTCAATAATGAATATAGAATTTTTCTTATATTTACAAAAAATAATTATTCAAACAATAATTTAATAATCTAAATATAAAAATAACAGACCATTGTATTTATTTATTCATTGAAATAATAAATATATTTTACATGCTTTTAGGACATACTCCTAACACCGAGCCTGATTCTCATTTCCATTCAGAGCCTTGTAACTTCTCTCGGGGATTAGGTGCTTCATTAGGGTGTAGTACCCATCATGGTCCCCATTCTTCGGACACTGTAGAAAGTTGTAGACATATAATATCTCAGCTAGAGAAGGAGCCGGCCAGTTCTGTCTCCTATACAGAACATAAAGCCCTGCTAGCACCTGATATCCATTTAGGGATAGCTGGAAGGGGAATATGTCGATGAACATGAGGAAGTCGACATAGTACTATGCAATGGCATGGTTGCACCAACCTGGAGATGAGAGGCACTCCAGGGCCCGAACCCATGGATGCTCTCATGCGCCCTCTCATCCTCACGAGACAAGCACACCAGCATCTCATGGGTGTCCACTCCATAGTGGGTAAGAATCTTCTCCAAAGAACCTCAGTGTCGGAGCTTGTTGATGATGGCCTCTACCTCGAATCTTGCGGTGGTTTAGGGTTTGTCTGTTGGCATCAGACCCTCATTTGTTGCTTCCTCTGAGATGCCAACTCAGAGGGGTCTTGTCACCGCCGAGACAGGATCCTCTCGCACCATGAGGGCTTGACTGCAGCTAGCCACTCGCTTCCCTTTCTCGAGATGTTGCTCAGCTTCTCGAGCCATTTGCATAATTTCAGCGTCGAAGGCATATAACCCTTGTGTGGGTAGTTGGTAGAGCTCTTCGAACATCTGAAACAACAAACCAAGCAGTTAGTACCTTGTCCCGAAGAAAGAATGGGTCAAAACGAGAATCCCTAAGACAACTGCTCGAGGAGAAGAGTGAAGAAATTCTAAGGACGAGGGGTGTCCTCAGGGCCAAAGAATCAACATCGTACAACAAAACCATAAATTATGAACACCACCAGAATCTGGGAATTTTCTAAATTCCGATTGAATGCCCACCTAGGTCGTAGTATTTATTGTTGGGGCCCTAATGAAAACCCAATTTCTTTGTAATATCATTTTATTATCAATAAAAAAATAGAAATAATTTTTGACTAGGTCAATCACTTTGCTCACATGTGTTTTGTTCATGATTATTTGTTTAATATAAACTTCTATTAAATCCCAAGCATATAGCTAATTGTATTTATAGTGACGTAATCACAATAGAATATAAATATGATTATATATTAAAAAATAAGTTAGTCCTAAGATTAGTCAGTGCACAAGATTTACACTGACATGCGAATCTACAATATGATCTACTTACACATTGTAGTGTTATGTTCTTTCCAGAACATTAGTAAAGTAGATAAGATTGGATGTATTTCTTACAACTGATTGGACTGATATTGACAGTAGATAGGATAAGTAAACATATTGTTATTATCTATTCTAGTCATATCATATAGTTAACCATAGGTCAATTCAATCTCAATTTTGAGTGGTTAGTATTCTATCTGATTGTATTATTTGAGTTCTTTGACTTGTTTGTTACCAGCTTACCCTACGGACTAGCCCATACTTACATCTTGGGAACTAGGTAGTATACTTGAGTGGGAGTGTTAATCATAGATATGAACATCTATAGCTTCCGATGAGGAAGTAAAACAATGGTTTCCTTTTAGTTTGGTTTGAGGTGCTAAATGATAGGTATCTCATTTCAGTAATTAATATTAGTTTACTGAAATATCATTTACAAGGAACTAAGTGTTTTAAGGATAAAATACAATGAAGGGTAAAACGATATTTTAGTCTCATCTCATTATAGACCGTCTATAGAGGAATGAGTGATAATTATGATCGTAACAATGAATAATTAATAACATATTTATATTTCTTATAGAGTGTTCTATGAATTCAAGAGTGCAATTCTGAGTCTTTAGTAGAGTCACGAGAAATTAAAAAGTTAGTAAATTTATTTGTTAAATTTATTATAAATTATTGGAGCTTGATTTCATAGGCCCATGGTCCCCACTGTACCTTGGATAAAATCATCTAGATAGTCTCAATTAATTGATTTAATTATCAATTAGAATTATCAAAGTTGACCAGGTCAATTTTGGATAGTTTCAAGAGTTATGCAATTTAGAGAAGAAAAGAGATTTTAGGGAGGATTTATTAATTAAGACAAATTGGTGGCTAAATTAATAAATAAGTTTAAATAAAGGTTCAAATTATAAATAATTAATTTGATAAAGTATTTAATTAATTAATTAATCAATAGAAAATAATACGGGCCTTGATTTTAAGTCCAACATGGTTATAATTAAATGAGAAATTTCACGGGCCTAAAGCCCATGATAATTTCGACCTAATAGTTGATATTACCTATTATTTTATTGATTTTTTTAATTTAAATAGGTGACCTAATTGAGACTATAAAAGGAATGATAAGTGAGAGTTGAAATCAGAAGATCTATAGAAGAATAGATGATCAAATGATCTAGTTTTGATGCTTTAGTTTTGTATAGACTCTCTCTACAACAAAAGTCATTTTCTAAGCCTCAATATTCTCTTCTCTTATTCTATTTGTATCTATCTCATGTGTTAAAATTGTCCACTATAGTCTAGGTGATTCTAAGGATACTTTGGAAGGCTCTGAAGAAATGTGAAGATCGGTTCAGTTTCTTGGTGATACCCTGCGACAGAAATGATTCAAGGGTTAGAGAAACTGAAGGAAATACTTATTTATTCCACTGCGTATAATGTAATTGTTCTTATCATTATTTATGTTTAAATTCAATTATAGAAACATGTTCTAGGTTTTCTTATATTAATTTGTTTAATATATGATTTACATGAAAATAAATAAGATCCTGTATAAATTTTTCCAACAACTGGCCTCAGAGCCTTTGGTAATATTTATTTTCATACATGAACATGGTAAAAATTGAATAATTTGATGTGTTGAGTAATTGGATGGATTTCGTATTTTTTTTATGAAGCATATTGATTTTTATGTGATTATTAGCAAATTTGGGTTATTTTTTTGTGTTTTCTATGCAATTAATTTTTATAAATATTTTATTTGGTGTAAAACATGGTAAAAATTATTTAGAATACGTTTTTTGGTTGAAAAATTACACAATTTAAAAAAAAAAAATCATATTTTGGGTCGTGGCCATGGCCACTAGGTTTCACTGGTCGCGGCCACCAAGTTTCACTGGCCACGACCTGCGACAATTTTTTTCTTAAAATTTTAATTTTGAATGTAATTTTTAATAGGTCAATACAAAAATATCATATTTTTCTATCATTTAAAAATAACTTTTTTGAAATACGATATTTTGTTGTTTTATATTTAAAAATTAGATATTTTCTACAAAGATACAAATTCAAATTTAAAAATAGGTTACCTAATTAATTTTAAATCTTTTAATATATTAAAATATTATAATTAAGTTATCAGATATTACAAAATTAAGTTATTAGATATTGTAGATATTTTTTTATACTTGATATTTTTTGAAATCTTATATTTGAAAATATTAATATTTGATTATTCTATGGATTTTAATATTTAAATTATTTGAAATTTGAAAATTTGTTGACTATATATTTTTATGGATATTTGAATTTGTTTAACTATTTAAGATATTTTTTCAAAAACAGATAATGATATCTGTTTTAAAAATTTATAATTGGTTATTTTTTTTTAAAAATATAACGTTTTATAAATCAATTAATAAAATATTTTTTTAATAAATGAGATTTAAATTAACTTTTGTTGATTGTTGATAAATCCTATTTAAATTAAATTAATATTTTTCAAATGACCTAAACTAAGTTGATTATTAGTAAATGAAATTTAAATTAACTTTTGTTAATTGTTGATAAATTTCATTTAAATTGACTTATTTATTTTTGCAAAAATTTAATTAATTCAAATTTTGGATAAATTCTAGAAAATTAATTGTGGTATTTTTGTAAATGAAATAAATTGTGGTATTTTTGCATAAATTCTTAGACTTGCTCATATAGTAACATGATTAGGCACATCCAATTGTAACATGTCTGTTTGCACTATATGTGGTATTTTCGCAATTGGACTTAGATGCATATAGTGGCCCATATGTTTGCTTAATATATGGTATTTTTCTAAATAAAACATTCATAAAATTATAGGTTTTACTTGGGCCCATTAGAAAATGTAAAGTTTAAATTTCTCTCTTGTGGGTGGTTCCACTTGTGATGGCCCATTTTCTTTGCATGGCTATAGTGGGCCTAATCATTTAATAACAATTAATAAAACGAAGGTTTAAATTCCTGTCTTTTGGACCTTGTATGGAAGTATGGAGGTCTTAGTAGTGGGAATGACTTAGTGGATCCAACCCTCCTCCATACAAGCCCAATTGTTAAGGCCCATTTGTCTAAGTTGGATTTAATTGTATAGGTTCATTATAATAGTTAAACCTAATATTGATTAGCAACAAATTAATTCTGATTTAATTAAATTTGTTTCAATGTGACACTTTAGAATTAAAAGAAAATCATAGGACTTTGGTTTTAAAAATTTTGATTTTATAATTTTTGGAGAACCATAGTCATTAATTTTTCTAAGATTAAAAATATTGCTTTTAATTAAATAATGAGCTTATTTTAATAATTATATTCGATCTCCACCATTAGTTTAACAAGTTCAATAGCTTAATGGGGCATCGAGACACTTTGATTCGCCCCCCTACGGAAGGTGTTCATTAGTTATTTTGACAATGCTAGATTTCAAAAGAAAAACAATTATAGGTCAAATTCTACTAGACTCATCCCTACGTTGACTATTAGGACTAAATCAATGATTATCGAAACTGTGGGTATAGCTCATAAAAGAAGATATGTTGTTTTCTTTTTTTGATCGAATAGTAGGTTGTTAATAATGATGTCCATTATAAAATGAGTTTACAACTCTATTTAACTAATGATAAATTTTTATTCTCGCCTACCGGGACAACAATATCATAGAATAGTTAAAAACCTAAAGAAATAGAGATATGATTATTTTTGTATTTTTTTCCATATCTTACATATTTATGATATATGTTGTGCTATTTCTTGAAATTAGAGTGAATAAAAGTTTTCTTGAGCAAAAGTGAATGATTTCTATTTTATTGATAATGCGTAGTATTATTATGGCTGTGTCTACTCCCATCCTTTCTCAACTTTCTATGGAGAAACTCACTAGAGAAAACTTCCTCAAGTGAAAGTAGAATATCAACATAGTGTTGATTGGTGACAACGCCAAGTTCTTCATGATCGAGGAACCCCCAGAACTTCCAGCTGACGGAGCTACCAAAAATGTTAGAGATAAATATGAGCGTTGGCAGGTGGCTAATAACAAGGCACGATACTACATGTTGACTAGTATGGTCGACACTCTCAAGACAAAGATGGAGAATGTCGAGACGACCTATGAAATCATTGATCTGCTCCAAGACATGTTTGGGGAAAAGTCTGTGCAGACTCGTTTTGAGGCCACCAAAAAGTATGCCAATGCTCGAATGGCACCGTCTCAGCATGTTCATGATCACCTGATCAAGATGACCAACTACTTTCAGGAAGATGAACTACAGAGAGCAACAATAGATGAGGAGACTCAAGTCGGCTTAATCCTCAATAGTTTCTCTCCAGATTTCCTGGCATTCACCACCAACTATGTGATGATCGAACTCAACTATGATCTAACGCAGATCATTAATGAGCCTCAGACTTTTCAGTCAATCATGGGTGGACCACGTAAGGGAGGAGAAAAGAAGACTATTGTTGCTGCTGCTCCAGCTAAGGCTAAAGCTAACCAAGCTTCGTCTTCGAAAGCTGGAAATAAGAGGAAAGATGGTAAAAACAACAACCCCAGGCCTACAAAGACGAGTGCGCAACCAAGTGCATAGATGCCTAAGGAAAACAAAAAGAAAAACAAGAAAGATAAAGGTAAGTGCTTTCACTACAAAGAGAATAGGCATTGGAAACAAAATTTCCCCAAGTTTCTAGCAACTCAAAACAAAGGTAATGATTATAGTTCATTTATCTCAGAAACATGTGTTTTAGAGAATGATAAATCCATTTGGATTATTGATTCTTGATCTACTAACCATGTTTGTAACTCTTTATAGCTTCTTGAATCGTGGGGAGGAAGTGGACGAAGGCGGCTTAAAGCTTAGAGTTGGAAACAGAGCATTCATTGCAGTCCAAGCTAGAGGAATAGCTTGCCTAAAGTATGGAAATAAATATTTAATTTTGAAAGATGTATTTTTTATTCCGAATTTTAGTAGAAATTTAATTTCAGTTTCCATGTTGCAATTAGAACGATTTGTTATGACTTTCACAAATTTTAATATATCTATTTATTTCAATGGATCACTATTGTGTATAGCATGTTTGGAAAACGGGCTTTATATTATGCGATCTAACGAACCCCTCGCGCTTAATAATGATTTATTCAAAGTAGCTAGACCTAGGACCAATAAACATCAAAAGACCAATAACGATAACATTGCGTCTTTATGGCATTTAAGACTAGGTAACATTGGCGATGATAGAATTCAAAGACTTATAAAGGACAAGCCTTTGAGGGAACTCACCTTAGGTGAATTACCTGTCTGTGAATCTTGTCTAGAAGGCAAACTAACCAAGCGTCCATTCTCTGCAACGGGTGATAGGGCCAAACAACCACTTGGACTTGTTCATTTAGATGTTTGTGGACCTTTGAATGTACAAGCCAGGGGTGGTTTTGAGTATTTCATCACTTTCATTGACGATTACTCTAGATACTCATGTCTTTACCTAATGAATAGGAAATCAGAAACATTTTCAAAGTTTTAGAAATTCCTAGCGATGACTCAGAAATTAGGTAAAACGTTAAAGATCTTGCGATCTGATAAGGGTGGAGAATATTGGGATATGTAGTTCCAAGAACATTTAACTGAACTTGGGATTTTATGACAACTTCCTACCCTGGGTACTCCGCAACAAAATGGTGTAGCGAAATGCCACAACAGAACTTTATTGGGAATGGTTAGATGATTACTTACTCAACTCTACCAACTTTATTTTCGGGACATGCAATTGAAATTGCGAACTACATTCTAAATGTCATACCATCCAAATCAATCCCCAAAACAGCTTTAGAAAGTTGGAATGGTCGTGAACCTACTTTACGTCATTATATAATCTTGGGTGTTCCGCCCACGTCCTGAGGAAAAAGGAAGGAAAGCTAGAACTATGAACCAAAGTTTGCATGTTTGTTGGCTATCATAAAGGCACTTGGAGTGGACTTTTCTATAGTAATTTAGAAAAGAAAGTGTTTACTTCTACGAATGCTACTTTTCTGGAAAATGACTATGTCCAAAGCTTCAAACCATGCAAAAAAATAGTTTTAGAGGAGATGGTTGAAGAATTAAATCCAACCAATTTTCCATCGTCATCAACGAAAGTTGATGATGAAATTCCCACTCTTCATGTCCAATTGCCGCAAGTCGATTTAAATGAAGAAAGTACCACTATTCCTGAGAAACAGTGACAAAGTCTCGTCGTAGTGGGAGGGTTTCTAAGATCCCAGTTCGCTATGGTTTGGATGGTGAAACCAATATGGTTGTTGGTTACAGTATTGATGATGAACCGTTGTCTTTCAAACTGGAAATGGCTAGCCCTGAAAAGCAATTATGACTCGAAGCCATGAAATAGGAAATGGAGTCCATGTACTCAAATTCCTTCTAGGATCTTGTGGAAGCACCTAGTGACTTTAGGGCCATTGGGTGCAAGTGGATCTACAAGATGAAACGAGGTGTTGATGGAAAGATTGAAACTTATAAAGCTCGATTAGTGGCAAAGGGTTATTCTTAAATTGAAGGCGTGGACTATGAGGAAACTCTTAGTCTGGTAGCCATGCTCAAGTCCATTCCCATCCTCCTATCCATAGCAGCTGCTCTCGACTATGAGATCTAGCAAATGGACGTCAATACAATTTTTCTTAATGGGAAGTTTGACGAAGTCATTTATATGGATCAACCAGAAGGATTTAAAGTAGCTGGACAAAAAGGAAAAGTTTGCAAGTTGAATAGGTCTATTTATGGACTTAAACAAGCTTTTCCTTTTTGTCCAGCTATTCAAAATAGACCTATTCATGGATATCAGACTTTCCTGGAACCTTAGGTTTGATGAAATAATCAAAATCTACGACTTTGAACAAAATATTGATGACCCTTGTGTTGACCAACTGAAGCAAATCAAATAGTGGTATTCCAGGTTCTTTATGTAGATGATATCTTACTCATTGGAAACAATGTTAAGAAATTGTTAGAAGTGAAGAATTGTCTGAGCACTCAATTCCAAATGAAGGATTTGGGTGAAGCAAGTTATGTTCTAGGTATCCAAAGGATAGAAAGAATAAACTTTTAGCTCTATCTCAAGATGCTTACATTAATAAAGTGCTTGAACGTTTCTCAATGACAAATTCCATGAAAGGATGTCTCCCATCCCACCATGGAATTCATCTTTCAAAGAAGTAGTCTCCCCATACTCTTGAAGAGGAAGATGCAATGAGAAAAGTTCCTTACGCATCTGTAGTTGGAAGCTTGATGTATGCTATGTTGTACTAGACCATATATCTACTATGCAATGGGATTAGTGAGCAGGTATCAGTCAAACCCAAGACCGAAACATTGGATAGTAGTTAAGCATATCCTAAATTATTTAAGAATAATTAGGGATTATATGTTAGTCTACAAGGGGGTGTTCTAAACTTTGTAGGCTACACCAATTTAGATTTTCAGACTGATGTCGATGACCAAAAGTCTACTTTTGGAATGGTGTTTACTCTTAGGGGTGGAGCTGTGATATGGAGAAACATAAAGCAGTCTACGATCTCAGATTCCACCATGGAGGCTAAGTATATTGCTGCGTCTGAAGCAGCTACAGAAATAATCTGGCTAAAGAAGTTTTATTCAGAACTTGGTGTTATTCCAGATATGGATAAACTACTTATGTTGTTTTGTGACAACACATGTGCGATAGCCAACTCGAAAGAACCTCGAAGTCATAAGAGGAGTAAGTATATAGAAAGGAAGTATCACATAATTCGAGAATATGTGCCCGGAGGAGATGTGAAGGTTATGAAGATTGCATCTGAAGATAATCTTGCAGATCCGTTTTCAAAGACACTACCAGAAGCTACATTTGATAAGCATATCAAGAAAATGGGATTAGTAGAATTAAGGCATTAGTTTCAATTAGTGCAAGTGAGAGTTTGTTGAGGTTTTATGCCCTAATTAAAACTCAATTTATTTGTAATCTCATTTTATTATCAATAAAAGAATAAAAATCATTGTTGAGTTGGTCAATCACTTTGCTCACAGGTTTTATGTTCGTGATTATTTGTTTAATATAAACTTCTATTAAATCTCGAGTATATATCTAATTGTATTTATAGTGATGTAATCACAGTAGAATATAAATATAATTACATGTTCAAAAATAAGTTAGTCCTAAGTTTAGTCAGTACACAAGATTTACACTAACTTGTCAATCTACGATATGATATACTTACACATTGTAGTGTTATGTTCTTTCCAGAACATTAGTAAAGTAGATAAAGTAGAAAATTGTTCTTTCCTAGTGCGCAGCGGAATTTGCGGTAATGGTATACAACAAAAAAAATTCATATAAACAATTTTATATGATGATCTTTTATTATGCTTGGTGACTTTAACTCTGTCTTTGATGTTGAAGATCGAATAGGGGGAAAGGTCATTTCTCCTAAAGAAGTAGAGGATGCTAGGAAATGGCTTGATCTTGGGATTGTGGATGAAATGAAACTGCTGGGTTCTTATTACACTTGGTCGAATAACCAAGATGGTAATAATCGCATCTTTTCCAAATTAGACAGAGTATCCATAAATGAGGATTGGATTGATACGTTTCCTAATGTCAATGCAATAGCAATTTGGGAGGTTGTTTCGGATCACTGTGCCATCATTCTGAAGCATATTTCTGTTCTCAAAAATGGTTTGCGCCCATTCCGATTTTTCAACATGTGGACTAGTCATCCGCTCTTCAAGCCTACTGTATTGGCTAGCTGGAATAAACCATTATCATCAGAGGGATGTGGTTTACAACAGGTCTTGAGGAAATTACATCGTCTTCAGTTTGTTTTGAAGAGATTTAATTGGAGAGTTGTTGGTAATATTGTTAAGGAGTATGAGGAAAGTAAGGTGTTGTATCAGCAAGCCAAAAACAACTTATTTACTAATCCGAAAAATCTAGTCCTGAGTGAAATAGAGAGAGCTTCTCACCTGGATTTTAAAAAGAAAGAGGCTGCTTATTCTAGTTTTTTGTATCAGCAGAGTAAGGTTGATTGGCTGAGATTAGGTGATGAGAATTCCTCTCTGTTCTATGCCAGTATGAAGAAAAGGAAAGCGCTCAATAGGATTGTGTCCTTTGTAGATGAAAATGGTAGTGTTGAAGTGGATTATCCAAAGGTTATAAGTCATTTTACTCAGCATTTTCAATCTTTTTTAGGAGGAGCTAGTGCAGCAACTGTTTTAGTTGATACCTCAGTAGTACTCTCAGGACCCACTCTATGCATTGAAGACCAAGCTTTCCTGATCAAACCATTCACTTACCAGGAAGTCAAAACAGCTATGTTCAGTATAAAGGCAGTAAAGAGCCCGGGACCGGATGGATTTGGGGCTGGTTTTTATAAGAATTTATGGTCTGTTATAGGGAAAGAAGTGGCTACAGCAGTAACTGAATTTTTTGATCTAGGCTACATTCCAAAGAGGCTGAACAGTACCATTTTAGCTCTCATTCCCAAAGTCACTCATCCCTCTAATGCCTCAGAATATCGCCCAATAGCCTGCTGCAATACTCTATACAAATGCATATCTAAAATGCTTTGTAACAGGTTAATTGCTATCCTTCCCAAGTTGATTAATCAAAACCAAGGTGCTTTTGTTAAGAATAGAAGTATTGCTCACAATATTCTTATTCTTCAAGACCTCCTTAAAGGTTATAATAGGAAAAGAGTGTCTCCTAGGTGCTTAATGAAAATCGATCTTAGCAAAGCCTACGATTCTATTGATTGGGATTTCCTTGAAAATCTGTTAAAGTCTTATAAGTTCCCTGGCAGGTTCATCAAATGGGTTATGGTTTGCTTGAGAGGTTCTTCCTATAGTATACTTATGAATGGTCAGCTTTATGGTGATTTTAAGGGAGGTAAGGGGCTGCGGCAAGGTGACCCTATTTCCCCCCTTCTTTTTGTCCTGGTTATGGATTACCTCACTCGGGCTCTTCATGGGGCTGCTAAAGATAAGTATTTTAGATTTCATCCGCTTTTTAAAACTTTGAACATAACTAATCTCTGTTTTGCGGATGATTTGTTGCTAGTTTGCAAAGCTCATATCAGCTCTATTCAGATTATGTAGCAGGTTTTTAAGTATTTTTCTTCAGCTTCAGGTCTGAGCATTAATCATGGCAAGTCATGCAATTATTTTGGAGGTATTGATTCAGCTGAGAAGGAGAGACTTCTGTGTATTTCTAATATGAGAGAAAGGAAGTTTCCCCTAAAGTATCTAGGAGTGCCTTTGCGGCCTACTAAGTGGAAAGCTATGGATTGCAATCTAATTATTTCGAAAATTAGACAAAGACTTCATGGTTGGGCCAGCCGTAACTTGTCTTACGCTGGGCGTGTGCAGCTAATTCAGTCGGTTTTATTGGGGATTAGGAACTTTTGGATGAGCATATTTCTCCTTCCTCAGAAAGTTATTAAAGAAATAGACTGTTTATGCCGAATTTTCTTATGGGGTGGCAATGGTTTTTGAAGTAAATTTCATCTAGCATCTTGGGATCATGTTTGCAGGCCAAAATCTTATGGTGGTTTAGGATTTAAAGAGGGTGTTCTTTGGAATAAGATTAATCTCGCTAGATATGTATGGGCGATCTCTTCTAAACAGGATAGCTTGTGGGTCAAATGGGTTAATTGCATCTACTTAAAAGGGGTCCGGATATGGGATTATGTTTTGCATCAAGACACTAGCTGGTATTGGAAAAAGCTAGTTAAGGTGAGCAAGTTACTGTCTGAATTTGATATTAATGCTGCTGTTTGTAAGGGGAAATTAAGGCTGAATAAACTTTATCTGCACTCTATTTCTGGTTCCCCTAGCAAAGGTATGAATTATATTTGGTGTAAACTCTCAATGCCTAAACATAGGTTTATTCTTTGGCAAGATTTTCACCAGAAGCTGCTCACCAGAGACCTTTTACATCACTGCAATATACTAGTTATATCTCAAAGTTGCCCGGTTTGTGAAACTGAAATGGAGAGCCATGCTCACCTATTTTTTGACTGTCTGTTTTCCAGGAAAGTGCTTCCGGTAGTGGCAAAATGGTTGGGTAATCTAATGTGGCCTAGGCAGTTCCAGAATTGGTGTTGTTGGCTGGAAGAGCCAAGTAAAGATGTTCTGGCTCGGGTTGTTGCAGCTTCTTTGGCTGCTTCAGTCTACTTTATTTGGAAAAATAGGAACAAATGCTGGGTGGAAAGCTGCTGTTTTTCAGTAGCCCATGTTGCTGATCTTATTAGAATTCAGTTAAGGCTAGAGTTAATAGTCTTTGACGTAGGAGTAAAAATCTGACTTTGAGGGAGAAACTAATGATAAATTTTTTTCTCTAAAATGTAATTGAGGGGGAGTTATATGCTCCGGCCTTTGTTTGTAATTGTTGGTTTATCAATATAATTTCCATTTCTTGATAAAAAAAAAAAAGTATTCTCAACACATGAGACGCTTGATTATTGGCTAAAGAGAAAAGGTTATTGCTTTGTGAAAAAGATGATAGTTTTTCTTCTCTGTAAAAACTTGTCAAGAATTGTTGTTTCTATTTTCTATCATATAGAATATATAGACATAATTACCATAATAATAATAATAAAATCAATCATCTTTTATAATAATAATAATAATAATAATAGACAAATATCTAACATTCAATTTTAAAACCCCTTTTAAAATGTTTTTTAATTAATTAAAAATAAAAATAAAAAACTAATATCTAATCATATCAGATGTGCCACATGCATAGAGCAGTCCAAGCCTGCGTGTGGCCTAGCCCTGAAAAATGAGATTTTTTCTGTGTTTTTATTTTAATCAATTAATAATTAGACATCAAATAAGATATAATAATTTTAAGGAAAAAGATAACAACTTAAATTTAAAAATTCAAATTCAAAATTTCCATTATCATCTTATTATTAATTAAATAAATATAATAATCAAAACCAATTTTGACTATCCATATTTATTTATTCACACTTAAATAAAATAATTGATTAAAATAAATTTACTCTATTTCCACACAATTTCGAAAATTGCACAAATGCAATAATAAATTGTGCAACTTCAATTTTCACATAATTGCACATTTATCCTGAAGAATAAATATTCTCTCAAATAACTCATTCACAGTTTAACACTTGTATCAACTTTTACCTTGATTAGTGTTGATAGAGTCGCCCCGAGGACCTATGGACCAATAATTCTAAGTTCCAATAAATAAAAGATTATTAACCAAAACACTTTGATTCAATAATCATATTTATTATTCTCATGATTATTCCACTATAAATATAAGACTGAACTCTTGAGAATTAAAGATATATATTTACTGAGTACTTTATTGTAACCATACAATGTCCATTGATATAATCATTACATACAAATTAGTCCTCTATTGATGATTCACAATTAAGTGGGAATAAAATTACCGTTTTACCCTTTTAATTATATATTTATTCCTAATGTACCATTGAATTTACTAGTGAAGGTTAATTCATAATTTGATTATGAATTTGACGTCAATAACCTTTTCAGTTCCAAAAGCCAACCCAATAGGGAATCATCATTCAATCTATAAGAAGGTATAGATTCCAAATCTGTTAAGCTATGTCCCCAGCTATATACATCATTGAGTCCCCAAAACAATTGTTCTTAGCCTTATCATTCTGACAAACCGTAACGCATGACTCAAAGGATCAAGTGACATATATAGGAGTTCATAGTAACTTTAGGATTAAGATCAGTTTGTATATGACCATTAGTTGATGTGTTTTATAATACTATGAAATAGTATTTAACCAATTATTATTAAATCACATCTGGTCCAGTTCTACATACTCTCAGTATGCAAAGTACCTCCACTAAAATGTCCTACTGCACTAGTAACCCGGATCTAGGTCACATGTATTCCTAATACTAGTGGAGCGTACTAGCTGTAATTAATCTAAAAATTCCATAACTTTATTTTACAGCGAACTATTTAAGTTCATTATCTCAATCTCGATCCTCTCTTACCAATATGAGATTGAGACCACATAGATGAACTTGGGAATTTTCTAATATTTACTTAATATTATTAACAATAATATAGTACATAAGCTATATATATACAATAATTCATTTCATTTACTTATTTCATTAAAACCTTTGTCTACTACAATTGCTTTAAGGATACAATTCCCAACAATATCCCACTTGCCCTAAAGCGAATGAGGCATTTCCCTTAAGCCCATGCTTCTTACATGACCCTGGAAAGATTTAGTAGATAAAGTCTTTGTGAATGGATCTGCAAGATTATCTTCAGAGGCAATCTTCAAGACAGCAACATCTCCTCGATTGACTATCTCTCGAATCAAGTGATATTTCCTCTCGACGTGCTTTCCCCTCTTGTGACTTCTGGGTTCCTTTGAATTAGCTACTGCCCACTGATATCACAGTACAGAACAAGTGGTTGATCCATACCTGGAACAACTTCCAGATCAATATAGAACTTCTTGAGCCACACAGCCTCTTTAGCTGCTTCACAAGTTGTTATGTATTCGACTTCCATGGTGAAGTCGGCAATACTGGATTGTTTAATACTTCTCCAAACTACAGCACCTCCTCCAAGTGTGAAAACTGATCCATATGTCGACTTTTGACTATCTTCGTCTGATTGAAAATCAGAATCATTATATCCAATAGGGTTCAGGTCTCCACCTGAATACACAAGCATGTAATCTCTAGTATGTCTAAGATACTTGAGAATATTCTTCACTTCTGTCCAATGACTCAATCCAAGATTGGATTGATAACGACTGACTATCCCTACTGCATAATAGATGTCAAGTCTAGTGCATAACATTGCATACATTAGACTGCCTACTGCAGAGGCATATGGATACTGTCTCATGTCCACCTTTTCCTGAGGTGTTTATGGACATTGTTCCTTAGACAATTTAACTCCTGACTGGGTAGGCATAGTGCCCTTTTTGGAGTTTTGCATGCAAAAGCGTTCTAGCACTTTATCAATATAAGTTGCTTGAGACAGTGCCAAAATTTGTTCTTTCGATTTCTATAGATTTGAATTCCCAAAAATATTTGGCTTCTCCCAAATCTTTCATTTGGAATTGCTCATCTAACAATTTCTTTCCTTTTGATAATGTTTCTATGTCATTCCTAATGAGTAGAATATCATCAACGTAAAGAACAAGGAATACCACAATCTTATCTTTGATTTGTTTGTAAACAGAAGGTTCATCAATGCTTTGTTCAAAACCAAATGTTTTGATTATTTCATCAAATCTAAGATTCCAAGATCTCAAAGCTTGTTTAAGTCCATAAATAGACTTAAGAAGCTTGCAAACTTTTTTCTCTTCACCTTTAACTTCAAACCCTTCTAGTTGAGACATGTAAATGGTTTCGTTAAGATAGCCATTCAGAAAAGATGTTTGAACGTCCATTTGCAAAATCTCATAATCCATGCATGCAGCTATGGATAAGAGTAAGCGGATAGATTTTAGCATGGCCACATGTGAAAAAGTTTCTTCATAATCAACTCATTCTCTCTATGTGTATCCCTTTTTCTACTAGCCTTGCTTTGAAAGTCTCTACTTTCCCATCTGCTCCTCTTTTCTTCTTGAATATCCATTTGCAACCAATAGGTTTAACATTCTCAGGTTGATCTTTAAGAGTCCAGACTGAATTGGAATACATCGATTCCATTTCAAGGTCCATGGCGTTTAGCCATTTTTCTTTGGTAGAATCTTCCATTGCATCTCTATAAGTCAATGGAACATCTTTGTTTATGTCAGACACAAGCATCTGAACTTCTTGTTCATAGCGAATTGGTTGTATACAAACCCTCCCACTACGACTCTACTAGCCTAGACTCCACACCTACTAGCCTTTTACTTATATAGTACACAGGGTGTTGTACCCTATTCTCTGATTGCATGCTCAATGATTGCCAAATAGATGAATAGTACTTCAGTAAATATTGGATTCGCTAGGACGGGAGGTTGAGCGAGATGCTCCTTCAAGGCTTGGAAAGCTTCTTCACATTCCTCGGTCCATTGGATCTTCTTGCTGCCCCTCAGTAAGTTAAAGAAAGGGATACACTTGTCTGTCGACTTCGTTATGAACCTAATTAGTGTGGCTACTCTCCCTGTTAATCATTGCACTTCTTTGATTGTGGTAGGTGACTTCATGTCGATAAATTCTTTGATCTTCTCGGGGTTGGCCATGATTCCATGTGAATTGACTATGTATCCGAGAAACTTACCAGAACCAACTCCAAATGAGCACTTGAGAGGATTTAACTTCATGCCATACTTTCTAAGTATTGCAAAGCATTCCTCCAAGTCTCGAACATGCCCTCCAGCTTCTTTGGACTTGACCAATATGTCATCGACATATACCTCCATATTTTTGCCGATCAAGTCTCAGAACATGCCATTCACTAAACACTTGTATGTGGCTCCTGCATTCTTCAAGCCAAATGGCATCAACTTATAACAGTACAATCCCTTGTCTGTCTGAACGCTGGTATGTTCCTCGTCAGGAGGGTGCATACTTATTTGATTATACCAAGAATACGCGTCCATGAATAAGAGTATTTCATGTCCTATTGTTGCATCGACCAGTTGGTCTATTCTTTGTAGTGGGAAGCAGTCTTTGGGGCAGGCCTTGTTCAGATCTGTGAAGTCCACGCATGTTTTCCACTACTCATTTGGTTTTGGGACCAGCAACGAGGTTCGATACCCAATCTGGGTAGTGGGCCTCTCTTTTAAAACTGTTTTCCTTGAGTTGCTTGACCTGTCTTTGTCAAGCAGTCTCTTCTTTTGTTGCACTGGTGGGTAGTTCCTGTCCACATTGAGGACATGGCTTATCACGGATGGAGAAATTCCAACCATGTCCTTATGTGACCAAGCAAAGGCGTCCTGGTTCTTCTTCAAAAATTATACCACCGTGTCTTAATTTCCACCGTTAGCTCCTTCCCAACTTTAATTACTCTAGTCGGGTCCTCCTCATCTAGTAGGACTTTGTCTAGATCTTCAATTGGTCCTACCCCCATGACGTCATCCCTAAAGCAAGGATCAATGTCGTTTCCCTCACTTTGGGAAACTTGCTATAATAACAAATCTTCATTAAAAGGAGCCCCCAGATCTAGTAGAGTGTTTCTTTCAACGTCAATTTCCATGTTGACAACCTCATCGGTTCCTTCCTTCTCTTTGTAGCAGGTTACTACCATGTTGTTTACGCATGGTCCTTTCTTTTCCTTGACCACTAACGCATTATAGCATTCTCATGCCTCCCTTGGGTTACCCTTTACGCATCCTTGCCCTGGGCCTGTGGGGAGCTTCAAAGATAGATGCTAGATAGATATTGTTGCGTGTAACACTATCAGGAAGGGTCTCCCGAGCACTACATTGTAAGGCGATGAGCAATCTACCACCAGGAACTCTGTCATCACTGTCTCGTGCATGGAGGCATCCCCCACCATGACCAGTAGTCTGATTGTTCCTGCTGGTGCTAGACATTCTCCTGTGAACCCATATATCACTTGGGAACACGGTGTCAGGTCCTTGATTGTGAGCTTCATCTTCTCGAGGGGTAATTTGTAGATGATATCTACTAAGCTTCCCATATCCACCAAGCATATCTTCACTCAGGCATTGGCAATTTGAATGGTAAGGACCAGAGGGTCATTGTGGGGGTACCTCACGTGCCTGGCGTCATCCTCAGTAAAAGTGAGAGTTTCACTTTCATACTTTAGATTTTTTGGAGACCACTCTTCGACTGCCATGCACTGGGAAGACTCCCCTACCTCATGTCAGAGGGTCCTTGCATATTGCTCCTGAGCATTGTTACTGTTACCTGCTATGTGGGGCCCCCCACATATGGTATCCAATGTGAAGTCTACAGCCGCTGGCTCTAGTGGTGGACTCCTCTGCCTTCAGAATTCTGGATTCCTACTCGGGGTTTCGGTCTTGACTCGATACCTTGAGAGTTTTCCTGATTAGAGAAGAAACTTTATCTCATCCTTCAATTGTTTGCACTCGTTTATGTCATGCCCATAATCATTATGGAAACGACAAAACTTATTCTTGTCCTTCTTTCCTTCTGAACGCAAGGGTGGTGCCTTTCGGTATGGTACCTCCTGGTATGTTGCCAAGTAAATCTCAATCCTTGATGTAGTCAGGACGGTATAATTAGTGAACCTGGGTTGGTAGGGCTGATGCTTAGGCTATTTGTCGACAGTTGCTGACTTAGCTTTCTTTTCTCCACCCTGCTCGGCACCTGAGGTATTCCTCTTCTTACCGTTGCCCCCACTGCCGCCCTGAGGGTTTGAGCCATTATTATCTGCCTTGACAGTGGTCAGATGGTTTATGCCTTTTTCTTCCTTCATGATAGCATCATCTGGCTTCATGTATTTTTCTGGTCGGTCCAGGAACTCCTGCAAGGTGTTGATGGGGTTCCTGTGTATGCTATCCCACAAGGGACTACGATAAATTATTCCAGCCAAGATGGAAATGAACTTCCCTTCATCTCCTACTGTGGACGCTCAGTTTTCCTCTCTCATGAATCTTTGGATGTAGTCTTTTAGGGATTCATCTTTCCCTTGCTTGATGTCAGCTAGCTGATTGGCATAAACTGGTTGAATTCGTCCGACACTGAAGACCTTGCAAATTTCCTTCCTGAGTTGCTCCCAGGAAGTGATGGATCCAGGTTTGAATTTCCAATACCATTCCTAAGCTGAGTCAGAGAGAGTGGTAGGGAATACCCTACACCTATAATCATGCTCCACATCGAGTAACTCCATCTAATCCTCAAACTTCAAGATGTGTCGTACTAGGTCCTCCTTCCCAGTGTATGTTGAGAGTTTCTGGGTCTTGTATTTCGGTGGTGGTTGAGCAACTTAGATATTAGCACTGAAGAGACTACCACTTCTATGTGCCAGCCCACTATTGGAAGGTTTCTTTGTCAAACCCTAAACATCCATGAAGAGTGCATCTATTTGAGCCTGCACTGCTAGTGGGATTGCTGCTCCAGGTAAGATAGACATCCTTGGTACCCCCTCCTAAGCGTTGGTCCTCCTGTTGATGATCTCCCTCAAATCCTGAGGTTGTGCATCTTTCCCGAGCCTATCGAACACGATATTGGTGTTGTTCATCGATTCCTTTCCCTTGCGAGACTAAGGGTGTAGGGGTGGTAGGTCTATCTTGCCCTTGTCGGTGCGACCCTGCCCCCAAGCCTCTCCTCCTACATGAATTTGAGATTTTGAGCGACCATTTTCATTTCTGTCATGCCTCTCAGATGTTTGGCCCTCATCTCCTGCATTGTTTCGTCTGTCCCCTTGGGAGGGGGCCTTCCGGTTGTTTACACTCCTACTTCAAGATGAAGTGTTATTCATCTTAGTAGTGGAGGAGGCAGTCTTGGACTGTTCCTCCTCAACCTGTGTCTGGGAAAGTGGCTCTGAGAGCGTTCGTGGGGTTCGACTCCTCCCCTGGGACTCCCTGTTACTACTACCTCACATTCCTACTGCTTTGGCCTGGGCCTCCCTCACCGCCTGAGCAGCGGCTTCAGCGTTAGCTTGGGCTAACTGGGTAGCCACCCCAAGGGCCATAGCAGCCTCCTGTGCCTCCGGTAAGTTTCCTGCTCCCCCTGGGCCATCCTCTGGACCTGCTCATCTATCTCCCGTCATTGCCGTTCCATAGTCGCCCTTTGGAGGGCAATTTCTGCAGCAAAGGCCTCCTGCTTTGCCAGAAACTGCGCCATCTACTCTTTGTGAGCATCATGTGGATCTTCTGCATGAGGTTGGTCTCCAACCTCCACCTGAGGTTCGTTAATGGGATTGATGGGATCCTGAATGTTGGAATCCCTGTGAGTCGTCTTCTTTGTCTGGTTGGGTTTTGGAGGCATCGTAAAATTGATGAAAGTGTGTTTCTTGATTTCGTACTCTCAATGAAAGCACCAAAATGTTGACTTGTGAAATTGGCCAACGGTCGTATGTACAATAAATGACTCCTTTTGAATGACATAAATATAATAAAAGATAGAGTACATATATCTTAAACAAACACCATAAATTTTATAGTGGTTCAGCTCTATTCTGATGAACAATAATAACCTAATCCATTTAGATTTTAGTATTGAATCACTCGACAATTACACTGATTAACTAAAGTATTCACTCGTTCTAATTTTCCCAGAATTTCTCCCCAAATGTTCTTCAGATGTCAAAATTCTAGAAAAAGCCTTTTTTTTTCTTGAAATGAGGCCCTGGGTCCTTTATTTATAGTACCCAGGGGCTGTTACATGATCTGTAATACTGGTATCATTGTTTGTTACATGATTATCAGGTAGAGGAGATATGTGTCCACCCCCCATGATGCTGAGATCGTGGGTTTCTCGTTGTTTCTCTAGATCGTGGTAGATAATGCACAGTTGAAACCTCTGGGAAAATGTTAAGTCTTGATTGATCTATGAGACCTAGGTGTTAGGTCTGATGACCCTCTGGGTGCTGGACCTATTAATGCTCTGGGTGCTTGACCTGTGATCTTCTGGGTGTTGGACCTGTTTGATCTCAGTTTGAACGAGTGCAAGTATTTCTCAGTGAAGTGTACTTGGGAGTTTAGGCTGACCACCCTACAAGGAATAGGGTAGGCCGACCACCCAGGTGGTTCTTGAGCATGTCAAACTAACCACCCCGGGGGTAGGGGTCAGGTCGACCACCCCTATGGGCTCTTGGGCATACTAGGGCCGACCACCCTTAAGGGTTGGGGTCAGGTCGACCACCCTTGGGGGGTTCTTGGGCATGCTTAGGCCGACCACCCCTAGGGGTAGGGGTCAGGCTGACTACCTAGGGTCTAGGGCCAGGCCGACCACCCCTAGGGGGTTTAGGCCTGGTCGACTTCCCTATAGGTCATGGACCTATCTTTTTTGTTCGTCGGTATTTTCTCAATACTTCATCGTTTTTCCCTGATTTGTGATGCCACATGTTGCATTATCATTCTCCACGTCATCCTCGTATTTTTGAGGGATAACACATCCGATCTTATCTACTTTGCTAATGTTCTGGAAAGAATATAACACTACGATCTGTAAGTAGATCATATCGTAGATTGGCAAGTTAGTGTAAATCCTGTGCACTGACTAATCTTAGGACTAACTTATATTTAAACATATAATCATATTTATACTCCACTGTGATTACCTCACCATGAATACGATTAGTTATATGCTCGGGATTTAATAGAAGTTTATATTAAACAAATAATCATGAAAATAAAATATGTGAGCAAAGTGATTGACCAAGTCAAAAAATGATTTCTATTCTTTTATTGATAATAAATGAGATTACAAATAAATTGGGTTTTAATTAGGGCATAAAACCCCAACAAACTCCCACTTGCACTAATTTAAAATAATGTCTTAATTCTACTAATCCCATGTCTTTGATATGCTTATCAAATGTAGCTTCTGGTAGTGTCTTTGTAAGCGGATCAGCAAGATTGCCTTTAGGTGCAATCTTCATAACCTCCACATCTCCGCTGGCCACATTTTCTCAAAAAATGTGATACTTCCTTTTTATATGCTTAATCCTCTTGTGACTGCGAGGTTCTTTCGAGTTAGAAATCGCTCCTGTGTTTTCACAAAGCAACATAAGCGGTTTATCCATTTTTGGAATAACACCAAGATCTGAATAGAACTTATTTAGCCATACTATTTCCTTAGTTGCTTCTGACGTAGCTATGTATTCAGCCTCCATGGTGGAATCTTAGATCGCAGAATGCTTTATGCTTTTCCATATCACAGCTCCACCCCCAAGAGTAAGCACCATTCCAGTAGTAGACTTCCTGTCATCGACATCAGTCTGAAAATCTGAATCAGTGTAGCCTATAGGGTTTAGAACACCACCCTTGTAGACTAACATATAATCCCTAGTTTGCCTTAAATACTTCAGGATATGCTTAACTGCTATTCAATGTTCCAGTCCTGGGTTTGACTGATATCTGCTCACTACTCCCACTGCATAGAAGATATCTGGTCTAGTACACAACATAACATACATCAAACTTCTAGCTACAAATGCGTAAGGAACTTTTCTCATTGCATCTTCCTCTTTAAGAGTCTGGGGAGACTGCTTCTTTGAAAGATGAATTCCATGGCGGGACGGTAAACATCCTTTCTTGGAATTTGTCATTGAGAAATGTTCAAACACTTTGTCAATGTAAGATACTTGAAATAGAGCTAAGAGTCTATTCTTTCTATCATAATGTTATGGATACCTAAAACATTACTTGCTTCACCCAAATCCTTCATTTGAATTGAGTGCTCAGCCAATTCTTCACATCTGAAAATTTCATAACATTGTTTCCAATGAGTAAGATATCATCTACATAAAGAACCAGGAATACCACTACTTGATTTGCCTTCAATTGGTAAACACAAGGTTCGTCAATATTTTTTTCAAAGCCATAAGTTTTGATTAGTTCATCAAACCTAAGGTTCCAGAAACGAAAAGCTTGCTTAAGTCCATAAATAGACCCACTCAACTTGCAAACTTTTCTTTCTTGTCCAGCTACTTTAAATCCTTCTAGCTGATCCAAAAAATGACTTCGTCAAGCTTTCCATTAAGAAAAGTTTTCTTGACGTCCATTTTCCAGATCTCATAATCTAGAGTGGATTCCATGGATAGGAGGATGTGAATGGACTTGAGCATGACTACTTGACTAAAAGTTTCTTCATATTCCACGCCTTCTCTATGGTCATAACCCTTTGCCACTAATCGAGCTTTATAATTTTCGATATTTCCATCAACACCTCATTTCTTCTTGTAGATCCACTTGCACCCAATGGCCCTAAAGTCACTAGGTGCTTCCAACAAGATCCCAGACGATATTTGAGTACATGGACTCCACTTCCTGTTTCATGGCTTTGAGCCATAGATCCTTTTCAAGGCTAGCTATTGCCTATTGGAAAGACAACGGATCATCAACACTAGTGTCACCAACTACCATATTGGTTTAACCATCCAATCCATATTGAACTGGGTTCCTAGAAACCCTCCCACTATGACGAGGCTCCGTGATTGTTTGCTTAAGAACAATGGTACTTTCTTCATTTAAATCGAATTGCGTGAGTTGGACATGAAGAGTGGGAATTTTATCATCAATTTGCGTTGAAGATGATGGAATATTATTTGGAGTCAATTATTTAATCATCTCCTCTAAAACTACTTTGCTGTGTGGCTTAAAGTTTTGGACATAGTCATTTTCCAGAAAAGTAGCATTCATAGAAGTAAACACTTTCTTTTCTGAATGACTATAGTAAAGTCCGCCCCGAGTACCTTTACAAAAGCCAACAAGCATGCAAACTTCAATTTGCGATTCTAGCTTTCCCTCCTTTTTCCTCAAAACGTGGGCGGGACACCCCCAGATTCTATAATGGCAAAAACTAGGTTCACAGCCATTCAAGTGTTCTAAAGGTGTTTTGGGGATTGATTTAGACGGCACGACATTGAGAATATCGTTCGCGGTTTCAATTGCATGTCCCCAGAACGAAGTTGGTAGAGTTGAGTAACTAAGCATGGAACTAATCATTTCCAATAAAGTTCTGTTCCGGCGTTCCGCTACACCATTTTGTTGCAGAGTACCTGGGGTGGTAAGTTGTGATAAAATCCCAAGTTCAGTTAAATGATCTTGGAACTGAATATCCAAATATTCTCCTCCCCTATCAAATCGCAAGATCTTTAACATTTTACCTAATTGGTTCTAAGCCATAGCTAAGAATTCCTGAAACTTTGAAAATGTTTATGATTTCCTATGCATTAGGTAAAGACATGAGTATCTAGAGTAATCGTCATTGAAAGTGATCAAATACTCAAAACCACCCCTGTCTTGTACATTCAAAGGTCCACAAACATCTGAATGCACAAGTCCAATTGGTTCTTTGACCATATCACCCTTTGCAGAGAATGGACGCTTGGTCAGGTTTCCTTCTAGACAAGAATCACAGACAGGTAATTCACCTAATGTGAGTTCCCTCAAAGTCCCGTCCTTTATAAGTCTTTGAATTCTATCATAGCCAATGTGACCTAGTCTCAAATGCCATAAATACGTCATGTTGTCGTTATTGGTCTTTTGACGTTTATTGGTCCTAGGTTTAGCTACTTTGAATAAATCATTGTTAAGAGCGAGGGGTTCGTTAGGTCGTAGAATATAAAGCTCGTTTTCCAAACATTCAATACACAATTGTGATCCATTGAAAGAAATAGATATATTAGAACTTGTGAAAGTCATAACAAATTGTTCTAATTGCAACATGGAAATTAAAATTAAATTTCTACTAAAATCCGGAACAAAAATTACATCATTTAAAATTAAAAATTTATTTCCGAACTTCAGACGAGCTCTTCCTCTAGCTTGGACCGCAACGAACGCTCTGTTCCCAACTCTAAGCTTTAAGTTGCCTTCGTCCACTTCCTCCCATGATTCAAGAAGTTGTAAAGAATTACAAACATGGATGGTAGATCTTGAATCAATAATCCAAACGAATTTATCATTCTCTAAAACACATGCTTCTGAGATAAATGAACTATAATCATTACCTTTGTTTTTCGCTACTAGAAACTTGGGGCAATCTCGTTTCCAATGCCCCTTCTCTTTGCAGTGAAAGCACTTATCTTTTCCTTTCTTGTTTGTCTTGTTTATCCCCTTGGGCGTCTATGCACTAGGTTGTGCACTCGTCTTTGAAACCTTTGCAGGCTTGGGGTTGTTGTTTTGTCCATCTTTCCTCTTGTTTCCAGCTTTCAAAGACGAAGTTGAGTTAGCTTTAGCCTTAGCTGGATCAGCAACAACATTAGTAGTCTTAATTTCTCCTTCCTTACTCGATCCACCCATGAGAGACTCAAAAGTCTGAAGCTTGTTCATGAGCTGCGTCAGACCATAGTTGAGTTTATTCAACACATAGTTGGTGGTGAATGACATGAAAGCTAGAGAGAGACTGTTGAGGATTAAGCCCACTTGTGTTTCCTCATCTATTGTTGCTCCATGCAGTTCACCTTCCTGAAAGTAGTTTGTCATTTTGATTAGATGATCATGAACATGTTGAGAAAGTTCCATCCAAGCATTGGCATATTTCTTGGTGGCCTCGAAACGAGTCTGCGCTGACTTGGCACCAAACATGTCTTGGAGTTGATCCATGATTTCGTAGGCCATCTCGACATTCTCCATCTTTGTCTTGAGAGTGTCGACCATACTAGTCAACATGTAGTACTGCGTCTTGTTGTTAGCCGCCTACCAACGCTCATACTTATCCCTCACAGATTTGGTAGCTCTTTTAGCTGGAACTTCTGGGGATTCCTCAGTCATGAAGAACTTGGAGTTGTCACCAATCAACACAATGTTGATGTTTTGCTTCCATTTAAGGAAGTTTTCTCCAGTGGGTTTCTCTATCGAAAGTTGAGAAAGTGTGAGAGTAGACACGACCATAATGATACTACAAATTTTCAATAAAATATAAATCAATCATTTTTGTTCAATAAAACTTCTATTCACTCTAATTTCAAGAAATAGTACAACATATACCAAAATATGTAAGATATGAAAAAATACCAAAAACAATCATATCTCTATTTCTTTAGGTTTTTAACTAATCTATGATATCATTGTCCCAGTTGGCGAGTGTCAAAAATACCATTAGTTAAATAAAATTGTAAACTTATTTAATAATGGATACCATTATTAACAACCTACTATTCGATCAAAATAAGAAAACAAAATCTCTTATTTTATGAGCTAGACCCACAGTTTCGATAATAAATAGATTTAGGGTGAGTCTAGTAGAATTTGACCTATAATAATCTATCTTTCAAAATCTAACCTTGTCAAAATAACTAATGAACACCTTCCGTAGGGTACCGAATCAAAGCATCTCGAGGCCCCATTAAGCTATTGACCTTGTTAAACCAACGATGGAGATCGAATATTATTCGTATAAAATAAGCTCATTATAAAATAGTATTTTTATTATTAATTTTCGAAAATTAATGACTATGGTTCTCCAAAAAATTGAAAAGATTAAATTTTTAAAACCAAGTCCTATAATTTCCTATTAATTCTAAAGTGTCGCATTGAAACAAATTCAATTAATTTAGAATGTTGCTAAACAATATTTAGGTTTAACTAATATAATGAACCTATACAATTAAGTCCAACTTAGGTAAATGGGCCTTAACAATTGGACTTGTATGAAGGAGGGTTGGGTCCAGTATGTCGTTCCTACTACTAAGCCCCCCTTACTTCCATACAAGGTCCAAAAGACAAGAATTTAAACCTTCGTTTTATTAATTGTTATTAATTGATTAGGCCCACTATAGTCATGTAAAACAAATGAGCCTTCACAAGTGGAATCACCCACAATAGAGGAATTTAAACTCTACATTTTCTAATGGGCCCAAATAAAACCTATCATTTTATGAATATTTTATTTGGAAAAAATCCATACATCTAGCAAACATATGGGCCACTATATGCATCTAAGCCCAATTGCAAAAATACCACATATAGTGCAAACAAACATGTTATAATTTGATGGGCCTAATCATGTTACTATATGAGCAAGTCTATGAATTTATGCAAAAATACCACAATTTATTTCATTTGCAAAAATACCACAATTAAATATCTAGAATTTAACGAAAATTCGAATTAATTAAATTTTTACAAAAAATAAGTCAATTTAAATAAAATTTATCAACAATTAAAAAAAGTTAATTTAAATTTTATTTATCAACATTCAACTTGGTTTAGGTTAATTTAAAAAAATATTAATTTAATTTAAATATGATTTATCAACAATTAACCAAAATTAATTTAAATCTTATTTATTAAAAATATTTTATTAATTGGTTTGAAAAACGTAATATTTTTAAAAATCTAGCCAGTTATAAATTAATAGAACAAATATCATCTATTGTTTATGAAAAATATATTAAACAGTTAAACAAATTCAAATATCTAGTTAACAAAATTTTCAAATTTTAAATAATTTAAATATTAAAATCTATAGAATAATCAAATATTATTATTTTCAAATATCATATTTAAAAAAATATCAAGTATTAAAAAATATTTTTAAATATCGCATAACTTAATTCGAATATTTTAATATATTAAAATATTTAAAATTAATTAGTTAGCCTATTTTTAAAGTTGAATTTGAATCTTTGTAGAAAATATCTATTTTTAAAAGATCAAACAAAAAAAAATGTCATATTTAAAAAATGATATTTTTAAATAATAAAAAATATCTTATATTTTTGTATTAACCTATTAAAAATACATTAAAAAAAATTAAGAAAAAAAATTAACGCAGGTCGTGGCCAATGAAAGTGGGCGGCTGCAGCCACAGGACGATTTTGGGCATTTTTTGTGCACTGGCCACGGCCAGAGGTTTATGGTGGCCGCGACCACTAGCTGTTGTTACCCAGGCCATGACCAGTGCCCGAGAAAAAAAATTGATAAAATTTGTGCAATTTTTCAAGCCAAAAACATTTTCTAAATAATTTTTACCATGATTTACATCAACTAAAGCATTTATATAAAAATTATTTGCAAGGAAAACACAACAAATAACCCAAATATGCTAATAATCACATAAAATTCAATATGCATCATCGGAATGCCTCAGATATGTTTCACTATCGGAATAACATATGGGAGAGAACCAAGATATAGTTCTCTTAAAGGACCATCCTTTGTTAGTTTGTTAATTCTGTCTAGACCAATATGTCCCAATCTCAAATGGCACGGATATGTTTCACTATCAGAATATGTCTTTTGTCTTTTAATAGATCTATGTTTTGCAGTTTTAAATAATTCAGAATTATAAACGTGCTCGATTTTGGACTTTAACTTGTAAAGTCCACCTTCAGACTTTGCAGAACAAATGTCAAAACCGTATTTCGAAATAACAATCGAATTATTATTAAAAGAAACATTAAAACCTTGTTCATGCAATTTTGATAAGGAAATTAAATTTCTAGTAAATCCGAGAATAAATTAAACATTGTCCAACACAATAAATTTATTATTATCAAAATCTAGGCGAGCTTTTCCAACTTCAGCTGCCGAGATCTCTTGTCCACTTCCAACTCTCATGGTCACCTCTCCATGAGCCAACTTCCTTGAAGTACTAAGAATCTACGAAGGAAAACAAACATGGTTGGTGGCTCCTGAATCAACTATCCAAGATGAAAAAATCACCTTCCACTAAACAAGATTCTAAACCAAGTAAATCAAATTTACCCTTCTTATGGTCTTTCAGTTCAACCAGGTACTTAGGAAAATTCCTTTTCCAATGACTGTCAACTCCACAATGAAAGCATGCTCCTTTCGGTGCCTTCTTTTTGGAGTTCTTTACAAAATTATTCTTCTTGGAAGATTTGTTGGTCTTCTCTAGTTGTTTGTCCTTTCCTTGGCCACCCTTCCTCTTCTTTGAATTACCATTTGAAGTGGAAGGCTTGGTTTTAACAACATTTTCCTCCTCAATCTTAGTGGAACTTTTGTTTAGAGACTCAAAAGTTTGCAACTCATTCAGCAGTTGGGTCATATTGTACTCTCACTTGTTCATAACATAGTTGGTAGTGAATGTCGCAAAAGCTAGTGTGAGAGATTCAAGTATCACTGTTGACCCTGATTTTGGCCAACTGACACGGAGTCAAAATACGCTTGACGTGGAACGATACGTTGAAATGAATGTAATGACGAAAATAATAAGAACACAAGATTTTATAGTGGTTCGGCCCCAGGATCTTGTAATAACCTACGTCCACTTAGACTGTTATTGATATAAGATCAAAATGGGTGATCAAAGAACTAGGGTTCAATGAGTTTGACCAACCTCTGAAGAACAAGACAATATCTCAAATAGAATCTCTCTAGTCTCCAATAATTCGAAAGCCAAAAGTCCCTTCTTTGAGCTATCTTTCTCTATTTATAGGCTCAAGGGGGATTACATGAATTTGTTATAGATATTCTTTCCTAAATAATCGGATACTCAGGAGATTGTGGGAGTCAATTTCGGGATTTACAAAGATCTTTATAGAAACATCATGAAGCATGCGGAACCTGCGACCATGCTGGTCGTAGGTAAGCTTTGGCTGCCTACCGCTTATAATTTGTCTTCTGGTCAATATCCTAGCAGAGTTCCTCCAAGTGTCAGCCATGTGTCCAAGAATCACTTGCCACATCATCCATGCCAGTTTTTTGGGTAACATTTGCCCCCCAAGTTTATTTATTACGAGCAATAAATAAACTTTTGAGGAAGCGACCCTTCGGTGACCCTGCCATACCTGTCAGAACCCTTCGTGTGTTCTTGGAAGTAACAACCTACTCTTGTCTAATCACGACTTTTTGCTTCCCCAGTAATATTTCGACGGCTATCTCGTTTCCCCATACTTCGAAAAAAGGGGAAGCTGATGATTACTCCCTTTTAATGCCACAGACAAATATATATATATGGCATCTCTGAAGTTCTCCTTTTCTTTTTACACACGCCATTACTCTTTCAAGAAACCCTAAAACTAGAGCTTCCATTTTCTTTTGGAGACCATCCTTCTATGTTTTCAAGATTCGGCCCGAGAGTTCCCCGATCTCCGAAAACTCTTACCAACCTCTACGATCTTCTTCCTGGTAAGTCTTGGAACCTTTATGTTTCATATTTTTGTAATGCATGTTTTTGTACGTTGACTGTTGAGTTCATCTATTTCTGGGTTAAGATGCTTGTCGGTAGAATGTCTTGTGGGTGAAAAAAGTTACGAGTTAGCTTGATAGTCGAGATCATACTTTTTAGGACGTAAAACCGAAGTAAAAGTTCAATTTTTATGCCAGCCGAAAAAATAGGTTTTTTCCCACCCTAAGAGGAGTTGAAAAAGCTTTTACAAAAAAAATTTACTTTCACCTTTTGATCCATTTTTCAAACTGTTCGCGTGGAAAATTTTAACCTTTTGTTAGAATGCTGCTGTATAAAAGCTTAACTTTTATACTAGACCAGCATTATTCTAAAAATTCTTAAAAATTCTCTATCCTCACCTCCCCATTCTTCTGTTTGCAGACTTTAATGCTAGATTTGTGGGGAGGTGAAAGGCCCATCGACGACGATCTTCTTGCCCAGCTGCTCGAAGGCGAAGAACAACCGACCGACCGAGTTCACGAAATCCCATTTTCACGATCTTCTTCTAGACCTCGTCCATTACCTCCTCAAATGGCTCGTTCTAAGTCTTTAGGCAAGAAAAGACCTGACTCCGAAGATAGCCCAAACTCTCCTGCCCAGCCTGATTCTCAGGCTAGGGTTCCCTCGACCAGTGGTCGAGAAAATGCCGCCTTAGACCCTAGTATCCAAGTCAGGGCTCGCCCTCGCCATCAAAACCTTCCTGATGTCGAGTGGTATCTCTCCCCGACCAGCCAAGTGTCTCCTCGGATGCTTGCCAACTACCGCAGGAAGTATCCTCTCACAGGGGTTAATCTCAAAATTCCAGCTGCAGACCAAAGGGCTAACCTTCCCGGGGGTGTATACAGTGCCTGGTCTAGATATCATATAGAGGCGGGGGCTATCCTCCCTCTACATCCTTTTTATTAGGGGGTGGCCAACTATTTTGGTGTCGCCCCCTTTCAAATTACTCCGAACGGATATAGAATGCTGGTCGCACTTTATATCCTGTACAAACTCAAAAAATGGCCAGAACCTACCCCCCACGAGGTCAATTTCCTTTTTGACCTCAAGTCCAACCCTCAACAGTATGGGACGGGCTTCTTTCATCTTTGTGACCAGGAGACGAGCCGGACGTTCCTGAATGACACCATGCACATATCCAACGTGGGGCAGTACAGTAAGGAGTACTTCCTCACGTCGGACATGACCACCAACAATATGGCCTTTGCTCGAGGAGGTAAGTGCTGTTTTTACTGGTCGATACTTTTCATCAGCGAATTTTCCTTCATTTTTCTTAAGGTACACTTTGCCTTTCAGGACCATGGCTACGTCCGACACCAACACCAGACATGGTGTTGAGGCCCACCGCACTGGCTAGGATGACAGACACAGAAAAAAGTGTCAAGTCCCTGGTCACTGATGAAAATCTGAGGCTATCCGGCGTCCTGGCTCCTCGCCATGAAACAAGAGGACCTGTGGTAGCAGATGCCACAGCCGAGGGGGATCCCGAGCAGCAACCCCCAGCGTCCCCTCCTCAAAGGAGGCCGACGGGGGTTTGCAATCAGGGAACCCACGGGCAATCCTTCCGCAGAAAGGCCTTCTGCACCCCAAGGCAAGGGGAAACAAAAGGCAACAGAGTCTGTTGTGGACATTGGTGAATCCTCCAATGAAAACGGTACAGTTATTTCACTTTTAAATAGCTTGCCAATTCCCTGTCACTTGTTTAATGGGGAGGGCAACTTTACGTATACTCCAAATCTAGGGCCATACTTCTTCGTGCCAGATAGTGAGTGTGTGACTAATAGAGTCAATAGTATAACGACTAGTAGTTGTAGCTCGGGTATTAAACTTTGTGACCTCTTTTCTGTTTTATCAAGAGTTTTCATCCGCCTTTATCTTATCATTTGCATATGTTTATTTGTATGCAGATATGGCCGCTCCCAACGTCTTCGATTTGTACCAGACTAAGGAGGAGATAGAAGTCCCTCTGGTTTGGCGAAAGACGTCCAGGAGGCACAACGGCTAATCGAGCCAAGGACCTCCTGCCAAGAAGGGTCGAACAGAAGATCCTTCCAAGGACGTGCCGACTGGGCAAGCTTCTGCCCAGCCTTCGATTCCTGTTGAGAAGGGAACCCCGCCTGCTACGACGAATCCTCCACCTGCAGCCGCTAAAGAAAAATCCCAGCCGGCCGAAGCTCCAGGGGCCAAACTTTCAAACCGCACCTTGCGAGCAGCCAAGGACCGCCTTGCACACATTGTAAGGTATGATCACTGCAAGGATGCAATGGCTGAGGTAGAGAATATGGGGGTCGACCAAATTCTGAACAGGGCCCTAAACGAAATTGCTAGTGTAAGCATTTCTTATCTCTTTAGCTTTCATTTTTTCTTCCTTGCAACAGACTCTAACTTTATCCTTTATCCACAGGCCTTGCTGACTACAACTGCTGCTCGTACCCATGCCCAAGCTACCATCGACCAGGCTCGGGCAAAGGCCATCGAGAGGTATCAGGTGAAAGCTGCTGAGGAGCTTCAGGCTGCAGAATCCAGGCATGTTGGGGAGTTGGAGGTGGTCACCCAGCAGAAGGATGCTGCGGTGGAAAAGCTGGCAGAGGCTGAAGCATCCAAGGCAGCCTTGAGGAAGCAGAGGGATGAGTACCAGGATTCTAGTCAAGTCCAATATCGCGAATGCAAGAGACTCAAAGAGGAGCTTCTTGCCAAGGACAAGGCCATAGTTGTTCTTGAGAGCCAAATAGAGTAGCTGAAGCTTACCAATGCCAAAGATCTGGAAAGGTACAAGAATGCGACGCTTCGGTGTTTTTACGATTTCTGGAAACACAACTGGGGTGCCAACTTTGACTACCTTCCAGAAGATGCCAGGAATGCTGAGCTGGCCCACTGCACTGCTTGATTGGCTGAAGAAGAGGAAAGAGCAAGGATCCCTGCTTCCCCAAGCATTGCTAGCGCAGAGGAAGGAGGAGCTGTTGAGGATACGACCAATCAAAATGTTGACAAAGACCCTCCTGCTCCTAATGGTTCTTGAACTTTTTATTTTTCTTTCTTTAATTACACGACCCACGGGTCGTGATGTAAAGACTATATATTTTTTTAAATTTGCTGCATGGGCAGCAAACTTTCCTTTTATTTGAACAATTACATCCAAGCGGTGATGCTTGCAGTGTAAAAGACTACATTATAATGTTATAATATTTTCATTTACTATAACATCTGTCTGTATGACCAAACTTAGCATAGTACTTTGGTTTGATTTAACAAAATATAAATTTTGAAAAATACTCTAAGTACCATAGCATGCTTTCACTTATTTTGTTCATGTGTTTACATACCTTTTGGTATGCTTTGCTATCGATGTACCTTATATGCCCCCCAAGTGATCGAAGAGCTTTAGGTCCTTGGTCACTTGCCTTGACCATGACCTGTTCGAACATTTCTGCTCGGTAGGAAACGTAACACTTATAATACAGCAAAACACCACACGTAATGAACAAATACTTGTAAATATAAATTCACAAAGGTTGGCAAGAATGACTGGCTGCGCACAGTCCCTTATAATCTCGTATTAAAAATGGACTAAACATGTCTTTACGAGTGATCCTAAAAAAGGATCTTACATTTATAAGCGATTTGCCATACATCGTGGCTAACCCTTTTTCCAAAACTTGTAAAAAGTAAAATTTAATACAAGCCAGTCCTTTAAAAAGGACTGTTCATTGATAATACTTGCGCAGGTGTTCTCCATTCCAATAACGTGGAACGAGATCTCCGTTTAGGCATGCAAGTTTGTAGGTGCCCGGGTGAAGGACTTCTTCAATCTGGTAAGGTCCTTCCTAATTATGTCCGAGTACTCCAGCAGTGGGGTCGCGGGTATTCAAGAAAACTCGTCGTAGCACCAAGTCACCGACGTTGAATTTCCTTTCTTTTACTTTCGAGTTAAAGTACCGGGCGACCTTTTGCTGGTACGCAGCAACTCGGAGCTGGGCTTTCTCTCGTATTTCATCAATTGAGTCTAGGGACTCCATCATTAGCTGGCTATTTTGGCCCTGGTCGTATGTAATTCGTCGATGTGAGGGGGGATCTAACTCGACAGGTAACATGGCTTCATATCCGTAGGCTAAGGAAAACGGGGTATGACCTGTCGCTGTTCGGTGAGAAGTTCTATACGACTAGAGGACTTCAGGCAGTTGTTTTGGCCATGCTCCCTTGGAGTCTTCAAGCCTTTTCTTCATGGTGTCCTTAAGCGTTTTATTTACTGCTTCGACTTGCCCGTTCACTTGTGGATGCGCAACTGAAGAAAAGCTTTTGATAATCCCGTGTCTTTCGCAGAAGTCAGTGAATAAGTCACTATCAAATTGGGTTCCGTTATCTGAAATAATCTTCCGAGGCAAACCATAGCGGCAAACAATGTTCTTGATGAAAAAATCAAGAACTTTCTTAGTCGTTATGGTA
Organism: Humulus lupulus; assembly: GCF_963169125.1. Lineage (NCBI taxonomy): Eukaryota > Viridiplantae > Streptophyta > Magnoliopsida > Rosales > Cannabaceae > Humulus > Humulus lupulus. The sequence continues at coordinate 152,450,635 of NC_084798.1, read as the reverse complement.
GCGAGTGGTTCAGCTTCGGCCCATTTGGTAAAGTAGTCGACTGCCACAACTGCGTACTTCACTCCGCCCTTTCCCGTTGGCAGGGATCCAATCAAGTCTATCCCCAATACTGCAAAAGGCCACGGACTCTGCATATGTTTCAACTCGTTTGGGGCTGCTCGTGGAATTTTTGAAAACCTTTGACATTTATCACATTTTCGCACAAACTCCACCGAATCTTCGTTCATGGTCGGCCAGAAATAACCTTGCCTTAGAATCTTTTTTGCCAAACTTTGCCCCCCAGCGTGATCCCCGTAGAAGCCTTCATGTACCTCTTTCATGAGCTCCTTAGCTTTTTCTGGTGTAATGCACCTGAGCAGTGGCATGGAGTATCCTCTTCGGTACATAACACCATCGACCAGTATGTACCTAGCAGCCTGCCTTTGTAGGGTTCTGGCCTTGTTTCTATCTGTTGGCAGTACACCATTTGCTAGATACTCCAAGTAAGGCGCCATCCATGTGTCTTCTACCCGGATTTCCATACTGGCTCCAATTGCTTGTATGCTTGGCTCACTCAACCTTTCTACTGGCACAATGTTCAAAGTGTCAGCATCTTTTTCGCTTGCGAGTTTGGCTAAGGCATCTGCATTCGAATTCTGATCCCGCGGTATTTGCTGGAGGGTATACTTCGTGAACTGGGCTAGCAGGTCTTTGGTTTTATTCAAGTAGGCCACCATCTTTAGGCCTCGTGCTTGATATTCCCCAAGAACTTGATTCACTACCAGCTGTGAATCACTGTAAATATCAAGCGTCTTTATGCTCATGTCTTTCGCCATTCTCAACCCAGCGAGGAGTGCTTCATATTCGACTTCATTATTTGACGCGGTGAAGTCGAACCTAATGGCGCAATGAAATCGATGCCCTTCTGGTGTTATCAATATAACACCCGCTCCTGCGTGAGATTCGTTGGATGACCCATCCGTGAATAACTTCCACGAAGGAGCTTCATCTTCAGGCTCAGGCGCCCTAGGCTATTCGCATTGCTCGCTGTCTGGGAGTTCGGTGAAATCTGCAACAAGATCAGCCAAGACTTGTCCCTTTACTGCTGCTCGCGGTGAATACGTGGTATCGAACTATCCTAGTTCGACTGCCTATTTTAATAGGCGCCCAGCCGCTTCTGTTTTTTGGAGGATTTGCCGAAGGGGCTGGTCAGTTAAAACCGTGATAGAGTGGGCTTGAAAGTAAGGACGTAGCTTCCTTGAGGCCAAGATTAAACAGTATGCTACCTTTCGATGGGAGGATACCTCAATTCTGATCCGATCAGCCTCTTGCTTACATAGTAAATCGCTTTTTGTACGCCCTCTTCCTCTCGTACTAGTACCGCACTAGCAGCAACTTCAGCGATTGCCAGGTAAATGAACAAAGTTTCTCCTTCGATCGGCTTTGATAAAATGGGAGGCTGTGCCATATGGGCCTTTAAGGCCTGAAAATCTTGCTCGCAGTCTCTTGTCCACTCAAATTTCTTATTGCCCCTAAGTAGATTGCAAAAAGGGACGCATTTGTCTATTGATTTTGAAATAAATCTACTTAGGGCTGCAATCCTCCCGGTTAAACTTTGTACATCTTTGATCTTTTCTGGCGATTTCATGTCGATCAGGGCCTTTATCTTGTCGGGGTTGGCCTCGATTCCTCTTGAATTTACAATGAACCCCAAAAACTTCCCTGATCCAACTCCGAAGGAACATTTAAGAGGATTTAGTTTCATCCAGTACTTGTTCAATACATCAAAACATTCTTGTAAATCCCTTATATGTCCTTTTGCCCTCTTAGAATTTACCAGCATGTCGTCCACGTATACCTCCATGTTTACCCCGATCAATTCTTTAAACATGTGGTTAACTAACCGCTGGTAAGTCGCACCTGCGTTTTTCAGTCCGAAGGGCATTACTTTATAACACTACAAGCCCGTATCGGTCCGAAAGCTAGTGTGATCTTCGTCGGGGGGATGCATGCTAATATGATTGTAGCCTGAATATGCATCCATGAAGGAGAGGATTTCGTGTCCTGCAACAGCATCGACCAACTGGTCGATTCTTGGGAGTGGGAAGCAGTCCTTTGGGCAGGCTTTATTGAGGTCTGTAAAATCCACACAGGTTGGCCATTTTCCGTTAGGCTTGGGAGCCAGCACTGGATTGGAGACCCACGATGGATAAAATGCCACCCTGATGAACCCATTCTCCTTTAACCTCTCAACTTCTTCTTTTAAGGCTCTCGATTGATCTTTATCGAGCAGCCTTCTTTTTTGTTGTACGGGCGGATAAGTCTCGTCTATGTTCAGGACATGGCTGATAATTGCAGGGTCTATCCCAGTCATGGCTTTGTGTGACCAGGCAAAGACTTCCTGGTTCTTCTTCAGAAATTCCACCAGTGCATGCTTCGTGGTTTGTTCCAGGTTTTTCCCGACTTCACGACTCTGGTCGGGTCTTTTTCGTCAAGTTGGACCTCTTCCAGGTCCTCGATGGTTCCTACGTTTTCTTCAAAATCCCCAAAGCGAGGATCTAAATCTCTATCCTCACTTTGGGCAACACCCTATTTGGTGACCTCATCACCGGATTGGGCTTGTGTATCAATTGCCATTTTCAACCTATCTGGGGGAGTGCTCTTTGATGTTCCCTTTTTCGCCTTCATGACTGAGGCGTTGTAGCACTCTCTGGCTTCCCTCTGGTTTCCCAACATGCGTCCTACCCCAGCGTCTGTGGGGAATTTCATGGCTAAGTGCCACATAGAGGTGACGGCCCGTAGGTCAACCAGTATAGGCCTTCCAATGACGGCATTGTACGCCGAAGGACAATCGACTACTATAAAAGTAGCGAGTAATGTCCTGGTAGCAGGCGCTGTACCTGCTGTCACCGATAGTCTGATTGATCCTGCAGGGGCGAGTCCCTCACCGGAGAAGCCGTATATTGTCCAGTTGCAGGGCTCCAGGTCTTTAATGGAAAACTACATGCATTCCAGCGAAGACTTATACAGGATATTTACCGAACTTCCTGTATCGACCAACACTCTCTTCACCATCATGTTGGCCATTTGGATATCCATGACCAGCGGATCGGAATGTGGGAACCGGGCATGCTGGGCATTGCTATCAGAGAAGGTTATCTCACCTTCTTCTGATTGAGCCTTTTTTGGCGCGCGGTCCTCCACAGTCATCATCTCGATGTCCTGGTCGTGGCGCAGAGTCCGAGCGTATCGTTGGCGTGTGGGCGCTTGCTCGTTGCCACCCAGAGCTTCTCGTTGGGAATTCCCCGAGGCCCGTACATATCTTCTCAAGTGTCCTTGTCTGATAAGGAACTCGATCTCATCCTTCAACTGGTTGCATTCATTTGTGTCATGTCTGTAGTCGTTATGATAACGACAGAACTTGGTAGTGTCTCTTTTCGAAATATCCTTCCGAATGGAGGCAGGCTTCTTATAAGGCACACTGGAACTCATGGCCTGATAAACCTCTCCCTGAGACTCAACTAGGGTAGTGTAGTTAGTGAACCGAGGTTCATAACGATTACCCTTGGTTCGTTTATTGTCAGAGGTGGAAGGCTCATTGTGTGTCCGTTTTCCACCATTCTTGCCATTGCTGCTACCGTTGCCGTTGCCGTTAGGCTTAGACCCATTGGCGACTTTGGTGGGCTCGGAAGCCTTCTTATCCTTGCTTGGAGGCTTTCCATCGTCGGCAATGGCATCTTCGAGCTTGATGTAACGATTAGCCCGGCCCAAGAATTCCTGGGTAGTTCTGACCGTATGTTTTCGGAGGCTTTTCCAGAGAGGGGTGCGTCGCCTAACCCTTGCGGTTATGGCCATCATTTTGCCTTCGTTCCCCACCATTTTTGCTCCAGCTGCTGCTCGCATAAAGTGCTGGATGTAGTCCTTCAGTGGTTCTCCATCCTGCTGGTGTATTTCAACCAGCTGGTTTGCCTCGGTCGAATGCACTCGACCTGCGTAGAACTGTCCGGAAAACTCCTTTATGAACATCTCCCAGGAAACTATGCTCGCTAGAGGGAACTTGAAAAACCACTCCTGCGCGACATCAAAAAGTGTTGCAGGGAAGATCCTGCACCGAGCATCTTCGGACACTTTCTGAATGTCCATTTGTATCTCAAACTTATTGACGTGAGACACTGGGTCACCGTACCCATCAAAGTTCGGAAGCGTAGGCATTTTAAACTTGCTAGGAGTCTCTGCCATAGCTATTCTCTGGAAAAAAGGAGTGCCTTTCCTCCTATCGTGGTCGATGTAAGATGTTCTTCCCCCGACCAGCTGTTGCACCGCCTGGTTAAGGGCATCTATCTGGGCCTGCACAGCGATAGGAATCGCTGTGGCCTCTGTTACTGGGGGGATGTTCTCGCCATGCCGCTCACGACGATCATTGAGCACATCTCTCAAATCCTCATCTCTTCTCTGCTGCTCGCTACTTCCGAGCCGGTTGAAGACGTTATTTTGCCTGGGTTGCCCCCCAGCGTCCCGTGTGCCGGGTTGGTCATCTTGAGGTGGCTGATTCCTGTTTCCACCTATTTCGTCATTCCTCCGACCGGCATTTCCTCTGCCTGAATCGGCTTCATCATAACCATTGCCATCTCTAAATCGTGATTGGCTCTGACGGGATCAACTGTTCCCTCAATTTCCTTCCCGGGCTGAAACGTCCCGAGCGTTAGAGGGTGGCCTGCGTTGGTCGTTAGGTCCCCGTGCATTATTATGCCGTGGGGGACCTCGAACCGCAGAGCCTAATTCTGAGTTCCTCCTGTCTCCAAGAGGATGTTGTCCTCTGTTCGGAAGGTTCGGCTAGTCGCCCCTATGGCGTCTAGGACTGCGAGGCTGATGCCCGGTCCTATTCTGCCTCTGATGTGGGGGATTAACGCGACCAGCTTGGGATGGAGGCTGCGCCTCAGGGTCCAGTGGGACATCGGCATGGGGCACCTGAGGCTGTTCGGGCCTTTGCGGACTCAAGGGTTGGATTGGTGGGCTAGGATTAGGACCCCTTTTCATTGGCCCATTCGTAGGCTGATCAGGCTTCGAGGCAGGTGCAGCTTGATTTCTAGCCAATTGCAAGGCTTCCTCGAGGGCTGCCATGGCTTCGCTCTGGCGACGGTCCATCTCCGCCTGCCTCTCGCTTAACTCCACGCGCTGCCGTTCAATTTCTTGCTGCTGCCGTGCCATGATTTCGGCAGCACTTTCTTGGCTGGCTCTCAGATTGGCCAGCTCTTCGTGCAACGCCCCCATAGTACTTTTTAGCATCGCGTCATCCATTTCTTCCTCCTCAAAGTCCAAATGTGGCTCATCCTCAGATTTGTCTATTTATAGGCTCAAGGGGGATTGCATGAATTTGTTACAGATATTCTTTCCTAAATAATCGGATACTCAGGAGATTATGGGAGTCAATTTCGGGATTTACAAAGATCTTTATAGAAACATCATGAAGCATGCGTAACCTGCGACCATGCTGGTCGCAGGTAAGCTTTGGCTGCCTACCGCTTATAATTTGTCTTCTGGTCGATATCCTAGCAGAGTTCCTCCATGTGTCAGCCACGTGTCCAAGAATCACTTGCCACATCATCCATGCCAGTTTTTTGGGTAACAATCACACTTACTTGAGTTCTCTCATCAATGGTCGCACCATGGATTTCTGCATCGTGCAATATGTTGATTTTGTCTAGGACATGTTCTCTGACAGAAACATTTTTCTTCATTTTCATATTCATGAAGCTTCTCGTAGCATCATGTCTGTACTTATCATATTGCTAGCCAAACATGCGTTGTAGAGATTCCCAAATCTCATAGGCTGTTTCAACAGTTTTAAACTTCTTTCTGAGCACATCGCTCATACTAGCAAGCATATAACATTTGGCCTTATTGTTAGATAAAATCCAATTGTCATACTTCTCTTTAGCAGTTTTGGCAGCAGTGAGAGCAGGAACCTAAGGACATTCCTCATTAAGGACAAACATGTGATTTTCACATATCAAATTAATGTTCATGTTTCATTTCTATTTCATGTAGTTATCACTAGTCAATTTCTCATTAGCAAGTAAAGCAGTTACAAGGTTTGGATTTGACATATTGCTGAAAATTAAATAAATAAAATAAATGAATTAATGCATATAATAAATATCAATTTATAATTGGAATAGTAAATATGATGCATGAATGCAACACATAAAATAACACACACAAAATTAATTACTAGTCCACGATAGATTAATTTGAAAATTAATGGACCGCCTTAGGGTAGGTCAAACTAATAACAAATTAACCTTGAGACAAGATCTCAACTCTATAAGTGAAAACATAAAAACTCATTTTCCTCTTTTGACTTATGAATGACTGTTGGTTTGGTCAAGATGCACTAGTCGCGCTCGAAAGCCTAGACACATCTTCGAAGTGTAACCCATTATTTCTCGATCAATGACTTAACTCAAGAGTGTGTCTTAGGGTCAGTCAAACTTGAAATACATCATTAAACTTATTCTCTTATTAGAAGTCAACCTTGAGATAAAATAAACATATTTGGAAGCCTTTCCTTAGGGAGGCCGCAAACGAAGGTGACACGAGGCCCTTCCTATGCCTCTCGGTGTTCAATCAATAATGGAGATTGTTGACCTTCAATTTGGTCAACGACACGGAGTCAAGAATACGACAAGAAATGAGATAATAATCAAGAGTTTAATCTAATGATAAAGAATATACACAAACGATTTATAGTGGTTTGGCCCCAATGAGTGGTAATGACCTATGTCCACTTAGTGCTATTATTAATATTGAATCCCAATGCCGTGATCAAAGAACTAGAGTTCTTGAGTTTCACAACCTTAGGGAGAATTGCAACAAGACGATGGATAATCGCACTGTATGCTCTCTCTCTCAATATTCAGGAAAAATATTAAAAGGTCCAAAAAAGTCCCTTCCTTGAGCTATTTCATGCATATTTATAGGTTCAAGGGGGGTTACATGGGCCAATGGGCCTTAACTATCCTTAATATCCGTGTATCAGGGCAATAAAGAGGAAATAATCAACGTATTTATTACATGATTACAATCTTCTAAGGAAATAAACTGAATTATACGACCAGCTTGGTCGTATCTAATCGTGAGGTTTGACGAAGCAATGTGTATCTGGTCGATAATCGAACATCATCTCCTTATTTCGACTCTGCCACGTGTCAACCACGTGTGAGAAATCCTTGCCACGTCATCGGCAGTCATTTTTGGGTAAACATTTGCCCCCCAAGTTTATTTTACTACGACCAGCATAAAGTAAACTTAGGAAACTGACCCTTCGCTTACCCCACCAAATCTGTCAGAGCCGCCCATGCCTTCTCGAAAAAGATAACCAATCATGTCCAACCAATAAAGTCTTTTCAGTTTCCCAAAAAATTGTCTGAAGGCTATTGCACTTCCCCATACTTTGAAAAAAGTAATTCCATGATTACTTCTTTTACGCCACCACGATCACTATAAATAATACCCCAAGATCACATTTTTACTTTTTACCTTTCACTCGCCTTCTCTTCTTCAAAAACTGTAAAGAAGTTCGACCTTCAAAGCTCAGAAAATCCAGAAGCTTTCATCGCTGATCTAAGGAACTTTCGCTTAGATGTTCGTGTTCATACTCTAACCTTCATCTATGTAAGTTTCCTGAATCTTTCAGTCGTTTCAGATGCCATGCAAAACCATTTTATATCTATTTTGTTTCTGAGCTCTTGAATGTTCTTGGCTTAAACTATTTTGGGGTAAGTGGGCATACTGGTCGATGTTTGATAGGGTAGTGAAATAAGGTTTTATAGGTGATAGGAGTCAGTTTGGTAGTTAAGATTGTAGATTTAGGGCGTAAAATCGAAGTAAAAATTCGATTTTTAAGCTAGTTGAAAAACTGGGTTTTTCCCGCCCTTTCAGAGTCAAAAATGTTTTTCCTGAAAAACTTTTCACTTCTGCTTTTTAATTATCAGAATGTTGCTGGTCGTATAAAAGCTTAACTTTTATGCACGAGCAGCGTTATTCCAACTTTTAAACACAAGGTTTTATGCCTTAAATTCTCATCTCCTCCTTTTCTGTTTGCAGTTTTTCATGCAAGATCCGTGGGGAGGTGAGAGGCCTATCGATGACAACTTGCTAGCCCAATTGATCGAGGACGAGGAGCAATCGTCACTGTTGATACCACAATTTCTCGCGTCACCCCAAACACTCCATCGACCCCTCTTCAAAATATGGGTCGAGTAAAATCCAAAGCCCAGAAAAAGAAGCCATCTGCTTCCCCTTTAAATCAGCTTGCTCCTCGGGCTAAAATTCCTTCGACCAGTGGTCGGGAAGAAAACACCCCCAACCCTGAAATCCAAACTCAATCCCAACTTTGAAATGCCATTTAACCAGATGTTGAATGGTACGTTTCCCCTCCTAGCCGAGTAACAGTTAGGATGATTGCAAAAAACATTAAGAAATACGGACTTCCTAGGGTGACCCTAGTCCAAGCTACCAGAGACCAACGGGCGAATCTGCCTGGAGGCACCTTCAGCGCCTAGTCGAGGTATCATATCGAGGCAGGAGCGATCCTGTCTCTCCATCCTTTTTTCCAAGGAGTGACCAACTACTTTGGGGTCGCTCATTTCCAAATAACCCCAAACGGGTATAGACATGCTCTCTGCACTCTATATCCTTTATAGCCATAAGATTGGCTTGTCCCCACACCACACGAGGTCAACTATCTATTCGACCTAAAATCCAACTCCAATCAAGAAAACACGGGGTTCCTCCACTTCTGTCATCAGGAAACGTCCCACACTTTCCTAAGTGATACAACCTTTATATCCAATGTGGGGAAGTACCATCTAGAGTACTTTCTGACTACATATATGGTTTCCAACAACCTGGCCTTCACCCAAGGAGGTAATATTTTTACTCCCTTGGTCGTTTATTTTTCTTTAATTCTTCCTGCATTTCCCTTAGAATTTTAGTGCATTTCAGGCCCATGGCTATGACCGGCTCCCACTCCAAACATGGAAGTCCGATCAGCACTCTTGGCCAGCATGACTGACGTAGAGAAGAGCATCAAGCATCTAGTCACAGAGGCTAACCTGAGGCTGGTTGGGCTTTTGGCACCTCACCAGGATGTGAGGGAGTTAATAGCAGGAAGTGCCACCGGCGAGGAGATTCTCGAGCAGCACCCAGACGTGTCGCAACCTCAAAGGAGGAGGATGACTGGAGTGACAATCAGGGAACCCTCCAGCACCCCGTGAGCTGCTGCTCCCCCTGTCCCATCGAGAAAGGGAAAAAAGAAAGCCACCGAACCCTCTGCTCCCATCAACGAGTCCTCATATGGGAACTGTACTGTTTTCTCATTCTTAGATAGTTTGCCAATTCCCTGTCACTTATTTGACGGGGACACAACTTTAAGTATACTCAAAACTTAAATTTAGATTTATTCCAGGCAGAAAGTAGTTCAGTAAGTAATGTAGCGACCAGTAGTTGTAGCACGGGTACTTTACTTATAATCTCCTTACTTTATTTTTTAGTTCCATCTATATATCTTGTCTCACTGCTCGTATTGTTTCCTTTTGTGCAGATATGTTGTCTGAAGACGTGTTTGAACATTACAAGGCTATTGCTGCTTCCTCAGGCAGGAAGAAAGACAGCAAGAGGACTCGGGGGGAGAGCAACAAAACTGCCTCAAAGAAGGCCCGGATTGAGGGTCCTTTAGCAGCTATTCCTTTAAAGGAAACCACGCCACCTCCCTCTCCACTCGACCAGCCGGCCTCAACGCCACCAGCCGATCAACATTCCACTCCTCAAGCGCCTTCCAACCAGCCACATCGCACTCAGCCCGAAGGTTCCCTGTCCAGCACCATGGTCAGTTCAACCAAGGAGAGAATATACAAACTCTCCAAACACAAACGCAGTCAAGAGGCCATCGACGGTACCATCTCTATGGAAACCGACCAAATAATAAATTGAGGGCTGAATGAGATAGTCAGTGTAAGTTTCTTTCTGTTGCTGAGTAATTTACTTTTAATTTTCTGCCATCACCTTATTCTTTTCAACTGGTCATAGGGATTGCTGACCATGGCTACTGGCTGGCACCGCGCGGGTGCAATGGTGTCCCAGACCAAAAACTTTTACACCAGAATCACTGAAGCAATGAAGGCGCTCGAGGGAAAGAATGCTGACCTGCTCGAGAAAAACACTGAACTGACCAAGCAGAACAGTGAATTGCTCGAGAAAAACGCAGAGCTGACCAAGCTGAATGATGGACTGCTCGAGCAGAAAGCCACACTCACCAAGGATTTGTTGGAAAGCCGGGCCGCCCTGAAGAAATCCAATGAGGATAAAGAAAAATTCAGGGAGAGTGCCAAACTCAGCCACCAACAATCCAAACAGCTTGAGCTCGATCTGATTGCAAGCAGGAAGGAGACGGAGGAGTTGGAAAGGCACATGAAGGAGCTTGAGGAAACTGATGCCAAAAACTTGGAGAAGTATAAGGAAGCCACCCACCTTTGCTTCTACGAGTTTTGGAAGCACAACCATAAGGCCGACCTTAGCTATCTGTCTGAGAGCTTGAGACATACTCTAATGTCCCAGTGCACCATTCGCCTGGAGGAAGAAGAAAGGGCTAGAATTCCTGCTTCCCCAGAGATTTCCCTTGCAATGGGGATAGATGGCGCAGACAATGAAGCTGGCGCTACTGTCGACCAGAATGCCCTTCAAGACCCTCCAGCCTCGTAGTCTTTTTCCTTTTTTCTTTCTATCTTTTGACTACACGACCTACGGGTCGTGATGTAAAGACAATTACTTTTTTAATTATTAATTTTTTATTGCTTCATGGGCAACTTTTACTTTTAACAAACAATGACATCCGAGCAGTTGCTGCTCGCAGTGTAAAGGTATTCCTCTTGATATTATAATATTTGCATTTTATCATAACATATGTTCGCATGACCAAACCTAGCATAGTACTTTGGTTTGATTTAACAAAATAAAAATTTTTGAAAAATACTCTAAGTACCCTAGCATGCTTTCACTTATTTTGCTCATGTGTTTACATACCTGTTCGAACATTACTGCTCGGAGCAAAGATTTTAAAATGATAATATAGCAAAAAAACACACGTAATGAGCAAATACTTTTAATAAATACAATAATTGGCAAGAATGACTGGCTGCGCACAGTCCCTTATATTTCTCATAATAAATGGACAAAACATGTCTGTACGAGTGATCAATAAGATCTTACACTTATAAGCAATCAGTCACGTAAAATGACCAACCCTTTTTCATAACTTGTAAAAAGTAAAATTAATAAAAGCCAATTGTTTAAGAAGAATTGTTTATTGATAGTACTTGCGCGGGTGTTCTCCATTCCAATAGCAATGAATGAGATCTCCATTTAAGCGAGCAAGTTTATAGGTTCCTGGATGGTGGACTTCTTCAATTTGGTATGGTTCTTTTTAATTAGGTCCGAGTACTCCAGCAGCCTGGTCGCAGGTGTTAAGGAAAACTCTTCGAAGTACAAGATCTCCGACATTGAATTTCCTTTCACGCACTTTAGAATTGAAATATCGGGCGACTTTCTGTAGGTAAGAAGCTACTCGGAGTTGGGCTTGCTCACGCTTCTCATCGATTAAATCCAGGGATTCCATCAATAGTTGGCTATTAGAGCCTTGATCGTACGTTATTCTTCGATGTGACGGCGGATCTAACTCAACAGGCAACATAACTTCATACCCATAAGCCAAGGAAAATGGAGTATGTCCTGTTGCTGTTTGGTGGGAAGTTCTATATGACCAAAGGACTTCAGACAATTGTTCTGGCCATGCCACCTTAGCTTCTTCAAGTCTTTTCTTCAGAGTATCCTTTAGCGTTTTATTGACTGCTTCGACTTGTCCATTTGCTTGGGGATGAGTGACTGAAGAAAAGCTCTTGATAATTCCATGTCATTCACGAAAATTCCTGAACAGATCACTATCAAACTGCGCGTCGTTGTCTGAGACAATTTTCCTTGGCAATCCATAGAGACATACGATGTTTTTTACCACAAAATCCAGCACTTTCTTGGTCATTATGGTTGCGAGTGGCTCGACTTCGGCCCATTTGGTGAAGTAATCGACAGCAACCACAAGATACTTGACGCTGCCCTTTCCTGTGGGCAGAGATCCAATCAAGTCTATACCCCAGACTACGAATGGCCACGGACTTTGCAACTGTTTTAGCTCATTAGGGGCTGCTCGTGGAATTTTGCAGAACCTCTGGCACTTGTCGCACTTCCGCACAAATTCCATCGAGTCTTCATTCATTATTGGCCAGAAGTATCCTTGCCTTAGGATCTTTTTTTATAATCTTTGCCCCTCAGCATGGTCCCCACAAAAGCCTTCGTGAACCTCTTTCATCAATTCCTTGGCCTTCTCTTTCGAAATACATCTGAGGAGTGGCATTGAGTATCCCCTTCGGTACAAGATTCCATCGGCCAGGATATACCTAGCGGCCTGCCGCTGAAGGGTCCTGGCTTTGTTTGTGTCCGTTGGTAAAACACCTTGCGTTAGATACTCTATGTAAGGTGCCATCTATGTATCTTCCATCTAGATCACCAAAGTAGTCTCCTCTGCTTGGATGCTTGGCACAGACAGTCGTTCAACTGGCACTATGTTTAGAGTATCAGCATCCTTCACACTTGCTAATTTGGCCAAAGCATCAACGTTTGAATTATGGTCGCGAGGTACTTGTTGAAGGGTGTATTTGTCAAACTGTGCTAATAAATCCTTCATTTTGTTTAAGTAAGCAACCATCTTTAAACCTCAGCCCTGGTATTCTCCCATGATCTGATTTATGCCAGCTAAGAGTCATTGTAGATGTCAAGTGCCTTTATGTTCATGTCCTTGGCCAATCGTAACCCAACGAGCATTGCTTCATACTCAGCCTCGTTGTTAGAAGCAGTGAAGTCAAACCTGATTGCGCAGTGAAATCAATGCCCTTCAGGCGTTATCAAAATCATACCTGCTCCTGTGTGATGTTCATTGGAGGAGCCTTCAGTGAACAACTTCCATGAAGGAGTTTGGTTTTGAGGCTCAGGTTCTTCAGATGCATCTGGCTGCTCGCTATCTGGAAGCCCAGTGAACTCTGCAATGAAGTCAGCCACGGCTTGCCCTTTTATTGCTGCTCGTGGCAAGTAAGAGATATCAAACTGCCTAAGTTTGACCGCCCATTTCAATAATCTACCTGCGGTTTCTGGCTTCTGCAGAACTTGCCGTAGAGGCTAATCAGTCAAAACCGTGATTGGGTGAGCTCGGAAGTATGGCCGCAGCTTTCTAGAGGCTAAGATTAAGCGATACGCTAATTTTTTAATAGGTGGATACCGCAGCTCCGCTCCAATTAACCTTTTGCTTACATAATAAACAGCCTTCTGCAGGCCTTCTTCTTCTCTTACTAAGACAGCACTAGCAGCGTATTCTGTGATTGCCAAGTAGATGAACAAAGTTTCTTTATCAACCGGCTTTGAGACGACCGGTGGTTACAACATGTGCATCTTCAATGCTTGGAAAGCCTGCTCGCACTCCTCTGTCCATTCGAATTTCTTGTTGCCTTTGAGTAGATTAAAAAATGGGATGCATTTGTCCGTCAATTTGGAAATAAATCTACTCAGAGCAGCAATTCTTCCGATCAAGATTTGAACATCCTTGATCTTTGCTGGAGATTTCATATCGACCAGGGTCTTGATCTTCTCGGGATTGGCCTCAATTCCTCTCGAGTTTACTATAAATCCCAAGAACTTCCCTGATCCTACTTCAAAGGAGCACTTGAGGGATTTAGCTTCATCTGATATTTGTTCAAGACGTTAAAGCATTCTTGCAAATCTCCTATATGCCCTTCTGCCTTATTCGACTTAACCAGCATGTCATCGACATATACCTCCATGTTTGTCCCGATCAGCTCCTTAAACATGTGGTTGACCAGTCGGTGGTAAGTCGCACCAGTGTTTTTCAAACCAAAGGGCATTACTTTGTAACAGTAAAGCCCTGTGTCAGTCTGAAAGCTAGTGTGATCCTCATCATGAGGATGCATACTAATCTGATTATACCTGGAGTATGCATCCATGAATGAGAGAATCTCATGCCCTGTCGTGGCATCGACCAGTTGGTCGATCCTAGGGAGTAGGAAAAATTCTTTTGGGCAGGCTTTATTAAGGTCTGTGAAATCCACACATGTTCACCATTTTCCATTCGGCTTGGGAACTAGTACGGGATTAGAGACCCATGATGGATAAAACGCTACCCTAATGAATCCATTCTCCTTCAGCTTCTCGACTTTTTCTTTTAGGGCCTTTGATCTATCTTTGTCGAGCAGCCTCCTTTTCTGTTGTTCCGGTGGAAAACTTTTGTCTATGTTCAGGACATGGTTGATGACTGCAGGGTCTAGTCCAACCATGTCTTTGTGTGACCAGGCAAAGACCTCCTAGTTTTCCTTCAAAAATTCCACTAGTGCTTGTTTTGTTGTTGTCTCTAAGTTTTTACCGACTTTCACAACCCTGGTTGGATTTTCTTCATCGAGTTGGACCTTCTCAAGGTCCTTGATAGGTCCAATCTCTTCATCAAAATCCCCAAAGCGAGGATCTAAATCTTTGTCCTCACTTTGGGCAACACCCTATTTGGTGACATCATCACCTGATTGGGCTTGTACATCAATCGTCATTTGCAACTCTTTTCCAGCAACTTCCCTCGATATACCTTTCTTTTCCTTAGTTATCGAGGCATTGTAGCACTCCCTCATTTCTCGCTGATTTCCCAACACACATCCTATCCCTGCGTCAGTTGGGAATTTCATAGCCAAGTGCCATATCGAGGTAACAGCTCGTAGATCGACCAAAATTGGCCTCCCAATTACAGCATTATATGCCGAAGGACAATCAACTACTATGAAAGTAGTGAGTAATGTCCTCTTAGCAGGTGCAGTACCTACTATAACCGAAAGTCTAAACGACCCAGTTGGGGCGAGCCCTTCGCCAGAAAAACCATAGATGGTTTGGTTGCATGGCTCCAAGTCTTGACAATTTCATTATTTCCAATGAGGGCTTGTATAGGATGTTGACCGTGCTTCCTTTGTCAACCAACACCCTCTTCACCATCATGTTGGCAATTTGCACGTCCACAACCAGCGGATCGGAGTGTGGGAATCGTACGTGCTGGGTATCGTCTTCAGAGAAGGTTATCAATTCCTCCTCTGTTTGAGCCTTCTTTGGTGCTCGATCCTCCACACTCATCATCTTGATGTCCTGGTCGTGGCGTAGGGTTCGAGCATATCGTTCCCTCGCCTTCCCACTGTCCCCTGCAAGGTATGGGCCGCCGCAGATGGTGAGTAAAGTGCCTGCCACAAGAGCTGGCTATAAAGGTGGCGAGTGCTGGCATGCAGGTGCCTACTCATTGCCACCTTGAGCCTCTCGTTGAGACTCTCCTGTGGCTCGCACATATCTCCTTAGATGTCCCTATCTGATCAGGAACTCAATTTCGTCCTTCAATTGGTTGCACTCATTGGTGTTATGTCCGTAGTCGTTGTGAAAACTACAGAATTTTGTGGTATCTCTCTTGGAGATATCCTTCCTTATAGGTGCAAGTCACTTATAAGGAACATTAGAGTTGGTCGCCTAGTAGACCTCTACTTGACTTTCGACAAGGGCCGTGTAATTGGTGAATCTCGGCTCATATCGATTGCCTTTGGGGCATTTATTGTCAGAGGCCAACGACTCATTGTTTGCCTGTTTTCCACCATTCCTGCCATTTTCGTTCCCGTTGCCCTTGTCATTGACATTGGGTTTCTCCGACCCATTGGCGGCCTTGGCGGGTTCTTCCTTTGGCCCTTTGTCCTTTGTGGGTGATTTTCCCTCATTGGCAATCGCATCCTCGAGCTTGATGTATCAATCAGCTCGATCCAAAAATCTCCTGGGTACTTCTTACCTCATTCTTTCTTAAGCTACTCCAGAGGGGGGAATGGCGCCTAACCCCAGCAGTTAGGACCATCATCTTGCCTTCGTCACCCACTGTCTTGGCTTCAGCCACTGCTTGCATAAAGCACTGGACATACTCCTTCAAGGGCTCTCCCTCCTTCTGGCGTATCTCGACCAGCTGGTTGGCCTCTGTGGGGTGTACGCGACTCGCATAGAATTGTCCGTAAAACTCCTTCACGGACATTTCCCAGGATACTATACTTGCAGGAGGGAACTTAAAGAACCACTCCTGGGCAGTGTCAGAAAGTGTAGCGGGGAAGATCCTGTAGTGGGCATCTTCTGACACTTTCTGTATATCCATTTGTATCTCAAATTTGTTTACATGAGATACTGGGTCTTCATACCCATAAAATTTTTGCAGCGTGGGCATTTTGAATTTGCTGGGGGTTTCTGCCACATCAATCCTTTGAATAAACGAAGTTCCGCCCCTCCGATCGTACTCTTTATGGGATGTTCGACCCCTGACCAGCTGTTGTACTGCCTGGTTCAGAGCATCAATCTGGGCCAGCACCGCTTCTGGGAAATCTGGGGCGGCCGGCGCCGGAGGAGCGTACTCATTGTGCCTCTCACGCCAGTCGTTGAGTACATCTCTCAAATCATCATCTTTGTGTCTCTGCTCGCTAACTCCTAGTTGATCAAAGAAATTATTTCGTCGGGGTTACCCCCCCAGCGTTATGGCTCACCGGCCTATTTTCTCTAGGTGGGGGGCTTCTGTCTCCACTTCTTTCCTCATTCCTCCGACCAGCATTCCCTCTGCCAGAATCAGCTTCTTTATAGTCATGGCCATCCCTAAACTGTGGCCGACTACGGCGTGACTGGCTGTTCACGCTATTTCCTCCTCGGGCTGGTATTTCCCGAGCGTCAAGGGGAGGCCTGCGCTGGTCGTTGGGTCCCCGTGCATTATTATGCCGTGGGGGGCCCCTGACCGCAGAGCCCAACTCGTGATGCCTTCTGTTGGCAGAAGGATGTTGCCCCCTGCTCGGTGGATTTGGCTCTTCGTCCCCTGGGCATCTAGGGCTGCGGGGCGGCTGACCGGCCCTATTCTGCCTCAGGCACTGGGGATTGCCTCGACAAGCCTGAGATGGACACTGCTGCTCAGGATCCCCAATTGGGACATCATCCTGAGCCACAGGCAGCTGCTCCGGCCTTTGAGAGCTTACTGGCTGGAGCGGAGGACTTGGATTGGGAGCCCGCTTGGTGGCGCGCTCGATGGCTGATCCAGCTGAGAGGCCGGCTTAGCCTGTCCTCAAGCCAATTGAATGGCTGCTTCGAGAGCGGCCATGGCATCCCTTTGCCTGTTTACCTATCGCTCACTCAGCTCCTGGTGCTGACGTTCAATTTCTCTCTGCTGCAGCGCCATTGTCTCCGCTGCGTTCTCCTGATTGGCCCTCAGATTGGCCAACTCATCCTGCAACACCCCTAGTGTTACCCCCAGTGTTTCCGTATCTAACTCCTCCTCTTCAAACTCAAGATGTGGTTCATTCTCCACCACATTTGGAGGAGGAGGTTGAGATGATGCAGCGCCACCGGCCGGTCCAGCTTTCTTAGATGTCTTTGCCATTAGATTTTCTTACAGCTTCTTGATCAATCTCTCAATGAAAGCACCAGAATGTTAACCTTCGATTTGGCCAACGACACGGAGTCAAGAATACGACAAGAAATGAGATAATAATCAAGAGTTTAATCTAATGATAAAGAATAGACACAAACGATTTATAGTGGTTCGGCCCCAATGAATGGTAATGACCTACGTCCACTTAGTGCTATTATTAATATTGAATCCCAATGCCATGATCAAAGAACTAGGGTTCTTGAGTTTCTCAAGCCTTAGGGAGAATTACAACAAGACGATGGATAATCGCACTGTATGCTCTCTCTCTTAATATTCAGGAAAAAGATTAAAAGGTCCAAAAAAGTCCCTTCCTTGAGTTATTTCATGCATATTTATAGGCTCAAGGGGGGTTACATGGGCCAATGGTCCTTAACTATCCTTAATATCCGTGTATTAGGCCAATAAAGAGGAAATAATCAACGTAGTTATTACAAGATTACTATCTTTTAAGGAAATAAACCGAATCATACGACCAGCTTGGTCGTATTTAATCGTGAGATTTGACGAAGCAATGTGTATCTGGCGATAATCCTACAACATCTCCTTATTTCGACTCTACAACGTGTCAACCACGTGTGAGAAATCATTGCCATGTCATCAGCAGCCATTTTTGGGTAAACAGAGACCATGGGACTTATTGTCATAATTCCCTCTCCCACTAACTATTTAAAAATGTGTTTTTTCTCAAAATCAATATTTTTCAATTAGGTTGTAAAACTACTTAAATTAATTTTACCAAATGATATTCTAATAAATACTAATTCAATTATGCAAAATAAATAATCATGCCCTAGGTTTTATTTTTCCTTTTTAAATATAATACCATTTTATTTAATAAAACAATTTTATTAAATAAGAAAATAAACAATTTTAAATTCTTTTTACCATCTTAACTAATTAAAGACTAAATAAATTATATGAGTTGTTAAATAAAAACATATAATCAATCCTAAGCATGTTTCTAAAAAAAATCATGCTTAATATGTACTATGTGGGTAATATTTATGGCATGTTATTATGCATGATAAAGTATTAAACAATTTAATCATGTTCAAGTAAGTAAGTAAATAAATAAATGTGGGTTGGGTGTTTTTGGTATTTCTAGAAAATTACCATGCTTGCAAAAAAATACACAAAAATAATTAAACTAAGGCCTAATAAAGAGCAACTCCTTTGATGGACCTTCTATTTTAGTCTCTGGGTCATTACCATTTTAATTAACTATTATGAGTTAAATAACCTTTTAATTATTTTAAACAAATTTAAAATAATCAAACTTTAGGTTTTTGTTGACGGGGTTTTTCGCTAATAGTATATTAAGAAAATAAACAGGCAGATTAGTACTAAATTATAAACCGTAAGTAAATAATAAACACTCTCTCGGACACACGCAACTTTTACATGGTTCATTGTATAAAATCCACCTAGTCCATGAGTCAATATTATTACTTTTCTCTCTCAATTTCTGCAGAGTTTTAGTAATACAAAAAATGGATGTCTTTTTCCCTATCCATTATCCCTAGTATTTATAGGGGAATTTCATGGACAGGTTTGGGTAACCGCATGAATAAATAATGTATATATTTAAAACAGATTATTCTCATTTACATTGGGATATGATTTGATAATAGAATAGAATATACTCCTGCTATCTTAGATAATAAATGATAGATATGTGATACAACCTGGGCATTAATGAGCGTATAAGGAGCCTCTGAATCTCTTGGGATCCTTTAGTATGCGTCTGTCCAGGTTTCCATGAGCTGAATATCTCACCCGAGCTCGAGTTCAAAGACTATCTGAACCTTAACTGATAGTAAACTCAGAGCGCCGAAAGTTGGAACTGGTCATTATAAGTCTCGAATTTGATTGTTATCCTGAGAGGCGGTCTGATAATAACCTGTGTATTGTGTTGTCAAGTCCCCAAACTCGAGTTGTTCACATCATTGTTAGCCAGATATTCTACTTGGCTATTTTTCCACATATTCATCTGTCAGCTGTAACCGAGCTAAGTAATTGAACTCGTGCTAATTTTAGGGTACAACAATTTTAATACTCAACAAGTTATTGAGGCCCAATTGGAATTTGGACTCCTCACAATTAACTCAAAATTTATAATTGAAACATTTTTAATTATATTGGGCTTAAACATTCCCAAATGGATAATTACACATCCATTACGGTTTGCATGACACAAACGCTAATGAGTGTGTCAATGGTGGTCGGAGGCTTGCAGTGGTGCTGCTGGAGGTGCGCTGGGGCGCAAGGCCACAGGGGTACAGGCGCAGGGGCGCAGGTGTTGAGCGTTGGGCAGGGGTGGGTGTTGGGCGCAGGGCAGGGGCACAAGCGCGGGTGCTGGGCACTGAGCAGGGGCACAAGCGCGGGTGCTGGGCGCGTAGGGTGCACACGGATACAGGGGTAGTGGCTCGGGCCTCGGGGTTTGTGCTCGAGGCTCAAGCCATTATAGAATTTTTCCTGAATTTAAAAAAAATTACAAAATTCCTATGCCTCAAAATGGCTTACAATTTTTGTATATCTAGAAAAATTACGAACTTTTCCTAACCCAAAAAATACGATGAAAACCAACCCTTAAGAACATTAATGATTCATACACAAAAATCCACCCCATTCATGCATTACACATAATAAAAAAAATTATATGATACCCACACAATAATTAACATATCCAGCGATTAAAGATGGCTCTGGTACCAATTGTTAGGAACAGTTCCTAGTGTGCAGCTGAAATTGCGGTAATGGTATACAACAAAAAAGTTTCATATAAATTTTTTTATATGAGGATCTTTTAATATGCAATTTGTTAATCAATATATATATATATAATATGTATATGAAAAATAATACGAAACGATTTACCTCTTGTAGCCTATCAAGAATCCTTGAATCGTTTCATATGTATTTCGATCTTCCTATCCTTGCTTGAGTACTCACACCTAGATCTTCCAAGACATTCTCTACACCTCAAGATGTGGGTGGGCACATAGAGAACAAGGATCAGTTTTTGTGAATCAAAAGTATTCTCACCACATGAGACATTTGCTTATAGGCTAGAGAAAAAAGGTTATTGCTTTGTGAAAAAGATGATAGTTTTTATTTTCTGTAAAAACTTGTCAAGACTTATTGTTGCTATTTTCTATCATATAGAATATATAGGCATTATTACCGTAATAATAATAACAACAACCACAACAACAACAATAATAATAATAATAATAAAATCAATCATCTTTTATAATAATAATAATAATGATGATAATAGACTAAAATTTAACATTCCATTTTAAAACCCCTTTTAAAATGTTTTATTAATTAATTAAATATAAAAATAAAAAACAAATATCTAATAACATCAGATGTGCCACATGCATAGAGAAATCCAAGCTCTATGCGTGTGGCCTATCCCTGAAAAATGGGATTTTTGATTTTTTTTTTCATATGTTTTTATTTTAATTAATTAATAATTAGATATCCAAATAAGGTATCATATTTTTAAGAAAAAAGATAACAACTTAAATTTCAAATTTTAAAATTTGAATTTCCATTATCATCTTATTATTAATTAAATAAATATAATAATCAAAACCAATTTTGACTATCTATATTTATTTATTCACACTTAAATAAAATAATTGATTAAAATAAATTTACTCTATTCCCATACAATTTCAAAAATTGCACAAATGTAATAATAAATTGTAAAACTTCAATTATCACATAATTTCACATTTATCCTGAAGAATAAATATTCTCTCAAATAGCTCATACACAGTTTAACCCTTGTATCGACTCTTACCTTGATTAGTGTTGATAGAGCTGCCTCGAGGACCTATGGACCAATAATTCCAAACTCCAATAAATAAAAGATCATTAACCAAAACTCTTTGATTCAATAATCATATTTATTAATCTCATGATTATTCCACTATAAATATGAGACTGAACTCTTGAGAATTAAAGACATATATTTACTGAGTACTTTATTATAACCATACAGTGTCCATTGATATAATCATTACATACAAAATAATCCTCTATTGATGATTCATAATTAAGTGGGAATAAAATTATGGTTTTACCCTTTTAATTATATCTTTATTCCTAATGTACAATTGACTTTACTAGTGAAGGTTAATTCATAATCTGATTATGAATTTGACGTCAATAGGGAATCATCATTCAATCTATAAGAAGGTACATATTCCATATCTGTTAAGCTATGTCCCCAGCCATATACATCATCAAGTCCCCAAAACAATATTTCTTAGCCTGATCATTCTGACAAATCGTAATGCATGAATCAAAGGATCAAGTGACATACGTAGGAGTTCATAGTAACTTCAGGATTAAGATCAGTTTATATATGATCATCAATTGATGTGTTTTATAATACTACAAAACAGTATTTAGATGAGTATTATTAAATCACATCTGGTCCAGTTCTACGTACTCTCAGTATGCAATGTACCTCCACTAAAATGTCCTACTACACTAGTAACCCGGATCTAGGTCACATGTATTCATAATACTTGTGGATCGTAGTAGAAATAATCAATCTAAAGATTCCATAACTTTATTTTACTGTGAACTATTTAAGTTCATAATCTCAATCTCGATGAACTTGAGAATTTTTGATATCTACTTAATATTATTAACAATAATATAGTACATAAGCTATATGCATACAATAATTCAATTCATTTATTTATTTCATTAAAATCATTGTCTACTACAATTGCTTTAAGGGCACAATTCTCAATAGTGTTAATCATATATATGAACATCTATAGCTTCCAATGAAGAAGTAAAATGATGGTTTCCTTTTAGTTTGGTTCGATGTGCTAAATGATAGAGATCTCATTTCAGTAATTAATATTAGTTTACTGAAATATCATTTACAAGGAACTAAGTGTTTTAAGGATAAAATACAATGAAGGGTAAACTGGTATTTTAGTCCCATCTCATTATAAATCGTCTATAGAGGATTGAGTGATAATTATGGTTGTAACAATGAATAATTAATAACGTATTTATATTTCTCACCGAGTCTTCTATGAATTCAAGAGTGTGATTCTGAGTCGTTAGTGGAGTCACAAGGAATTAATAAGTTAGTAAATTTATTATAAATTATTGGAGCTTTATTTCATAGGCCCACGGTCCCCACTATACCTTGGATAAAATCATCTAGATAGTCTCAATTAATTAATTTAATTATTAATTAGAATTATCAAAATTGACCTGGTCAATTTTGGATAGTTTCACAAAGTTATGTAATTTTGAGAAGAAAAGAGAAATTAGGATAGATTTATTAATTAAGATAAATTGATATCTAAATTAATAAATAAGTTTAAATCAAGGTTCAAATTATAAATAATTAATTTTATAAAGGATTTAAATAATTATTTAATTAATTAAATCAATTGAAAATAATACAGGCCTTGATTTTAGGTCCAATGTGCTTTTAATCAAATGGGAAATTTCACGGGCCTAAAGCCCATAATAATTTTGACCTAATGGTTGATATTACATATTATTTTATTGATTTTTTACTTTGATGCTTTAGTTTTTTAGACTCTCTCTACAACAAAAGTCATTTTCTAAGCCTCAATATTCTCCTCTCTTCTTCTCTTTGTATCTATCTCATGTGTTAAAAATTGTCCACTCTAGTCTAGGTGATTCTAAGGATCCTTTAAAAGGTTGTGAAGAAATTTGAAGATCGGTTTAGTTTCTTGGTGATACCCTGCGATAGAAAGGATTCAAGGGTTAGAGAAACTGAAGGAAAGACTTATTTTTTCTGCTGCGTATAATGTAAGTGTTCTTATCATTATTTCTGTCTAAATTCAATTATAGAAACATGTTTTAGGTTTTCTTAAATTAATTTGTTTAATATATGATTTACATAAAAATAAATAAGATCATGTATAAGTTTTCCCAACATTTATCTAGTGCAACCCTTTTTGTATTAACTCAACATTATTACCCCAAGATGGGGGAATTTTGTAATAATGATAGATGGTTATCATTAATGATCATAGCCTCTATAAATAGGACTAAGGTATCTTCTTGTGGGGGGTTCGAAATTTTAGAGGGTGAAACTCTGTAACTCATTGCAATATATACGCTGCCTAGAACCACCATTGAAGCTTGCTCAAACAAGCTTCAAGTTCACTAAATACCAGAGACTTGTGGACTAGGGCTCTTTTATAGCCTAAACCACGTAAAACCCTTGTGTTCGATCTATATTATTTTCTTTATACTCTCAAATTAGGTTGATAGCGAAAAAGACAGTCAACATTTCCATTTTTAAATTCAAAACATAAAAGTCTTTTAAATTCAAAAACTATTATTTTCTATAATTATATAATACAACAAAACCTTTATTAATAAATTAAATAAATATAATATTATATATTATAAAAAAATTTCATTATATACTAAATTTGTTTTATTAAAACTATTTATATATATAATTATAATTATATTTAAACAATAATTAATTGATTAATTAAATCATTTATTCAAACTAACTAACTATAATTTGAACCTTCATTTAGTACCATTTATCAATTTGACACCAATTTGTCATGATTAATAAATTTGCCAAAAATTTATTTTCTTCTCTAAATTCCACATCTTAGTAAAATTGTCCAAAATTGACACAAAACAACTTCAACAATCCTAATTGAGAATTAAATCAATTAATCGAGACTATGTAGATGATTTAATCAAAGGCATTGTGGGTACTATGGACCCATGAATTCAAGCTCTAATAAGTTATTGTAAAATTATTATTGAATAATTTCACTACCTTATTAATTCCTCGTGACTCCACTAAAGACTCGGAATTGCACTCTTGAACTCATAGAATGCTTTACACTTAACGTAAATACGTTATCCATTGTTAAAACCATAATTTGTCATTCAATCCTCTATAGATGATCTACAACTGAGTCAGGTGCAAATTACTGTTTTACCTCTCATTGTATTTTATCCTTAAATATCACTAAGTTCAGTGTAAATGATATTTCCATGAACTTTAATCACAGAAATAAGTACTCAATCATTTAACTCGTTGAACCAAGCTATAATGTGATCATCATTTCACTTCTTGCTAAAAGCTATAGATGTTCATACCTGTGCTTAATACTCCCACTCAATTATACTATCGAGTTCCCAAGATGTAAGTATGGGCTAGTCCACAGGGTAAGCTGGTAATGAACAAATCAAAGGACTTGAATAATACAATCAGTTAGAATACTAACCACTCAGAATTGAGATTGAATTGACCTATGGTCAACTTTATGATATGACTATATTGGATGATAACAGTACATTTACTTATCTATCTAAAGTCAATATCGGTCCAATCTGATGTAACAAATACATCTGATCTAATCTACTTTGCTAATGTTCTGGAAAGAACATAACACTACAATGTGTAAGTAGATCATATCGTAGATTGGCAAGTCAGTGTAAATCCTATGCACTAACTAATCTTAGGAAAAACTTATTTTGAACATATAATCATATTTATATTCTACTGTGATTACGTCACTATAAATATGATTAGCTATATGCTCGGCATTTAATAGAAGTTTATATTAAACAAATAATCATAAAAATAAACACATGTGAGCAAAGTGATTGACCAAGTCAAAAAATTATTTCTATTCTTTTATTGATAATAAAATGAGACTACAAAGAAATTGGGTTTTAATTAAGGAATAAAACTCCAACAAACACCCACTTGCACTAATTGAAACTATTTCCTTAATTCTACTAATCCCATTTCCTTGATATGCTTATCAAATGTCGCTTCTGGTAGTGTCTTTTTAAACGGATCTACAATATTGTCTTCGGATACAACCTTCATAACCTTCACATCTCCCCTCGCCACATATTCTTGAATTATGTGATACTTCCTTTCTATATGTTTACTCCTCTTGTGACTTCAAGGTTCCTTAGTGTTGGTTGTCGCTCTTGTGTTGTCACAAAACAACACAAGCGGTTTATCCATATCTGGAATAACATCAAGGTCTGAATATAACTTCTTTAGCCATACTATTTCTTTAGCTGCTTTAGATGCAACTATGTACTCAGCCACCATGGAGGAGTCTGAGATTTCATACTTCTTTACGCTTCTCCATATCACAGCTCCACCCCAAAGAGTAAACACCATTCCAGAAGTTGACTTCCTGTCATCGACGTCAGTCTGGAAATCTGAATCGGTGTAGCCTATAGGGTTCAGAACACCACCCTTGTAGGCTAACATATAATCTCTAGTCCATCTTAAATATTTCAGGATATGCTTAACTGCTATCCAATGTTCCGGTCCTAGGTTTGACTGATACCTGCTCATTACTCCCACTGCATAGAAGATATATGGTCTAGTACACAACATAACATACATCAGATTTCCAACTGCAGATGCGTAAGGAACTTTTCTTATTGCATCTTCCTCTTTAGGAGTCTAGGAGATTGCTTCTTTGAAAGATAAATTCCATGGCGGGACGATAGACGTCCTTTATTGGAATTTGGCATTGAGAAATGTTCAAGCACTTTATCAATGTAAGTTGCTTGAGATAGAGCTAAGAGTTTGTTCTTTATCAATGATCTGGATACTTAGAACATAACTCAATTCACCCAAATCCTTCATCTGGAATTGAGTGCTCAACCAATTCTTCACATTTGATAACTTCTTAACATTGTTTCCAATGAATAAGATATCATCTACATAAAGAACTAGGAATACCACTATTTGATTTGCCCTGAGTTGGTAGACACAAGGCTCATCAATATTTTGTTCAAATCCATAGGTTTTGATTATCTCATCAAACCTAAGATTCCAGGAACGAGAAGCTTGTTTAAGTCCTTAAATGGACCTATTCAACTTGCAAACTTTTCCTTCTGTCCAACTACTTTAAATCCTTCTTGTTGATCCATATAAATAATGTTGACCCTCGAATTGGTCAACGACACAAAGTCAAATAAAACGATAGAAATGAGATGAAATCAAGACAAAAAGATAAACGACACAAAAAGATTTATAGTTGTTCGGTCTCAGTAAATGGTAATAACCTACATCCACTTAGTGTTCTTATTGATGTAGAATCCCAAGAACTGTGATCAATGAACTAAGGGTTCACGAGTTTCACCAGTTTCAGGATGAATAATGGTGGATAAAAACACTCTGATTCTCTCTTAGAATTCTGAAGTTTAGAAAGTCCAGAGGAAAAGTACCCTCTCTTAAGCCCTTTGATTCTTATTTATAGGCTCAAGGATTTCTACATGGGCCGATGGATCTTAATTACATTTAATACAGGCATATCTAAATAATAATGGAAATTGCAATTATTTCATAAATGCAAAATTACATATTTGAAGGAAATAAATGAAATGGTGCAACCAGACTGGTTGCCCATAAAATATGATATATGCTCAGTGGATTCCCTTCTGGTCGATGGTCGAACAAATCATACTCACTTAAACAGTCACGTGTATCCCACATGTATGTTAATTCTGCCACGTCATCACGTAGTCCTTTTTTGGGTAAACATTTGCCCCAAGTTTATTTTACTGGGACTAGCATATAATAAACTTAATCGACCGACCTTCCGTCTGACCTGTCACATCTGTCAGTGCCTTTTCGAAAAAAAGTAACTAATTATGGATGTTGCAGTTTCCCAAAAGTGTCTTGACGGCTAACACGATTCCCCACGTATCAAAAAATTACCCCCATCATTACTTTTTTAACTATGCCACGATCAGTATAAATAACCCACTCTTCTCATTTTTTACCATTTACCACTCTTCTTCTTCTAAAGAACTTAGAAGAACAAAGCAAGAAAAACTCAGAAAAATTTGGTGATCTGAGGTGTGTCCGTCCAGCCCCAAGCATCAACGCTCGTGACTTCCCTTCAATCTTCCATTCAAGTAAGTTTCTTAATCTTCTTCGTCTCTAATATACCATACAACGTTTATTTCTTGAGTTTTTGATATTTGGGCTTTGAGTTTTTGAATGTTCTTGAGGAAAAACGATTTCGAGGTAATCAGGCTCGTAGGTAGTAACATGATAGGATAGGAGTTTTAATTAGTAAAAATACCAAGTGAGGCTTAGAGATTGGTGTTGGAAGTGGGAATACTGATTTAGGGCCCAAAATCGAAGTAAAAATTCGATTTTTATGCTTTCAGAAAAATCTGGGTTTTTCCCGCCTGTTTTCGGAGTCAAAAAGTTTCCTTGAAAAAAAATTTCACTTTCGCTTTTTAATCTGTTTTTCCAAACTGTTTGCATGTTTTAGTGTTTACGTTAGAATGTTGTTGGTCGTATAAAAGCTTAACTTTTATACACGAGCAAAATTATCCCAACGTTTTGACTTCTTCTATCTGTTGGCCGTAGATTCTCATCTCCCCTTTTCTGTTCCCAGATATTCATGCACGATCCTTAGGGAGGTGAGAGGCCAATCGACGACGATCTGATCGTGCTACTGTTCGAGGATCAAGAACAACCATCACTGTTGTTTCCAGAAGTTTCATTTTCTCAGCAAAACCCAGCGACTAGACCTCCGAACATGGGTCGCGTGAAGTATACTGCTCATAGAAAGAAGAAAATAGCCAACCCTCCTTCTAACCAGCCTACCCCTCGCACCGAGGACCCTTCTACAAATCCCCATCCTGTAAATATTGCACCCCCAGAAATCCAACCTAAAGCCCGACCTTGCGACAACCTTAGGCCAGAGGTCGAATGGTAATTAGCGCCTCCAAGCATCATATCACCTAGGATGGTGAACAACTATCTCAAGAAGTATGGTCTTCCTGGGATAACCCTAATCAAACCTTCACCCAACCAGAGGGCAAACATTTCAGGGGGCGCCTTCAATGCCTGGTCGAGGTACCATATCGAAGTAGGGGCTATCTTGCCTCTGCACGAATTTTTTCAAGGGGTGGCCAATTATTTTGAGGTCACCCCCTTTCAAATTACTCCCAATGGATATAGAGTACTATTAGCACTCTATATCCTTTATAACCATAAGAAGTGGCATGTACCTACACCACATGAGATCAACTACCTGTTCGATCTCAAGTCCAACCCCAACCACAACAATGTAGGGTTCTTCCACTTCTACTGCCAAGAGTCCACTCGTACCTTCCTAAGCGACATCACCTACAAATCCAATGTAGGGAAGTAATTCCAGGAGTACTTTCATACAACATACCTGGTCGCTGATAACCTGGCCTTCACCCTAAGGAGGTAAATCTTTTAATCACTGGTCGTTTAATTTCTTCTAGCTTTTCTATACTGTCTTTAGAACTTTGGTGTTGTTTAGGTCCATGGTACCGACCAGACCCTACTCCAGAGATTGAGATAAGGACAGCAGCCTTGGCTAGCATGACAAACATCGAGAAGAGCGTCAAAGAGTTGGTTACTGAAAGTAGCTTAAGGTTGGTCGGCCTTCTGGCACCTCACCAGGAAGTGAGGGAGTCCACAGCAGGGAGTGCTACTGGAGGAGAGATCCCCGAGCAGAAACATGATGTGTCACAGCCTTCGAGACGGCGGGCAACAAGAGTGACCATCAGGGAACCCTCTAGTATCCCACGAGCTACTGCTGCTCCGACCCAACATGGGAAGGGCAAGCAGAAACTTCCAGAATACCCCGAGCCCATACTCGAGTCTTCTGATGAAAACGATACTGACTTCTCACTTTTAGACAACTTTCCCATTCCCTGTCATTTATTTGACGGGGATGGCAACTTTAAATATGCGATAAATAGTTTAAATTCAGACTTCTTTGAGGCAGAGAGTGAGTGTAGCAGTAGTTCCATAAATAATGTATCGACCAATAATAATAGCTCAGGTATACTACTTAGAATTTTTCTTGCTCTTATTCCCTTGCTTTTTCAAGTAACTTAATTTATATTATCTGGTTGTTTGTTTCCTTCCTGCAGTCATGCCTTCGGGTGAAGTGTTCAACTTGTACAACAACCCCAACGCCACGCCTCTTGCGAGTAGGAAGAAAGCGAGTAGGCGGCACCCCGGGGAAAGCAGTAGCGACCCTTCTAAGGAAAAGGCTCGGACTGAGGATCCTTCTGCACCAACACCTTCCAAAGACACAACTCCTCCTACAGCTCATGTCGATATGATTCCTCCAGCTTCCGTCAACCCAACTTCTACAGCTCCCGTCGACTCGACTCCTCCAGCTCCTCGCAACCCAAGTCCTCCTGCTCAGTTAGGAAAGACTCAGGCCGAGGCTATCCTGAACACAGCTTACAGCTCGGCCAACGATAGGTTGAAGAAATTGTCGAGACACCGACGTAGCCAGGAAGCCTTTAGCAATGTCTCTACCATGAAAGTCGACCAAATCTTCAGTCGCGAGCGGAATGAATTACTCAGTGTAAGTTGTAATTTTTGTTGTGGTTTAATTGTCTATCTTGCCTTTTTATCCACACTAACAAATTTACTTTTTTCTCTGATCGCAGGGGGTTTTCACCATGAGTACTGGTTGGCGTTACTCGAAGGAGATGGTTGCCAAGCATGCTGAAGAGATTAAGACGGTTGAGGAAAGACTCATCGGGCAGCTTAAGGTGGCCGAGGCCAAACATGCTGAGCAGCTGAAAGTGGTTGAGGACAAAATTGCCAAGCTGGGCGAGGAGCTGAAGCAGCACCATGAGACTTTGGTCAAAATCAATGAGGCCAAAGAGAAGTACAAGGAGGCTTCGGTGCTGAACTTCAAAGAGGCTGCCAAGCTCCAGGACGACTTGGTGATCAACAGAAAGGAGACTGCCGAGCAAGAAGAGCGCGTCAAACTTCTCGAAGAAACCAACACTCACAACCTGGAGAGGTTCAAGGGAGCAACGTTCAACTACTTTTATATGTTCTGGAAAAGCAACCCCGATGCGAACTTTGATTATTTGTCGGAGCATATGAAGTAGGTTGATTTGGCTAAGTGCATTGCTCGCTTGGAGGAAGAGGAAAAAGCTCAGGGATCCCCTGAGATCTCTTTGGCGACAGGCATTGAAGGCATCAAAGAGGATGCTGAGACCACAGTCAACCAGCAGCCCTAGCAAGATCCTCCAGCTGCTCCTGCCATTCAATAACTTTGTTTTTTTTACTTTATTTTGATGTGTAACTAAGATACACGAACCACGGTTCGTGATGTCAAGACAATTTTTTGCTGCGTAGGATAGCTTTTCTTTTAATTAATAATTACATCCGAGCAGTAACTGCTCACGGTGTAAAACATTTTACTTTGATATTATAATATTTTCAATTTATTATAACATCTGTTCACATGACCAAACTTTGCATAGCACTTTGTTTTGATTTGACAAAATTTAAACAAAATTTTGAAAAAAACTCTAAGTACCGTAGTATGCTTTCCCTTATTTTGCTCATGTGTTTACATATGCCTGTTGATATGCTTTGCTTGCTTAATACCTTATAGGCCCCCCAAGTGATTGAGGAGCTTAAGGTCCTTGGTAACTTGCCATAACCAAGACCTGTTCAAACATTACTGCTCGTAATAAATACTTATAGAAATGATAATATAGCAAAACAACACACGTAATGAGCAAACACTTGTAATAAATACAATTGTTGGAAAGAATAACTGGATACGCACAGTTCCTTTTATTTCTCGTAATAAATTGACAATCGTGTCTGTATCAATGATAAAAAACTGATCTTACACTTATAAGCAACTAGTCATATGACTAACTAACCCTTGTTCATAAACTTGTATAAAGTGAAATTAATACAAGTCAATTCTTTAAAAAGAACTGTTTTATTGATAATACTTGCGCAGGTGTTCTCCATTCCAATATCAAGGAATGAGATTTCCATTTAGTGAGCAAGTTTATAAGTGCCTGGTTGAAGAACTTCTTCAATTTGATACAGATCCTCCTAGTTAGGTCCAAGTACTCCTGTAGGTTGATCGCGGGTGTTAAGAAAAACTCTTCTAAGTACCAAATCTCCCACGTTAAATTTTCTTTCACGTACTTTAGAGTTGAAATATCGAACGACGTTTTACTGGTAAGCTGCTACTCGGAGTTGAGCTTTCTCGCGCCTTTCATTGACCAAATCCAAAGACTCCATCAATAACTGACTATTAACACTCTGATCGTATGCCAACCCCCTATGTGATGGTGGGTCTAATTCAACAGGAAACATATCTTCATATCCATAGGCCAAAGAAAATGGAGTATGACCCGTTGTTGTTCGATGGGACATTCTATGCGACCAAAGGACTTTTGGTAGCTGTTTTGGCCATGCCCTCTTCGCTTCTTCAAGCCTTTTCTTCAGGGTATCCTTCAGCATTTTGTTGACAGCTTCAACCTGTCCATTTGCTTATGGATGATATACTGAAGAAAAATTCTTGATAATCCCGTGCCTCTCGCAAAAATATGTGAACAGATCACTATCAAATTGTGTGCCATTATCTGAGACAATCTTTCTTGGCAGCCCATACTGAAACACGATGTTCTTCACTATAAAATCTAGCACCTTCTTGATCGTTATTGTTGGAAGTGGTTCAGCTTCGACCCACTTTGTAAAGTAGTCAATAACAACTACTGCACATTTGACATTGCCTTTTCCTGTGGGTAAAGACCCGATCAAATCTATCCCCCACACTGCGAATGGCCATGAGCTTTGCATCTATTTGAGCTCATTAGGGGCTTCTCGTGGTATTTTGGAGAACCTTTGGCACTTGTCGCATTTCCGAAAAAAATCCACAGAGTCATCATTCATGGTAGTCCAGAAGTATACTCGCCTTAGGATCTTTTTTGATAAACTCTGCCCCCCAGCATGATCTCTGCAGAAACCTTCATGGCCTTCTCGCATTAGTTCTTTGGCCTTATCCTTTGAAACACACCTTAAAAGTGGCATCGAGTACCCTCTCCTGTATAAAACTCCATCGACCAGAATGAATCGAGTCGACTGCCTCTAAAGGGTTATTGCTTTGTTTCTGTCCGCCGGCAGCACTCCTTGCTCTAGGTATTCAATGAAGGGCGTCATCCATGTGTCTGTTGCTTGAATTACCAGGGAAGACTCTTCTGCTTGAATGCTTGGTGCAGACAAATGCTCAACTGGTACTATGTTTAAGGTGTCAGCATCTTTCGCGCTTGCTAACTTGGCCAAAGCATCAGCATTTGAGTTCTGGTCGCGAGGTACTTGTTGGAGAGTATATTTTTCGAACTAAGCCAATAAGTCCTTTGCTTTGTTCAAATAAGCAACCATCTTAAGACCCTGGGCTTGATATTCTCCAATAATTTGATTAACCACTTACTGGGAGTCAATGTAGATCTCAAGTGACTTAATATCCATGTCCTTGGCTAACCTTAGTCCTGCGAGCAGAGCTTCGTATTCAGCTTCGTTATTGGACGTTGCGAAGTCAAATCTGATTGCACATTGGAATTGATATCCTTCAGGTGTGACTAAGATCAAACATGCTCCGGTATTGTGCTTGTTGGAAGAGCCATCTATGAACAACTTCCAGGAAGGAGCTTGACTTTGTAGTTCAGGCCCATCTATCATCTTGGTATCCTGGATTCCAATGAATTCCATGACAAGGTCTAGTAGAGCCTGTCCCTTCACAGCTGCTCGTGGCGAATAGGAAATATCAAACTGCCCAAGTTTGACTACCCATTTCAATAATGGACCGACAACTTCTGGTTTTTGCAGAGCTTGTCGTAGTGGCTGGTCAGTGAGTACCACGATGGGATGAGCTTGGAAGTATGGTCGCAACTTTTTGGAGGCCAAAATCAAGCAATAAGCTAATTTTTCAATGGGCGGATACCGCAACTCTGCCCCTATTAGCCTCTTACTTATATAATACACAACTATTTGAACATGTTCCTCCTCTCTGATCAGGATAGCGCTAGCAGCATATTCGGTGACTGCCAAGTAGATGAACAAAGTTTCTTTTTCGATCGACTTGGATAAGATCGGTGGTTGCGACATATGAGACTTTAATGCCTGAAAAGCTTATTCGCACTCTTCCGTCCACTCACACTTCTTGTTGCCCCTGAGTAGATTAAAAAATGGAACGCACTTGGCCATTGACTTAGAAATGAATCTACTTAAAGTGGAAATCCTTCCGGTTAGACTTTGAACATCTTTAATTTTGGTAGGCGACATCATCTCGATCAAGGCCTTGATTTTTTCGGGATTAACTTCGATACCTCGCGAGTTTACTATGAATCCAAAAAAAATTCCCAACCCAACACCGAATGAACATTTGAGGGGATTTAGCTTCATATGATATTTGTTCAAGACATTGAAGCATTCTCGCAGGTCCCCGACGTGCTCTCCTGCCTTCTTTGACTTGACCAGTATGTCATCGACATATACCTCCATGTTAACACCAATCAACTCTTTGAACATGTGGTTGACCAGTCGCTGGTAAGTCGCACCAGCGTTTTTCAAACCGAAAGGCATTACTTTGTAACAATAAAGCCCTGTATCAGTTCGAAAGCTAGTGTAATCCTCATCAAGTGGGTGCATACTGATATGATTGTATCCAGAGTATGCATCCATGAATGATAAGATCTCATGCCCTGCTGTGGCATCGACCAGCTAGTCGATCCTTGGGAGTGGGAAACAATCCTTCGGGAAGGATTTATTGAGGTCTTTGAAATCCATGCACGTCCTCCACTTGCCATTCAGCTTGGGAACCAATACAGGATTATAGACCCAAGATAGATAAAATGCTACCCTGATGAATCCATTCTCCTTTAGCTTCTCGACTTCCTCTTTTAACGCCTTTGATCTATCTTTGTCTAGCAGCCTCCTCTTATGTTGTACTAGTGGAAAACTTTTATCTATATTCAAGACATGGTTGCTAATTGTTGGGTCAATCCCAACCATATCCTTATGCGACCAGGCAAACACCTCCTGGTTCTCCTTTAAAAATTCCACTAGTTTTTGCTTTGTCGTTGTCTCTAAGTTTTTCCCGACTTTCACAACCCTGGTCGGATGTGCCTCATCAAGTTGGACCTCCTCGAGATCCTCCACTAGTCCTATATCTTCTTCAAAATCCCTAAAGCGAGGATGTAAATCCTTATCCTCACTTTGGGCAACACCCTATTTGATGACATGTTCACCTGATTGGGCTTGCGCTTCGTTTACCAACAACGACCTTTTCTTGTCTTTTTCCCTCGATCCGCCCCTTTTTGCCTTGGTGATCGAGGAGTTGTAACATTCCTGCACTTCTCGCTAGTTTCCCAACACACATCCTACCCCTGCGTCGGCTGGGAATTTCATGGCTAGGTGCCAGACTGAGGTAATGGCTCCCAGGTCG
The DNA here is from genome assembly GCF_963169125.1 of Humulus lupulus. Classification (NCBI taxonomy): domain Eukaryota; kingdom Viridiplantae; phylum Streptophyta; class Magnoliopsida; order Rosales; family Cannabaceae; genus Humulus; species Humulus lupulus. Next base: position 152,415,706 of record NC_084798.1, on the reverse strand, counting down.
ACTAGAATTGACCTCTCAATCATAGCATTATATGCAGAAGCACAATCAACTACTATAAAAGTAGTGATTAATGTCCTGTTCGCTGGTGCAGTTCCTGCTGTGATTGGAAGCCTGATCGACCCTGTTGGCGTGAGCCCTTCGTCAGAAAAACCATAAATGGTTTGGTTGCATGGCTCCAAATCTTGCACTGATAACTTCATTCTTTCCAGCGAAGATTTGTACAGAATGTTCACTAAGATATCTTTGAGATATCTTTTTTGATTGGGGCTGCTCGCCTGAAGGGAACAGTGGTGTTAGTGGTGTGGTACACTTTTGCTCTGCTATCGACTAAGGTCGTGTAAATGGTGAACCTCGGTTTGTATCTGTTACTTTTAGGGTGCTTGTTCTCAGACGTTGACGGCTCGTGGTTCGCCCTTTTTCCTCTGTTTTTCCCATTAGTTTTGTCGTTGTCATTGGGTTTCCCAGACCCACTGGCGGCTTTGGTGGGATCTTCTTTTAGACCCTGGTCGTCTGCAGGCGCCTTCCCTTCGTTGGCAATGGCATCTTCGAGCTTGATATATCGATCCGAATGATCCAGAAATTCTTGGGTTCTCTTTACACAATTCTTCCACAAACTGTTCCAGAGGGATGAATGGCACCGTACTCCAGCAGTAAGTGCCATCATCTTCCCTTCATCACCTACGGTCTTAGCCCCAGCTGCGGCTCGCATAAAATGTTGAACATACCCCTTCAGGGTTTCTCCCTCCTTCTGGCGTATCTTGCCCAATTGGTTAGCCTCGGTAGGATGTACACGACTAGCATAAAATTGTCTGTAAAACTCCATCAGGAACATTTCCCAAGATACTATGCTAGCAGGAGGGAATTTGAAAAACCACTCCTGAGAAGTATCGGACAAGGTGGCTGGAAAGATTCTGCATCGAGCGTCATCTGACACCTTCTGGATATCCATTTGTATCTCAACTTTATTTACGTGAGATACTGGGTCTTCTAATCCTATGAAGTTGGGCAAGACTAGCATCTTAAATTGTTGGTTTTTATAGATCAAATCAGAGATTATACGCAGCGGAACAACAATCAAAATTGTTAATTTAATCTCACAAGATTTCTAGATCTACTTCTTAACATACATATATATATTGAATCAAAGATATGAATAGAAAATTACCTCAAGTCCTTCCTTGCTGCTATCTTTTTGTATGGCAAAAATCCTTGAGATCTCACACCAAGATTTTCCAAAATGTTCTCAACACAAAGAACGAGTGTGGGCTCGCTATACAAAATAATAGGCAAAATCTATTTATCGCTGTTCTCTTTCTCTCAGAGAGATTTCACGATATATTTTCTATCCCTGAAAAGTATCGTTCTGAAAAACTGATATCCTATATTTAATATATCCAATATATTAAAAATAAAATATTAGTTATTTTAAACAATTTGAAAATAACTAATCAGGTATCAGATTTTGTTTAAATAATAATATTTTAATCATATTACAATATCTCATTATTTATTTAATATTTAAATAACTAAAATTGTGGAAATAAGAAACTGCCATGAGCTTCTTATGCATGTAGCACAATGACTATGCACTGTGCTACACGTGTACCACATGCCAAGGAAGGCATGTGATTTTTCCCAATTTTTTCTTATTATTTAAATACCAAAAATCCCAAAAATAAATTAATTCAAAATTAATTATATTTTTGTTAAATTAAATAATTAATTAATTCTCAATTAATTAATTACACATAATTATACAATAATTATTTTTAGTGCATAAAAAAATATTTTACTTATCAAATAAGTCATTTTGCCCATTTTTGTATTTATCTTTGTCAGTGTTTGTTTGAGCCATTTCGGGGACCATGGACCTATAACATTAAGCTCCAATAAATTAAAACTAAATAATTAAACTCTTTCATCATAATAGTTAATTTATTAATTATGATATTTCTCCACTATAAATTTAGAATTGAACTCTTTATGTTGTAGATATACTTTTACAGAAATCTTATTTTAAATTGTCCACTGATATAACCATCTTACAATAGTTCAACCCTCTAATTAATTAGTTCATAAATTAGAATGTAAGAATTACCATTTTACCTTTCTAATTTACTTCTTATTCCTTGAGTATCATTAATTCACTAGTGAATAATTAATCTATAATCTAATTATAGATTTGAGCTCAAAATCATTCAGTTCCAGAATTAACCCTTAAGGGAACTAATATACAATCCGTTAGGAAAGATTAGATTCTGTATTGTTGATACATGTTCCCAGCCATCCATGATATTAAATCTCCAAAACAAAAGTCATTAGCCTCATTCTATGAAGAGACCTTAACGAATGAATCAAAAGATTTAATAAACATGAACAAGAGTTCATGAACACTCAGGATCTAGGTTGATCTATCAATGATCATCAGTTATGATATGAATTACAAGTCTTTATTGTTAAATGGTTTTTGGATAAAGACTTTTATTCATATCGGTCCATGTCATATATAATCATATTATATAAATCACCTTTACCGAGATGTCTTACCACATCAATAATCTGAATCTAAATTATTTGTGTCAACATGATACTCAGCAAACCGTACTTACAACCCCAATTAAAGAATTTCATAACTTCAATTTGTTGTTGTTGACTATATTTTATTCATTCATGTGATCTTAATTCTCTCGTACTAATACAAGATCACATCCTCAATAATGAATATGGAATTTTTCTGATATTTACAAAATTATTCAAACAATAATTTAATAATCTAAATATAACAATAATAAACCATTGTATTTATTTATTCATCGAAATAATAAATGTCTTTTACATGCTTTTAGTACATACTCCTAACATAAATTCGCTTGGAGTCTCAGCCATTGCTATTCTTTGTACAAACAGAGTGCCTCTCCTCTGGTCATATTCAATGTCGGATGTCCGGCTCCCCACTAGCTGTTGGACGGCCTGATTTAATGCATCGAGCTGGGCCTGTACAACTTCTGGTATTATTGGGGCGACCGGTGCTGAAGGGGTATACTCGTCGTGTCTTTCTCGTCTTTCATTGAGAACATCTCTTAAATCATCATCCCTACACCTTTGTTCGCTAGCGCCCAGTCGATCAAAGAGTTAGGTTGCCTAGGCTGCCCCCAACATTTTGGCTCGTCGGTCGGTTCTCTCTCGGTTGGGGGTTTCGTTCCCACCCCTCTCTCCTTGCCTTCGACCAGCATTTCCTCTGCCGGAATCCGCCTCATTATAGTCATGGCCATCTCTAAAGTATGGCCGACTATGGTATGACCTGCTGATCGCACTGTATCCTCTCCCTTCGTTGGTATGTCTCGACCTTCAGGTGGAGGCCTGTGTTGGTCGGTAGGTCCCTGGGCATTATTATGTCGTGGGGGGCTCCTGACCGCAGAGCCTGATTCAACCTGCCTTCTGCCAGCAGAAGGATGTTGTCCCCTGCTTGGTGGGTTTGACTCCTCAGCAGTTTGGTGTCTAGGGCTTCGGGGAGGCTGCCCAGCCCTATTCTGCCTTTGCTGCTGGGGATTACCTCGACCAGCGCGAAAAGGTGGCTGCTACTCAGGATCTTGAAACGGCCTATCCTGTTAAGCAGCAGGGGGTTTCTCCAGCCTCTGAGGGTTTACCGGTTGAGGCAGAGTGTGGTAATGTTGAGGATGATCTGAACGTGGACCTTGCTGCGGTGGCGTATTTGGTGGCTGATCCGGTTGGGAGGATGGTGTAAGTTGTCCTCGGGCCAACTGAATGGCTGCCTCTGAAGCAGCAGTGGAATCCCTTGCCGGCGGTCCATATCGTCCTACCGCTCATTCAATTCTTGGCATTGCCTATCAATTTCTCTCTGCTGCAACGCCATCGTTTCGGCCACATTTTCCTGATTAGCCCTCAGATTGGCTAATTCCTCTTGTAACACAATTAGTGTCGTCCTCAAGGTTTCAAAATCCATTTCCTCCTCTTCAAACTCCACTTGTGGCTCATCCTCAGCCATATTTTGTGGACGAGGCTGGGTTGGTGCGGCACCAGAGGTTTGTCCAGTCTTTCTAGCCGTTTTTGCCATTTGATCTTTTTGGAGGTCTTGAGTTCAGCTCTCAATGAAAGCACCAAAATGTTGACCCTCGAATTGGTCAACGACATGGAGTCAAGTAAAACGATAGAAATGAGATGAAATCAAGACAAAAAGATAAACGACACAAAAAGATTTATAGTGGTTCGGTCCCAGTAAATGGTAATAACCTACATCCACTTAGTGTTCTTATTGATGTAGAATCCCAAGAATTGTGATCAATGAACTAAGGGTTCACGAGTTTAACCAGTTTCAAGATGAATACAAGTATGGTGGATAAAAACACTCTGATTCTCTCTTAGAATTCTGAAGTTTAGAAAGTCCAAAGGAAAAGTACCCTCTCTTGAGCCCTTTTGATTCTTATTTATAAGCTCAAGGAGTTTTACATGAGACGATGGGCCTTAATTACATTTAATATAGGCGTATCTAAATAATAATAAAAATTGCAATTATTACATAAATGCAAAATTACATATCTGAAGGAAATAAATGAAATGGTACGATCAGACTGGTCGCCCATAAAATATGATATATGCTCAGTGGATTCTCTTCTAGTCGATTTTCGAACAAATCATACTCACTTAAACAATCACGTGTATCCCACATGTATGTTAATTCTGCCACGTCATCAAGTAGTCATTTTTTGGGTAAACAAATAACTTTGTCAAGCTTCTCGTTAAGAAAAGTTGTCTTGACGTCCATTTGTCAGATCTCATAGTCGAGAGTGGCTACTATGGATAGGAGGATGCGAATGGACTTGAGCATGGCTACCGAATGAAAATTTTCCTCATAGACCACCCCTTCTCTTTAGGTATAACCCTTTGCCACTAATCGAGGTTTATAAGTTTCGATCTTCCCATCAACACCTCGTTTCTTCTTCTAGATCCACTTGAACCCAATGACCCTAAAGTTACTAGGTGCTTCCACAAGATCCCAGACGAAATTTGAGTACATGGACTCCATTTCATGTTTCATGGCTTCGAGCCATAGCTCATTTTTCAGGGCTAGCATTGCCTGTTTGAAAGATAATGGATCATCATCACTAATGTTACCAACAACCATATTGGTTTCACCATTCAAACCATAACAAATTGGGTTCCTAGAAACTCTCTCACTAAGACGAGGCTCCGTGTCTGTTTGCTCAGGAACAATAGTACTTATTTGTGAGTAAAAGACTACTCACAAAATAACAAATTAAGATCTCAAGCTAATACTATTGTTATGAGAAATCTTAAATCGACACTATACCATTTTGGCGATAATGTAGTAAATGACTTTTCATTAAATAATAAAACAATTATAAATTATTTTTGGTAAAATTATATAGAAAAAGCTTGACTGAAGCTATATAAAACTAATAATAAATAATGATTGGAATAATAAAACTCAAATATTAGACTTTGAAAAACATTTATAAAAATAAATAAAGATTACAAAAGACAAAGTTTCACCCCTAACTTCACCAAAATTACCCTAACCTAGGTAAATAGTCATTCTCACAATCTTACTAGGAAATTGTGAGAAAACCATTTTTCCTAACTTAGAGAGAAAAACTAAAGATTATGGTAGGTGTGAGAGAAAATGTGTGTGGTTACAAATAAAACTACCACTTATAAATAAGGATTAGAGAGGGAATATATGTAAATTGAGGATTTAAAAGAAAATGACAAAAAAGTAAGTAAAAGAAAAAAATAATAATAATAAAATAATAAAGGCTTAGAAATCTGATAGTGTTTGAAAGTTGACATTATTATTATTAGGGATATTTGCAGCAAAATCCCCTATTCTTTTACAAAAGTTGCGACAAATCCCCCATAAAAAATTTTGGTGGCAAAACTTCGTTCCGTTGATGGTTGGTTGCAACTTACCCCTTTTAGGTATTAAATGTCATGTAAGCAAGTTAAGTGCTAACTAAAATACATGTAGCAACACTTTATAGGGTCACGTGTCAAAAAATAAATAATTTTTTAAATAATAAATTTTATTAATAAAAAATAGAAAAAATAAATTTTAATTTTTTGTTTAATTTTAATTATGTATTATAATTATAAAACATTAAAATATTAGAAAAAATAATTAAAACAACTTAAAATAAAAAAATTAAGAACTTTTTTAAAAAAATAAATTAAATTTTGAAGGGAATAAATTTAAAAACTTTTTTTCAAATAAATTTAAGTTTTGAAAAAAGTTTTTAAATTTATATTTTGTATTTTAAGTTTTGTATTAGTGTTTTAATTATTTTTTCTATTATTTTAATGTTTTAAAATAATAATAATTATACATTATTAAAATTAAACAAAACTTAAAATTGAAAAAGGTTTATAATTTTTTTTTCTATTTTAAGTTTTGTTTTAGTGTTTTAATAATTTTTTCTATTAACTTGATGTTTTAAAATAATAATAATACATAATTAAAGTTGAACAAAACTTAAAATAGAAAAAAGTTTTTAAATTTATTTTTTCTATTTTTATTAATTAAATTTATTATTTTAAAAAATATTAATTAATTTTTTTTGATATGTGGCCCTATAAAGTTTGACACGTGTATCTAATTAGAACCGACCGATCCAATTACAGCTGACCGCCAAAAATTAGATATCCAATTTTGATTGGATCGAATCGGATCAGATTTTGAAGATCCATATTGGATCAGATCATTTGTTGGATGATATATGCAAAAATCCAATAAAACTAAACCGATCCAATTGTATATATATTTATTTAGGATTATGCTTATAATTTATGTTGTATTTGTATGGTGTTGTATAATTTTGAACAAATTAGTCTTTCTATTTATAATATTATGAATTACTTGACCAAATTAAGCTAAATAAATGTTCAAAAATATTGGATGGATCTAATCTCATCAAATATATAACCAATGGAACACATCCAAAGGATAAAACCGATCCACTCCAATGGATAATTGGATCGGATTGGTTGAGACAAATTAATTGGATTGGATCGGTTGTATAATTTTAACATCCAATGGATAATTGGATCAGATCGGATAGACCTAAAAATATTGGATGTGATCCAATGAACACCCCTATGTATCTTAGTTGGCACTTAACTTGCTTACATGACTTTTAACACCTAAAATGGGTAACTTACAACAAACCATTAACGGAAGGAGATTTTGCCACCAAAATTTTTTATTGGGGGGTTTGTCGCAATTTTTGTAAAAGAATAAGGGGTTTGCCGCAAATAACCCTTATTATTATTATTATTATTATTATTATTATTATTATTATTATATTAATCAATTCAAATATGTGAAATCCTTTTGACTTGTGCAACATTCTCCATGCACAGGAGACAAAAGTGAAGGGATTGATGGGATCGCAAGCGGCGTGAGGCAGGGGACAATAGGCAGGTGGCAGGTGGAGTGGGTTGGGTCGTGGGCTGGGTCAGGTGCGGTCAACTGGGGCTGCTAGAGGATGCATGTCAGGCGAAAAGCGCACGTTGGCTGCAAAGGGCAGGTAGCCCATTATGGGCCTGGCGAGGTGGGCCTTGCTTCTTTGGGCTGGTGGCTTGCAAAAATACCAAAATTTCACTCTTTTCTTTAATTTACATCTTTCTTTCTTCTTTATTTTTTTCATTGTTTCCAAGTGTCAAAAATACCAATTAATTTCTACAAAATAAAACAAATTAAATTAAAATACTATCATTTATAAAATAAATCATATTAATTCCATGAAAATAATAATTAAAACTTAATTTATTATTACTATTAAAACCAATAAATGTGTATTTTTGGGCACTAATCAGCCACTGTTCTGATTTTGGCCTTGGCGGCGATCGACGAAACGAACCATATATAATCTTCTGACCAGAAATTCTATCTCGTCCTTCACTTGACGATTTTCATTAGTGTCATGACCATGGTCATTGTGATAGTGGTAGTACTTGGTTTGGTCACGTTTGCTTAGATCCTTCCTTATAGGAATAGACTTCTTGTATGGCTCTTGGCCTTCAGTTGCTACGAAGATTTCTTCACGCGTCCGGGCCAGGGCAGTGTAGTTGAAGTGTGGCTCGTATATGGTCTATCTTTAATGGTTGAAGGTGCACTCAGGTGTGGAATGAGGCTCGGGTGGCGAGGGGCCACCGGCGAGCAGCGAGGGGCCTCGCGACCGATTACTAGTGACCGACGAGGTGCCTCGGCGATCAGCTATGTCTGATGGCGACAAAAGCAGGTCCTTGTAATGCGTGTTCGTTCGACTTGTGCGTCTGGTTAGGGTTATTGACTACGGCCATTTTCTTCTTACGATTGAAGTTGGTGTGGCCTTTGGGGATCATTTGGCTTCACGCGATGGGAGAAGTAGGATGGTACTAGCGAGCCCTATCTCTTCTTGAGTATTGGGGAAGTGGCGATGTCCACTTCTCATAGTGATTGGTGGTGACTGTTGCGTCTCGACACTTTGTTTGGACACGTCTTCTCTTTGCGGGCCGCCATGTGAAAGTGTCAAATTTTGGGTATGACAATTAATGATCATATTATTTTCAATAATATATATTTTTCAGCTGACTAAAAATACTAATCAAAACTAAATAATGTTTATTATGAAAAAAATAAAGATTACATTTAATATTAAAAAAACAAAAGGCAAATGTCCAATTAGAAATTTTGGGTTTTGTTTTTATCTTTTTCTTAATTTTTGTATTTTCAAACTAATGTTATTTTTCTAGTATTACAACTTTTATGATTTTTGAATTTATAATAATTTTTGTATTATTGATTTTAGTTTCATATGTATCAATATAATTATCATAAAATTAAGTAAAAATTACGAATATAATATAAATTAAAGAGTGTTATATGGTTATTTACATTTTTTTTTTCAAAATTAATACATATTTTTTTCTTCTTGTGATTAAAGTTTCCAAACTATATTTGTGATTAAAAATTTAAAAGAATAAATGCGGTGAGCGTGGATCGAACACGCGACCTTCAGATCTTCAGTCTGACGCTCTCCCAACTGAGCTATCCCCGCTTGACGGTCTATTGTTCACTACACAACATGTTGTCTCATCTTGTTTCCCAGAAAATGCAGTAAAATCACCAGAGAAAATGAGTACTCGGGAATCTTAGACGAGAAAAGGCACACAGCAGATAGACGAGAGCCTGTTTGGCATTGTTTTTAGTTTTTTGTTTTCAAAGTTGTGTTCTCAGAAATGAGAACAGAAAACTGTTTTTGTAGTTTACAAAAAACAAGAGGTGTTTGGTTAATGTTTTCTAAAAACAATTTTTTAGTTTTATTTTTTTAAAATTTTAAATAAAAAATTAACAAATATATTTACAAAGAGAAAAATATTTTAAAAATTTGTAATTAATAATGAGACAAAATAATTTGAAAAAAAATGATGAAAAATAAAAAGTGAGAAAGTAAGGAGAGAAAATTTGAAGAAATAGAAATTGAGAAGAGAGAAATTGATCCAAGAAAAAATGAGAGAGAATGTGATGAGAAAGAAAGTGGAGAGAGAGAAGTGAGTAGAGAAAATGATGAGAGAAAGTGATGTGAGAGAAAGTGAAGAGAGAGAAACTAATGACAGAGAAAATGATGTGACAATAAATGATTTTAGATAATAATAATTAAAAAAGTGATGCGATAAAAAAAGATAGACAAAAAAGTTTTGAGAACAACATAAAACAACTTTTTGATGTTCTCTGTTTTTTATAACTTTGTTTTTAAAAACTGTTTTTTGAAAACAACGCCAAACACCTTTGTTTTCAAAAAACTGTTTTTAGCTTTTAAAAACAAAAAACACTAAAACACAGTTTTTAGGGAGACACCTGTGTGAGCATCCCGGCCAGCGAAAGATCAGCTGAGAATGATCCTCTACAGCCACGGTAAAATCATCAAGCCGTTAATCACGCTCTGATCACACAGTCATGATTCAACCACCGGGTTTCCTGTCTCGTTTGAACCCACGGACACAGAGGCACGAGCCCATAGAACAAATCCTGTTCAAGTGAGGTCTCTGTGGTCAGGACTAATGCTTGAATATAACTACAATCCTTTACTTCAAAAGCTAATCGATGTGGGATAGAGTTGCTATGAGGGTGCAAGTTGCGAATATATTAGAATATCTTTTCTTTTTAAGTCTCCTAGTCCCAGGCCACCGAAAACGTGTCAAGTCTTTAGGTCTTATTCTGCTATTTTGTGATGTCTTCTGCTTTTATTAGTTCACATACATAGTCCAACTTGAATTTTATAAAATTTGTTAAAATTTATTAGCAAGACAATAATGTGTAAAATTAAAAAATTAGTTTTTTTTCCCTTTAATTTTTTAGTTTTATTTTTACTGTTTTAGTAATTCAGAAAATTAATATTAGTGTTCGAATATGCATCTACATTTTTTTATAAAAAATTGGTTAAATTTAATTTGCAGTCTATTTTGATTAAAAAAAATAGTGATTATAAGTTCTGTATTGTCGAACTCAATCCACACTGTTCTTATTTAATAGAAAAGTAATCTGAACCCACAAAATGAATACGTGAATGTCTTGGCTAAGCAAAGCCTTCACTCTTGACTTCAGTATGTTATTTTACAAACTTCAACTCCTTTCTGAACAGCCCAACCACAAAGCTGTCTCAGGCTGCAAGAAGACCTATACCTAATTTTTAACTTAACACACTCAATATACCATGCAAATTAATATTAACAACAACGATACCCACAACCCATAATAATTTAATCTAAATGAGAGTTGTATTACATCAAATTGATTTCAGACAAAAGTCAACAGAGAATTAGGTGATTTAAGGGCACACTACATAATGGTTTATTTAGATAGTTGAGGTCTGAAGTCTGCTTTAAGCAATTATGGCTGGGGTACACATCTGTTATCATCACTGAACTGTAAAATTAAGAATGAGCCTCAACGAAAATGGTATCATCATTGTCAAAATACCAGCTTTATTTCATATGGATTTTAAAACCTCTTCAAGAACTAGTCCCCACTGAGTCCAATGGGTGTCACCCCGCAATGGAAAGTTTAAGCTAACTTGTGATTCAGTTTAGAGTTTACAGTGCTTTTAAATCAAAGAATTTCATACTATCTGTTGTACCCTAAATTTAGCACGAGTTCAATTATTCAGCTCAGGTACAGCTAGCAGGTAAATACGTGGAAAAATAACCAAGTAAAATATCTGGTTATTAACCATGTGAGCAGTTCGAGATTCAATCTAGTTCGTACACAGTATACAGGTCATTATCTGACCAACACTTAAGGTAATAATCGAGCTCGAGATGCATAATGGTCAGACCCAACTTTTGGCGTTCTGAACTTACTCCGATCTCAGAGTCAGATAGTTGTCAAGCATGAGCTCAGGTGAGATATTGAGCTCATGAGAATCTAGATATAACACATACTGAAAGATCCTAGGAGATTCGGGAATTCTTTGTGCGCTCATTAATGACTAGGCGGTATCATATATCTACATTTATTATCCAACATAGCAGGAGCGTATTTATTTTGTTATCAAATCATATCCCAATGTAAATGGGAATGATTTGTATTAATTATATGCCATATATAATTACGCAGTTTATTTACGTAGTTACCGAAACTTGTCCATGTAATTTCCCTATAAATATTAGGAATGTTGGACAGGGAAGGGAGATCATTATTTGTATTATCAAAACTCTGCAGAAATAGAGAGAAAAACAATAATAATATTGACTTGTGGACTAGATGGATTTTAACCACTGAACCACGTAAAAGTTCTGTGCTTTTGAGTGAGTGCTTATTATTTCATTGAGGTTTATAATCTAGCACTAATCTACCCATTTTATTTCTTAATATACTATTGGCGAAAAATCGCGTCAACAGTTTGGTGTTCTCATTGAGAGTAAATTAGTGCTTCACAAGTTCTAGTCAACTTTCATCATGGTGGTCATTCACTCAATGCATGATAATGAGACAGAACAACCTGGTGGGCAGGAGGCCCATCATACTGCTGTTCCAAATGAAAGGGGCCCGGATGTTCAACAACGTTCTGGAAAACAATCGGCGGCTCAGGACGATACTGGGAGTTCAGTGTCACTACCGCCAAATCCTAACCCAGGGTACCCGACTGTTGTCGAGATGGAAAACATCCAATTGAGGAGCCATCTCGCTAAAGAAAACATATAGATTGGGGAGGTCTTGGCTTGGTTACCCCCTCTTGCAATCGACGTTGATGTTGGAAATAGGCAAAGTGAGCCTCACAAGTCCCACAGGAATAACCGGCCTAAATCGAGTCGATCTGTCAGAACTGCCACTCCGAGTTCTGTGCCTTCAGGGAGAAATCACCAGAATGCTCGGCCCACTGATCATCACATGGGTCATCGGCATGTCAGTCGGTCAGTTAGGACTGCAACCCCAAACACGGTGCCTTCTTCACAGATTCCCAGAATTGTACATAACAATTCGCGAGGAGGGGCTGGGACAAGCTCACGAAGGCATAACGCTCCAAAAAATCCCTTTGTGCCACGATCGGAGCACCAGGCACAAAGAACTAGGGACATAGGAGTAGGACCAAGGTGAGCTAATTTAGTCCGTCCTGATGGAACGCCAATAAGGCATCTTCCGCCACCTATAAGACATCCAACACCACCTTGTCCCCAACGAGATATTCCAGCTTGTGGGGATAGTAGGAGAAATCCTCCCCCGTCCGCAAATACTTCTGTCCCACGAACGCGTGTTGAGAATCCAGGTCCTCGATCTCAACCGCGAGCTGTAAGTTTCGTAAACAGAAGTTATTGGACAGAGAGCCATCATGGAGGTAGGTCCGAGAATGACTTGAGAAATCAATTGAGTTCAGCACAAAGTCCTCGATATGATCCACAGCCTGACCTGCACGATCATCTGAACTCACAGATAAGGTATCCAGCTCGGGATGAGGATATTAGCTATACTCGACATGAGGGAGGTCCGTCCATAGTACGCGATGATGGGAATGTCCCACATAACCAAGCTCGAGCTTGGAGGGATAATAACCCGTCAAATGCATATAATAGGATGAGAGCTGTTGAACAACCCCCAGCTAACCTAGTGTAGCGTCCCAAATTTTCTAATAAGGCTTAGGGTCTTGATTAGCATGCCTGGAGGGAAATAATTGGTTTATTTTGTTAATATATGTGAATCTGATAAATATGTGATTAGAAATGCATGTTTAGGTGAATTAAATATGCATGTGGGCCCCATTTGGTTGCTAGGGGTATATTTGTAATTTTAGCCCGCTGAGGGCATAAATGTAATATTTGTATATATTGTGATTGAGACCACGTGTGAGTGGTGATATAATTGTGATGCACGATCCAAGACAATCCTAGAGAGTGGTTTAGCTAGAAGGTCACAACGGGGTCAAATACCCGGCTCGGGAGGAGCCCATGGGTATTTTGGGAATATTATAACTTAAGTACGGGAATTATTGAGTAATGGTTAGTAGCTTATTAATAATTTGGTATGTCAGGATTAAATGTGGATTTATAGGAATACTTGAGGATTTAGCAGGATTTGGGTGAAATGACGGAATTCCCCTTGAGGTTGTATAAGAATTTTATTAAGGGAAAGAGCAAAATGGTAATTTGGTATTAGAAGAGGATAACTTTGGCTGAGGAGAATTCATATACATTACTTTCATTTAAGCATAAACTGAATATCTTGGTTGAAAGTTTAGAGAGAACCAAGAAGCTAGAAGGAAGGAGAAGAAGAGTTAGTTTTCCTTGAGATCAAGGAAGGAATTCAGGGCTGAGATTGAGGCAACTAGAGTCAAGCATAGGTCAAGATTAATTCAGAGGTAAGGCTTCATCTCTGATTTTGAGCCTCCTTGCATATTTTTGAGAATTTGGATTGAGTGCTGCAAATTGGAATTGTGGCTTAGTGATTGTGAGGTTTAGCTTAGGAGTCAAGGGATTTAAGCTTGGTATTGGACTTGGAGGTAGCTCAAGGTCGAATCCATGTTTGAGGTAAGAATTTCGTGTATCCCTAAAGTTTATTTGCTGGTGTGGTTTAAGGTTTCTGAAAGGTGGTTTAAGTTTGTGGAGTTTTAAACCACTAGGTAATTCTTGGGTATAATTGTGTGCTTGGGCTTGTTGTTGTTGTTTCTGAGTTGCCATACTCTTTATTTGGGGTTTTAAGTCGAATTGGGACTTGGGTGTACCTTGGCTTTGATTTGGAAGAGTTTTGACTCGGGAAAAATGTTGGGAAAAACCCAGTTTTCTGGGTTCGCGTATGAGCGCCGCGGCCCTGTTCTTCCGTACCGCGATGCTAGGTTGAATCAGGATATGGGGACCACTCTGGGCGCCGCGGCCCCCATAGCGCTGTGCCGCGGTGCTAGGCTAATTTTAGGAAATGGAAATTTGACTGTTTAGGGTTTTGGCTCAGGAGGCTCGGGGGACGCTTTCGCTACCTTGTGCGGGGACACAGAAGGTCCCGATAGCATAGGATTGGTTCCGGGGGATGATTATGAATTGGTTAGTAATGAGAGTGCTATGTATGTGTTGTGACTAGGTTTTCAGCGAGGCTCGGGTTAGAGGGCGGTGCTCAGGATTTCGGTGCTCAAGAAGCTCGTGACACAGGTAAGAAAACTGCTATACCCATAGAGTAAGGTGAGGCCCCATAGTTGTGTTGCAGGGCACGACCCTATGTGATTGTGTGCAGGGAATAGCCCCATTGATTATGTCAATATGTGTTTAAGTATTTGTTTGATTATGCTATGAGTGCAAATATGTGAATGAACGGCAAGAGTCGGGAACGGCGAAGGCCGAGAATGACAAGGGGCTGGGAGCAGTGTTTAGCACGCAGAGTGCGAGTTGCTAGGGTGAAACCCTAAAGGATACCTGGGATATCCTCACGGTGTAGACTGTGAACCCAGGGCCTGGTAAAGCACCTGGGACGGCATGGCCGTATGTGTTTAACCTGTTGGCGGTTTGATTATGTGATAAGTGAAAAATATGAGTATGTTATCTGTTTATGTGAGTTTTCTTGCTGGGCTTCGGCTCACGGGTGCTCTATGGTGCAGGAAAGGGCAAGGGGAAAGTCGACCAACCATGAGTACGGAGAGCGTGAAGCAGAGCGTACATGTTTGGCTTGCCTGGCTGCCACGGCCAGGGGTATTTTTGGGAGATGTTTTGTACTAAACCTTATTTTGTCGTGTAGTCGACTTTAATCATATTTTGAGCTGTAAATATTTATAAACAGTATTTTGGGATCCCAAATGTTAAACACTTTATAATTTTCAATGAATGACTACATTTTCAAACTATATGATTTTATTACAGTTTAGTTACACTTTTGACCTAAATTCTTGATTAGCAAGTTAAATGCACATTTTAAACTCACTTAGTAACGACTCTAAGGTAGTAGGGCGTTACACCTAGGGACTGGGGACCAAACCCTTGAGAGATTGGCTCTAATGGAAGAGCAAATGAAAAGAATCTTATCTAGGAAGGAAAAGGACGATTGCGGCTCAGATGAGGAGCTCGAACCTTTTGCTCCAAACATTGCAGCGACAACATATCCTATAGGTTTTAGGATGGCGCACATGTTGAAGTTTGATGGAGATGGAGATCCTTCTGATCAGCTCGAAATGTTTAACACCATGATGTTGGCCCACAATTTCGGGCTCGATTTAAGATGTAGCTTGTTCCTTGCAACTCTGGTCGGGCCTGCCAGGCAGTGGTTTAAACAATACAAGAGGCATTCCATAAGCCTGTGGAAATTTTTTTCCTCTGATTTCAAAAAACATTTCGAGCTTCACAGGCAGCTTGAGTTGAGGTCGATTCACTGACCAACCTAAAGCAGCAACCTGGCAAGACACTGAAGGAATATTTGAGTATATTTTCCAATGTTGTTGCACGAGCTAGGGACGCTGATGATAGCTCCAAGCTCATGGCAATGAGAATGGGAATCCTCGTCGGGGGTGACCTGTGGCAAGAACTCCAAAGAAAATGAGTTAAAAGCATAGATAAGTTCTTGGCGCAATCTCAGGAATGGGTAAACCTGGAGGAGGCATGAGCTTCTATCGCAGGAACTTGCCAGACCCTTGTCCAACCCGTTAGAGCAATAACAGTTGTTGTAGCTACGACTCAAGCTGTTACCCAGAATAACCAATGGGGGAACAATAAAAGGAAGGGGAATGGTGAAGGCGACCAGAGCGGGACAAAGAAAAACAAGTCTGTGGAGAAGTTCAAGCCTACCTACACTACATATATCGGCCTAGCGGATACCCGAGAGCGTATCTTTCTGTCTAATTCTAATTGCCTCCCATGGAAGAAGCCAGAAACTTTAAGAAACCAGAGGGCGAAGAGAGATCCTTCAAAATTCTTCCGATTCCATAATGACATCGGTCATAACACTGATGATTTTCAGCAGCTGAAGGATGAAATTGAGACTCATCCGAGCTGGACCGTTGGCCCAATACACCCGAAATCGGGTAGTTCCCAATCAGCTCGCCGGGCAGTTCTCTCAGTCTGTCTCAGAAGCTCCGACAGGCCAATCTGAAGCTTAGGCGAATCAGGTCGATCCTCCTCCAATAGTAGGGGAGATATAACCACTATTGCGGGAGGATCTCATTTGGCAGGCACGAGTAGCGTGACCCAAAGAGGTACATTAATGAGTTGAAGCTCATAATGGAGTGGAGTTCATCCTGGAGCAACGATTATCTAAACAACAGCGATTAGAAAAACAACCAATCATTTTCACGGAAGAGGATGCTAGCAACGTCCAATTCCCACATAATGATCCGCTGGTGGTAACCGTGCAGCTCACCAACCGAAGGGTGCGTAGAAGACTGGTGGATAACAGAAGCTCCGTAAATTTACTTATTAGGTCCACCCTGGAAAAAATGGGACTGTCCGTATCCGATTTGAAGGCGACCTCAATGACTGTGTACGGGTTTTCGGGTGAGGGAACAATAGCCATAGGGACAATCAGACTAGTAGTGACATTGGGAGAAGAGTCATGCTGTGTCTCCAAAATACTCAAGTACGTAGTAATCGATTGTCTGGCCACATACAATGTAATTTTGGGCAGACCCGCGCTGATGGCATTTGAAGCCATAACATCGATTCAAAACTTGGCAGTGAAATTCCCCTCAGCTTTGGGGATATGCACAATTAGAGGCGATCAGCTCGCTGCCAGAGAATACTGTAGCATTTCTATGAAGGGAAAATCACAACCTAGGCAGCAGGCGATGGTCATAAGTGAGGGAGGTGAGGAGTCCCAGGAAGTAGAAATCACTCGTGGGACGGAAGAACCTCAACTAGGAGAGGATAGTGAGGTCGCCCAATGTGACGACATTGATCCATGGATAAGCGAAGACAGGTCAGAGCTCAAAGCCATAGAAGAGCTCAAGGAAGTGAACATCAACCCCAAAGAAGCTTCAAGAGTCGTAAAAGTTGGAAAGAATTTTGAAGACAAAAGAAAGAAGGAACTAGTTGATTTCTTGCGGAAGAACCTGAATGTTTCTGCCTGGTCACATGAGGATATGATGGGAATTAGTCCGAATATAATAATCCACACATTAAATTTGGACAAAAACATGCCTGCAAAATCCAAAAAACAGAGGCTTTTGGGAACAGTCCGAGCTGAAGCACTAGAGGATGAAGTAGCTCGGTTACTAAAATGCGAGTTTATCCGGGAGGCAAAATACCCGATCTGGGTGGCCAATCCCGTGTTGGTCCCGAAGCCGAATGGGAAGTAGAGAATTTGCATCAACTTCTCCGACTTAAACAAGGCTTGTCCCAAGGATTGTTTCCCACTGCCAATTATTAACCAGTTGGTAGACACCATGACAGGTCACGAGCTAATGTCCTTCATGGATGCGTACTCTAGATATAACCAGATCCTGATAAACCCTGCACACCAAGAGCATACCAGTTTCATGACCTAGCATAAAGTATATTGTTACAAAGTTATGCCATTCGGATTGAAAAATTTCGAGGCTACATACCAACGCTTGGTCAACAAAATATTCACTAATTAGATCAGGAGAAACATGGAGGTGTATGTCGATGACATGCTTGTCAAGTCAAAGACTGCCAGTAACCATGTATCTGACTTGGAAGAATGTTTTGGAATCTTAAGGAGATATGACATGAAGCTGAATCCCCAGAAATGCACTTTCGGAGTGGCATCTAGAAAATTTCTGGGGTTCATAGTCAACACAAGGGGAATAGAAGCGAATCCTAAAAAAATCAAATCGTTGTTAGACATGCCTTCACCCAGGTCGCGTAAGGAAGATCAAAGCCTAACTGGAAGGGTGGCAGCTTTAAATTGCTTAATTTCAATATCCACTGACATTTGTCTGCCATTCTACAACTTGCTCAGAGGAAACAAGAAATTTGAGTGGACTGAAGAATGCAAACATGCATTCCACGATCTAAAGATGAATCTAGCTGAACCCCCTGTACTATCCAAACCGACATCTGGAGAGTCTTTGTTTCTTTACTTGGTCATGACAGCAAATGCAGTTAGTGCCGTGCTAGTTCGAGAAGAAGACCGTATGCAGAAACCAGTATATTATGTAAGCAAGAGGCTTCTCGGAGCTGAATCACGGTGAGAAGCTAGCATTCTATTTAATTTTGGCTTCCAGGAAGCTCCGACCATATTTACAGTCTCATTCTATCAATGTCTTAACCGACCAACCTTTAAGGCAGGTATTGCAAAAACCTGAAACGTTGGGGTGTCTCTTAAAATGGGCCATCGAACTTAGCCAGTTCGAGATATTGTACATGCCATGAACTACGATCAAGAGTCAGGCCCTTGCTGATTTTTTGGCAGAGTGCACTAGTTTTCAGGACGAGCTCATGAGGGATCCAGTGTAGGAGTTATGGAAAATCTTTGTTGATGGATCCTCAAACGAGAATGGATCAGGAGCTGGGATAATCTTAATCTCACCTGAAGGACATCGGTTCCATACTTCTCTTAGATTCGAATTTGAAGCATCCAACAACGAAGAAGAATATAAGGCATTATTAGTAGGGTTGATGGTGGCAAGGGAGCTGAATGCAAAAGCCATCCAATGCTATAGTGATTCCCAACTCGTGGTAAATGAGATATTGGGAGAATATCAAGCTCGAGGCATCAAGATGGCGGCCTACCTGGCTAAAGTAAAGGGGGAACTATCTGAATTAAGTTTAGCTCTGTTGAACAGATACCCCGCGAGCAGAATTCTAACGTTGATGCTTTGACACGACTTGCTACTACCAAAGAGGCTGAAACATTGAATGTAGTACCAGTGGAGTTCTTGGAAATCCCAAGTGTAAAGGGAGAAACGGTGGAGGTTAGAATGATTGACATATGATCGACCTGGATGACCCCTATAATGTAATATCTCGCGACTGGAAAGTTACCTAACGACAAAAAAGACGCGAGAAAACTACTTTATCAAGCTCCACGTTATGTAATAGTTGATGGAATCCTATATCGGCGAGGTCATTCGTTGCCCCTCGTATAGTGTGTTCTGCCCGAGGAAGCTTGAACCATTTTGCAAGAAATACACGAATGTTTTTGCGGAGATCACGATGGGGGGAAAAACTTAGTGCTGAAGGTACTAAGACAGGGCTATTTTTGGCCCACTTTAACGAAAGGTTTGTTCTTGTATGTTCAAAAATGCGACAAATGCCAATGTTTCGCCATAGTGGATCGGGCTGCTTCAGTGGAGCTAACAATAATTTCATCCCCGTGGCCATTTGCAGCATAGGGAATTGACATGATAGGTTCCCTACCTATGGGGAAATGAGGAGTTCGATATGCAGTGGTGGCAATCGATAACTTCACGAAGTGGGTAGAAGTCGAACCTCTGGCAACCATCATCTCAAAGAGAGTCTTGGATTTTGTGGTAAAGAATATCATTTGTCAATTTGTACTCCCTAAAAAGATTGTATCAGACAATGGGACGCAGTTCAATAGTGATCTCTTCACAGACTTTTGTGAAAGATACGACATAACGAAGAGCTTCTCGCCGGTAACATACCCACAAGACAATGGGCAAGTCAAGGTTGTAAATAAGACCCTCAAGGAGAGCCTAAAGAAAATGTTGGATGAAGCCAAAGGATTATGGCCCGAGCAGCTCCCGCAAGTACTTTGGGCCTACCGAACTTCTCATAGAACCTCCATGGGGCATACTCCTTTTTCCCTAACCTTCGGAAGTGAGGCCATGCTTCCAATTGAAGCAATGGTAGCTACTCGTAGGCAGAGGACATTTGATTATGAACAATATAACGAGCTACTTAGCGCATCCCTCGATCTAATTGAAGAAAAACAAGAGGAATCACAATTATAGCTCACCCATTACCAACAAAAGATCACTTGTTATTTTAATTCAAAAGTCAAGGGATGTAGAATCATATTAGGCTATTTGGTTCTCCGAAGGGTCTTTCTGGCGAATAAAGACCCCAAAGATGGTGTGTTGGGCCCGAACTGGGAAGGACTGTAATAGATCGTAGAGATCTTCCGCGAAGGAACTTTTAAGCTAGCTTGACTAAATGGAGAAATACTCCCACGGACCTGGAATGCTTTTCATTTAAAAAGTATTATCAATAGTATTATTATCAATGTAAGGCTTATTTATAAAAGCCATTTCAAATAAATGACATATATAATTGAATAACCACTTCTTAGTTTTATTATTGCGAGCTTGTGCTCTCATATTGTAAAAGCAACTAGGAAATTTCATACGTATTGGTTACTTGGGGGGCACATAACCAGGTGAATTTTTGAGAAAATTAAGCTTACTCGAACAGGATTAAAAACATAGAAGCTTGGAGAAATTGATCATTCAATAAATTTTTAAAGCTCGAGTTTTCAATAAACTGAGCATGAACTAAGTTTGAAAAATCATTTAAAACCCTGGATATAACTAGATCCGAAGCTTAGAAGCTTGGAGAAATTGATTATTCAACAGTTTTTAAAGCTCGAGTTTTCAATAAACCTAGCATGAACTAAGCCTAAAAAAAATAAAAATAAAAATGTTTATTGAAAACCCTGGATATAACCAGGTCCGAGGCCTGATTCTTAATAGGTACAACGCAAATAAGCAAGCAAAATCTTGGATACAGCCAAGATCGATAAAATCTATCTCGATCTAAAAGTCGATCCCTAAGATTTTGAATGTACAAGAGTCTAAGGATTCATAAACATGAGAAAATAAAAAAGGAAAGACAAATAGATTAAAATTTAGATGTATATTCAAATAAAAAAATATTGTCACATCGAGGAGAAAAAACCTCGAGCTAAGCCCGATGGCAATCATTTTAATCCCAAGGGATTGTTTCAGAAACTTAAAAAAAAATAATACTTACAATAAAAATCTTGAAAAATGTCATTAAGCCCCGTTAGCACGCTCCACTGAGGTGACCTCCTCACCATCTCCCTCTACCTCTCTGGAAGCCTCGCCAGTCTTCGAGCGTTTATGCAAAAACCGAATCTTGAATCTAGCAAGATACGGGTCCCACATCTCACGCTACATGAAAGAGAAGTTCCCGTACTGGTTGAAATCCCAACAAAGGTAAAGCATCTCCTCCATTGTCGACGGGGACATTGCAGCTTCCTCTTTGGCCTTAGCCTCGACCTCGATCAGCTTCGCTTTGAGTTCGTCATTCTCGGTATAAAGCTGATCAGCACGATGACTCTCCTCCACGACCTGAGCCTGATAGGTGGACAATGCGACCTTCGCATACTGCTCGCCCTCTTGAGAAGAAATGAGAGCAGCTTTGGCAGCATGCTCACTCTCTTGAGCAACACTCAGGGCGGCTTTGGCAACTTGCTCATTCTCTTGGGAAGCAGTTAAGGCAGCTCATAGTTCCTCGTTCCTGGCTTTAACATGAGCTATGCTTCGGTATTGAGCCAAGACAGACTATAGAAAAACGAAGCAAATCGACAAAAAAAAACACATAATAAAGAAAAAGAAGAGGAAAGGTTAGAAATGGGAAAAGGACTCACGGTAAGGTTCATCCCTATAGTAGATTCGAGGGCATCTTCTGGGCTGCTCTCTTCTATGGCCCTCAAATCCCTAGCATTAGCCTTGTACGCATGGTGCACCATGTGACTTGCCGTCTCGTACACGATACCTCGAAAAGCCTCAGGGATCTTGTCCAGATCGTGTGGCTCAACCGGTATCCGGACGAGAGGAATCTTACTTCGAACGGGGGCCTCGATTTGAATCACATAGGGATGTGAGGGAGGCATATGTCGAGTAGGGGGAGGAGGAGCTTGCTGGATAGTGACAGTCGTTGCCAGAGCTGGGGGGATTTCTCTCGGTGGCTACTCCCGAGCAGTGCTTGCACCTTTACCCTTAGTATGGGATTTTGTGGTACCCCCGTCTTAAGGGTGGTCTTCTTTGCCACCCTGGGCCTTTTAACCATGGGACCAGCTCCGGACCCTTCGACCTTAAAGGCTCTCCTTAAATCTGGAGCTCCCAACAACTCCATTTCTTCACCTAGAAAAAGAGCGAACAAAAGATTCAGTTCACAGGAGTAATGCTTCAAAAATATTATAAGTACAATAAAAAAAAGGAACGAGAATCCTACCCTCCGGGATAGGGGAGGAATCTATTACGATCAGCTCGGGTGTATTGACCAGGCTAGGTACAACCTTCAACTCTGGAATTAATAGAGGGGAGGGGGAATGTTGACTGGTTTTTTGGTCAACTAACGCGAAGTTAAAATAATTAATTAGAGAGCTTTCATTCAGATAATCAATGAACCATAAATAAGCCAAGAACCTAATAACTATGAGCAATGAATGATAAAAGACACCAGAAATTATAGAGGTTCGGCCCCAAGAAACGGAAATGACCTACTTCATCTTTAATTTGTATTGATCTTTAAGGTTTACACAAGATGACCAGTGAAAACAGGTATGATTCTAAGTGTAAAAACAATACAAAATGGCAGAAATCACCGCTAAGTGTTCCTAACAGGCTGGTCGGTATATTTCTGGTGTTGGTCGGTAGGATAAAATATTCTCCCTTCTATAGTGGTGGAAGACTTGTATTTATATTGTCCCCAACGCCCAGGAAGTTGTGCTTTCACCTCAACTGCTGCAAAATATCCCTTCCTTTTCGCGGGTAGTTGCAGTCTTATTCTTCAGGAGTTTGACTGCGTTTTTAGGTGAACTGTTAGGCATGAGAATGATGTAATTGAATTCATCTGACCAGGTATACCGGGTTTCCTAGAGAGAATACCGACCAACCTCTTTTCTGGTAAGCATACTGCGCAGCTGCTTTCCTGGTGAGCATACCACACAGTAATTGTTATTCATTTAGCAAGTGTGCCCTCTCCAGCTTGTTTGACTGTTGGATGCCTATGCCACGTATCAAGAATATGATGACATGTGCCCACAATATGATGCCACATGTCCAACCTTCATGCCATGTCAGCTGTGTATATTTTTGGGATAACATTTGCCCCCCAAGTTTTCAATGGTGCTGAGTAGTATGTAAACTTTCCTTCTAGATACCACCCCATCCAGCCTAGTCGGGGGTATGTTCTTTTTGCTACGTGGTATCTTCATTTAATAGAGTTGAAGACCTTTGCACTCCTTCAAGTTTCCATGAAATGAATTTTCACTCTTTCCCGCCTCTTTTTGATACCATAAAGTGTCATAATGACTCCTCTTAATAATTGTACCGTTGGTTTGTGCAGTTCCTGAAGAGTGGCTGACGTGTTGGGCGGTTGAGGCGAAGTGACTGGAAGGACGTGCTAGGTGGTGTGCTGACATGTTTGGGGAAACGTGCTTGTAGTAATTGAAGGGATGTCTCATCAATGCCCATAGGAGGAGGGAGAGCGTTGTACTTGGACTATAAATAGCTTCCTTTTCTTCTGACTTCATTTTTTACAGTCTCTTCTCCTTTCAAACTTCCCAAACGCTCAGAATTTCCCTCTTTGTGAACTTCAAGTTTTTACACTAACCAGTGCCTAGCTTGTGATCACCAAAGCTTTTTGGCTCGTGTTACCCTCGCAGACCTACTACTAGTAAGTTCTTATTTTTCCTCGGTATATCTATGATTTATGCAAAAATACTTCTGTTTTTCTCTGTGGCCGTGGGTTTTGTTTTCTCCAAACCCTTGGATTTCTTGCATGAATGTTGTTTGAATCAGTAAATAAAAAACTGCTTTGAGTAGCTCTTGTAATGGGTAATCTGTTTTATTTTCTGATTTTACAAAAAACCACTTTTTTACGGCCCATTTTGGTAGATTTATGTTCGGTGTTCTTGAAAAACACCAAGAACAGCTGTATGATAATTTTTTCGAAAAACTCTTCATTTTCTCAGTTTTCTTTACATTTGATCTTGTCTTCATGCTGCGTGGTATATTGTGTTGTGTGTACTTCTGAGCTAGTCGGTATAGCCTATGAAAATTATATCGAGCGGTGCTGTTCGGTGCTCTCACATCATTCTACCCTTTTTCTTGTTTGCGCAGACTACTCGGGGGAGGTGATCACCGAACTTCATCACTGTGTCTTCCATTACAATGGCTTGTACCAAAAAGACAACTCAAGGCTCAAAAGAAGAATATCCTCGCATGGCACAACGCGCTACTGGAGGGGATCCCAGGGAGGCATCAACCCCCGAGGAGGAGCCTAGTGGCTCGGGACAGGAAGAAGATTCTGAAACCGAGTATGATACAGAGATTTATACTGAGGCATCCCTAAACCGATCAGCTGAAAAGGAAGAGGGTTCTATCTATGTGGCTTCTACTAGTACTATTTCCAATAAACAAATACATAACGTGAAGGAGCATTTTAAGCTGCAGGGTGTATCCGTCATCAAGCCTCTTGCTTGTCAGACTGCCAATGACCCCGGGGCCCGATTTTGTGCCTGGAGCCAATTCCATATGTCTGCTGGAGCCACTCTCCCTCTTTAACCATACTTTTGGAGTGTGGCTGATTATTTTGGGATTTCCCCAACCCAGATCAATCCCAAGGGTATTAGGTTTCTTTCCACCCTTTATGTATTGTACAAATCCTTAAATTGGCAAGTACCTTCTGCCCACGATATTAATTACCTCTTTGACCTCAAATCTAGTCCCGGACAAGGCAGCTTGTGATATTTCTATTTCAGGCATAGGGATTCCAATATTTACCTGGCCAATACGGACAACATCTCCAAAGTTGGGGAGTATGCCAGCCAGTACTTTCTCACTGAAAACATTGCTGCCACCCACCTATCTTTTCAATGCAATGGTCCCTTTAGCTGTCTGGCCCCTACTCGAGAGATGGCTAAACGGGCTCGTAGGTTGGCTACCATGAACCCCGACCTTAAAGATATGGCGGCTCTGACAACCATAGAGAAATTAACCAATGCTGGGCTTTACTCCAATCCAGAGGCGCAAGCCAAGGGTGCTACCCCTACTAGACAATCGCCTAGGAAGTACCCGCCCAGTACTAAGTCATCCAATTCTCCGCCATCTAAAAAACAAACCAGGCTATCTGTACCTCTGTCTAGACCTTGCATGGCCCACCGAACAAGAAGCTCGACAGGGGTCGTCATCCAAGAGCCTGTTGAGCATAGTGCTCCAAAAGCTGCACTGCCCCCCAGTCTGGAAAGGGGAAGCAGATTGAAGTGGAGCATTTAAACTCAAGCTCATGAGACAATGATGAGGATGTACTACTCGGAGCAGCTGACTGCTCGGGGGGGGGGGGGGGGACGAAGAGGGTGATTTCACTCTCTTTATATAACTTTCTTGGCATTCTTTCGTAATTATAATTTTCTGCTTGTTCCAACGCTGCTCGGGGCCTTACTAACCTTTTATTTTGATTTGTAGATATGTCGTATGTGCTCTTTAAAAAATTTTCTTAGAAGCATGCCACCGGTCCGGGCAGTGAGGCTCTTCCAGCCAAATGCCAGAAGACAAACTCTCATGCTGAACTTGCCAAGCAGGTTGCTAGGACCCCCGAACAGACTCCTTCTCGGAAAAGTTCTCAGTCGCTGACTTTCATTTACAAATCTGCCAAAGGCAAGGGACCTCAGACTGAAGAGGTTATTCACTTGTCCCCTGCGCAAAGGTCTGGTCCCCCGAGAAGAGTCCTAGAGGGTGCTGCTGAGGACTCTGTCGAGGAGTTTCAGGGACCTTTAAAGAAGGCCTTAGACATTCATCAAGGCCATGCAAAAAGGGTGTCCTCTACCCAATCTGACTTCATGACTAATCTAAGTACCAAATCCTTGGAGTATATCACTAGCACTGGCCTCCAGGATGTTTATAGGGTAAGTATTTGGCATTCTTGGAGCTAATTGATTTTCCTTATCTTTCACTTGTTCTCAGTTTCCTTATTTCATGCTGCAGGGTATGCTGGTCCTTAGCTATGCTCATTATCGTGCCAAAGGGGCAATCAAGTAGGTGATTGTCTTGGTGAAGGAGTCTGAAGAAGAAACCTCCTGAGTTAATGAGTTGTTTGAACAAGTTCAGAATCTTCAACGGACCTCCGAGCATGTTACTAAGGAAAATGAGAGTCTTAAAAATGCTGCCGAGCAGAGGGACCTTGATGTTAACCAGTTGGAGAGGGAGGATCGAATAGTTGAAGGAAAAGATTGTTGTTGTTGAGAAGGCTGCCCTAGAAAAGGAGGACAGACTTGCAAAGGCTCTTGAGCAAGAAAAATCTGATCGGGCTACCGATGCTAAGGCTTTAGAGGATTTTTCCCTGAGCACTTTCTTTGATTTTTGGGTTCGTAACAAAATAGTGGACTTCAGTTATTTGGGAGAGGCTTATGATGAGCTCATGCAGTACTGCACTGAGTGGGAGAAGAACGAGCCTCCGGTCGTACCTACCAAGCAACAGCCAGTCTTCGAGCAAGAGACTGTGTTCTTTATTTATTTTTTTATATAGTCTATGTCTGAACAAAAGTGATTGAGCCAAGCAATCTTTATTCTCGTGCACTTATTTTCCTTTTGTTGAAACATCAGTTGAGTCGAGCAGCTTATAATCTTAAGCGCCTTTTGACACATGTCTATATGATATTTTTATTTGGGTATGTATCTGCTTGTACTTTATTTTTCATTACTGCTCGGTGTGTATTGTTGTTTTCGGAGCTATGCGACTTTGTTTGGAGTTGTGCGGCACTGTCTGTTGATCAGAGCAAAACAATTTTTTTTTAATGAGTTGTAAACAATACTGTTCAACCCTATCTACTGATCGTGAAAATATATATACACAAGTGCACGTAATCGATTCAAGTAATATATATGATAAGTAGAGTATCATTCCCACGAAGACTATCTTCCAAGTACCACTAATTGTTCGTTTAATTTCTATTTGGCAACTAAGAATTTGATTTTTAAAATTTAATTTTAAATATGAAAATAATTTAAACAAAACCAACTAAATAAAATATTTAAATCACTATGAAAAAGACAGAGGGTGTTAATTTCATGAACTTTTCATTCTACTAATTGTATTAATCAATTCTAGATTTCTTTCTTTCTATTCTAATAGCAGGTTAACATAAATCAATTCCTATTCTTTTTCAAGATATAAGATCTCAGTCTATATGCAGGTTTTGTACATCTCTATGACAAACTTAAACATATAGAAGGCATTAAGAATGGAAACCTAATTACTACACAAGTCATATATGTACTTTCGTCCAATATGAAACCTATGTCTATATAATGATAGCATATTCAATAATCATCTTTCGAATTTTGAATCAAAATAATTAAATCAAGCAAATAGTGATAAAGTATTTACTAGTATTAAAAACACATTATATAGATTAGAATAGAGAAGAAAAATCAAAAGAATATCATAATTCAATTAGATAGAGATCCAAGTGACTACATTAAACCTTAGATAAAAATTGTTTAGTTCATATTAGACATGACTAAATCAACAAAATAATTATTCATAAACATAAGATTCATAAACTTGAAGAAGAAATAAAAATATGAAATTGCAGAATTTTTAACCTAAGAACCACAATTAGTCTCTAAAAAATGTAATTAAAAACTAACCTAATGACTTAAGAAAACCCTAACATGAATTTATAGTAAAAAAATTAGAAACTTCTGAATTTTTCCTTGTGCGGGCCGCGACTTGGCCTTTTCTGAGTCACGACCTGTAACTATTTTGGGCCCTTTTCCTTCCGTATAATGGCTTCAAGTGTCGCGATTTTAGCTTCTCAAGTCGCGACCTATGTCTGCTTTTTCCCTTAGCTAGGCCTCTGTTTCCTCTTGAGTCGCGACTTGTAAGCCCAAGTCGCGACACTAATTCTTTCCAGCAACAAATGTGCCTCTAACTTCACCTCAAGTCGCGACTCTAAAGTCCAAGTCGCGACTTTAATTCAATTTTACTCAGATTTGATACTTCAGGTCATCTCTTCCTCAAAAACCGTCCTTTAAGCATCCTTGGTATCATTTTTAGTCCAACAACTGCTGAAAGCCTTGTTTTTCCACCATTAATTAACTTCTTTTTACATTTTTCTCGTGATTCATCACACCAACCTATAACAAAGATAAACAAAAGTGTAATCTTGCACAAAACACACATAAACACTCAAGATTACCAAAAAAACACTTTCTAAAATGACCCTAAAATGAATTTATCAAACTCCCCCAAACTTACTCTTTGTTCGCCCTCGAACAATGGACTCAAAACAAACCTAAATTCTAACAACATGAACTATACCAACAACAATAATCATGCGTCAAAATCATGAATGTTAATCATATAATTCTCAGAAAACTACTCAACAGTTTATTCAATCTAGAATTTTGATCAAAACACTTCATCAACACATCTTAGTCTACTAACATTTTGGATTATCAATTCATGATCATTAAATAAATGAATTTGAAATCAATTATGCTCACCAAAATTCTTTCCAATGGATCCATTCAAACCAAATAATTCCATAAGCTCACTTTCTTGCTCTTCTCTGCTAATATAAATCATGCTATGCATAAGAATCAATAGGACTTTTATAGGCTTGTAACGATGGCTTAGGTAAAGGTAGATGAAAAATGAATGTTTAGGCTCACTTTACTATAAGCACATGACCAAAACTCACCAACTTTATTTCCATAAGAATACAATCCCATATTCCCGTCTCTTACTTAGTTTTTTTTTCTTTAGAGAGATATATATTGATTTATTTATTTATTTTTCAATAATAACTACACTCCCCCAAAATTGATTTTTCTTATGTACTCATATTGGGAGTGTATTGAAATATCTTTCATCATTTTTTTCTTTGCTCTTCTCTTTGTTTTTTTTTTCAATATATATATTCTCTATAGATTTTTTTTCTTCCACTTTCTAAACCCACTCAAATCACCATTAAACCCCATTACACACCAATCCCCATAATTATTTCTCAATCATATGCTCATAGTATATTAGGGACGGATATAACCAATGGGAAAATATTAGGCTTAAATGATGCTTTTAGAACAAAAAGGATACAAAATTAGGCTAAAAAAGGGTAACCAAATGATTAAGTAATTTAAGGTTGGCAAGAAAAGCTCAAACGATCCAAATGATAGCCTAAATCATATTCCTAAGCATACATGATATATTATTTCGCCTCAAATAACAAGTAAGCAAGTTCTAGAATTGTTGAAAATAATTTACACTTCCCATTAATCATTCCACTAACCAATTTCAGCAAGCATAATCAATATCAAAAACATAAATTTAACATCATGACAAAATATTCAACAAATGTTATCTAAACTAAAATGAACTAACGAAGTGTTTAATCAAGCATATGGATTTTGTTTCAGATTTCATTTTCTTTGAATTATACTCATAACATTCATTTTATTCTCATCGACAATTGTTGTCAATTTTCATTCATGTTGGTACCAAACTAGACACACTAAAACAAAGCTTTAAACACTAACATAAACATATCACACAAAATATCACTAACAGAAAAATAAGCTCCCTCCCCCAAACTTAAACTAAACATTGTCCCCAATGTTAAAAAATAAGTAAAGAAAAGAAAAATTACCTGGTGCGAATCACTTCAGAATGGTGGTGGGTCTGGAAATGGATGCCAAGGCAGTGGATAAGGGAAGTACTGTCGGTCTGCCTCTTGGTTCGACCATCAATAAACCAGCTCGTTCTGCCTATCAACTTGAGCTCTATGGAAATCATAAAGCTCGCCCAAATAATTATGTTTATGCTATGCTGGTTCTACCGAATGATGTAATCAAGTCTGGCCAAGTGTGGATCCGGTGTAGCCTCCAGTGCCAAATATTGAGGGTATTCTTCTCTTCTCTCCTCTTCGGCTACTCTCACTCACTCTGTTTGATCAATGGCTGGTATGGGCTCCTCAACTGCTTCTCCTTCCCTACCAACTCTTTCATTTCTTGGTACCGGTATTGGTGGCTCTAAAGTTGGGGCATTAAATTTATTCACTGTAGCCCAAGAAATAACCCCCATAGCCTTCCTAAAAATATCACTAGGATATTTCGGTACCTCCCAAATCTCACATAGATCAGTAATCATGGAGCCATTCCCCAACCCAGCAGTAGTAGTCATGCGACCTAAATCACTAATGCTCTGGTGAATAACTTGTCCAATGTCAATGGAAAGTCCTGTCATAATGGCATATACCAGAAGACCCCTATCAGTACCCATTTCAGATAAGTGGGTGTTTGGCATAAGCCTTACATTCACAAAAAGAGTCCAAGCTTTAGCGACAACATTCATTTGGTATCTTCATAAATGTTTTGGCTCCCCATTCTGGATAACAAATGAAGAACCAGGATTACCTAAGGTCTCAGCCACCTCAGTCCATTTTACCTCACTATGATATGCTAATTGATAATACGCATCCTCTTCTTGAGTTAACGTAGGTACATTAAATAAAACATGAATATTCTCAATAACACATTCAACTGAAACACCCCTAACAAACACCTTTCTATTTACAGCCCCAGGGAAATTAGCGTAAAATTCATAAACCAAGGAGAAATTGGATTTTGGCATCTTCTCGTCCACAAAAAATTGCCAACCTCGACATAAAATTTCATTCTTAATAATATGATAGGTGTCATTAGGGTATAATTCTTCTTTAATGTCCATCCCCCGCTCTTGAATAATTGGCCTTTGGGATAGCCTTTGATAAAGAACATGGGCATTCTTAGTAATGAAACGAGTGGGATCATATTCTAGAATGGGCTGAGGTGCTAGCAGATTTGGCTAAAGTTGGGGTGGTTGGGAACAGGATGAGGATGGGCAATTAGTATTCTTTGAGGATGCTGCCCTAGTGGGTTGTTTCCTTGGCCCCATACCTTCACAATTTTTTCAAAAATAGCCACAAAAATTTCTACAACACTTCCCCTAAAATTATGAAATTTCCTTACTAAAATCTCCAAAACTTATCACCCAATAAACCAACAAACAGTCCAAAAATCTCAGGCAATCTCTTAATATAAATGCAATTCAAGGAAAACTTCAAAAAGAAAAACTTACAATCCTTGCAAGTTGAAAAATATGCCACTTTTGATCCTCCTTCAATCCCTTACTAAACACCAATAGCACACAAATTAGGTTTAGCAAAAATAATAATGGAAGAAAGTAATAAGAAAAATGAAGTAGAGATGAGAAAAATAGATGAAGATAATTTGAAATAGAGGGAAAGAGGGAAAAAATTGTAGAGTTTTTCTTTAAGGAAATGTGAGTTGGAAGAGAGAATTTGAAAAATGAGAGAAAGGGTTCAGAAAAACGAATTTAAGTTTTTTTTATCTTGTCTGACATAGGCGTGTCGCAACCCAGCTTGGGCAACGGCGCCAAAAACTTGATCATGAAAATATATATACGCAAGTGCACATAATCGATTCAAGTAATATATATGATAAGTAGAGTATCGTTCCCATTAAGGCTATCTTCCAAGTACCACTAATTGTTCTTTTAATTTCTATTTGGCAACTAAGAATTTCATTTTTTAATTTAATTTTAAATATGAAAATACTTTAAACAAAAACAACTAAATAAAATATTTAAATCACTATGAAAAAGACCTAGGGTGTTAATTTCATCAACTTTTAATTATAATAATTGTATTAATCAATTCTAGATTTCTTTCTTTCTATTCTAATAGCAGGTTAACATAAATCGATTCCTATTCTTTTTCAAGATATAAGATCTCAGTCTATATGTAGGTTTTGTACATCTCTGTGCTAAACTTAAACATATAAAATGCATTAAGCATGGAAACCTAATTACTACACAAGTCATACATGTACTTTCGTACAATATGTAACCTATGTCTATATAATGATAGCATATTCAATTCTCATCTTTTGAATTTTGAATCAAAATCATTAAATCAAGAAAATAGTGATCAAGTGTTTACTAGCATTAAACAAACATTATATAGATTAGAATAGAGAAGAAAAATCAAAAGAATATCATAATTTAATTAGATATAGATCCAAGTTACTACATTAAACCCTAGATAAAAATTGTTTAGTTTATATCAGACATGACTAAATCAACAAAATAATTATTCATAAACATAAGATTCATAAACTTGAAGAAGAAATAAAAATATGAAACTGCAGAATTTTTAACATAAGAACCACAATTAGTCTCTAAAAAATGTAATTAAAAACTGACCTAATGACTTAATTAAACCTTAAAACGAATTTATAGTAAAAAAATTAGAAACTTCTGAATTTTTCCTTGTGCGGGCTGCAACTTGGCCTTTTCTGAGTCGCAACCTATGTCTATTTTGGGCCCTTTTCCATTCGTATAATGGCTTCAGGCGCCGCGACTTCAGCTTCTCAAGTCACGGCCTGTGTTTGCTTTTTCCCTTAGCTAGGCCTCTGTTTCCTCTTGAGTCGCGACTTGTAAGACCAAGTTGCGACACTAATTATTTCCGGCAACATATACGCCTCTAACTTCACCTCAAGTCGTGACTCTAAATTCCAAGTTGCGACTTTAATACAATTTTTCTCAGATTTGATCCTTTAGGTCATCTCTTCCTAAAAAACCATCCTTTAAGCGTCCTTGGTGTCGTTTTTAGTCCAATAACCGCCAAAAGCCTCGTTTTTCCACTATTTAACTTCGTTTTGCCTTTTTCTCGTGCTTCTTCACACCAACCTACAACAAAGACAAACAAAAGCGTAATCTTGCACAAAACACACATAAGCACTCAAGATTACCCCAAAAACGCTTTCTAAAATGACCCTAAAATGAACTTATCATCTACAGAAATTGTTTTATGGCTCTTTTTGTTGCCTGGTATACCGAGCAACGTGCAAGCACTTTAACATTAATAAAAATTAACGCTTCTAAGTCCTTTTAATTATGCGTCTTGTCCATGTATGACTATGGTGCCCTCCAAGTGATCGAGCGGGATTCATTACTCTTGGGTTATCCTCTTGGTCACTTGCTAGTTGACCAGAGCTGTTCGTAATAACCTGTTCGGGCCCACTTGGGTTTGCCAAAACCTGCAAAGGTTTCATACACTGCCGACAATCCAAGATATAATTCATTAGTTAGCAAGATAATCATTGTAAAAATAAAGGCTTGTAAAAATGGACAAAACGTGTCTTATTGACTAAAGATTAACCATACAAGCTACGTCGCTACAAAGTAGCTTACATTCGTAAACATTAATTATTACAATAAAGGGCAAATCGTGCCTGTGCATAATTAATAAAACTAACTTTGGTTGGTCGGTGGTAAGGGCAATCGTGCCTGTACCGGCCAGTCAACGATCACTTAAAAGCAATCTTATTGGTAGTACTTCCTTAGGTACTCCCCATTCCAATGACGGGGGACAGGTACTAGTTGGAGATCCTGGTTATACTATGCTAGCTTGTATGTGCCAGGTGGTACTATCTCCGTAACCTGGTAAGGGCCTTCCCAACAGGGGCCTAGTACTCTTGCTGAAGCATCTCGAGTTTTTGGGAATATTATTCGTAAGACTACATCTCCTACATCAAAATTTCGTTCCTTAACTCTATAATTGAAGTACCGGGAAACATTTTGCTGATGGGCGGCTAGGCGTATGTTGGACTTTTCACGTCTTTCTTCAATTAGGTCAAAGGATTCAGCTATTAGCTAGTGATTACCATCTTGGTCGTATACCGTGTGCCTCTGAGACGGTGGAGTCACCTCTATGGGAATCATCACTTCATACCCGTATGTAAGTAGAAATGGGGTATCTCCAATAGCTGTTCGCTCGGTAGTCCTATAGGACCATAGTACTTCAGGTAGTTTCTCAGGCCAGTTTTGCTTAGCCTCTTCTAAACGCTTCTTCAGAGTGTCTTTGAGAGTCTTGTTAACTACTTCTACCTGTCCATTTGCTTGTGGGCGTGAGACTGCTGGGAAGCTTTTTGTGATGCCATGTCTAGTGCAGAAATCAGTAAATAACTGGGTACCAAATTGCGTGCCATTGTCAGACACTATTTTGTGGGGTAGACAAAACCTACAAATTATATTCTTTACCACAAAGTTCAATACTTTCTTGGAAGTGATTGTTGCCAGTGGCTCGGCCTCCGTCCGTTTGGTAAAGTAATCCACTGCTACTACTGCGCACTGTACTCCCCCCTTTCCTTTTAGAAACCGACCAATAAGGTCGATCCCCAAATGGAAAAGGGCCATGGACTTTTCATCTGTGTTAGTTCATTTGGGGCTACTCAGGGGATTTTTGCAAATCTCTGACACTTGTCACATTTTTGAACATGTGATATGGAGTCCTCATTTAAAGTTGGCAAGAAGTAGCCTTGCCTTGGAATTTTCTTAGATAGACTCTGCCCCCAGCATGATTCCCACAGAAACCCTCATGTCCTCTTCAAGAAGCCGTCTTGATTCTGTTTGGTTGACGCACCTAAGCAATGACATGGAAAATCATCTTGATTCTGTACATGACCTCGTCTAGGATGAGGTATCGAGCAACTTTCCTTATCAATTATCTAGACTCGTTACGACTGTTGGGTAGGATTCTGTGCTCTAGATAAGCAACAATCAGGGTCATCCAGGACGGAGTGTTGTCTATTAGAAGGACTGGTTCTGGCAAGTTGATACTGGGTCAGTCCAGATACTCAATGGGGACCAAATTTTCTTTGTCCACCACGGCACTGCTGGAAAGCCTAGCCAATGCATCTGTCATGGCATTTTTTTCTCTATGTATCTGCTGAATAGTGTATCTCTTAATCTAAGCAAGAAAATCTTTGATTTTACTAAGATAGGCCATCAATTTGTCTCCTCGAGCAACATATTCTCCAAGGACGTGGTTGACAACTAGCTGCGAGTCGCTATATATCTCCAAGGATTCAACTTTCACTTTTTTAGCTAATCTTAGGCCCGTAATTAGTGCTTCGTTATTAGATGCCTCAAATCCAAAACGAAGTGCACAATGGATGCGCTGCCCTTCGGGGGTGATTAGAGTGAGACCGGCACTAGACAACTGGTCGGTAGACGAGCAATCTACGTGTAGTTTCTAGGCTTGTTGTTCTTTTTCAGAATCAATAGTGCTGGATGTCCGACATTCTGCACAGCATTCATGATGCGCGATAGCTCAGACTCGGATAATTGCTCGGCTATGACTTTGTCTGGTTCTGGTACTCCGATACACTCAACTACAAAATCTCTAAAAGCCCAGCCTTTAATTGTTGTTCGGGACTGGTAGGTAATCTCGTACTGCCCGAGCTCTATAGACCATTTGAGCAGCCGACTAGAGGTGTTCGTCTTTTGCAAGACTTGGCGCAATGGTTGGTCATAATAACCATGATGGGATGTGCTTGGAAGTATGGGCGAAGTTTTCTGGACAACAGGTGTAACGCCCCAAACTCCAGGGACCGTTACGGTGTGCCTTGTAAACAGTGCTAAACTCGCTAACCGAGTCATTTGGCCAAAATCGTGAACTAAGTATGGTTAGCGGTTTAGGGATTAAAAACTTTGGTAAAGATGTAACGTTTCACTAGAACATTTAATATATACATTGGGATCCCGAAAATATAATTTCAGAGTCTATTACAGAAAATATTTACAACAGGCCGTTCTAAGCGGCAAAACAGGGTTCAACCCTAGTTCCACTTTAGACCTCGGCCGTGGCGGACGAGCAGCTGCATATGTACACGTCATCACCTAAGCTCTCCAACTCAAGGATGGTCCAGCTTCCTCTTGCCTTTACCTGCACCACGTAGCACCCGTGAGCCGAAGCCCAGCAAGAAAACATAATATATCATGATATAATATCAACAATAACCAAAGTAACCATTCAGAACCAACGGTCCATACAGATGGGTGACAATAGCCAAAAGTCACAATAATGAGCATCGCTCCCTCCAGCCATGTGACGATAGGGTCACCAGGGCTCAGCTGATAAGTGATTCTTTCATATGCTTGGTTAGGACAGGTGCAAGGTGATTAGTCACCAACATAACCTTCCTCACGACTCTAGAGTCGAAACTATGGACAACGTTCCTTAGCCATGTGACAAACAGTCACCGGGGTCATATACCTTGGCTATAGTCATCTGGTCGTAGACCAGGCAAGCGCTTATAAGTTCTTCGACCCTTTGGGTCGGTCTAGCATTAATACCCCATACGAGTCATTCAATGCCGTTCTCGATTAGATCTAATCTTTATTTGGTCTGGCGTTCACAACGCACTGCCATCTTTGACCCTTAGGTCGGTGAAACACGACCAGTGCTCAGCCCGTGGTGAACTTAACTAATAAGTTACAGCTTCACAGACGGATCTGACACTATTGTCGATTCTGACTAATAAGTCAGCGCCATACACAAGTAAGCCATGCCACCAAACATATATCACATGTCCAATATCCATAAACAAGGTATTTAGCATGCTTACTAACAAATACTAGTACATTCAGGACCATGCACAACCACAGAGGCTCAAGCTCTGAACAATATCATACCCAGTATACAAAGCATGTCCTAATCACATGTTCCTCGTGCATCATATGCAATCCATCCAGCTATCTAACATGCACCAATAACAGCCATGCATGTCACATTTAATAGTCAACCAACATGCATCAAGAATAGCCATGCATGTCATACATAATAATCAACCGACATGCATCAATAACAACCACGCATGTCATACTCATTAATCAACCAACATGCATCATAACAACCATGCATGTCTCATATACACAGGGTGCAGTTTTCTTACCTCAAATCCGAGCTAGAACCAATATAAGAATGACCCTTGAGAACGGTCAACCTTTAAGCCCTTAGCGGTCACCTAATCATAACCAAATATGAAATACCATCAATAACATGATAACCAAAGGTTTTCAAACTAATATCTAGCCTCCAAGAGATCAATCCAAACTAATCCAAGTAGTAGGGACACTCCCGAGGCCCATAGCTAAGTTCCCGGGGTCAAAACGAGTAAATGAGGTTAAAACAGGGCAAGGGCTGCAGCCCTAGAACCTTGGGCCGCGGTGCCCCACACAAGGGCTGCGGCCCCTAGCGAAACAGAAAGGCCACCTGCTAACTCGAGCTAGGGCCGCGGCGCCCAAGAACAGGGCCGCGGCTCCCAACCCAGAACCATTCTCCAACGTGTTTTCAACACTTCAAAGTCCCCAAAAACACACCTTAACATTCCCCAATCATCAAAACAAAGTTCCCAAGCTTCCCAATACCTCAAAACCCTCAAAACCAAAGGTTCAAACGAACCGAAAACTCAACGATTCACAAAATCAATTCAAAGCTTAGAAACTCGGAATAACTCAAAACTTAAACTTCAAGTACCTCTGATTGGGTTGTTTTCTGCCAAATCCTTCGGTTAAGAAGCTTCTATTCTTTCCTAGGATCGCTATGCCTCGACCCTCGCTTGATTCTGAATCCTAGAACTCAAGATATCTTCGAAAACACTCAAACGGTAAAACGGACCGTCGAGAGAGAGAACGAGAGGTTTCCTAACGTACGTTCTTATCTGACAAGCTACTTCAAGCTTAAGTAACCACAAATAAAACCTAGTGCTCGGGGTCTCGAAAACACCCCCGGGGACACTATAGTCAAAACTTCCAGAATTCCATCCTGATCTCAAATACTCCAAATCCATCCCCAAATAAACATTTATATTACCCCGAAATTGACCCCGTTATGACAAAACCGCTAATCCACTATATATGACCGTCTCATGTCGTATAGCTCGAATATATCTCCATAATAATAAACTCTCATTCACAAATTACAATATGCACCCAATTTACAAATATGCCCTCAACAGGCCAAATTACCAAATTACCCTCATAATTAACATATGAGCCCATATGCATGCATTCACCATCATATAATAATATAATTCACGTAAACATGCATATAATCATTAAATACTGTAATAAATCAATTATGGCCCTCCCGGCCTCCTAATCAAGGTCCTAAACCTTATTAGGAAATTTGGGGCATTACAACTATCCCCTCCTTATAGAAATTTCGTCCTCGAAATTTACCTGTACAGCTCTGAACCAGAGTTCCACTCACTAGATATAAATTTCCTTAAGTCATTTCCTGACTTCAGTATTTCGATAGCCTTACCTTAATCCAAGGTACATTCTGTTCAATAGAACCTCATTACTTATGTCATAATCTGAACTGGCTATTCCTTACCGGAATACTTAACCTAACCTTCAGATCCTTACAACTCAACTCATAGGTTCCTTCGGCCCACGCCCACTGCATGGAAGCACATAACTCACTGTATACAACTGCCAGTGCCAAAAGTATAACTGATTCAGAGTCACCCTGTTCAGACCCAATCAGGATCCAACTGCTGAAACAAACTAGAGCTTAATTTGTCTTAATTCCTTACCCCTTTTCTCATGGGGATACCGTAGAGAAAATACATTCTCCTACCTAGAATTCCACTTTCCTACTGTCCAGTTCAATAATATTTCCCATTTATTCCAAGAGGTGATCATCCAAGATCCAAACTCCAGCAATCTCATAACTCCCCTGAACTACCTCAGGATCCAGACATATACATATATTTCCTCACTCATCTTATAAGATGTTCCTCCAATAATAACTGGATAACCCTCTCTCTCTGATTTACCACCAGTCTGAGAGTGCTAAACTGTACTGAGTTTCATTTATATACTCATCGCCTTCCTATCCCTTCCTAAACCTGGAAGTCACAATAAAGTCTTCATCTGATAGGAAAGACCTTGAGTTCACGAAGGCTCTCTATCCTTCTCACAAGGAGACTCAAATATAGAGCAGCTGTACTATTCATCTATCCTTACTGACATAATCATCTCACCTGGACTACCAGTCCACAATGACTTAATACTTATTTCATACCGATCCATCAACTTGGGAATCCCACCGCGAAACTCATTGCGATGCTCACTCATTCCCACTATGAAATACCCCAAAGGCTGTAATGGCCTTGCTGTTTCCTGACATTCTGTCTCAACCTGCTAACAGGTAAGAGCTTTACACATGCCTCGATATATGCCTCTTCATCTCAAGCCAACACTATACAATTTCCATATTAGGCTACTCTTTCACAATGCCTGAATGAAACGAATAAAAGAATAGCATGAAATTCATCCAGAATCTCTCAGTTAATCTCAATGTCCATCGGACCCCAGATCCGATCTATAAACCACCATAAGCTCATGTCTGTCACTAGACAACCTTTAGTTAGTCCAGCTAAGCTTTTCATTCAACCTTGCCCGTATGTGGCTCACTTAACCATCTCTCCTCTTATCCTTCTTGAGATAATAAGCTAAAACAATAAACTGGCCACCTGGCCCACCAGAAACCCTACTCCAGTTCTGGACAGGTTCTTTAATCAACATGTTGCATAGGCAATCACTTTCCTCTACCACTAGGATGTCATAACAATCCTCAAATTGTTCCTGGTCTATAAAAGACCCAGCACTTTCTTCCCAAGGCACCTGAAATATCTTTGTTATCCATGGACACTCCTGTCCCCAAGGCACTCTTCACTCTTAGCAATTCTCCGCAGAGAAAACACCACTATT
Organism: Humulus lupulus; assembly: GCF_963169125.1. NCBI lineage: Eukaryota > Viridiplantae > Streptophyta > Magnoliopsida > Rosales > Cannabaceae > Humulus > Humulus lupulus. Next base: position 152,375,707 of record NC_084798.1, on the reverse strand, counting down.
CCGTCGTCCAAGACGATCATAAATCCCATTCAAGGCTACCCTTGAATACACTATTAATATGATTCACAAACACTTAACATCAAACCAATTCTCAAAATATACTCAGCACTCGCAGTGCTCTAATCTGATACAAGCTCAATCCTTTACATAATTTTCTTCTCCCTGATCTCTAACTGGTCTTAACCAGATCCAAGATCCACCTTAAAGGATTCCATCTTACTCAGCAACTAACTCTTTAATTCTTATAACCCCACTGAGCCACTGGAAACAGTGTTTACACCTGATTCCATCTCTGGTACTAAACCAATCACCATCCTAATCCCTTGTTATAACAAGAAGTCCTGACAAACCATCTGGTATCCCATACTTAGAACCCACAGACTAATCCAGTCTGTCCTGATCTTACTAACACAATCTAAGTGGTATCCACCACACTGGCTAAGAGTTCCATGCACCTCCCTGCACAAACTCCAGCCCTCACATCCGGTATCATAAACATATCAAATCCATGTACAGTGCCAATTATCACAAGACTTTCCGCTCACAATGCACAAGAATTACTACACTTCCCTTGCCATTCAAGATTGCTCTTTAATTACTTAACCAATCCAAACCCTGGATCAACCATAGTCAGTCATAACTAATTCATGGAACCAACGATGAGGTCTTGCCACAACTCAACTTATCTCTTAAGTTGCCAATACCGTATTACTTTTCCCTTCACAACATAACCATGTGATCTATATATACCATTAATATACCCTTCTCTGTATACATACTAGCAAAAGAATAACATGGCGCCAAAGCCAAACAACATAATTCACAACTCAGAACTAGAAAACTGACCTGTCATCCCCGAGGAACTAGTCTCGATCTCAGACTCTGATTGCCCTGGCATAAACACTCGAGTTGGAATCGAGCTGTCTATCCCCTTTTGCTCATTCTTCTTCCGCATTGGGCAACTCTTCTTACGATGTCCAAACATCCTGCAAGAGAAGCATGCCTTTGCTCGGCATACCCCAAGGTGATGCCTCTTGCACCGAGTGCATATCGGATATATCTTCTGACCTTCCCTGTTACTTGATCCAATAAGTGGAGATACCACTATCTGAGCTCCATGCTCTCCAGCACTCTGCTGCCCAACTACTATACTCTCAACAACAAGAGCCTTCTCTACCACCTGAGCATAGGTAGAGACTTCATACACTGAGGCAACTCTAATGCCCTGAGCTATTCCAGGATTCAACCCCTGAATAAACCTTTCCTTTCGGGCCACATCTGTGGGTACCGTGTCTAAGGCAAACTTAGCCAACTTATCGAATTCAGTAACATACTCAGTCACTGATGCATTACCCTGAACAAGATTTAGAAACTCATTCATTTTGGCAGTCTTAGCTGCATCACAGTAATACCTCTCATTAAACAGCTGCCTAAATTCTTTCCAGTCCATCACAGCTGTATCTCGTGTCTGGGATACCACCTCCCACCATGTCCGAGCATCATCCCGCAGTATACATGTAGCACAGATCACTCTATCGTGACCCACCAGTCCCATACTATCAAGGATGGAATTGATCATTCCCATCCATTGCTCAGCTCCGAATGGATCTAGGCCTCCCTCGAAGACTGGAGGATAAAACTTCAGGAATCTTCCACAGAGAAATTCCCATCTATTCTCAACCCTAGGCTGAGCTGAAACTGATGCCACCCCTGGCATAGGTAATGAAGAGGTACCACCCAACAGACTCCGCTGTTGCTTCAAAAACCTGATCTTTTCTTCCTGCCTCTTCAATCTTAATTGCAAATCTGTAAGCGTCTGCTGAACATTCAGAGATGCAGACGAAGAACTGATACCCTGGCTGTAACTCCCAGCCCCTGTATAACTATCACCAGGCCTCATAATCTGCCTTGAATAAACCTGCTGATTCAATCTGTAGTCAATAACTTGACCCATTAATCACAATAACCATATCAAGGGCTTTCCCCCACGGAATAAATCTTACCACACCACAATCATAAACCTCTTGCAATGCTACTAACATGCCCATGGCATTCATACTTTACTCATATTCCCTGCTCTTCCAACACTCAGCCATGCTTCTAATCCCAGCATGCAATAACACAATTATATATATATATATTCATGGAGCAGGCAATCATATGATCACAGTCATATATATATTCAAGGAGCACATAATCATATAGTCAAGAGCCAGGCTCTTTCAGAATCTCATGCTCCCTAATACAATATGCAGGTAAAGCATTCACATTTTATATAAGCAGCTATGCACATAGCTACAGAAATAGTTACCATTCCTTGAGTGAAGCTATCTTCAGAGATGATTGTACATGCCCAGCTTGTCTTCAGGAACCATAAACCTTGGCTCGCTCTGATACCAAGTTGTAACGCCCCAAACTCCAGGGACCGTTACGGTGTGCCTTGAAAACAGTGCTAAACTCGCTAACCGAGTCATTTGGCCAAAATCGTGAACTAAGTATGGTTAGCGGTTTAGGGATTAAAAACTTTGGTAAAGATGTAACGTTTCACTAGAACGTTTAATATATACATTGGGATCCCGAAAATATAATTTCAGAGTCTATTACAGAAAATATTTACAACAGGCCGTTCTAAGCGGCAAAACAGGGTTCAACCCTAGTTCCACTTTAGACCTCGGCCGTGGCGGACGAGCAGCTGCATATGTACACGTCATCACCTAAGCTCTCCAACTCAAGGATGGTCCAGCTTCTTCTTGCCTTTACCTGCACCACGTAGCACCCGTGAGCCGAAGCCCAGCAAGAAAACATAATATATCATGATATAATATCAACAATAACCAAAGTAACCATTCAGAACCAACGGTCCATACAGATGGGTGACAATAGCCAAAAGTCACAATAATGAGCATCGCTCCCTCCAGCCATGTGACGATAGGGTCACCAGGGCTCAGCTGATAAGTGATTCTTTCATATGCTTGGTTAGGACAGGTGCAAGGTGATTAGTCACCAACATAACCTTCCTCACGACTCTAGAGTCGAAACTATGGACAACGTCCCTTAGCCATGTGACAAACAGTCACCGGGGTCATATACCTTGGCTATAGTCATCTGGTCGTAGACCAGGCAAGCGCTTATAAGTTCTTCGACCCTTTGGGTCGGTCTAGCATTAATACCCCATACGAGTCATTCAATGCCGTTCTCGATTAGATCTAATCTTTATTTGGTCTGGCGTTCACAACGCACTGCCATCTTTGACCCTTAGGTCGGTGAAACACGACCAGTGCTCAGCCCGTGGTGAACTTAACTAATAAGTTACAGCTTCACAGACGGATCTGACACTATTGTCGATTCTGACTAATAAGTCAGCGCCATACACAAGTAAGCCATGCCACCAAACATATATCACATGTCCAATATCCATAAACAAGGTATTTAGCATGCTTACTAACAAATATTAGTACATTCAGGACCATGCACAACCACAGAGGCTCATGCTCTGAACAATATCTGTAACACCCTACTTCCTTAGAGCCGTTACTAAGTGAGTTTTTAAGACAAAACAGTGTGCAATGGGCTCGCTAACCGAGGTTTTGAAACAAAAGTGTGACTAATTAAAAGTTAAGGCTGTAATCTTTGAAAATGCGTCATTTCATTAAAACTTCTATTATAAAACATTTGGGATCCCAAAATAAGGTTTGAAAACTATTTACATCTTGAAATAAGTTTACAGTTGATAAATCATAAAATCGTAGATTATTACAGCCATTTTCAAATAAACCCCCAACCAAAGCAGTCGGGCAGGCCAAACATGTACGCGCCGCTTCACGCTCTCCGTACTCATGGTTGGTTGATTCAGTCATTGCCCTTACCTGCAACACAGAACACCCGTGAGCCGAAGCCCAGTAAGAAAACTCATGCAGAACATAACATATGCAATGTATACAGTTTATCATAACAGATAATCCACAAATAAACAAGTCAATCATTAGACTAAGCAAACACGGCTATGCCGCCCCAGGACCCTTACCAAAGCCCTGGGGTATCGGTTCTCACCGCGAGGATAACTCATGTATCCCTTGGGTCCCACCCTGAATATAGCATCCCATGTGCTAGGTGTTACTTTCGGCCCACGGCCGCCCCGGCCTACGCCGTACTCGGCCCTTGCCGTTCATTTCATCATAATCACACATATAATATAACACAACAACATGCAATCAAATATTAATTCATTTAAGTCTGCACCCTAACATGTGATGCAATATAGGGCCGCGCCCCCGCAATCATACTATGGGCCCACGCCCTATCCTACGGGTGTTATAGTTTTCTTACCTGACAATGCGATAGTTAAAATCACCTGACCCCTTGAGCACGATCCCACTCGAGCCTTAGCGCACACCTAGGCACAAACATAGGTCAAAGTCAACACCGAACCCTAGGTCAAAATCCCTCATCAAAACTCAAAAATTCACTTCTGTGAACAGTGCAGCGCTACAGCGCTCTAAAGAGGGCGCTGTAGCGCTACAAGCAGAGCACTCCCCCCAGAACAGGGGCTAGCGCTACAGCGCCCACTGCCTAGCGCTGTAGCGCTAGTTGCAGCCCAGCAGAACCAAAAATCGCATCTTGCGATTTTCTCCTCCCATTTCAACTCCAAACTTGTCCAAACCTTTTCCAAACCCAAAATCAAGCTTATACACACTCCACACTCATCCCAAGCATCCCAAGAACTCAAAACCCAATCACATTCAACCCAAATCTCAAAATCTAACATGATGAACTCAAAAACCAGAAATTCATTCAACAAAAAAGTTAAAGTCTTAGAAATCATACCATTGCTGCAAATTTCAACCTTGATTCAACCCTAGGCCTCCTTAGCTTGATCATCCTCAAAGCTTGCCCAGAAATCCCCTAAAGTTCCCAACAACTCAGTTCAAAACACAGCTCAAACCAGCCAAAACCCTAAAACAGAAATCTCCAAAAACTTACCTCAAACTTCTGATGTTCTTGCTAATCCTTGCCAAGTCTTCAAGTGTGGCCTTAAGATTCTTGATGCACAGCCTATCCTAGCTCCCCACTGAGCTTGACCTCAAGAAAAATGAAGAGAAGAGGTGCTAGAACCCCCAAACCGATCCCTTAGAAAACCCATCAGTTTCCTCTCTTTTCTTTCTTTCCTTTTTCCTTTCTTTTTCAGCCCCTTTACTCTATTCTACAAAATCCACTAAGTGTATAAAGCCTTATTTATTCTATCTTCAAAAGCCAATTGACCAAAATGCCCTCCCTATTAATTCTAAACTCTTTTATCCAAGTAGGGCCATTTTAGTCATTTACCCAATTCCCGCTAATCCTCAAGTGTCTCTAATATTTTCCCGTTGCTTCCCAACACCTGATAAATCACCAAATAATTATCCCCCATCATCAAAATAAATCTCAATCTATTTCTCTGAATTCCTGTTCATACCTCCAGGCTCGCCCCGAGCCGGGTATAAATTCCCGTCAAGAATTTCCGCTAGCCTGCTCACTGGGATCGCCTCGAGTCACAAGTCACAGATACATTCACATCAGAATGCAGTTATGCCCAACATGGCCAAAATTACAATTATGCCTTTCTAACACGATCCGGGCCTACATGCATACTAACATACATAGTCATGCATCTCAGATAAACAAATGGTCATATAACATGCTTTAAATCATAACCATGCATTTAAATCATTAAAATCACACATAAATCCCATCATGCCCTCCTGGCACGCTAATCAAGGCCCTTAAGCCTTAATAGCGGATTTGGGTCGTTACAATATCATACCCAGTATACAAAGCATGTCCTAATCACATGTTCCTCGTGCATCATATGCAATCCATCCAGCTATCTAACATGCACCAATAACAGCCATGCATGTCACATTTAATAGTCAACCAACATGCATCAAGAATAGCCATGCATGTCATACATAATAATCAACCGACATGCATCAATAACAACCACGCATGTCATACTCATTAATCAACCAACATTCATCATAACAACCATGCATGTCTCATATACACAGGGTGCAGTTTTCTTACCTCAAATCCGAGCTAGAACCAATATAAGAACGACCCTTGAGAACGATCAACCTTTAAGCCCTTAGCGGTCACCTAATCATAACCAAATATGAAATACCATCAATAACATGATAACCGAAGGTTTTCAAGCCAATATCTAGCCTCCAAGAGATCAATCCAAACTAATGCAAGTAGTAGGGACACTCCCGAGGCCCATAGCTAAGTTCCCGGGGTCAAAACGAGTAAATGAGGTGAAAACAGGGCAAGGGCTGCAGCCCTAGCACCTTGGGCCGCGGCCCCCAGAATTTCCAGAGGCAAGCGCCGCGGCGCCCCACACAAGGGCCGCGGCGCCTAGCGAAACAGAAAGGCCACCTGCTAACTCGAGCTAGGGCCGCGGCACCCAAGAACAGGGCCGCGGCGCCCAACCCAGAACCATTCTCCAACGTGTTTTCAACACTTCAAAGTCCCCAAAAACACACCTAAACATTCCCCAATCATCAAAACAAAGTTCCCAAGCTTCCCAATACCTCAAAACCCTCAAAACCCAAGGTTCAAACGAACCGAAAACTCAACGATTCACAAAATCAATTCAAAGCTTAGAAACTCGGAATAACTCAAAACTTAAACTTCAAGTACCTTTGATTGGGTTGTTTTCTGTCAAATCCTTCGGTTAAGAAGCTTCTATTCTTTCCTAGGATCGCTATGCCTCGACCCTCGCTTGATTCCGAATCCTAGAACTCAAGATATCTTCGAAAACACTCAAACGGTAAAACGGACCGTCGAGAGAGAGAACGAGAGGTTTCCTAACGTACGTTCTTATCTGACAAGCTACTTCAAGCTTAAGTTACCTCAAATAAAACCTAGTGCTCGGGGTCCCGAAAACACCCCCGGGGACACTATAGTCAAAACTTCCAGAATTCCATCCTGATCTCAAATACTCCCAATCCATCCCCAAATAAACATTTATATTACCCCGAAATTGACCCCGTTATGACAAAACCGCTAATCCACTATATATGACCGTCTCATGTCGTATAGCTCGAATATATCTCCATAATAATAAACTCTCATTCACAAATTACAATAAGCACCCAATTTACAAATATGCCCTCAACAGGCCAAATTACCAAATTACCCTCATAATTAACATATGAGCCCATATGCATGCATTCACCATCATATAATAATATAATTCACGTAAACATGCATATAATCATTAAATACTATAATAAATCAATTATGGCCCTCCCGGCCTCCTAATCAAGGTCCTAAACCTTATTAGGAAATTTGGGGCATTACAACAGGAGCAGGCAGTAAGTTAATTTTTCAATTAGAGGATACCTGCTCTCGGCTTCGACCAGCCTCTTACTGACATAGTAGACTTGGATGCTGGATCTTGTTTTCTTCTCTGACCAGGTCTGTACTGATAGCGTGTTGAGTTACTGCCAGGTATATGCATAGTTCTTCACCCTCCAGAGGTTTTGAAACGATCGGATGGATGCATGCTTATTTAGTTGTACCACGATTAGGCATCCATAAAGGTTAAAATTTCATGGCCGGCTGTAGCGTCCAACAGTTTTTCAATTCTTGGAAGTAGGAACCAGTCCTTGGGGCATGATTTATTCAAATCTGTAAAATCTATGCATACCCTCCACTTGTTGTTAGGCTTTGGTACCAATACGGGATTGGAAACCCATACAGGATAAAAGGCTTCCTTGATAAAGTTGTTTTTTCGGAGCTTCTCCACTTCCTCCTTTAATGCTTTTGCCCTCGTCTAATCTAGTAATCTCCTTTTTTGTTGTACGGGTTTGAAGTGTTCTATGTTAATGTTGAGGGCATGGCTTATAATGTTTGGGTAGATTCCCACCATGTCATCATGTGACCAGGAAAATACATCCTGGTTGTCCCATAGGAACTGGATCAAAGCAGATCTTATTTTCCCAAACAGCCCTTTCCCTACCTTGACAACCCTGGTCGGGTAATTTGGGTCAAGTGGGACATCTTCTAATTCTTCGACTGGACCAACCCCTGTATTAGTATCCCCAAAACAAGGGTCTATCTTATCTCCCTCGCTTTGGGTTGTATCCTATTTCTGGTGACTGGGCCCTGCAGGCTGGGTGGTACAGACTGCCTTGCCTGGCTTTTTGATTGATGAATTATAACAGTCTCTGGCCACCAGTTGGTTCCCCTTAAGACATCCTACACCTGCTTGGGTTGAGAATTTGAGTAATAAGTGGAAAACCGAGGTCACTACTCGGAGGTCATACATGGCTGGTCGGCCTATCATGGCGTTGTACGGAGAGGGAATGTCAATTACCACGGACAAATCCATTACCTTGTTGCTTTTAGGTGCCATCCCTACTGTTAAGGGCAACCTTATGCTTCCTGCGGGGGGCATACCGTTCCCAGTAAACCCATACAGCAACTGCTTGCATGGTCCCAGATTTATGAATATCTTATTTCTAAACAAGTTTGGTTTCATTCATGTGACCTAAAACGAAGCCCATTTCTTATTTGCACTCAGAAATAGCCAAACGATACTGAACAACGAGCATTTTTTGATGTAAAAAACTCACTTGGAAAATGAAGAATAAAAAAAAAATCAAACAAGGTGATGAAATACTTACAGAAAATAAGTTCGATTCAGAGAAGATGTCGATATATCCACAGGAAGCTCCTTGAAAGCTTCTGAAGGTCTGAGAGGTGATGAAAGTTTTTGGGGATTCTAGAGAAGAAGAAGGAAAGCTTGAGTGTTTGAAAGAATTTTTTTTTGAATATAAAGGTGGTGAGGTCTCAGAACTGATCACCCTATTTATACGTAAACTATGAAAATTAATCCGGACCATCCGATTGGGTTAGCTCGAGATCCAAGGGCCAAGTTTAAATAAATCATACGATGGAAAAAGGTTGACAGGACCGTTGTTTCAGTCCTCGAAATCCGAATGGACACCAATTGCAGGAAGCCACGTATCCAATACTTGAGTAGTGGGTAGGCACAAGTTTATATGACAGAAGTCTAAAATCCCCACGAGCAGGAGCTTGGGGGGCAAATGTTGTACCCTAAATTTAGCACGAGTTCAATTATTCAGCTCGGGTACAGCTGGTAGGTAAATATGTGGAAAAATAACCAAGTAGAATATCTGTTTATTAACCATGTGAGCAGCTCGAGTTTCAATCCAGTTCGTACACGGTATATAGGTCATTTGTGCAACACTTAAGGTAATAATCGAGCTCGAGACTCATAATGGTCAGACCCAACTTTAGGCGTTCTAAACTTACTCCGATCTCGGAGTCAGATAATTGTCAAGCACGAGCTCATGTGAGATATTCAGCTCATGACGATCTAGATATAACATATACTGAAGGATCCCAGGAGATTGGGGAATTATTTGTGCGCTCATCAATGACCAGGCGGTATCATATATCTTTCATTTATTATCTGAGATAGCAGGAGCGTATTTATTCAGTTATCAAATCATATCCCAATGTAAATATGAATTATTTGTATTAATTATATGCCATATATAATTACGCGGTTTATTTACGCAGTTACCCAAACCTGTCCATGTAATTCCCCTATAAATACTAGGAATGTTGGACATGGAAAGGGGAACATTTTTTGTATTACCGAAACTCTGCAAAAATAGAGAGAAAAACAATAATAATATTGACTCGTGGACTAGATGGATTTTAACCACTAAATCACGTAAAAGTTCTATGCTTTTGAGTGATTGCTTATTATTTCATTGCGATTTATAATCTAGCACTAATCTACCTATTTTATTTTTTAGTATACCATTGGTGAAAAACCGCATCAACACTACCAAATCTGGAGAAGAACACCAAGCATGCATGACATACTTGGAAATATATAGCATAGGGTTCTCTTAATGGTTCGTCACATGAAACTGAAAGCTCGCTTGTACTTCCATCAGAAAAAATGAGCTATAACATGTTGGCTAAGAAGATGATAAAGAGAACAAATTGATATAAAAGAATAGCACCAAAAGATCTATCCAAATCACATCTTATAACTTGATTAAAAGCTTGCATATGGCCAGGAATTCAGTTTAGAGGCATATCCAGGAGTTGTACTAGGCACTGGTTTAGCGAATGAACCTACATAGTGCTATGGCTCCACATGAAGTTTTAATCAAACTTCCAGCAATTAAATCTATACCATGCACATGAATCCAAGATTATGGTATTTTTATGATCACTTTTAAAAATATTGAAAGAAAGGTATGCAAAAGTATGTCGCATACTTTAAGTGTGATACCACAATGGAGGCTCAAACAATTAGGATTCTGCATCTGCTAAGTGTGAGTGAAACTCAGTGATTGTCCTGATAAGCTTACATTGATTATCTTTATTGCTCTACCTATCTCACTCACACTTAAACACCGATGCCAAGAATAACCATGGGATCTTTTCATAAATGCACCATTTTGTCTCAGGTTTCAAAGCCCCAACAAGTTTATCCCACTCATGTCCACCAATCTCAGCTAGTTGAAAATAATCAACATGAGAGCATTTCATCAATAAAAAAAAAACTTTTACCCTTTTTGTGTGAAGTAGTTACTCATAGGAACTTCTAGGTTTATGTTACTCCAAAATCTTTTCAAGGAAGGAGCACCTAAAACTGCCAAAAGATGACAAAGAATTCAGCCTAAATTGCATTATAAAACAAAATGTTGTGCAAAGACAATACCGAACACATATTTTGATCAAGATAGATACAACACAGAAAAAAAATCAGATAAAAAATAGTAGAACAATAATAACCAAGACAAGATTTAATGAGGTTCAGTCCTTGTGCAATGACTTACTTCCTCGAGGAACAACACATTTTTTTATTTCCTTCTCAAGCTTTAAAGTTACAAACACTACAAGCTACTCTCTCAATCCAAGACTCCTTTCAAGCTTGCTCTGTTTTTCTTTCTCTCACTCTAAAGGAATTACAAAAGATTACAATCTTAGATAAATTAAAGAGCTAGATATATATATATATATATTAATATAGTGAAAGGAAATAACTAACTTAACTGACAACCAGTAAGCTAGTTACTAAATGACATGTGGCAAAGGTTTTAATCATATATTAACAAATTCTCCACCTGATTACAACTTTGCATAAGTATACTCCCCCAGCCCCAAGAGGCTTAGCTGCCTTTTAGACCAATGATATCCAAACAGTGTTCAAATTTACTGCTTGGTAATGGCTTAGTAATCATATCTGCAGGGTTATCCTCTGTAGGTATCTTCTCAATTAGTACAGTTCTTTCTTGAATGATTTCCCTGATAAAATGCAGCTTAATATCAATATGCTTTGTTATTTCACGATGAACTGAATTCTTGGTCAACTGGATAGCACTCTGGCTATCACAATACACAGTCATAGATCCTTGTTTGACCTTCAGTTCTTCGACCAACCCTTTCATCCACAGGGCTTCTTTTACAGCTTCAGCAATAGTTGTATATTCAGCTTCCGTAGTTGATAGAGCTACCATCTTCTGGAACGTAACTTTCCAACTCACTGCAGTTCTGAATATAGTGAATACATATCCTGTTATGGATTTTCTGTTGTCAAGACAACCAGCAAAATCTGAATCAACATAACTCTTAATAGTATCCAAGTTACTCCAGTCATGTTTTCCTTCACCAAACACTAGAGCTTTTAAGATTGTGCCCTTTATGTACCTTAGCATCCATTTTAGAGCCATCCAATGTTCCTTACCAGGTTCTGCCATAAATCTGCTTACCATGCTTAATCCATAGGCTAAGTCTGGTCTCGAACAGACCATTGCATACATTATCGAGCCAAATGCACTTGCATATGGTATGTTAGCCATAATTCTTCTTTCCTCATCAGTTTGAGGCCTTTGAGACATACTGAGCCTAAAATGTTGAGCTAGTGGTGTTACCACTACTTTTGAATCTTTCATTCCAAACAGATCAAGAACTTTCTTAAGGTATCCTTCCTGAGTTAGATACAAAACTTTGTTTTCTCTATCTCTCCTTATTTCCATCCCCAAAATCTTACTTGAAGGCCCGAGATCCTTCATATCAAACTCAACTTTCAGTTTGAGCTTTAATTGATCAATTTCATACATATCCTTACTTGCTATAAGAATATCATCCACATATAGCAGTAAGTACACTATGTCATCCTTATCAATTTGTTTCAGATATACACATGTATCATAATTGCTCCTCTTGAAACCCATTTTGATAATATATTCATCAAATCTCTTGTTTTATTGTCTTGGGGATTGCTTGAGCCCATACAAAGATTTCTTTAGCAAACACACTTTGTTTTAACTTCCTTTTTCTTCAAATTCTTCTGGTTGTTTCATTAAGATCCTTTCATCTAGACTTCCATATAAAAAAGCAGTTTTAACATCCAATTGTTCTAACTCTAAATCGTTGTGAGCAACAAGAGCTAAAACAATTCGGATTGACTTATGCTTAACAACTGGTGAGAATATCTCGGTATAGTCTATCCTTTCCCTCTGCGAGAACCCTTTTGCAACAAGCCTTGCTTTAAATCTAGGCTTCTCAATACTAGGTATCCCTTCTTTCTTCTTGAATACCCACTTGCAGCCTACTGCTCTTGCATTCTCAGCATTATCAACCAGTTTCCAAGTTTCATTCATATGTAATGACCTCATTTATTCTTTCATTGCTTCAATCTAACTAGCACTGTCCTTCCCATTCACAACTTCTTTGTAGCTAATTAGTTCATGATCAATTAATTCATCAGCAATACTGAATGCATAAGCAATGAGATCAGCATATCCAAACTTCTCTGGTGGTTTAATTTCTCTTCTAACTCTGTCACGGGCTAGCTTATAATTTTGCAAGCCTGTAGCTTCTTGACTTCCTTCAGATTGTCTAGTTGTGTTGTCCTCCAACCAGGTAGAGTCACCATTACTTGTGCTATCTCTGGAATTCTCCACCTCAACCTGAATTCTTTGACTTTCAGTACTTTGTTTTCCTGAGTTCTCAGCTCCACTTTCACGCAAATATCCCATTTCTGCCTCATTGAAAGTCACATCTCTGCTTATAATACATTTTCTATAACTAGATTCCATGCACCATAGCCTATATCATTTTACTCCTTTCAGGTATCCAAGAAATATACACTTTACTGCTCTCGGCTCAAGCTTATCTTGCTTTATATGAGCATAACACACACAACCAAACACTTTCAGATTATCATACCTTGCAGGATGTCTAGACCAAAGTTCTTCAGGAGTTTTAAATTCCAATGCAATAGATGGACATCTATTTATCAAATGTACAGCTGTGTTAACAGCTTCTGCCCAAAATACTTTAGGAAGTCCTGCACTTAGCATCATACACCTTACCCTCTCAAGTATAGTTCTATTGAATCTTTCAGCTAAACCATTCTGCTGGGGTGTTCTTGCTACAGTTTTATGCCTGGCTATTCCTTCTTTCCTGCAAAAATCATTGAATACTTATGCACAGTACTCTAGACCATTGTCAGTTCTTAATCTCTTAATTTTCTTCCCAGTTTGATTCTCAATAAGAGTTTCCCATTGTTTAAAAGTTTCAAACACGTCACTCTTACTTTTCAGAATATACACCCAAACTTTTCGAGAAAAATCATCAACAAGAGTTAAGAAGTACCGGCTCCAGAATGTGATGGCATTCTTGAAGGTCCCCATAAATTGGAATGAATGTAATCGAGAGCCCCCTTTGTTCTTTGTTGTCCTTCACCAAACCTTACTCTACAAGCTTTTCCATACACACAATTCTCACAGAATTCTAAGTGTTCTAGCTTTTCTTTACTGAGTAACCCTTGTTTGTGTAGTTCAGCCATCCCTCTCTCACTTACATGCCCAATTCTTTTATGCCATAGAGTTGCTTTATTCATCCTCTGAACTGAAAAATTTGCTGCATGTTTCTCAACAGTTTTCCCTTCAAGTGAATAAATTCCATTCTTTCTTATTCCTTTCATAGCAACCATTGACCCCTTCAATGCTTTCATTGTTCCATTTTCAACTTTAATATGAAAACCTTGATCATCAAGCATTCCAACTGATATAAGATTTCTCTTCAAGTCGGGTGCCAGTCTCACATCACTAAGAATTCTTTCAACTCCATCATGGAATTTTATTATTACACTACCTCTCCCTGTTATTTTGCATGATTTGTTATCACCAAGCAATACCTTTCCTCCTCCATCTTCTTGCTGGAATAACTCAAACCAGGATAGATTTGGAGTCATGTGAAATGAACATCCAGAATCAAGAATCCATTCATTCTCAAAAGTACATGATGACACCAAAAATGCATTACAAGATTCATAACCATCATTGACTACAGCAGCATCAGCTATTTGCTTTAATCTATCAAGACATAGTCTCCGAATGTGACCTTTATGACAGTGATAGCATTTTATAGTACCTTATTTTCTTGATGCAGATTTCGATATAGATCTTCCTGATTTCCCTTGTCTCTGATTATCCTTTTTCTCTGTTCTACCTCTAACAGTAAGGCCTTCACCATTACTTTGAATATTGGCATATTTCCTTTGATTTAGCTCTCTTGAATTCAATGAAAATTGGACCTCATCAAGAGTCAAAGTATCCCTTCCATACAACAAGGTTTCTTTGAAATTCTCATAAGATTTCGGAAGTGAACTCAGTAGTAACAAGGCCTGATCCTCATCTTCAGTTGTTACTCCAATATTTTCAAGATCAAGAATCAAGTTCCTCATCAACCGATTTCTCATCATTCATTTTGAATGAGTATAGAGCCTGCTTTAGGTATAACCGATTAACCAATGACTTCTTCATGTACAGCACTTCAAGTTTCTCCCATACACCTGAAGCAATAGTCTCCTTAGAGATTTTCCTCAAGACTTTATCTCCAAGATTCAAGATTATGGCACTGTGAGCTTTGTTCAATATGTCTTTCTTCTCCTTTCCAGTCAGACTTTCTGCGAAAGCCTTCTCTCCCAACAACGTCTCTAACAGGCCTTGATGAACAAGCAATGCCTTCATCTTGATCCTCCAAAGCCCAAAATTGTTCTGCCCGAAAACTTCTCAATATCAAACTTTGTGGATGCCATTGATGCAGCGGGAACCTGGCTCTGGTACCAGTTTGTTGTGCAAAGCCAACACCGAACAAAAATCTCGATCAAGATAGATACAACACAGAAAAAAAACTCAGATAAAAAACAGTAGAACAATAATAACTGTGGATGCTCAATATTCCACGCCCTTAAAAGATCAAAGACGCATGCTAAGGTCCCATAAAGGACTAAATAAAGGCCTAAGTGAGTGTTAGAGCCACCGCCTCGCTCGAATGTACCCAGACGCGAGGCAGTGTCCATGCCGCCTCGTCCACGCGAGGCCGTGTCCTTGCCAGCTCGTCCATGCGAGGCCACGCCCGAGGCCCAGCCACGACGTCGTGTCCCTGCCGCCTCGTCCATGCGAGGCCACACCCGAGGCCGAGCTGCGAGGCTCTGTCCCTACCGCCTCACCCACGCGAGGCCATGCTGCCTTGGCCATGTGAGGCCCTCATCATGGCCCAGCCGCGAGGCCGTGTCACCCTCTCGGCATCTCGTGAAGGCCTCTCCCAAAGAGCTACGCGTGTGAGACAACGTCGCCCCAATGGATCTTGTCCCAAGGCCCCGCGTGCATAATGACAGTGGTCGAGGTGGCCCACAAGAGACAAAAAGAGTACGAACAAGGTACCTCAAAAGAGGTACGTACATGCCTGCTAGAATCAGGGGACGGGCCTGACACCTGTGCCCGACAAGTAGTGGCGGTTGGGAATGGTACGAAGAGTGGCTACACCACCACCACGTCTCTGACACCCGTACAAAGCGAGTGGTGGAGTCATGACCGGGTACAAAAGCTGAGGTGCTCCCATGGATTCTGACTGTGTACCAGAGCCGAGACCACTACACCTGATACCACTCCCCTGATAGTGTACTTGTGCACAGATTGGTCCCCTGGACCACCATGTATCCAAGGCCATTAGAGCCTACTATAAAATGAACCCCACTTCCACATGGAAGGGGGTTGGAGAATTCATTGTATGCAGAGGCTATTGAGAAATATACAGAGGCTTGCTCCATTGTTGATCTTTTTTTACTTGTCCTTAAAGTTTATCCTAAGTTCTTATATAAACATCACCTGACTTACCTTTGAGTTTTCCGATCTAATTTTGTTGACGAGATTTCACCGTCAACAGTTTGGCGCCGTCTGTGGGAAAGACAAGCATCAGGTCAATGTTCTTTCATCACTACCAACAAAGAAAAATGCTAAGACGTTCAAAACGCCTATGACAAATGCAAGATGATGAAGTTTGCGGGGATGGAGTAGAGTGGAGGGTGTCCAAGAAAGACCCCCCTCCACCTAAGCATGGAGGTAGACTGGAGGAGCTTCTTCCCCCAAGGGAGGAGAGGGAAGTATCGTCCCCAGCTATCCAGCCCGGCAGAGGTCATTCAGAACCACTAGTGTATCCACTTAACCGTCCCCCATTGACACCACGCTCAGGCCATCAGGACCCAGGTCCCTCGACGCACTGGCCAGGCAAGAGTCCCGGGGTACAAAAGCTGAGGTGCTCCCATGGATTCTGACTGTGTACCAGATCCGAGACCACTACACCTGATACCACTCCCCTGATAGTGTACTTGTGCACAGATTGGTCCCCTGGACCACCATGTATCCAAGGCCATTAGAGCCTACTATAAAATGAACCCCACTTCCACATGGAAAGGGGTTGGAGAATTCATTGTATGCAGAGGCTATTGAGAAATATACAGAGGCTTGCTCCATTGTTGATCTGTTTTTACTTGTCCTTAAAGTTTATCCTAAGTTCTTATATAAACATCACCTGACTTACCTTTGAGTTTTCCGATCTAATTTTGTTGACGAGATTTCACCGTCAACAGTTTGGCGCCGTCTGTGGGAAAGACAAGCATCAGGCCAATGTTCTTTCATCACTACCAACAAAGAAAAATGCTAAGACGTTCAAAACGCCTATGACAAATGCAAGATGATGAAGTTTGCGGGGATGGAGTAGAGTGGAGGGTGTCCAAGAAAGACCCCCCTCCACCTAAGCATGGAGGTAGACTGGAGGAGCCTCTTCCCCCAAGGGAGGAGAGGGAAGTATCGTCCCCAGCTATCCAGCCCGGCAGAGGTCATTCAGAACCACTAGTGTATCCACTTAACCGTCCCCCGTTGACACCACGCTCAGGCCATCAGGACCCAGGTCCCTCGACGCACTGGCTAGGCAAGGGTCCCGGGGTATGCTCGGTAAGCTCCAGCTTAAGGACTCGCTTCTACAAGGATGAGATTCACGAGTTGCATAAAAAAGACTCGAAGGCTGGAAACCACGATAGAGAACATGCAGGAGGTTATAAACAACCTACTGCAAGGGAAGTCAAGCATACCCCTCCCTAAGCGTAAAGGGAAGGAGCATGAAAAAGGGGAAAACACTGTCCCCGTAGATGATGGGGGAACCTAACTTACTACCAGTAAAACCCCCCGGTCGGAGTACCATGGGGGACTTAGGTCGACGAAATGTCCCCAGGAGCAAAGGCGGAGGGAAGATGGTGGTCGTAAGAACGAGGCCGAAGTCCCCGCAACAGAGGCACCCCTTGGCCTAAGAAAAAAGCCCCATGGGAAAAGGTCAGAAGCAAGAAATGCCCCCCCCCCCCCCCCCCCGCGCGGTTCCCCCGAGGAACATAACCAAGGCAATGGATCAGCCCGAGAACCCGCAATACTCCTTATGCAAAAAGAGGAGGGGACTATACACCAAAATGCGAAGCCCTCAAGGCAAGATCACCACTGCACTTGGGGGGCACATGGATGACAACGAATTCGACCATGATTCACCCTTCACAAGGGAGATTCAGGTTGCGCAAATGCCCCCTGGCTTCAGAGAGCCTCGTATGACTCCGTACGAGGGTACTACATACCAAAAATATCACTTAGACTCCTTCAATAACTTGATGAGGTTAAGAGGGGTCAGCAACAGGGCAAAGTGTCATTGCTTTGTCGTTACGCTCAAAGGAGTGGCGTACAGGTGGTTCAAGAGGTTAAGGCCAGGAACAATCGAGTCATGGCAACAATTCTCTTACGAATTTCTTCAGCAACACCAAGCAGCTTGTGATTACGTCATGCCAACTACCAACCTCGCTAACTTAAAACAAGGTGAGAATGAAAGTCTGAAGGACTACATCCATAGGTTCAGTATTGAAGCAACAAAGGTGGGAGGTTTAACCAAAGCGGAGCTCAAGATGGCTATTACAGCCGGAGTTCGTCAAGGAAGCAAGTTATGGGGTAGCATTCTCAAAAGAGAAGTTTCGAATTTGGATGAATTCTTCGAGAGAGCACAGAAGTACATACGTGTGGAAGAGGGCCATAAGAACTTCCATGTTGAAGAAAGTGAACCTTCCTCTAGTTGCCCTATTACCAATACGTCTTAAGATTCCATATAGAAGGGGGCGTCGTGCTAGAGGGGTCGCTGACCAAGTTTGAGATTGAACGAAGACCATCAAACCATGACAGTCCCGACCCAAAGGGAGATCACCTCAAAAATTGTAAAATGGGTCTCCAAAGTAGACGCTTGTAAAAAGGGTCTCAAAAGTAGACGTTGCAAAAAGGGTCTCAAAAGTAGACGCCACCAAAAAAGGGTCTCCAAAGTAGACACTTGTAAAAAGGGTCTCAAAAGTAGACACTTGCAAAAAGGGTCTCAAAAGTAGACGCTATCAAAAAGGGTCTCAAAGTAGACGCTTCCGAAAAGGGTCTCAAAGAAGACGCTTGCAAAAAGGGTCTCAAAGAAGACGCTTGCAAAAATAGTACTATGCCTAATGACGAGAAGGACGCTTATTGCAAGAAATAATAAGCGCGTGCAACAATATATAAAAGGATAACTAGAACCCAAGGGGTCAATATATCCTTATAGATACGATAAAGGTGCACCAAAGAGAGACCTACCGAACCCCCTTTCGCGTGGGCTCCAAAGGACCTCGAGCATGATAAATACAAAAAAAAAAAGGGAGTATACAAGAAAGCCTTAAGGCCTCCCTATAGACTGGGGGGCAAGTGGGGAAACCAAAAATCCACCATAAAAAAAAAAATCTCTCCAGTACATGGTTAGAATACAAAACTAAGGGTCACTTAGTCACATTATCGGGCTCAGACCGGTAAGTCTTGTGAAAGCGGGAGATTGTCCCAAGGGAAGCATAACCTTATGAGCCGTGAAGTGTGGCCATGCTAGGCTAAGAGGCCAAGCTACGCATCACGAGAGGACAGATGCACGAGGCCCTCCCATAGCGAGGCCGTACTTGTCTTGACGCTGAGAGATGTCGTGGGCACCGGAGCTGTGAATGTAGGACTTCTTCCTTTGTGAATTCCATCCAAGAGAGCCACCCTCGCTACGCGAGGCTCATGGCTAGCCTCCTACACGCGTCGTGTCTACACGAGACATCGCGTCCTGCCTCCAAGTGATCGCATGGGGTGCAGCCTCGCTAGATTTCCCGTGTCCTGCATGCATAGACGCACACACCCGAACATAGGTCCCAAAGGGCGACCTAGCCTTGCGGGACAGTCTGAGGACCCTGAGTTTGGCACCTTGGAGTTCGGCCGCTAGGCTGGTGACCCATTCCAGCAAAATCGTGGCCTTGGCAATTTCCCTCTTCTTCTTTTCCGAGGAGGTAGAAATTTTCACCAAGGCCCTTTCTAGCATACACCTGGTTTCAGCAAGCTCCCCCTCAAGCTCTTGGACCCGAGCCGCAAGACGGTCCCTCTCGGCATTCGACATGGAAAGGTTATGAGCCGAGTCGGCAAAAATCGCTGAGCCACGGTATAAACCTGGCATGGAGACCTATTTATAAGAATCAAAGAGAAGAGTCTACCAGAGCACCTAAAGGTCCTCTCCTAGACTGGGGGGCAAGTGTGGATGCTCAATATTCCACGCCCTTAAAAGATCAAAGACGCGCGCTAAGGTCCCATAAAGGCCTAAATAAAGGCCTCAATGAGTGTTAGAGCCACCGCCTCGCTCGACCGCACCCAGGCGCGAGGCCGTGTCCATGCCGCCTCGTCCACGCGAGGCCGTGTCCTTGCTGCCTCGTCCACGCGAGGCCATGCCCGAGGCCCAGCCGCGAGGCCGTGTCCTTGCCGCCTCGTCCACGCGAGGGCACGCCCGAGGCCCAGCCGCGAGGCTGTGTCCCTACCGCCTCGTCCACGCAAGGCCACGCCCGAGGCCCAGCCGCGAGGCCGTGTCCCTGCCGCCTCACCCACGTGAGGCCATGCTACCTTGGCCGTGCAAGGCCCTCGTCATGGCCCAGTCGCGAGGCCGTGTCACCCTCTCAGCATCTCGTGAAGGCCTCTCCCAAAGAGCTACGCGTGTGAGACAACCTCTCCCCAATGGATCTTGTCCCAAGGCCCCGCGTGCATAATGACAGTGGTCGAGGTGGCCCACAAGAGACAAAAAGAGTACGAACAAGGTACCTCAAAAGGGGTACGTACATGCCTGCTAGGATCAGGGGACGCGCCTGACACCTGTGCCCGACAAGTAGTGGTGGTTGGGAATGGTACGAAGAGTGGCTACACCACCACCACGTCTCTGACACCCGTACAAAGCGAGTGGTGGAGTCATGACCGGGAACGAAAGCTGAGGTGCTCCCATGGATTCTGACTGTGTACCAGAGCCGAGACCACTACACCTGATACCACTCCCCTGATAGTGTACTTGTGCACAGATTGGTCCCCTGGACCACCATGTATCCAAGGCCATTAGAGCCTACTATAAAATGAACCCCACTTCACAATGGAAGGGGGTTGGAGAATTCATTGTATGCAGAGGCTATTGAGAAATATACAGAGGCTTGCTCCATTGTTGATCTGTTTTTACTTGTCCTTAAAGTTTATCCTAAGTTCTTATATAAACATCAACTGACTTACCTTTGAGTTTTCCGATCTAATTTTGTTGACGAGATTTCACTGTCAACAATAACCAAGACAAGATTTAATGAGGTTCAGTCCTTGTGCAATGACTTACTTCCTCGGGGAGCAACACATTTCTTTATTTCCTTCTCAAGCTTTAAAGTTACAAACATTACAAGCTACTCTCTCAATCCGAGAATCCTTTCAAGCTTGCTCTGTTTTTCTTTCTCTCACTCTAAAGGAATTATAAAAGATTACAATCTTAGATAAACTAAAGAGCTAGATATATATATAGCTGAAAGAAAATAACTAACTTAATTGACAACTAGTAAGCTAGTTACTAAATGACATCCGACAAAGGTTTTAATCATTTATTAACACAAAAGATGGCAGCAATATTATATAAATATTTATATTATTGAAACAGAAAATGCCTTTGAAGTTCAACTGTAACGCCCTACTACCTTAGAGTCGTTACTAAGTGAGTTTAAAACAGAAATTGTGCATTTAATTGACTCTAAGTGGTTTCTAAAACCAAAAGTGTGAATAAACCAGAGTTTAAGGCTGTACTCTTCGAAAATGATTAGTTTCATTGAAAACATTAAATGTAAAACATCTGGGATCCCAAATTAAGGTTTACAAAATATTTACAACTCAAAAATAGATTTTACACTTGATCAGTTATCAAAAGAATGATTTAATACAGCCATATACAAAATGCCCCCAACCAAAGCAGTCGGGCAGGCCGAACATGTACGCGCCGCCCCCACACTCTCCATACTCATGGCCGGTTGACTGACTCCTTGCTTTTACCTGCCACACAGAGCACCCATGAGCCAAAGCCCAGCAAGAAAACCCAAATAGGACATAACATATGCAAACCATATAGCTGGCATAATTCACTGATAAATAGGAAAACCATCATAATAAACAAGTACGGCCATGCCGCCCCAGAGGCCGTACCAAAGCATGGGGTTTCGGTTCTCACCGCGAGGATAACTCATGTATCCCTTGGGTCCCACCCTGACTATAAGCATCCCATGTGCTGAGTGTCACTTTCGGCCCCACGGCTGTACCCGGCCTATGCCGCACTTAGCCCTTGCCGTTCATTTCATTATAATCACACATATAGTACATTCGAAATAATCATTCACACACATCATGATTCATTTAAGGTTAAACATTTGCACTTAATACGATCTGGGGCCATGCCCTGCAATCAAACAGTGGGGCCATGCCCTATTCTTGGGTGTTACGGTTTTCTTACCTTTAGATTCAGTAGCCTTGATCAACCTGACTCCTTGAGCACGATCTTACCCGAGCCATAGCGCTTACCTAAGCAAAATCCACAAGTCAAAGTCATCACCAATCCTCAAGTCCAAAACCTAGCCTCGGGACTAATCCCGAGCCCCCCAGGAAGTCCTAGATCCCCAAAACAAAGTGGCGTAATCAAGCCCCGAACCCTAGGTCAAAATCCCTTCACAAAAGCCCAAAAATCCCCTCTGTGAACAGTGCAGCGCTACAGCGCTCAAAAGAGGGCGCTATAGCGCTACAAGCAGAACCACCCTCACCAGAACAGGGGCTAGCGCTACAGCGCCCCCTGACTAGCGCTGTAGCGCTAGTTGCAGCCAGACCTAGCCCAAAATCGCATTTTGCGATTTTCTCCTACCATTTCAACTCCCATCTTGCCCAAACCTTTTCCAAACACAAAAACACACATAACCACACCTCACACTCACCCCATGAACTCAATCCCAAGCTCAAGCAACCCACAACTCAAAATCTAACTCAATGAACCCAAAAACCAGAAAATCACTCAAACAACAAGGATAGGGTCTTAGAAATCATACCGTGGGTGGAATTCCGACCTTGAATCGAACCCTAGACCTCCTTGGCTTGCACCTTCACAACCTTGACCTGTTTTCCCCAAAAACCCCATCCATTTAGCTCAAAAACACAATCCAAACCAGTCAAGCCCTAAAACAGAAAATCCCCAAGAACTTACCTCAAATTCAAATGTGATCTTGCTAACCCCTTGCCAATCCTCAAGCCTAGCTTAGGATCCTTGATGCTCAGCTAACCCTAGCTTTCCACTGAGCTTAACCTCAAGAAAAATCAAGGTAAATGGTTGGGAGAGCCACAAACCGAATCTTCAAAGCCAACCCTTCAGCTTTCCCTCTCTTTTCTTTTCTCTTCTTTCTTTCTTTCTTTTCAGCCTATAACTTTTCTCTACTAAATCCACTAAGTGTAAAGACCTTCTTTATTATATCTCTTGCAAGACTAATGACCAAAATGCCCTCCCTTACTAATTCTAAACCTTTATGTCCATAAAGGGGCATTTTAGTCATATTACCCAAATTCCCACTAATTCCTCAAGTGTTCCTAATAATTCCCGCTCGCTACCCAATACCTGATTAATCATCAAATATATTCCCAAATTCTCAATTAAACTCCCCAGGCTTAACCCAAGTCGGGTACAGGTTCCCGCTTTGACTTTCCGCTAACCCGCTCATTCTAGGATCGTCTCGAGTCACAGATCACAGATATCAACACAGTCTTGCCCAACATGGCCAAATTACACATATGCTCAATCAGGTCTACATGCATACTAATTCACATAGTCATGCATCACAATTAATCAAATAGTCATATAACGTGCATTAAATCATAATCATGCATTAAATTCATAAACGTCACACACAGAATCCCATTATGCCCTCCAGGCACACTACTCCAGGCCCTTAAGCCTTAATACTGAATTTGGGGTCGTTACATCAACCTACCTTTTTTATCAAAAGAATAAAAGGGTAAATTGCGGTGAGCATGGATCGAACACGCGACCTTCAGATCTTCAGTCTAACGATCTCCCAGCCGAGCTATCCCCGTCGGAAGATCTATGCTTCACTGCAGAGATCTTCCCTAGATGTTGTAATCTTTCTTTCCTGTTTGGTTTCCCAGAAAATGCAGTAAAATCACTCGAGAAAATAGGAGGACAACTTGGGGATCATGATTCATCTACGACCACCCACAAGTATTTATATAATTTTTTGTTTG
This sequence comes from Humulus lupulus, assembly GCF_963169125.1. NCBI lineage: Eukaryota > Viridiplantae > Streptophyta > Magnoliopsida > Rosales > Cannabaceae > Humulus > Humulus lupulus. Next base: position 152,351,681 of record NC_084798.1, on the reverse strand, counting down.
TTTATTATTGTCACCTTTTTCAACAAAAAAAAGTAACCATATTTAATGTTTTAGATTTTCATTAAAATGAGGATGGTTTTTAGAATGTAGCTTTTGAAGCTTGTGATCTGCGTTGTTAATTGTATGAAGGTTGTTTTATTGTTTTTAATTGAAAGTCCCATTAGCCTAAAATAATATTAATAATACTAATTAAAAAATATTGGAGTAAGAGGTGGATTGGCTTAAAGTTGATCAAGGATCCTAAACATTACAAATTCCTTTTACTCTTATCTAGGGTCCAGTTGGTAAAGATGCTCACTTCTCGGTTCAGCTTATCTAATTAAGTTTCTTCTTGTTTGCAAAAGTAGAAGGAGAAAGGGAAACCTGTCAAACAACCGTGTGAACATCCCAGCCAACGGAATCTCGACTGAGAAAGATCCCCTACATCCACAATGATCTGAGGGAATATCAAGTCGTTATTAATCACGCTCTGATCACACAGTCATGATTCATCCACCGAATTTGGTTTCCTGCCTACTATGTACTCAAGGACACAGAGGTACGAGCCTATAGAACAGATCCTGTCCAACTAAGGTCGTGACTGTGAGTCCGAATGCTGCAATATAACTAGATTGGTTATTATTAGAACCTAACTGATGTGGGATACAGCTCCAACTACATTCCTTCTCAACCATTTTCTGGTTGTTCATCTACATGTTTTTGTAAATGAATCTCAACTTCGAAAATACCCCTAGTGGGAAATTTACACTAGCTTTTTGGATCTTTACCCCATCATGCATTCAGAGACTTGGCCAAGAAACATGAGCATTTTATGTATCAAAAAGTTGGATGCTCATCGCTAGAGCTAGCCAAAGAGGTGATGAGAACCCACGATGTCGTTTTTGTTTCTAGACCAAGGATTCTATTTTGCAGAAAAATCATGTTATATGATTGTAATGACATTGGATTTTCTCCATATGATAGTAGGTATTAGAGGCAGCTTCAGAAGATATGAAAGCAGGAGCTTTTAAGCATAGTATGAGACTTATAACAACTTTAATTGAGTTAGGTTCCGTTTACATCTAATAGTCTTCTGTTTAGTTAGTCTTGGTCTTGATATTCCTTTTAGTTTCGATTAAGGGCCTTCTCTATTTAAAGAATGCACAAGTCTCTTTATAAAGTGTAATATGAGTGACATTAATGCACTGATACATTTTTGGTTCATTTTCCTTCAATAAGATTTCTTTCCGTTTTTGTTTCCTTTCTTTTCTTGATATCCTGATATGGTATTTGAGAAATAATTTTTTTTTCCATTATTTTTTTCTACACAACCATTTTCTCCATGGCTCGAACTAGATTTGACAGACCCACCCCAACTATTTCAACTCCATCTCCAGAACCTCCCATCTACACTAATGGCGAATCCATTATCTTTGTTCCCACCACCCAAAACCCAGATAACACCACCTATGAGAATTCTTATTTTCTTTCTCATTTTGACCAACCCGATGTCGTCCTCATTTCTGCCGTTCTTCAAGGAAGCAGCAACTACATCTCATGGGTTAGGTCGATAACCATTTCTCTTGTGGCCAAAAATAATTTGGTTTTGTTCTTGGCACCATCCCCACACCTCTAATCAATGACCCAAATTTCAACTCTTAGACCCAATGCAATTCTATGGTCATAGGATGGATAATAAACTTTGTGGCTCCTCAAATTACAACAAGCATTCTATACCATGATAGGGCATCAACAATGTGGCAAGATCTTCATGATAGATACTATCAGAGAAATGGCCCTCGCATCTTCCAACTGAAGCAATCTATCTCCAATATCAAGCAAGGTGACAAAGACATAACCACTTACTTTACTCAGTTGCAATCTTTATGCGATGAACTTAGTATTTTTCGCCCTATCACTGTTTGCTCTTGTGGAGGATCTAAAGAAACCCCTGACTATCAGCATCAAGATTATGTGCTCTATTTTCTAATGGGACTCAATGAATCTTATGCTACAATCCGCTCAAATATATTGATCATTGATTTGCCGCCTCCCATCAACAAATTGTTCTCTTTAATCATCCAAGAAGAGAAACAATGTCCACTCTCCAACATCCCGATATCTCTTGTTGCTCATGCTCATTCTTCCAAGAACTTCAGCAAGAAACCTTTGCTCTGCACTCAGTGTTGTTTTCAGAATCATACTCGTGATCGATGCTATAAACTCCATGGCTTCCCACCAGGTTGGAAACCTAAACCCATGACCCCCCTCAAACTAGAACACCAATCCAAGAATTCATCATACAAAGAACTATTGCAGTTGTCTCAAATGAAGTCCCTAATGCAGTCTTCACTCCTGACTGGTGTCAATGTTGGAAAAACATACAGAGTACGCATGAGAATAGGAGTGGTGGGCCCATTGTGTAGAACAACAAAAAAAATTCATCATTCATATAAACAGTTTATATCAACAAGAAAATATCGAGACAAAAACATTAACATATAATATTATTAATCATGCAACATATATATATAAATATACAACATATTTATACATAACATATAAACACATAAACATATGAATATTTAAGAACAAAAGCATTTACCAACACACATATATATATAAATATACAATATATTTATATATAACATATAAACACATAAATATACAAAAAGACTCAAGGGCACTTGATAGGCTTCAAGAGGTAAATATAAATATTCGTATATTTGTGTGTTTATATATTATATATAAATATATTGTATATTTATATATATGTTGGTAAATGCTTATGTTCTTAAATATTCATATGTTTATGTGTTTATATGTTATGTATAAATATGTTGTATATTTATATATATGTTGCATGATTAATAATATTATATATTAATATTTATGTCTGGATATTCTCTTGTTCATATAAACTATTTATATGAATGATGAATTTTTTTTTATTCTGCACAATGGGCCCACCACATCTATTCTCCTGCAGACTCTGTATGCTTTTTAAGCAATTGGTACCAGAGCTGGTCTGTTGACGCAGTTTTTCGCCAACAGTGAATTACATGAATAACTAGGATGGATTAGTGCTTAATGATAAACCGTACTAGGAAAGTGATAATGCTCAAGGATGTTGGAAATTAGCTGCAAAGAAAATGATCACTCATTTTTACGTGGTTCGAAGGTTAAAATCCCCCTAGTCCACAAGTCAATATTATTGCTATAAACTTCTCTATATTTTTACAGAGTATTTGCATTATAGAAAGAATCCAACCCCTTGCACTACCCAGGATCTTGGTATTTATAGGAGAATGATCTCTGGGTAGGTATTGGGGTCATCCTGTGATCTCTTGATCCTTCACATCATCTCTGCGACATTGATGATTAATATCTAAATTTTACATTGAAGTGTGGTCTAATCAACAGATAAAAAAAGTAATGGGCCGCATGGCCTAAATCAGGCATGTGGTGTCTCATCACGCACGTTTATATTGTGTATCTGGGAATTCGGGAATGAAACAGACACGTGATGTCTGTTTTATGCATGTTTATATTGCGTGGTCAACTTTATAAAGACCTTGAGGTATGTCAGACCTTTGGCGTACCACGAGCTGAACGTAATGTTTGCTCGTGCCTTTTGATGCTATATTACACAAAATGGTTCCAGGTGGTAGGTTGCTAAATGTCTCATCAGCTCGAGCTATTCGTATATGGGATGGCACCGAATGTCCTCGGATGAGAGGTGAACACATGGTGCATAGATTATGGCTTTTTATTAGCTCGCTGTACCCGAGCTGTCTCAACAAGGTACGTGCTGATTTTCAGGGCGTACATTTGCCCCCCATGTCCCTGCTTGTGCTCCATGACGTTACTTCAGACTTACACGATAGGGACTTTTAAACTCCTATTGCGATCATCCGGACCCTGTCCATTACTTGAGTATCAGACATGTGGAACGGCGTGATTGGCATCTGTTTGGGTTTTTAGGATTCTATTAAATGGCCTGGCCACCTTTTTGCCACCGTTCTGCCTTTCGAATTATGATCCTTGTATCTCGCATTACTTTGATCGGACGGTCCTCGCTTCCTCATGCCTCTTACGTATAAATAGGGTTGGCAATTCTCAGTACTCATCACCTTTCATTCAAAAAATTTCTTTATTTTCTCTCTTCTGAAGTTCAAAAGCTCTTCTTCTTCTTCTGATTAAAATCCCATAAATCCCCATACTCTCACCACAAAAACCCTTCAGAAGTCCAGTCTTAAGGATTCCTCTAGGACTCCTACTTCTACGCTACCTGCAACCTTTGTTTGGAAAACATACTGTAAGTTTTCTATTTTTCATGTGTTTCGACTTTCTTCGCTTTTTTTTTGTCATGCAAATCTACATTTCATAGTCATAAATAGTAGGTTGTTCCTGAATCACTTTGGTGCATAGGTTTCGATTTTAGGGGTATTAGGTAGACCCTAAAACATGTATAAGATTGTGAGGTTCATAACTAGGTAATTTATGGGTAAATTTTTGGGTAAATTTAGGAAATACCCACTCGAGATATGGAAAACGAGAGGTTTTTAGGGTATAAAATTGAGTAGCTTAGGGGTCACGCTTCCTAGGTGGTTTTTCTCTCAAAACTCTCCCCCAAGGCAAGTAATAGCCAGATCCTCCTGACACAAGGATCCCTGAATATCAGGGATCTGTTGGAAACCTAGGCGCGTGTCCACGGCAGCGCGTGGCGTCACACCACGGGCTGAGATTACCTCAGCTCATGTATTAAAAACCCTTGTCCTTCCCGCGCTGATTGTTCTTTCATAACTTTTAGGTCGCCTACTAAGTATTTCATCGTTCTTGTTCGCTAGGAGATCAGATGGTGCCCAAAAGGAGTGTGTCTAAGAAAAGCGCGACTGGCTCGTCGTCCCAGCAATCCAGCAGGGGGAAGGAGGTCGCGGTGGAGTCCGCCATCCCTTAGTTCGATCCGACAGTGGAGATGGAGATCACGGTGGGACTTGATGCTTACTTTGATGTGGAGAGGATAGTCTTGAAGATCATGACCCAAGGGAGGGTTAAGAAGATAATGATGTCCCATAACATCGAGATTGGGACTGACATTCTTATTGCCCGACCTCCCTTTGAGGGAGAGAGGAGCTGGGCACCCCTCGATGAAGACTTCACAGCCTGGAGCGATGAGCATTTAAGGGCCAGGGCCTTCCTCCCCCTCGATTAGTACTTTGTCGACTTTCTCAATTACATGAAGTTGGCACCATTTTAACTTCCTCCAAATTCCTATCGCCTGTTGGCGGGGTTGAAGTACCTTTTTCTAAAGCATGAGTGGGAGGTCCCCACTCCGGCAGACATTCTCTACTTCTTCTGCCTAAAGGCCAGCCCGGATCAAAGGGGACAAGGCTATGGGTTTTACTAACTGACCCACTTCCCAAACTCATCCGCGGTCATCGAACTGCCCAGCCATCCCAACGACTTCAAAGATCAGTTCTTTATTTCGAATGGGTTTTGCCACTGCGAGTACCATTACTTAACCCATCCTCGTAAGCTTCCTTTCTATTCTCAGCTCGTGAAATTATTATTACTTTTTTCTTTTTCTGTCTTTTCACATGTATGCTAACTGGAGCATCATCATGCAGCCATTTTCGCGAGGACAGCCAAATCCGTGACCCTTGGGGGTCAATATGATAGTCTGGCGGGGCTTTAGCCTAGTGAGAAGGACTACCGCTAGCTCATGTCTGATGGCACGATGTTGGCATGTAAGTTAATCTACGCAGGCCAAACTTTGGCCTTGAGGAGGACGCGGGCCAGTTAACTAGTAGCCCGCGAGCTGGCGCCTATTCCCGAGGGAGAAGCTGCGGTCGACGATGGCGACGAGCAGGAAGAGGGGGCCGAGGTGCTGCTCATGCGAAAGAGGCGAGCTCCGGAGGCTTCTCGGGACCCTGATTTGGATGGAGCTCAATCGGGGGCAGTAGCCAGTCCCTCCGACCAAGGTAACCCATACCCTTTTAGGGACCTAGACAGGGCGGCCGCAGTCCTTAGGCTAGCTAAGTTTATCCCAAACCAGCTCGTACACCACCACCAACACGACCCATACCGTAACATAACCTTGCTCCAATGCATATAGCAATTAGTACAGCGCCATGAAATGACCCGTCCTAGGGGTACCGTAGTAGTAGACAACACCTTGTCTTTTAGGTCGACCTTTTTTTAGGAGTATGGGACCAACCTTAGGTCATGGCCCTCCCTTCTCGAGGGTATAGTTGCTCAAGGACTCAAACAATACACAGAGGAGTGCAGTCCTGAGGCAGAACCTAACCCAGAACCCCCTTTGATTCATGAAGTAGTGGACTTAGACTCCCCCCCCCCCCCTATAGAAGTTTCGAGGCCGGAGGTCGTGGCAATAGACTCCTCCTCTAGCATGGAGGGTAGGAATTTTTCAATACACCTTTATATTTCCTCTGTAATATAATAACTTTATATGTGTAATAACATCCTTTTCCTCTTGTTTCAGGCGAGGAGATGGCATAGCCCGGGGACAATGACCTGTGCTCCATCTTCCAGGAGGGGAATCCCTCCTCCGTGCCACTTGTAAAGAGGCCCCGGTTTCCCAAGAAGACTCCTCCTGCCGCTGGGACAACCTTTAAGTCCCATGCCAAGGGGAAAGGTCAGACTCCCACAGCTATGGAGAAGATGCCGCCTCCTCCCCCATGACACCCAGCCCCTGCTCGGGACCAGGTGGCACTTGCCGGAGCTCCGCCGGTCCCCACTTGCATCGTGTGTATCCCGGTCAACGTCCAAGAATTGGAGAAATTTCCAGACACCTTCCGGGGAATGGTCTATGAGACCGCGAACTATACAGTGGAGCATTTTTACAAAGCCAATCCGAAGGACTTAAGGGAGATCGAGGCGAGGAGCCCCGAGAACGTCATAGAGTCTGCGCTGGGGATGAACCTCACAGTAAGCGCACTTAGTAAAATTTACTCTTTGATTTTCTTCCCAGCACGCGCTTAACTTTCTTTACTTTTTTGCAGGCCGCTTTGGCCCTACATCACAGCCTAGCTTGGACCAGGGCCAGGAATGAACAGTTCAGGGCCGAGCTCCAGACCGCTCAGGCCGCTCTCGCAACCGCCCAACAACAAGAGCATAGTGCCAAGGCTGCCTTGACGACTACCCAAGAAGGCGAGCAGGCTGCGTAGGCCTCCTTGGCTGTTGTGAAGGCTAAACTCGCGGAGGCCTGGGCTAAACAGCAGGAGGCCGAGGCTGCCACCAAAGCGGAGAAGGTGTCTTCTAGCTCCTCCATGGAGGCTATGCTTTACCATTGCTGGGCCTTCAATCAAGATGGCAACTTCTCTTTCCTGGCCCCCGAGGTGTGGGAGCCTTATCTCGAGAAGTTTAAAGCTCAACTTCAACAAGAGACGCCTTCTGAGACTGGGGAGACCTCTACCACCGATGAGCAAGAAGCCGAGGAGGTGACCTCTTTGGGGTGTCTTGGGGATTCCTAGTTTATTTTTTATTTTCATTTATAAATGCTAAGCACGAGGTTATTCACCTTGAGACAATTTATATATATATATTAATTTTAGTTATCCAAGTTTTACTTGTTCTTCAATCTTTTTCTTATATTTCATGATGTGTTCGGTAGAAACTTAGTTCGCGTAGTTTTATTGACGCCTCACGATTTTTGAAAAACACTGGTCAAATTTAACCAATTTCTAAGTTTTAGAACCTGGTCGTGTCCAGGATATTTAATTAAAAAACTTAGTTCATGTTAGTTTTATTGATACTCCGCATTTTCCTTAGAAAAAACATTGTTTAATCAATTTAACCAACTTCTAAGTTTCGGAACCTAGTCATGTCCAGGGTATTTAATTTAAAAACTTAGTTCGTGTTAGTTTTATTGAATACTCCACTTTTTCCTTACATTGCTAATCAATTTACCAACTTCTAAGTTTCGGAACCTGGTCATGTCCAGGGTATTTAATTTAAAAACTTAGTTCGTGTTAGTTTTATTGAATATTCCGCTTTTTCCTTAGAAAAAAAAAACATTGTTAATCAATTTAACCAACTTCTAAGTTTTGGAACCTAGTCGTGTCCAGGATATTTAATTTAACAACTTAGTTCGTGTTAGTTTTATTGAATACTCCACTTTTTCCTTAGAAAAAACATTGTTAATCAATTTAACCAACTTCTAAGTTTCAGAACTTGGTCATCGGGTTATCTACCCCCCAAGTAATCAGGAGGTGGACTTTCTGGGTTACTTTGAACTAACATACAAATGAAACCGTACAAAGACACAAATGTTCCACAAGCATTTTTTATATATATATTTATTTTTAAAAATTAACTGGCTTTTATATTCAAGCATTACATAGACAGGTGGTTTGATCATTGATAATATTTTTTCCAAATGTATAGCATTCCAGGTCCGTGGTACCACTTCTCCGTTAAGTCGAGCCAATTTGAAAGTGCCTTCCTGTATGATTTTGATTATTTGATAGGGCCCTTCCCAGCTCGGGCTTAAGGCACCATCTTTGGGGTCCTTGCCTGCTAAAAAAACCCTTCGGAGTACCAGGTCTCCTAATCCAAAGACATGCTTCTTGACCTTTGTATTGAAGTGACGAGTGATTTTTTGTTGATAATGTGTGAGCCGTAGTTGTGAATCTTCTCACTTTTCATCAATCAGGTCGAGGGACGTGCTGAGAAATTTATCATTCTGCTCCTGGTTGAAGGTCTGGATTCTATGTGTAGCTATCTTTGTTTCAACATGAAGGACGACCTCACTTCTGAAAGTCAGGGAAAAAGGGGTGTGTCCCGTCGAAGTTCGGTGTGAGGTTCAGTATGCCTATAGCACCTGTGGGAGCTGCTCGGGCCAAACTCCTTTGCCTCGTCCAACCTCTTTTTAAGGCTTGCCTTGAGCATTTTGTTCACAGCTTTGACCTGCCCATTAGCTTGGGGGTAGGCCACTGAGCAGAAACTCTTAATTATGTTGTGTCTTCCACAAAACTCGGTGAAGAGGTCGCTATCGAATTGGGTTCCATTGGCTGATACGATCTTCCTTGGCAGTCCGAACCGGCAAACGATATTCTTGACCACAAAATCGAGGAATCTCTTTGACGTTATTGTTGCCAGGGGCTCTGCTTCTGCCCACTTCGTGAAATAGTCAATGGCCACGACTGCATAGCGAACTCCTCCTTTTCCCGTGGGCAGGGTTCCAATTACATCAATACCCCAGACCGCAAATGACCATGGGGACGAGATCATCTTCAGCTCGATGGGTGGAACTCGGGCGATCATTTCAAACTGTTGGCATTTGTCACACTTTCGGACATAGGAAATTTAGTCCTTTGATAGAGTGGGCCAATAATATCCTTGCGTCAATATTTTTAAGGCCAGATTTTGCCCCCCAGCGTGATCTACACAAAAGCCTTCATGCACCTCCTGGAAAACATTTTTGGCCTCTTCTGGCAGAACGCATCGCAGAAGAGGCAGGGAAGCGCCATGCTGGTACAACGTTTCGTCTATGATTTTATAACTCGGAGCTTGATAGAGTATCTTCCTCGCGTCATTTCACTCGTTGGGTAACTTCCCTGTTGTAAGGTATTCGACTATGGGAGTCATCCAGGTTGGCCTGGTGTCGATCATCTCGACCTCCCTTGTACTCTCCACCACGTTTGGTCTTTCCAAGAATTTCACCAGTATCAGGCTCAAGGTTTCGGCCTCCTTGGAGGTGGCGAGTCTTGCTAGAGCATCAGCATTGACGTTCTGCTCCCGAGGGATTTGCTCGACTAGGCTGTATTCAAATTTAAGCAGATTTCTCTTCACCTTGGCCAGATAGGCCGCCATCTTGGTTCCCCGCGCTTGGTATTTCCCTAATACTTGGTTTACCACGAGCTGGGAATTGCTGTAGCACTGGACGGCCCTGGCCTTCAACTCCTTTGCCACTCTAAGCCCAGCCAATAGAGCTTCGTACTTGGCCTCGTTGTTGGACGCCTCGAATCCAAATCGTAACTTGAAGTGGAAATGATGCCCCTCTGGGGATATCAAAATGATTCCAGCTCCGGACCCATTTTCGTTAGATGAACCATCCACAAAGACTCTCCACAAGGCCTGCACCGGTTCTCCCACAGGTTCCTCTTGCAATCTAGTGCATTCAGCCATGAAATCAGCCAAAGCTTGGCTTTTGATTGTTGTCCATGGTACGTACAATATTTCGAATTGGCTGAGCTTGATAGCCCATTTCGAAAGACGTCCCGATGCCTCAGTTTTCTGGAGTACCTGCCTTAAAGGTTGATTGGTAATGACGTGGATTGAATGGGACTGGAAGTACGACCTAAACTTTATGGAGGCCGTGATAAGGCAGAAAGCCATCTTTTCCATTAAAGGATACCGTAGGCCAGCTCCGAGAAGTCTTTTGCTAATGTAATAGACTGGCTTTTGAACTCAGTCCTCTTCCCGGACCAGCACGACACTAGCTGCATCTTCTGTAACAGCTACGTAAAGAAAAAGAGGCTTTCCTGCCATTGGTTTAGACAACACTGGCGGCTTGGCTAAATACATTTTTAGATCGAGGAAGGCCCGTTCGCACTCTCCAGTCCATTCAAACTTTTTGTTCCCTTGGAGCAGGTTATAGAATGGCAAACACTTGTTAGTAGACTTGGAAATAAACCGATTAAGGGCTGCCACTCTTCCTGTCAGACTCTAGACGTCTTTTTGCGACTTGGGTGGTGGCATTTCGAGCATCACATAGTACAAGAAATCAATAATTGGGAATCTCAGTCTCATTCACAACAACGTAAGGGTGCAGTTTTCTTACCTTGAATTTTGAGAGGAGGATACAGCACGTTCCCGAGCTCGATCCTCAATCTTGAGCCTTAGCGATAAACCTAGTCACAGTGGCCAATGGGTAAACATCAATTTCTAATCCAAATAAATATTTAGGAGACAAAAACTAGCTTCAACGACCTTAATTTCTACTAAACCAGGTAGTAGAAATCGTCCCGAGAGCCTAGGATCGAACCCCCGAGCCTCCCCAATTCAAGAAACCAACCTAAGTTAGAAACTCCTAGGCGGGCCGTGACCTAACCCTAATGGTCGCGACGCGCTCCCAAGTTAAAGGCTCAATCCTCAAGCTTCAGGGGGAGGCGGGCCGCGACTTGCCCCCTAGGGTCGCGGCGCGCCCTCAAAACAGAGAGCTCCCCCAAGAAATCTGGGCATGTGGGCTGCGGCGCCCACGAGCTGTGTCGCAGCGCGCTCCCCCATGCTCAGAATTCCTGGGTTTTTCTTCATCCTTCACAGCCAAAAATCTGAACAATTTAACCTAACCTTCAGCTAAAAACCAGAACCATACCCAGAATTCTTATCCCCACTACTTAATCAACATACCCTATCCTATAAATATCTCCCACTCTTATGAAACACTCAAATCCTATCAAAATCCAGCTAACAAAGCTAAACCTCATTCAACTCAAATCTTAACATGATTCAACATAATTTTCAACAGGTTCATTATGAATTCCTTACCTCAATTGCAGCATAGACCCTCAGCAACTGTAACGACCCAAAATCACTAATAGGGCTTAAGGACCTTGATTAGCGTGCTGGGAGGGAATAATTGGTATATGTGTGATTAGATGATTAAATGCATGATTATGTGGCATGCATGATTATATGGATATATTATATGCATGTTTATGAGTATTCGATATGCATGTGGGCCCTTTATATCTTATAAAGGGTATAACTGTAATTTTGGCTCATTGAGGGTATAAATGTGATTATTTGTGATAAATTGTTGAGACCACATTATAATGTGGATATATTTGCAGCATATGGCTCGAGAAGGTCCTAGTGAGCGGATTAGCGAAATAGACACATGGGGTTCAATACCCAGCTCGGGGGAGCCTAGGGTTATTTTTGGGAATTTAGAGAATATTTTTGGATTTATAGATATTAAATAAGTTTTGGTAATTAATTGGATATGACGGGATTAATTGGTAGATATTAGAAATACTTGAGGAATTAGAGGGAACTGGGAGTGGAATGACTATTTTACCCCTAAGAACACTTTGGGGACTAATAAGTATGAGGGGAAAAATAGACTTTTTAGGGGTGAAGTGATATACTTTCTTTGATTCTAGACTTATCCAGAAAATTATTTAGAACCCTCAGCTCACCATCATCTCTCTCATGTACTCTCTCTCTCTCTCTCTCTCACTCCCTCTCATTGTGTGTTGAAGTTAAGGAAGAAAAATGGCATAAAACTTAGGCCTTAAGCTGGGATTCTTGAAGGAAAATTGAAGGAAAAGGAGAGGCTTGAGCTGTTGAAGTGTTTAAGCTGGATTACACCAGAGGATTGCTGGAGAATTCAAGCTGCGTTTGAGGTAAAATTCTAGGTCTTCATCTTTGAGTTTCTAGTAGGATTTAGATAGAATTATAGGTGCTTAGTTGGTCCTGATTTGGGTGATGATTTCCACTTAATTGGGGTATTGATTTTAGTATAATTGTTAGGAATTTCATGATCAAAATATGTGATTAAGGTCTGAAACTCGTAGTTGAATTTGGTCTGATTGGGAAGTTTATTAGGTTTGGGATTTGAGGAAATTAGTTGGGAAAAGTGAGAAGAAAACCCAAAATTTTTGGGTTCAAAGTGGGTGCGCTGCGACCCAACTCTTGGGTGCTCTAGCGCGTGTGCCGTGTAGGCCTTGGATGTGCTCTCGAGTTGGGACGCGCCGCGATCCTAAGGGGAAAGTCACGGCCTGCCTCCCCTATGACTTGGGTTCTTGGTCTCTGACTTAGGGGCAAGTCATGACCCTAATGGCCAGGTCGCCACCCACCTAGAGGTTTTGCCCTAGATTGGTTTTTAAGGTTTGTGAGGGTTATGGGTTCGAACCTAAGCGCTCGGGACGATTTCTACTACTCGATTTAGTAGCAATTGAGGTCCCGAAGGCTAGTTTTTATCTCATAAGTATTTATTTGGATTAGAAGTTGATAATACCTATTGGTCACTGTGACTAGGTTTATCGCCAAGGCTCAGGACTAAGGATCGTGCTCGAGACCGCTCTATTATCTCCCCTCGGAATTAAAGGTAAGAAAATTGTACCATGCGTTGTTATGAACGGGACCGAGATTCCCAATTATTGGTTGCTTATGATATGTGTTTGTAAGATTGATTTGTCATATAAGAATGACCGACCTAAGGGAGTTGCGGTAAATGGTAAGCATACTGAGAGCAGCCCGACCTAAGTGAGTTGGGGCCAGCTAGATCAAAAGGGGGCTCGGCCTAAGGGTGCCAACCCTGATTTCTTGAGATTATGTGATCGTCATTCGATTAATTGAATATCTGTACTCGGTTTTGTGTTTATATGAGATAAGCTTGATTGAATATTCTTATTGCTACATATGATTGTTGTTTTGGTTTTCTTGTTGGGCCTTGGCTCACGGGTGCTACATGGTGTAGGTAAAGGCAAGGGTAAGCTGGATCCATCGTGAGTTGGAGAGTTCTAGGGGCGAGGTGTACATTATCAACTGCTTATCCCCCACGACTGAGGAAAGTACAGGGACAAAATCCTAAGACTTGCATTTTGCCATTAGAGTGGCCACTAATTGTATATAACTTTTGAGAGTTTGTAAATTTTGTCTCGTTGACGCCGTTTTTCGTCAACTTAGAAAAGAAGAGCAATTAAACGAAAAAGTACCAGAGGAAACAATATGAATAGATACAGTTTTTTATGTGGTTCAGCAGTTAAAATATGCATAGTCCACGAGTCAATGTTATTAGCTCTTTGGAATTCTCTTAAAGCTTTCTAGAAGCAATTATACATAGTTTTTCCAGTTTCTGTTTCTCAGTCCATACAAATGAATCGTCCTACTCTATTTATAGAGTGGTTTTCTAAACATCTTCCCACATAATTCAGGTTGATATAATACAAATCAATTAAAATAAATTCCATTAAATGCATTAGTTATTACGTACGCGGTAATATCCCATGATAATTGCGAATTAATAACAGATTACATCAGATCTATTAAACATATAGATTTTACAACAATAAACATGTTCACACATAGCTTACGAGCTTAGGCATTTGACCCAAACGCCTTCGAGACCATTCACCCATCGTGAGCTGATCACCTTGGTTTGCCTCTGTTGTTGACAAATAATGTTGACAAGACCATCCTCTTCAAGCACAAAATACTCGAGCTCAAATCGTCTTGTCTGAGGGTAGGATATGAATCAAGATATTTATACAAGTGTTGAACCATTGCCATTCTGAGTTTTGAGCCTAACTTATAACCTCGGAATACCTCTGAGACTACATAGTTTCCGAGCTCACCTATCCCGACATTGTCGCATTTACTGCTCAATGAGACCGTTTCTGACTTGCTGATCTCATGACGACTATGCTTGTTTCGAGCTAACACCTTACGACCCTGAGTTTCGAGATCAAGATTTCCATTCTTGAAATCGGGGTGTAACATTTTGCCCCCTCAATAGTATCAGTTCAAATCCTATGAGAAGGAAAATTTTGAACTGCTACCTTTGAAAGTCGGGCCACTACTACACTCGAGAGTTGACACACGTCAGCCAAGGATTGCACAGTTAGAGTACTTGAGTACCTTTTACATCTGCCGACGTCTTTTCATATCTCCTTTTTTGCCGCCAACATTATATTCGTACCCCATCTGTTAGATCGAATTCTAAATCAAGCCAAAGGCCCAGATCAGCCCGAACCTTTATATCCTCGGGGGTTTATAAATACACCCACTTCGTCTTCTTCCTTTTTACTTTTACTTTCCAGTTTTCTGAGAAAGAAAAACCCAGAGCTGAAAAACTTTCTTTTCCTCTTTGCATGTTCTCCAAACCGAAGAAATAAAACAACCTTGGCATTTTCGACTCCGTGAGATCTTTCTTGCAATCACTCATACAGTCGTCAATTTCACTATATCCGCAAGCTTCAATGTGTAAGTTTCTTGTTCTTTACTCTTATGTTTTCATGTCTTCATGCATTTCTATATTTTCCACTCCTGTATGAATGTATGCTGTAGTTGGTAGTTCTTAGTAATGTTTTTTAGGATAAACTTTTGATTTAAAGTCTTTGACAACATAGTTCTGAAACCCAGATGTAGCGTAAAAAATTCAAACATTGGTTTTTTTTTAGGTTATGGGTAGTGTATCATGCAAGCCAAGAAATGGGGTTCTGAATTTGGGTTTTTAATTGCACCAATCCCAAAATTATCACCTTTTTGGGTAACCACCAACTTTACCCCTAAAAATCTGGGATTCTTAAAATGAATCCACACTTTCCCACTCTCGCGTTAAGTACATGCTCGAAGCCCGAACTTTACAATAGTTTGGGGTTCCACTTTGAATTCGATTTGTCCTTTTGAGACCTCAGTCTTGATTGAGCTTACTCCGTGATCTCGGGATTTCGAGCTCGAATCACTAAAATTATATTCTGATTTATTGTATGCTAGACCCTCACCCTTTTCTTTCTTGCTAGATGTCACAGAACTATGAGAATTGGTGGGGGTCAGTGCTCGCAATTCCTTACTCTCCATCAACTCCCAGTCTAGAGTCTCCCTTCACTCGGAACAAGCAACTGATACGCGAGCATAATATGAGGTGCAAACAAGAGGACATAAGAGACCATTTTTGATGTCAGATTGACGAGGTCGAGGAAAGAAAATGGAAGAGACTCCGGGTCGCGATCTATCCAGATCCAGACCCTGAGATCAGGCCTATCCCGCTTGATCCTTAACTCAAAGTCACTATTGCTTATGAGCCTGGTGTACTTGCCTTCAAACCACCCTTCCACCTCGCAAGTTGCATCCATTCCTACCTCCGGGGAGGAATTCTTTGAGGCCGAGCATTATTGGAGCTCGGTCACCTCAACATAGCAAATATCTGCGATTCTTGCATGCCACGGCTTGAAACTCTTCGGTGCACTGATGTGTCAGCCTGTGACCCAAAATGAGTGGGGCTACTACGCCCCAGGTGATGACAATCCTGACAGTAAGATCAAACTCGCGGCCTAGAGTCGTGGTCATAAGAAGGCAGGGGCCCCACTTCCCCTGAAATCCTTTTTTAAGGATTTTTTGGATTTTGTTGGGCTCGCCCCATTCCAACTCCAGACCAAATCTTATAGGGTTCTCTCTACCCTCAGATAATTATATCACGAGCTGAAGTGGGAAGGACCCTCACCAAAAGAGATTCTCCCTTTTGTTTGAAAACCAACCCCTCCCGAGCTCGGGGAGGGGATGGCTTCTACTACTTGTCGAGCTATTCGAAAGAGAAGAAGATTTTCAAGGATATGCCAAACATCAAGCTGGCCTTTTTCTGGACGAATGGCCTCACTCCTTCCAAATTTTGTTCATTCGATTGGTTAAGCTCAGGATAATAACACATCCATTTCTCTAGCCAACTATCAGCATCGCACACCCTCAGATTCCATGGTGGAGCATAAGAAGGTCCTGCTCCAACTACCATATGGTTGGCGCTCCCTATCTTATCTTCTTCACGAAGAAAAGCTCCGAGCCTGCGGTTTCTTGGAGCAAGATTAGTCGACAGATGATGTCGCCTATCGCAAGTAATTGAAGTGGGAGCACGTGCCACTTCCCACTGAAAAAATTCCTCCGAGATAGGGATCTTCGAGCTCACAAGCTCGTCCCTCTGTGGCTCGCTATTACGACAAACCCACATCGAGAAATGAAGCCCAAGACAAGGCCTCGAGCTCAAGTGGTGGAGGTAAAATAATACTTAGCTCGGTCATGTGGTCTCCTTCTATGATTAAGCACAAGCCCGACACTCTGATCCTATTCCCGGATTCCAGAGATAACTTTCATGTTTGGTCCTGGGTAGATCATAGGGTACATAAGTTTGATAGTTGGTTAGGCAGATTCCAAACTATGTAAAGTAAAAGCGAAGTTTAGGATGGGGTCACTGTTCAATATGGGACCAACGACTATAGAGACCTTTCAAGGCTGTCGCCTACGTAAAGGAAAAGGACTCCCCCAGCGTCCTCTGAAGATAGGGGGATTACTTGGTCACCGAGCACAAGCTCGGAGGAGGGTTCCAGTTAGGTTTCTTTTGACTTTAGCCTTGTTTCTTTTTGTAGTTTAAGCTCATTCACTAATGTGTAAATTGTGTATATGCAAGAGACATGGATTCCGATCTTGATAACGTGCTCAGCCGCTGCTCGGGAGCTAAGCAGAGCAAGCGTCCGAGGGCGTCACAGAGAGCGGGGCGCCCTTCTAAAATCTTGAAGACTTCCGAGGCAACACCTCCTGCCTCGGGCGCCCATGGCCCAAGCCTACCTGCTGATCCAAACCCCGAGGTCAGAGTATCCACTGGTGTCGTGCTCCCCTTGCCTCCTCCTACCATTCAAACTTCTCAACAGACTGTTTCGGCTCTAAAGAAGCTGGTTCCCACTCGGGAACGCTCATTTTCGATTTCGACCCATTCCCCTAAGTATGTGATCAACAATGCCACGAGGACACACGGAACCATTCTGTGCTCGGATTTACTGTGTCGAGTAGGCCAAAGTTTCAGTAACCTTGGCGCCCCTCAATGGCAATTCCTCACCTCTTACCGAGACAACAACACCCTTTATGACAAGGGCAATGAGCTCGTCACCTCGGTAATTCTTTTTACTCCGTCATGTTGCCCGTTTAGATTTATTCTGTATGTGTTCTAACCCATTTTTGTTTATGTACAGGCCTTTGTTACGTTTGTTCAGCTTAACTACAAGTTGAACAATGAAGTCCACTCGAGCTTGTCCCATGGTCAGGAGGCAAAGACCCTCCATATAAAGCTCGTAGATGAGCTTAAGGCCACAAAGTCTGAGCTCGAGTCAAAGCTGAAGGCTAAGGATTCTAAAATCAGGGAGAGGGACTCCAGAATCAAGGAGCTTGAAGAGCTGAATGCCAAGCTTGAGGAGGAGAAGAAGGCCACCTTCGATATAATCAAGGATGAGAAGGCTCGCCTTCTTGAGGAGTTTAAGCCGAAGAAAGATCATGCTGTTGATATGGCCATGTACCGTATCTAGGTCAACAATGCTGATCTCGATACTAGCTTTCTAGAAACTCTCAAAGATGAGTTCCTTGAGAGGTGGCAGGCTCGGCTGGACGAGGAGGATGCCAAGGAGGAGGCCGAAAAGATGGTGGAGAAGCCTGATGCTGCTAAGGAGGATGCACCTGCTTCATAAAAGAGAGGTCATGGGCTGCGTCCCATTAAGTTTTTTTGTAATACCTTTTTTATTTAAGCCCTTGGGGAAAAGACAATTTATAGCTCATTTTAGGGCTATTTTATGTTTGTTCAAACAATAATTTTAATCTTTATATATACGATTTTCTTGCTCGAAATCCTTTATACATTTGATTTTACATTAAGCTTTTACATTAATATTTTTGCTTTACATTTCTGGGTTAAATATATTTCAAGCATCTTATATTAAAGATTCACTTTTATGTTATTTTATTCGTACAAATACACTTGTTGGATTTAAGCTCGAGTTTCAATGCATTCATGCATAGTTTCCCGATATATCAATGTCTCACCTCATTATTGTCAAGGTCGGACCTTACTTTCACCATGCACTCGAAAGTACTTATATGGCATGTAAGATTACTAGTTTAGTTATATCTTGCTTTTCTAGTCACTTTTCCTCTTCCTCGAGTAGCTCCCCAAGGTTGTGAGGTCGAAACTATCTTTTTGCAAAATATTCCAACCTCAGACTAGACTTAACTCGAAGTAGGTTTATTTACATTCCAACTTTCCGTCAATTAGTTTTAGTTGGTTTGTTCCAAACTTGTTTAGCTCGAGTCTTGTTTGTAATCCATCCACTTATAATTTCTATAATAATCTGGTTACATCCAGACCATCTCAGCTCGCACATCTAGTTATATCCAGAAACTTATACTTTTTATGATCTGGTTACATCCTGATCATCTTAGCTCACGCATCTAGTTAAATCCAGACACTTATACTTTTTATGATCTGGTTACATCCAGACCATCTTAGCTCGCGTACACACTTATAACTCCTATGTTGGGTTAATAATCCAGAAATTTTTATTAGTTTGCGTGTATACTTTAATTTTTTGTATGTCGGGTTAATGATCCAGACATTTTATTCTATGTTATTTGTTTTTTTCAAACTTATGGTATGATTGTATACCACTGATGCCCCCTTAATATCCTATGAGTGTAACCATAGGTTATTAAATTAAGGGAGTTTGCAAAAAATACAAAAATTAATAAAGCAAACAACTTTGGAGCAAAATTCAATATTTTTATTTAACAAATGCTTGAAAAATAAAAAAGCTTGGTTACAATGAAAACATCTTTCCTACATTATTGATACTAAGGTCGTAGATGTTCACCATTCCAAGCTTGCGGCACCAACTATAACGACCAAAAATTACTAATAAGGCTTAAGGGCCTTGATTAGTGTGTCGGGAGGGCATAATTGTTTTATCTGCGATTTGAATTATTTAATGCATGATTATGTGATAAGCATGCGTATATGATTATATGGATATGTGAAATGCATGATTATGAGTATTAATATGCATGTGGGCCCTGTTTAGCTTATAGGGGCATATTTGTAATTTTTGGCTCGTTGAGGGCATAAATGTGATTATTCGTGGTAAATTTTTGAGACAACATTATTATGTGGATATATTTGCAGCATATGGCTCGAGACAGTCCTAGTGAGCGGTTTGGTGAAATAGTCACGGTAGGGATCGATACTCGGCTCGGGGAAGCCTGGGGTATTTTCAGGAATTTAGGAGATACATATTGGAGATTATTGGACTTTGGGTAAATAATTGGTGATTAATTGGATGTTGGGATTTAAGTGGTAAATATTAGGAACACTCGAGGAGTTAGTGGGAATTGGGAACAAATGACAATTATACCCCTAGTTCAAGTTAAGGTTAGTTTTATTTTGGGAGGGAAAAATGGTCTTTTTCTAAACTAAGGATATATTCAGTTTAGCTTAGAACCAAGGAAGAAAGTAGTGGAATTGTGAAGAAGAAAATAGAAGACTCCCTCAGCTCACCTCTCTCTCTCTCTCTCTCTCTCTCTCCCACGCATCTCTTTCTCTCTCTCACTCCTCCTTGTTGAAGCCTGAAGCTAGGCTTGGGCTGGGGAAATTTTAAAGGAAAATAGAAGGAATTGAGGAGGATTCAAGCTAGGAGGTAAGGGTAAAACATGTGTGGAATCAAGTCTTAATTGAGGTAAGAGTTTGGTATCAATTTCTGTGTTATGTTGTTGAGTAGTTTAGATTGATTTTGAGTTTTGGGTATAGATTTAGTGATGAGTTTGGCTCATGGTTTGAGTAGAAAATCTCAGTGGTTATATTGTAATTTTTCTGGCTAAATTGAGATGTTGATGTTTGGTTATATTTTTGGGAATCATAGGATGAAAATATGTAATTATGGGTCTAAATTCGTGGCTAGTTTAGTGTGGAGTTGAGGGGAAAAATTCTGGGTAAGTTGGTGTGTTCATGGCTGGAAGAAGGAGGAGAAAACCCAGGTTTTCTTTAGGTTCGTAGGGCGCGCCGTGACCCAACCTGGGGGCCCCGCGGTGCGTGTGGCCCTTCTGGCCAAGGGAGCCCTCTGACTTCGGGGCGCGCCGCGCCTTGCTTGGCCAAGTCGCGACTCGCCTCCCCTTTGGCGTGAGAGATTTCTCTTTGACTTGGGGCAAGTCGCGACTCGCCTGAGAATTTTAAGCTTAGAGGAGTTCTTAGTGTTGTTAGGGCTCGAGGGTTGGAACCTAGGGGCTCAGGACAATTTCTACTACCCGGTTTAGCAGAAATTGAGGTCCCGGAGGCTAGATTTGTTCCCTAGGTATTTTATTCACTACAAAAAAATAGGGGTTTTATGACTTTATTTGGGAGACATTGAAAGTCTACAATGTCTTCCAAATGGGGAGACGTTGTAGGTGGGGTCATTGTAAGTATATGTCTCACGTCTCCCAATGGGAGACATTGAAAGTCTCCCAGATTTAAAAAAAAATTAAATTTATTTAATTTATAATTAATATTATTTTAATATTAATTTAATAATTAATGAAATTTAAATTATTTGAATATTAATTTAATAATTATTTAAATTGAAATCAATCTAATATTAATTTAAATAGAAATTGACATAATTAATAAAATGAAAATAAGCAAGAAAAAAAAATTGGTTAGACATATACAAGAAACACAATATTTGTTAGACATATTCAAAATTAACAAATATTGCATTGTGTATGAAGAAAGAGGTAAAAAAGAAGAAAACCTAATAACGAGGTCGGTAACTTTGGATTATCGGTAACATATATGTTGCCTATTCTTGTCGCAACTCATCAATTTGTGCCTTTGTATATGACGTACTTGTTAGCGCAAAAAATATAAAGTAAAATATATTAATTAATTATTTGATTACATTTATATATATGGTTTGAAAAATAATTTTTAAATTTTAATTAATAAGTCCGTTCTCAAAAAATGTCTGGAACTCACATGTTCAATCAAATCCTTCAACATCCTCATTATGTAGTATCCACATGCCACATTGTCTAGTTGGTGTGGACACTAATTGTTTAAAGGTATGAGTAATTCATTATTAAATTGAAACTTGTTACAAAATGTATACATATTATTCTACTTAATAATTATAAATGTTCAAAAATTTAAGTTGTAATTACTTACCTGAGGTTGCTTAATGCATAGAGTATCACGGATCTCGACATCAGGAAGATTCATAGGGAAAAAAATATTGAAAGCACTGACGATCACTGATACAATCTCCTTACAGTTATTCAGATCTGAATTCACTAGATCACAACAATAAACATGATATGCATATGGTGCCAAAATAAGCAACATCCAATGTTCACTGCATAAGAAAAACAAAAAAATATATAACTCAAATGTTAAACAAAGAAAGTATTGATATGGGTCGGAAAAATGACAACTTTTTAAACTTACCCATGGTTCCATGGGACAAGCATAACTTGTTATTTTGATTTTACATCACTGCATCGCCTGAACAGATTTTGAACACGATCTTCAAATGAACTCCCTTGAGTGGCTACAATATTAGGATTGACAAATAAAAACTTATTTTGGCGACCTTGTTGTACCACATATCTGTAAATGAACCGAATACAAAAATACGAAAATTGTTATATGAATGAATAAATCAAATTAGAAAATTAAATGAACGAACTTTGTGAGATATATACCTCATGTAGTTGACGACAACTACTTGTCCAATCTTCTCCTTTCGAGAAAATTGAAATATGTCATCCTAAATAAGCACGTGATAAAGTTGGATGTCTAAATAAAGCTAATGGTTTATTATCCTTGATAGAATCAGGCAGCATTTCCCATATAATACTGACCTAACCATCTGCATGTGAATAGCAAAACAAACAATTCAAACAACATACAATAAGTTTCTTCCATATAGCTCCGCAGCACACAACCAAATTTCTCATAACCTACTTCACTAAAACACACAAGTTCTCAACCTTCCGTTATCATCGCAGCACACAATTTTAATCTCAGAACCTACTTCACTATGGATGAATATTTAAGATATTCAAACTCCTCTAACATTTGTTTAATAATATTAAAAGTAGAAGTGGGAGAATATATATGTACATCTTGCAAGTAATAATCCAAAAGCTAGCAAAATTACTTCACGTAGTAATCGAATTTGCTATTAAATCCACAAACCAATAAAATAAAATTAATAAATAATAAATAAAATATCACTAAATATCTAGCAATATATAACTTATTATTGTAATTTTAGAAACTTATTTACCTCAAATGTGTGATTGATATAGAAATTTTGATGCAAAAATTACCCTCTAAAATCTCACCAACAAAATCACAACCTACGAAATTAAATTAATTAATATGTTAAACATTATTAAACAAATATCACAAAATATCTAATAAGTAAATGATTGTTAAACAAATAAAAAAAACTCCAATGAGCCACAAATTAACGTAAACAAAAAATCAATAAAACTTTTCATAACCTAAAAACTCATTAACCAACAAAAACATAAAAATTTTCATATATTTATATTTTTAAAATTATTTAATAAATTTATTTTAATATAGCAGTATATATAACAAAATAGCTCGAATTAAAAAAAAATGGTTTAAATATATATACAAATATACCTAAATTTTGAAATAAATAATGATAAAAATTTTAAAAAATCATGAAGATATATACTCTAATGAAATCTATACAATGTGATATGTTAAATTAAAATAAAAAATCTACTTCTTAGAAACCCACCATGGGAAAACTAAGAAATCCTACAATCTATAGAAAAAAACGCATAAAAATGTAAGACTAACACAAAATCATATATGTTATTCATCTTAATGCTAAACCTATAATTTTTTTTGCAAAAAAAATTAACTAAAATCAAGAAAATGGAGAAAAGCTTACCTTAAAACCCTAAAAAACGCAACCCCATTTTCGTATATGTGCTCTCTGTAACTCGACTGATGAAGGTGGAAGAAGAGAAAGCAAGCTTTATTAATATAAGGGGGACATCCAACGTCTCCCACTAGGAGACGTGCCACGTGTCCCACATCTCCCAGTGGAAGACGTTGGATGTCCCCCTTATACATCCAACGCCTTCCACTGGTAGACGTGCCACGTGTCCCACATCTCCCAGTGGGAGACGTTGGATGTCATCTTGGCCACGTATACAACATATATTCAACGTCTTTCACCATTTTTAATGTCTTCCAATTGTTGCCATTAATAAAAAATTTCAATGTCTCCCACTGTGAAACATTTAAAATCCCTGATAAGTTTTAATGTCTTACACCAATGGTGTAAGACATTGTAGGGAGTCATTATATATCAAATTTGTTGTAGTGATTTCTAATTGGAAGTTAATAGATATCAATGACTCTTGTGACTAGGTTTGTCGCCAAGGTTCAAGGCTAGGGATCGTGCTCAGAACCAGTGCACTTTCTCCGCTCGGAATCAAAGGTAAGAAAACTGCACCCGATTATGTGGCTATGTTGGGACTAAGAGTTCCCTATATTTGTATACAATGTTGTTGTAACGACCCAAATTCGCTAATAAGGCTTAAGGGCCTTGATTAGCGTGCCAGGAGGACATGATGGGATTTATGTGTGACTTTGATGAGTTAAATGCATGATTATGATTTAAAGCATGTTATATGACTATTTGACCAATTGAGATGCATGACTATGTGTGTTAGTATGCATGTAGGCCCTGATTGTGTTAGAAGGGCATAATTGTAATTTTGGCCATGTTGGGCATAACTATATCGATATGTGATGATTTTTGAGACCACATTGTGATGTGGGTGCCTCTGTGATTTGTGACTCGAGACGATCCCGGAGAGCAGGTTAGCAGAAAAGTCATGGCGGGAATTTATACCCGGCTCGGGGCAAGCCTGGGGTATAAATAGGAATCTGTTGAGTTTATTGGCATTTATTTTGATATCGAGGAATATTATTTGGTGATTTATCAGGTATTGGGAAGCAAGCGGGAAAATATTAGAGACACTTGAGGATTAGCGGGAATTGGGTAAAATGACTAAAATGGCCCTACTTGGACAAAAGGGTTTAGAATTAATAGGGAGGGCATTTTGGTCATTTGGCTTTTTAGAGATAGATTAAATAAGGCTTTACACTTAGTGGGATTTATAGAGAAAGTGTGTTGGCTGTGGAAGGAAAGAAAGAAAAAGGAAAGAAAGAAAAGAGAGAAAACAGAGGGGTTTTTCCAAAGGATCGGTTTGTGCATTCTTGCACCATTTCTATCCATTTTTCTTGGGGCAAAGCTCAGTGGAGAGCTATGATAGGCTGAGCATCAAGGATCTTAAAGTTAGGCTTGAAGATTTGGCAAGGATTAGCAAGAACACATCAACTTTTGAGGTAAGTTTTTAGAGTTTTCAGTTTTTAAGGGTTTGGCTGGTTTGAGCTATGTTTTGAGCTGAGATGATGGGAATTTTAGGGGATTTCTGGGCAAGCTTTGAGGAAGAGAAAGCTATGGAGGTCTAGGAAATGAATCAAGGTCGAAATTGCATCAACGGTATGAATTCTAAGCCTTTAACTTTGTGTTTGACTGAATTTCTGGGTTTAGGGTTCATCTATGGTGAATCTTGAGATTTGGGATGCATGAGCTTGGGTTTTGAGATTTAGGGATGCTTGGGTTGAGTCGAGAGTGTTTATAAGCTTGATTTTAAGTTTGGTAAATATTTGGGGAAGTTTGGGTTGAGAATGGTTGAAAGAAAATCACAGAAATGATTTTTGGGTGTGGTCTGGCTGCAACTAGCGCTACAGCGCTAGTTAGTGGGCGCTGTAGCGCTAGGCCCTGTTTCTGGGGGGTGAGGTTCTGCTTGTAGCGCTACAGCGCCCTCTTTAGAGTGCTGTAGCGCTGCACTGTTCACAGAAAGGGATTTTTGGGCTTTTGTTGAGGGATTTTGAACTAGGGTTCGGGGCTCGATTCCATCACATTGTTTTGGGGATCTAGGACTTCCCGGGTGCTCGGGATTGGTCCCGAGGCTAGGTTTTCGGACTTGGGGTTCGGTGTTGAATTTGACCTATGGCTGTGTTTAGGTGTGCGCTAAGGCTCGAGTGGGATCGTGCTCAAGGAGTCAAGTGTTGAAAGCTATCAAATTGACAGGTAAGAAAACTATAGCACTCGTAAGACAGGGCATGGGCCCATGATGTGATTGCAGGGCTCAGCCCTATATTGCATTACATGTTATGGTGCAGACTTGATTGAATTGATATATGTTCAAATGTTATTTGAGTTAGACTATCTATGATTATAGTAGAATGAACGACGAAAGGCCGAGAACGGCGAAAGGCCGAGAATGGCAGTGGGGCCAGAAGCACCACATAGCACGCGGAGTGCTTATAGTGAGGTTGGGACCCCATGGATACATGTGATATCCTTACGGTGAGGACCGAGACCCCAGGCTTTGGTAAGGCTTCTCGGGTGGCATGGCCGGGTTGCTTAAGTCAAATGGTTGACCTGTTTATCTGTGGACTATCTGATATGATTAACTGTATAATTTGCATATGTTATGTACTGCATGAGTTTTCTTGCTGGGCTTCGGTTCACGGGTGCTCTGTGTTGCAGGTAAGGGCATAGATTGAGTAAACCAGTCATGAGTACGGAGAGCGTGAAGTGACGCGTACATGTTTGGCCTGCCCGACTGCTTTGGTTGGGGGTTTATTTGAGAAA
Organism: Humulus lupulus; assembly: GCF_963169125.1. Classification (NCBI taxonomy): domain Eukaryota; kingdom Viridiplantae; phylum Streptophyta; class Magnoliopsida; order Rosales; family Cannabaceae; genus Humulus; species Humulus lupulus. The sequence continues at coordinate 152,325,453 of NC_084798.1, read as the reverse complement.
TGGTTGTAATAATCTGTGGTTTAATAATTAATCGACTGTAAACTTATTTTTAAATTGTAAATAGTTTTCAAACCTTATTTTGGGATCCCAAATGTTTAATACTAGAAGTTTTCAATGAAGCAACGCATTTTCTAAGATTACAGCCCTAAGATTTTGATTAGTCACACTTTCGTTTTAAAAACCTCGGTTAGCGAGTTCATTGCACACTGTTTTGTCTTAAAACTCACTTGGTAACGGCTCTAAGGAAGTAGGGCGTAAGTGAGCTCGGCGTAAGTGAGCCGGAGTCAGTGGGATAAATAGAGGGTGCGTCCTAATGGCGTCGACCCTGGAAATTGTATGATATGTTTACTTTTGTTAATATGATGCTTGTGACATGTTAATTATCTGGATGACAAATTGTTGGTTTGTTGATTGATATCACTAATTATGTGAACGATGTGGTCTGATGAGTATTTGATTAATGAATTATGAATTGTTTGATAATGTTATTGGTTATGTTCTGTATATGGTTTTCTAGCTGGGCCTTGGCTCATGGGTGCTACATGGTGCAGGTAAAGGCAAGGGTAAGCTAGACCAACCCTGATTTGGAGAGCTCTAGGGCAGAATGTACATAGTTAGCTGCTCGGCCGCCACAGCCGAGAGGTGATGCAAGGGCAAGAAACCCTAAAATGCCTATTTTTCCATTAGATTGGCTTGTGGTTGTACATAACCTTTAGAAATTTTGTAAACTGTTATTTAACCCTATTTGTGGGATCCCGGGTATCAAACTCTTGTTTAAATGAAATTTATCTTTTATGACCAAAATCTTTTAACCCTACTTTAAGAATGGTTTTAGTGATGAATTTTCAACTAAATGACTTCATTTGCAAGTCTTGCACCTTTATAAACACACAGTGTAACGGTCTTGGTTATTCAGGGCGTTACAACTTGGTATCAGATCGGTCAAGGTTTAAGGGTTTCTGAAGACTGGCTAGACATGTACATCTGCTGTTAAAGACAAGCTCGACTCAGGGTTTGGTAATTGTGTATACATGTTTATATGCTTAAGTGATTGGAAAGAAATATGAATGTTATTATCTATTTGATTAATAGGGAGCATGAGATACTGATAAGGCCTGGACCTTGACTATTATGTGATGATATTAAGGCATGCTTATTAGCATTACTATTGCATGTGGATGAATATTTGAATGAACTGTTATATTTTGACAGTTTGTGATTGGTTGCATTTCAATGGCGATGCATGGAAAGATTGTTTCCCTGTCATCATAGCCTGACCGCTGAGTCGTTGATTGCAAATTAACTTGGATAGCTATGCATCCAAGACGATCTATATTACTAGCTGACACTAGGTCTGAGGCTAGGGATGATGACCAGGGCCATAACCCTCCGCCAGTCCCTAAGAACTGGCAGTAGATTATGGCAGACATGCATGCCCGGCTTTAGAGTCACTATGAGCAGATCTGTCTTCTTAGACAGCAGGCTTCGTCAGAGAGTGCTGCATCCATTGTGCCACCCGTAGTGGCACAAGTTGTATAACCATTGGAGGTTGAGAATAGGTGGGAGCCATTGTATGAGCAGTTCAGAAGACATCATCCTCCAACTTTTGAGGGAGGACCAGATCCACTAAAGGTTGAACAGTGGATGAGTATGATTACCGTTATCCTAGAATTTATGAGGGTAGAGGTTCATGACAGGGTGGCCTTTGCCACATATATGATGAGAAAGGATGGCCACATTTGGTGGGAAGTGGCATCACAGACTAGAGATGTTACTACTTTGGCTTGGGATGGATGCAAGGATTTGTTCAATCAGAAGTATTACAATGTCGTTGTCAGGGCAGCGAAGGTTAATGAATTTGTGGGGTTAGTTTAGGGCAACATGATAGTTACAGAATATGCCCTGAAGTTCAATAGACTTGTGAAGTTCACACCAAATCTTGTGCCTACTGATGCAGCTAAGCAGGACAGATTTATCAAAGAGCTTAATGCTATGATAGCCTGAGATGTGAGAACTACAACAGTACCTAGGGGGACGACTTATGCCTAGGCTGTTGAGAAGGCTCTTACCACTGAGGAAGCGGAGAACAAGATATGGAGGGAGAATGCTGTGAGGCGAGAGGTCCGTAGGGCAGTGCCTCCATATTCTAGGTCTAGTACTGGCGGAGGCCCCAAGATTTGAAGAGGAAGAACCCCGGCACTTCGACCGCTGCTGGTCCTGATAAGAGGGGTCGAGGTGTTCAGGGTGGCCGTCAGGGAGGCGGTGATACATGGAGGAGCTATCCAAAGTGCACGAGGTGCAGAAGATGCCATCCGGGCGAATGTCAGGCTAAGGCCTGTTATGTGTGTGGGGTGGTGGGACACCTCAAGAAGGACTGCCCAATAGTGAAGAAATGGAAAGCAGGGAAGGTGGAAAACTTGACTCCAACTTTAGTGTACACCTTGACTCAGGCGGAGGCCGAGGCTAGTCCCTCGATGGTGACAGGTCAGCTTTCTAGCGTTGGCTCTCCTTTTACTATATTTATTGACTCTGGTGCTACACATTCATTTGTTTCTAGTAAGGTAATTGATAGATTGTGTAGACCTAGTGAGTACTGTACTGCGGGGTTTGGGACTATATTACTGTTGATGGTGAGAACTCGTCAACTAAGTTAAGTTGGAAAGAATTGCAAAATAAAGATTATCAATAGAAAAGCCTTAGAAATTTAAGTATCAACTCCAAGAACAATTGTAGAAGAACAATGGTGAAATCAGTTTTTCATTCAGTATGGTGCACTTGCTACCGTAAATTTTCCAACCAAGCCCTTTCCAAATGGAAGTGGAGTTTATTTTATAGTGGGCTTTAATGGCCCCTGATACAATGTGGTCCAGGGGACCAGGTAGTACGCCAGTACACTGTCAGGTGAGTGGTCTCAGGGGTAGTGGTGTCTGCTCCAGTACATGGTCAGGGTTGGTGGGTGCACCTCCACTTTAGTACTTGATTGTGCTTCCACTACCTGCCTGGTACGGGTGTCAGAGGAGTGGTTGGTGAGGACAACGGAAGGTACTTCCCTCATACCACCACTACTTATCTGATGTGGGTACTATGTCCGTACTCTAACTCCCTTTTAGTTCGTCAGTGGACTCCGTGCCTATAGGAAAAAGGGTGCCTTGTATCTAAAGGTTGCTCTCGTGTAGCCATGAGCGAGATAAGTGTGTGGGTGTCGAGCCCCGCTGGTGACACCTTCCTTAGAAAATAGAGAAGGGCCTCATCAGCGAGGCACATGCTTATTCCATAGAGGCGCGTCTTGCGAGACGGTGCGTGGGGCCTAGGCATGGTCGAGACACTGCCTCACGGGTCACACGAGCGCCTCGCGAGATGGTGACGTGCAGCTGGATAAAGGGGGCCTTGCGCCTGGGCATGGCCGAGGCGTGGCCGAGGCAAGATGGCAGCGCGTAGATGGAGATATGGGGCCTCGCGCCTGGGCATGGGTGAGGCGTGGCCTCGAGTTTCCTTGCGCGGCCGAGGCGTGGCCTTGCGTGGCCGAGGTGATGTGCGGCATGGGCGAGGCATGGCCTCGCGTGGCCGAGGTGATGTGCGGCATGGGTGAGGCATGGCCTCGCGTGGCCAAGGCAAGGCCGAAGTGAGATGGTGGCACGCAGCTGGAGAAATAGGGCCTCGCGTGGGCGTGCTGAGAGCGAGGCGGGGCCTCGTGTGGGCGCCCTGTGGAGCGAGGCGGGGGCCTCGCGTGACTCCTTGGATCTCCTGATGCATTTTTATTAAGGCCTCTTATGAGACATGGGTTGAGGGAAAAATATTGGGTTGCTTGAACTGTCTGAGGCTAATGAGGGTCGACCTCCATATTTTCCCTTGGTGGAATTTGAGCATCCACACTTGCCCCCCAGTCTAGGAGAGGACCTTTAGGTGCTCTTGTAAACTTTTCTCTTTAATTCTTATAAATAGGCCTTCATGCAAGGCTTATTATTTTAACCTTACTCCTTTGGCTTAGTGGTTTTGAGAATCCTTCCTTTTTCAAGAGAAAAGGGGTTCAATCCCCCACATCCTCATTTTTTCCATAGTTTCCTTCATTTTTTTTTTCATTTCATTTTCATCATTCGTTTTTTTTTTTTTACATATGAGCTAATTTTTGGTATGTCTATTTGGAGGCTAACACATCCTTTTTGTTTATTTCTGCAGACACGTGCTTTCGACCGCTTAGCTCTTTTTTGACTCTGCCAGTGCGTTTGGCCCTTGACCTCCTGTAGACCACGACTGCACTCTATTTTTCCTGCTTGAGGTATATTTTCTTTTTCCCTCATATTCGTTGGGTCCAAACTAGCGATTCTCGGGATGGGGTATTTTGGCCTAAACTTGCTGTGAGTTTGCCCAGTTGCATGTCCCCCTGTTTATACCCTGTAGTGGATTATTTAGGGTGCTTGCACCTAGATGTTTTAAGCCCATTCCTTTGTGTTTTGTAGCAATTCTCTCATTTACCCGTGAACCCCTTTTCGCTTTCGGGGCGAGGCCTCATGGCTAGTGACGGTCCGTTCGACATACCTTCGAGGGTTAAGTTTATTGACCCGTCCTCAGACTCGGAGTCCCCTGAGAAAAACCCTCATCATGACTATGATTCCTTAGGGTAGGCCCGTATTCGCCATCTTGAGCACATGGCTGAACTTAGGCTTAAAATTTGGGTGGTGGAAAGTGAAATTGACTCGGTGTTGAGAGGAGACGGAGAACCTTTTCCCCCAAACCTTAGTGACCATGTAGCGAGCCTTAGGGTGACCCTTTTAGAGTTGCAAAGGGAGTTGGAGTTTATGGAGAGACACCTTTCGCCTGAGCCCTCCAGCCCATCCTCGCCTGATGACTGTCATGGGGCTGCTTCTGCTTCTCCTCAGACCTTAATCTCGATTTTCCCTAGCTTAGCACTTCCGCAGTCGCTCTCCCGATGAAAGACTCTTGCTAGGAAGAAAAAATGGAGGGTCAAGTGTTATGTCTCTTCCTCACCTTTTTCTTTTGATTTTGCAGACATGCCGAGGGCACGACGACAGGTATCTACCCATGAACCGGACGACGCTCCTTTACTGGCATCCAAGCTGGTGTCGCATGTGTTGGAGAATAAATTGAAAGAAATTGTGAAGCACTATCGTGTTCCCCCATAATACGCCTTATACGCTCCTCTGGAGACATGCCGGGCTGACCGCCCTAGGACTGGCCTCGTGGCTCTTAGCGAGCACATTTTGAAGGCGGGTGGCACCATCCCCTGCACCCATTTTTCATAGCGTTCCTTAACTATTTCGACCTGGCCCCCCTTCAGTTGTCACCCAATAGTTGGTTGACCTTGAGCTGCCTTTTTGTGGTGTTCGCGGTACTGGCTAAACGTGCTCCTACGGCGCAAGAGGTGCACTTCCTGTACAACCTCATGCCCTCTCCCAAGTCCAAGGGCTTCTACTATTGGAAAAAGGCAAATAACGAGCTCCCCTTGATAGAGGGTTCAGTGTCCAATACGGGGTCTTGGAAACAGGAATTTTTCTTCGTAGAGGGCCCTCTCTCTGTCTGCGAACACTTCCGCGCCACCCCCATTAAGTACCCTAGGCCTCTTTTTCTTTTTGTTGGAACTCACAGTTTTGTACTTATGTTTGCATTGACAATGGTGCGGATCATGCAGAGCAATTTGCCGTTCCCGTGGTCGTTGGGTTGGAGGCGGATGCCGTGAAGGACCTCGTTAATGCTGACCCCGCCATGAAGAAGGCGACATTCTTATTCACCATGGAAAATCTCAACCTCCACCAGTTCTCCCCGGTTTCGGACCCCAAGTTACTGTGGTCGATTTCTGGGTCAAAGAAGGCAATGGCTGTGCTGGCTAAGCCTTTCCCAGACGAAGGTGAGGCTGAGGATGAGCCGGGGGAAGCCACCCTTGAACGCGGAGGACCTCACCAGCAATCCTCGTCCCCCAGGGGATGCCCCCCTTATGTCTCTTATGACAAGGACATAGCATTCCCATCTCAAGACCAGCATGTCGTACCGAGGTGCTTTGTTTGCCCTGACCCTAAGGGCTATGACGCTTTCACTCAGGCTCCTCTCGACCCTGGACCATCGAGGGCTTATTTTGCCGATCTTCCGGAGCCTCCCTCTGATCTACCGGGGCCTCACTTTTCCACTTTCACCGCGCCCCCTCCCGTTTCGGCGAGCGGGTCATATGTCTTCACCCAACCAGGTGCCCCTGGTGCGGATGGGGAACCCTGAGTGACTTGGATGGCGACGTCTTACGGGCAGCGATACATCCAACTTTCCTCGGGCCTCCCCGTGTCTGACTGGAACGGTCTTGGGAATGTTGCTCAGTCGGACCTTGGGGAAACCCTAAGGTGCACCATGGCTTGGGTGAGTTCCTGCACCTCGCGTCGGCCCTATTATGTATAGATGTACCTACATTTTTTTTTGTTACTTATTGTTGTTGTTGTTAACATTCTTGTGCAGGCCTATACCGTGGCTCTGCGGTTTGCCGACTCGTCTAGCAACCTCTCTGCGTCTACTGCTGAGAGGGACTGCCTTACGGCCCGGGTCCAGGAGCTCGAGAAAGAGCTTGAGGAAACCCAGACTGAGCTAAAGAAGGTTCGGACCAAACTTGCTACCTCGTCGAGAAGGAAGCTGAAGGCGGTTGCCAAGGCCACAAAGCTGAAGGACCAAGTTACCATCCTGAAGAGCGAACTCCAGGCGACCAAGGCTATGGTGGCAGCGTCGCAGGAGTGGGTTACTTATTTAGAGGCCGAAGTCGAGGCTACCGGGGGCGAACTTCAGGCTGCTAAGGCCAATGTCGCCTCATTGCAGGAGAGAAATGCTTCCTTAGAGGCGGAGAAGACTGCCATTGAGTACCGGTCCATAGACCGCGCCCTTTATAACGTGTGGAGGCAGGATCCCAATTTTGATTTTTCTTCTTTCAGTGAGCACGCCGTTGCTCGAGCGGCCATGTGGAGCGCCCGTGGTAGGAGGCCCTGAAGTTCTTATTTCATAACTTTTGTCAGCTAGCCCGCTATGGGTGTACGCTCTTTTTCGAGACTTTGTAATATCATTATCATTACTATTTTTTCTTTTGTAAATCTTATCATGTCCTCAAGACTCCCTTTTTTATATGTATATATACATGTGTGGTTATATATCTCTTATTCCACTACATTTGAGGCCCTTTTGAGCCTGTATGATGGGATTCGGTGGGTTCCCCTCTTTTATTTACCAGGCTGGAGGTCCTTCGGAGCCCATGTGGAAGGGTTCAACGGGACCTCTTTTTGTGCCTCTCGATTACTTTTATAAGGATATTTTGACCCCTTGGGTCCTAGCTATCCTTTTATATATTCTTGCGCGAGCTTATTATTTTTTGCGAGAAGCGTCCTTCTCGTCGTTATTCATAGTACTATTTTTTGCAAGGGTCTCTTTTAGGACCCTTTTTGGCTAGACGGCTTGGTGGCTGCTCTAGACTTATTATTGTTGTTACTATATATATATTTTTTTTTTGTTGTAAGACCCTTTGGCCTCCTTGATGTTCACAAGGGTAGCTAATCCTTGTGAACCCAAGGGATACCTTACAATGACATATTTAATAACGGGTTACATATAATTAGGAGGTTACCTAGGTAGCCTTTTTGATTCTTACACACTATGATAGCATAACCAGGAACAAACTTAAACATAGGTCCTCTGTGCACCGGGGGCTGAAGCCCCACTGGTAGTATTTCTCGAGATGTTGCGCAACTCGTGGGTCTAACTTGCATGGATCGTGCCTTCATACACAACCATTGCCATCGGCACCGATGGTTTTGTGGCTGTGTGGAGGGACATGTTATAGCATTCCCTTGCTTCCTTCTACTCCCCTTTCATGCATGCTACTCCCCCAGGGGTTGGGAATTTCATAGCCAGGTGATACACAGAAGTTATTGCCTTCAATTCTCTCAGAGAGGGTCTCCCTAATACCGCATTGAAGGCTGAGGCGCAATCCACCACGACAAAGTTTGCCATTATGGTGGTTTGCTTGGATTGTTCCCCCATGGTGAGGGCTAATTCAATCGCACCTAGGGGCTGTATCGAGTCCCCTGTGAATCCGTAAAGGGAGGAATTGCAGGGTTTCAAGTGTCGGACGCTCAGTCCCATCTTCTCCAAAGAAGGGCGATGCAAGATGTCCATAGAGCTTCCATTATCCACTAGGACTCGATGTACTCTCATGTTCGCAAGCTAGAAAGTTAGCACTAGGGGGTCATTATGAGGGAAATGCACCCCCTGTGCATCTTCTTCAGTGAAAGTTATTGAGTCATTCTCGCCCTTGAAACTCTTCGGGGGGCGTTGCTCCAAACATAAAACTCACGGTGGTGGACTTCGTCTGGCCTCCTTGGCGTATTTGTCTCGTCCCTTCCTTGAATCGCCTCCGAATCCTGGTCCTCCAAAAATAGTCTTGACCTCTCCCTGTATTTCTAGGGCCACCTCCCGCGCTCGCGGTGGGGACGCTCCTTCTTCTGGCCTCTGGCTCTCCTTGCGGACGTACCTGCCCAAATGTACCCTGCGAATGAGTTCCTCGATTTCCACCTTCAAATGGTTGCATTCCGCGGTGGTGTGGCCGACATCCTTCTGATACTGGCAATACCTGCTGGGATCTCTTTTGGACCGGTCTTTTTCCATTGGCGGGGGCCTTTTGAAAGGGACTTGGTGTTCATTCGCAACGAAAATATGCTCCCTCAGAGCGTTGATGCTTCCGAGGTCGATCGTCTCTTGTTCCCTCATAAACCCTTCTTCTTTGTACTGCTCGGTTTTTCTCGGGCTGAAAGTTTCAAGGGCGACGGGCCTTTTCCGGCTTTGAGGTTCTCGTGACCATCCTCCACGCGAATGTATTTTTGTGCCCACTCATAGAAATCATCCCAGTCTGTGACCTCCCTCTTGAGCATGTTATCCCATAACTTGCTTCCTGGGCATACTCCAGCTGTGATGGCCATTTTTAGCTCTCGGCGGGTCAGGCTCCCTACTTTAGCTGCCTCCATATTGAACCTGTGAATATAGCTCTTCAGGTTCTCGTTTTCTCCCTGCTTCACATTTGCGAGGCTGGTGCCTGGCATCGTGTAGTCGCGCACGGCGTGGTGCTGCTGGAGGAACTCATCATAAAGTTATTGCCAAGACCTGATGGACCCTGGTCTAAGTCTTTTGAACCACTTGTACGCAAGTCCTTTTAGGGTGACGGCGAAGCAATGACATCTCACCCCGCTACCAATTCCCCTCAGCTTCATCAGGTCGTTAAATGTATCTAGATGGTATTTTGGATCTGTGCTTCCTTCGTAGGGGGTCATATGGGGCTCCTTAAAGTTGGTAGGGAGTCGGATGGCTTGGATCTCCCTAATGAAGGGTGACTCATGGTCGAACTCTTCCTCAACAGCTTGACCTCCAGAGGCGGTGACGATCTTGCTTCACAAGCTCCTCATTTCTGTGTCCAGGTCTTGTCTCCTCTTGCTTAGGGAGTCCCTTAAAGCGGACGGGTTAAGATCCCCTTTTCCTTTGCCTTCTCGAGGCGCCATACGGGGCGTGGTCCCTTTACCCGCCCTCTTTTTGTTGAGCTCCTCTTGTAAATCTGATGGTGCTCTATTAGAGGTGACCTCGTCCTCGTTGCGATGGGCCGCGTTGGTCTTCGGCTCTGGTTTCTGGGCCTGCTTCAGTGGCTCAGGATGTTCATGTTGCTTCATTCGGGGGGTGTTGCTGGTGGAGTGTCGGGTTCTCCCATCGTCTACTGGAACTTTGGTCTCTGCCCCCTCACGACCTTTCTCGTTTCTCTTGGGCAAGGTCACATTTGACTTTGCATGCAATAGGCCATTCAACACCTCTTGCATATTCTCCAGGGTAGTCTCCAACATTTGGTTCTTACGGTGCAGCTCACGTATTTCTTCTTCATAGAATCGAGATTTAGAACTCAAGCTCATGGAATGGACTCGGGGATGCTTATCATGCCTATGCGTTGAGGGGCCTAGGTCCTACCGGACGGAGTTCCGTACTTGTGGTGGTTTAGGAGGCAGAAACTCATTGGCATTTCCCAACGGTGCCCTTAGAAGACTCTCTCTGGGCGGGACGGCCGGTGACGTGACCTCTCTATCACCCTCGTGAACTTCAGGGTCCCTTGGGGTCTCTACATCTCTGGGTGGAGGAGGGTCCTTCATGGAGGCCTTCAGCTGGACTCCGCTAAAGTGGACCTCCACCTCTCGTGGCTCCCTGAGTCGCTTTGAACGTCTCGGCATTTCTCCTTGCTAGAAATAATGGTAGAACAGTAGCTTGGTACTTAGATTCCCACAGACGGCGCCAAACTGTTGACGGTGAGAACTCGTCAACTAAGTTAAGTTGGAAAGAATTGCAAAATAAAGATTATCAATAGAATAGCCTTAGAAATTTAAATATCAACTCCAAGAACAATTGCAGAAGAACAATGGTGAAATCAGTTTTTCATTCAGTATGGTGCACTTGCTACCGTAAATTTTCCAACCAACCCCTTTCCAAATGGAAGTGGAGTTTATTTTATAGTGGGCTCTAATGGCCCCTGATACAATGTGGTCCAGGGGACCAGGTAGTACACCAGTACACTGTCAGGTGAGTGGTCTCAGGGGTAGTGGTGTCTGTTCCAGTACATGGTCAGGGTTGGTGGGTGCACCTCCACTTTAGTACTTGATCGTGCTTCCACTACCTACCTGGTACGGGTGTCAGAGGAGTGGCTGGTGAGGACAACGGAAGGTACTTCGCTCGTACCACCACTACTTATCTGATGTGGGTACTATGTCCGTACTCTAACTCCCTTTTAGTTCGTCAGTGGACTCCATACCTGTAGGAAAAAGGGTGCCTTGTATCTAAAGGTCGTTCTCGTGTAGCCATGAGCGAGATAAGTGTGTGGGAGTCGAGCCCCGCTAGTGACAGCTTCCTTAGAAAATAGAGAAGGGCCTCATCAGCGAGGCACATTCTTATTCCATAGAGGCACGTCTTGCAAGAAGGTGTGTGGGGCCTAAGCATGGCCGAGACACGCCTCACGGGTCACACGGGCACCTCGCGAGATGCTGACGTGCAGCTGGCTAAAGGGGGCCTTGCGCCTGGGCATGGGCGAGGCGTGGCCTTGCGTGGCCTCATGTGGCCGAGGCAAGATGGCGGCGCGCAGCTGGAGGTATGGGGCCTCACGCCTGGGCATGGGCGAGGCGTGGCCTCGCATGGCCGAGGTTATGTGCGGCATGGGCGAGGCGTGGCCTCGCGTGGCTGAGGCGAGATGGTGGCACGCAGCTGGAGAAATAGGGCTTCGAGTGGGCGTGCTGAGAGCGAGGTGGGGCTCACGTGGGCGCACCGTGGGGCGAGGCGGGGACCTCGAGCGGGAAACGCGGAGGAGCCTCGCATGACTCCTCGGATCTCTTGATGCATTTTTATTAAGGCCTCTTATGAGACATGGATTGAGGGAAAAATATTGGCTTGCTTGAACTATCTAATGCTAAAGAAGGTCGACCTCAATATTTTCCCTTGGTGGAATTTGAGCATCCACAAGTACCTACAAGGGAACTGGTAGTTTCTAGGAGATGGATTAGAGCACTGCCAGTGATGGTTGATGGTAGGGAGCTATTAGTAGACCTGATTGAGTTAGGAATGGAGGATTTTGACATGATCTTGGGTATGGATTGGCTAGTTAGATACGAAGTTACTATTGATTGTAGGAAGCAGATGGTGACCTTTGAGCCGGAGGGAGAGGATACCTTTGTTTTTGTGGGTGTAGTATGTGGACCCCGCATACCCATGATATTCGTGCTGAGAGTCAGAGACCTATTACAGGGTGGATGTATAGGTTTTCTGGAGAGTGTGGTGGATACTACCAGAGTTTTTCCAACAGGGCCGGGAGAGACTAGATTGGTTTGTGAATTCTTGGATGTATTCCCTTAGGATTTACCAAGACTTCCGCTGCACAGGGAGATTCAGTTCGTCATTGAGTTAGCACCGGGGACAGAGCCAGTGTCAAGGGCACCATATAGAATGGCGCCGGCAGAACTGAAAGAATTGAAGAAACAGTTGCAGAACTTCTAGATTTAGGGTTTATTAGGTTTAGCTACTCGCCATGGGGTGCTCTAGTTTTGTTTGTGAAGAAGAAGGACGAGACTTTGAGGATGTGTATAGACTATAGAGAGTTGAGAAAGTTGACTATTAAGAATAAGTATCCTCTACCAAGGATCAACGACTTGTTCGATCAGCTGCAGGGAAAGACGGTATTCTCAAATATTGATCTTTGATCTGGTTATCACCAGCTGAGGATCAAGGACGAGGATATACCGAAGACGACCTTCAGAATGAGGTATAGGGACTATGAGTTTCTAGTCATGTCGTTTGGTTTGACCAATGCTCCAGCAGCCTTCATGGACTTAATGAACAGGGTGTTCAAGGACTTCTTGGATCGGTTCATGATTATCTTCATCGACGACATCTTAGTGTACTCCAGTTCAGAGGCAGAGCACGAGCAACACCTTCGACAGGTCTTGCGGAGGTTAAGAGAACAATGGTTGTACGCCAAGTTTGAGAAGTGTGAGTTTGGTTACCAGTATTGACATTCCTTGGACACATAGTTGGCGAAGATGGGATTAAGGTGGAGGCATTGAGAGATTGGCCGAGGCTAAGGAACGCCTCTGAGGTTTGGAGTTTCCTCGAGTTAGCAGGTTACTACAAACGATTTGTGGAAGGGTTCTCGAAGATTGTTGCACCGATGACATAATTGACACTAAAGAATTTGAAGTTCGTCTGGTCAGACAAATGAGATTTCAAGAATTGAAGCGTTGACTTATTACTGCACCTGTGTTAAGTCTTCCTTCGGAGGAGGGAAAGTTTGTGGTATATTGTGATGCGTCAAGGTTGGGTTTAGGTTGTGTTTTGATGCAGAACGGGAAGGTTATAGCTTATGCATCATGACAGCCGAAGGAGTATGACCGGCGGTATCCTACCCATGACTTAGAATTGGCAGCGATGGTATTCACACTGAAGGTTTGGCGGCATTATCTGTATGGGGATAAGTGCAAGATATACACCGATCACAAGAGTTTGAAGTACTTCTTCACCTAGAAGGACCTGAACTTGAGGAAAAGGCATTGGTTGGAGTTGATAAGGGACTATGACTATGACATTCTTTACCACCCAGGAAAAACCAACATAGTGGTAGATGCATTGAGGCGAAGAGGCCCGGGTCAGTTATTTAGTTTCACTCAGATTTCAAGAGAGTTGGCTGATGAGATGTCCAGAGCAAGGATAGAGTTGGTGGTGGGCTGGTTGGCCAACATTATCTTACAGTCGACCTTACTAGAGCGGATTAAGGAAGGTCAGCTGGTAGATACACAGTTACAGGAGGTTAGAGATAATGTTTTAGCAGGAGTAGCTAAGGACTTTTCTATTTCTGAGGTTGGTCTGCTACTGTATCAGTATCAAATTTGTGTTCCGACTGATGTGGGGATCAGACGAGAGATATTAGATGAATCGCATACTATGCCATACTCACTTCATCCGGGTACCACGAAGATGTATTAGGATCTACAGACGTTGTATTGGTGGCCCGAGATGAAAAAGGATGTGGTGGAGTACATGGCCAGGTGTTTGACTTGTCAGTAGGTGAAAGCTGAGCATCAGCGGCCAGCGGGTTGCTTCAGCCTTTGGGTACTCCCGAGTGAAAATGGGAGGATATTACGATGGACTTTGTGGGACAGATACACCAAGTCGACTCATTTTCTTCCAGTGAAGATGACATATACGGTGGATCAATATGCAGAGTTATATGTGAGGGAGATCGTACGTCTTCATGGGGTTCCTAAGTCTATAGTGTCTGACCGGGATCCTATCTTTACCTCCATGTTTTGGGGTAGTTTCCAAAAGGCTATGAGCACTCAGTTGAAGTTCAGCACAACCTTTCATCCTTAGACTGATGGACAGTCAAAGAAGACGATTCAGGTGTTAGAAGATATGCTTAGGGCATGTGTGATCAACTTTGAGGGATCTTGGAGTAAGTATCTCCCGTTGATTTAGTTCTCATACAACAATAGTTATCAATCGACGATTGGAGTGGCTCCATATGCGATGTTATATGGGAGGAAATTTAGATCGCCCATTCATTGTGATGATATGGGTGAGAGGAAGTATTTGGGGCCGGACATGGTTCAGAAGACTAATGAAGCTATTGAGAATATTCGAGCTAGAATGCTTGCTTCACAAAGTAGACAGAAACGCTACGCAGATCCTAAGTGTCGGGACGTGGAGTTCCAGGTTGAGGACAACGTGTTTCTGCGAGTTCCAGGTTTGGGAAGAAAGGCAAGTTGAGCCCTCGATTTATTGAACCTTTTGAGATCCTGGAAAAGATCGGACTTGTGGCTTATAGGTTAGCTTTGCCACCATCGTTGTTGGGAGTTCATGACGTATTCCATGTTTCTATGCTTCAGAAGTATGTCTCAGATACAGCACATGTGTTGAAGTATGAAGACTTGGAATTACTGACTTATTTGTCTTATGAGGAGCAACTGGTACAAATCTTAGATCGGAAAGATAAGGTTCTACGGAACAAGACAATTCCTCTGGTTAAAGTGAAGGAGGAATTGCAGGGTCTAGGAGGTGACCTAGGAGCTTGAGTCAGTGATTCGGGATCAGTATTCCGAGTTATTCAGGTAAATTTTGAGGACAAAATTCTCAGTAGGATGGGATAGTTGTAACGACCCAAAATTACTAATAAGGCTTAAGGGCCTTGATTAGTGTGTTGCAAGGGCATAATTGGTTTATGTGCGATTTAAATGATTTAATGCATGATTATGTGATAAGCATTCTTATATGATTATATGGATATGTGAAATGCATGATTATGTGTATTAATATGCATGTAGGCCCTGTTTATCTTATAGAGGCATATTTGTAATTTTGGGCTCGTTGAGTGCATAAATGTGATTATTTGTGGTAAATTGTTAAGACCACATTATTATGTGGATATATTTGCAGCATATGGCTCGAGATAGTCCTAGTGAGCGATTTGGCGAAATAGTCACAGCGGGGATCGATACCTGGCTCGGGGGAGCCTGAGGCTATTTTCGGGAATTTAGGAGATATATATTGGAGATTATTGGAATTTGGGTAAATAATTGGTGATTAATTGGATGTTGGGATTTAAATGGTAAATATTAGGAACACTCAAGGAGTTAGTGGGAATTGGGAACAAATGACAATTATACCCCTAGTTTAAGTTAAGGTTAGTTTTATTTTGGAAGGGAAAAATGATCTTTTCCTAAACTAAGGATATATTAAGTTTATCTTAGAACCAAGGTAGAAAGTAGTGGAATTGTGAAGAAAAAAATAGAAGACTCCCTCAGCTCACCTGTCTCTCTCTCTCCCACGCATCTCTCTCTCTCTCTCTCACTCCTCCTTGTTGAAGCTTGAAGCTAGGCTTGGGCTGAGGAAATTTTAAAGGAAAATAGAAGGAATTAGGGAGGATTCAAGCTAGGAGTTAAGGCTAAAACTTGTGTGGAATCAAGTCTTAATCGAGGTAAGAGTTTGGTATCAATTTCTGTGTTATGTTGTTGAGTAGTTTAGATTTATTTTAAGTTTTGGGTATAGATTTAGTGATGAGTTTGGCTGATGGTTTGAGTAGAAAATATTAGTGGTTATATTGTGATTTTTGTGGTTGAATTGAGATGTTGATGTTTCTTTATAATGCTGAGAATTATAGGATGAAAATATGTAATTATGGGTCTAAATTCGGGCATGTTTAGTGTGGAGTTGAGGGGGAAAATTCTGGGTAAGTTGGTGTGTTCATGGCTGGAAGAAGGAGGAGAAAACCCAGGTTTTCTCTGGGTTCGCAGGGGGCGCCGCGACCCAGCCTAGAGGCGCCTTGGCGCTTGTGGCCCTTCTGGCCAAGGGAGCCCTCTGACTTGGGGGTGCGCCTTGACTTGCTTGGCCAAGTCGTGACCCACCTCCCTTTGGCGTGAGAGCTTACTCTCTAACTTGAGGCAAGTCGCGACCCGCCTGGGAGGTTTAAGCTTAGAGGAGTTCTCTTGGTTATCCAGGGCATTACACCAACTCTCTGTTTAGCCTTACCAATTTATATAACCCCAGGCAGATGATAGACTCGATCTTGTAAGGTCCTTCCCAGTTAGGTTCGAGTACTCCCGCAGACGGGTCTCGTGTAGCCAGAAACACATGTCGTATGACCAGGTCTCTCAATCTAAACTTCCAATCTAAAACCTTCTTGTTGAAATATCTGGTAGCTCATTTCTGGTATGCAACATTTTTCAATAGAGCTTCATCTCGTCTTTCTTCAATGAGGTCCAGACTTTCTTCGAGCTGAGATTGGTTTGAGGCTTGATTGTACGCATGGATCCGTATTGTAGGTATTTCAACTTCAACTGGCAACATGGCTTCGCAACCATATGCTAGGGAGAAAGGAGTATACCCTGTTGAAGTTTGTGCTGTGGTTCGATAAGCCCTAAAAGCCTGAGGCAACTCCTCAGGCCACCTTGCCTTAGCCTCTTCTAACCTTTTCTTTATGGAGTCTTTTAGGGTTTTGTTGACTACTTCGACCTGGCCATTTGATTGGGGATGGGTGACGGAGATGAAGCCTTTTATAATCCCATTTTTTTCACACTATCTTTTTGGGCATCCCATTGTCTGACACTATCTTTCTAGGCATCCCATATCGGCAGACGATATTCTTTCCGACAAAGTCTAAAACTTTTTTTGACGTAATAGTAGCCAGGGGTCCAGTCTCGGTCCATTTTGTGAAATAATCAACTGCGACCACAACATATTTTACTCCACCTTTGCCTATTGGTAGTGAGCCTATTAGGCCGATTCCCCACACCACAAAGGGCCAAAGGGAGGTCAGCATGGTAAGCTCGGTAGGTGGAGCTCATGGAATTGAAGCAAATCGCTGGCACTTATCACATCTTTTGAAATATTCAAATGCGTCTGCCTTGACTGTGGGCTAGAAATACCCCTACCTTATTACCTTTTTGGATAGACTATGCCCCCTAGTGTGATCTCCACAAAATCCTTAATGAAGTTCTTCCATAATTTTCTTCGCCTCGGGTGGAGTTACACATCGGAGTAATGGCATAGAATACCCTCTTCAATACAACCTTCCTTCGACAATAGTGTACCTCAGGATCTAATACATCATTTTCCGAGACTCGTTTCATTCTGTTGGGAGAATTCCGCTTTTGAGGTAATCGACTATGGGGGTCATCCAGGTAGGTTGAGAGTCGATCATGCACACATCTTCTTCATCAGGCTCGCTGATACTCGGGGTCGATGAAAACTCTACTGGGACCACGTTCCGTGTATCAGCCTAGCTAGTCGTAGCGAGCCTGGCCAATGCGTCTATGTTTGAATTTTGTTCTCGGGGAACCTGCTCTATAGCATAGAATTCGAACTGGCCGAGCGCAACTTTTTCTTTGTCTACGTATGCGGCCATTCTAAGTCACTATAGAAGTGTATAGCCTTAGCTTTGAGCTCCTTGGCTATTCGAAGTCCTGCTAGCAAAGCTTTGTATTCGGCCTCGTTATTCGATGCCTTGAAGTTGAACCTTAGAGCTGAGTGAAATCGATTTCCTGCTGAGGTGATCAGTATAATGCCTGCCTCTGATCCGTGTTCATTGGAGGACCCATTAACGTAAAGTTTCCACAGCTCGTGGACTGGGGTTACAACTTCATCGTTAGATACTCTAGTACACTCGACAATAAAATCCGCCAGGGCCTGTCCCTTGATGGTCATTCTCAGATGGTATGTAATCTCAAACTGGCCGAGCTTGATAGCCCACTTTAACAATCTTCCAGAAGCTTTTGGTTTAAATAGAACTTGTCATAGTGGTTGGTCAACTAACACATGAATAGGGTGTGCTTGGAAATAAGGTCAGAGCTTTCAAGATGAGTGGATTAGGCTGAGAGCCAGTTTTTCCATTAAAGGGTATCTCGATTCTGCCCCCAGTAACCTTTTGCTGACATAGTACACTGGGTTTTGTACCTTCTTGTCTTCTCGGACGAGCACGGCACCAGTGGCGTGCTCGATTGTAGCGAGGTACAAGTATAAGACTTCTCCTGTGACTGGCTTTGACAAGGTTGGTGCTTCGGCGAGATGTTTCTTTAGGTTCTAGAATGCAAGCTTGCATTCCTTTGACCACTCGAACTTTTTGCCCCCTCTTAAAAGGTTGAAAAAAGGAAGACAATGGTCTGTAGATTTTGAAATAAACCTACTTAGTGTTGCCATCCGTCCAGTTAAACTCTGGACATCCTTATGCTTTCGAGGTGAAGGCATATCAATCAATGCCTTGATCTTATCCGGATTAACCTCTATTCCTCGTGCATTCACTATAAATCCCAGAAACTTTCCCACAGACACTCCGAAAGAGCACTTTTGTGGGTTAAGTTTCATGTTATATTTTTGTAATACAGTAAAGCATTCAGCGAGATCATCCGCATGGTTACTGTTATGTTTGGACTTGGCCGGCATGTCATCAACATACACTTCTATGTTATTCCCTATCTGCTCGAAGAACATTCTGTTTACAAGCCTTTGTTACGTGGCTCCAACGTTTTTTAGCCCGAAAGGCATGACATTGTAGCAGTATAACCCCTTGTCAGTTACGAAGCTCGTATGTTCTTGGTCTGGTGTGTGCATGGAGATCTGGTTATTTCCATAATAGGCATCCATAAACGACATGATGCCATGACCTGTAGTGGCATCTATCTGAGGTAGGGGAAACAATGTTTAGAACATGCCTTGTTAAGGTCTGAGTAGTCAATACAGGTTTCCCACTTGTCGTTGGGTTTCGAAACCAACACTCGATTGGCAATCCAATTAGGGTAGAAGGCATCTCATATGAATTGATTTGCTTTCAACCTATCGATTTCTTCCTTGAAGGCCTTATTTCTATCATCGTCCAGGAGTCTTCTCTTTTGTTGCTTCGGGGGGAAGCTTTTGTCAATGTTAAGTGCGTGGCTCATGACATTCAGACTGATTCCCACCATATCCGAGTGTGACCATGCGAACACATCCTGGTTTTCATTTTAGAAGAAGATTAATTGCTATTTCGCTTCTTTAGAAATATTTTTTACCCACTTTCACCGTCCTCGTGGGATCTTTTTCTTCGAGCTTAAACTCTTCAAGCTCTTCAAAAGGTTCGAGGTCAGCCCTTTCTTCTATCTTGGGGTCTATCTCTTCATCTATCTCGAAGACCGTCCCATCCTTGTTCTGAATAATTACAAGTGCATGTGCACTTGTTTGATTTTTTCCCCTAATGGAGATACTATATCATTCGCTTCCTGCAAGCTGGTCCCCCTTCAACGTCCCGAAGCCACTAGAAGTCGGGAACTTGATGGCCAAATGCCTAACAGACGATACTGCTCCCAGCCCAACTAGGGCGGGTCTCCGGAGCAGTACATTGTAGGCCGATGGGAGGTCCACCATGACAAACTCCATTATCTTGGTTACCGAGACTGGATAGTCTCCCACGGTCACGGGGAGTTCAATGGATCCCATACAGGCAATCCCTTCTCCTGAAAAACTGTACAGTGTGGTTGCACATGCTTTTAAATCTTGAAGCGCGAGTCCCATCTTTTCTAGTGTGGCTTTATAGAGGATATTCACCAAGCTCCCATTATCAATCAGGACTCGGCGTACCCTCTTGTTCGCGAGTTGGAGTGTTATGACTAGGGGGTCATTATGGGGAAACTGGACGTGTGATGCGTCCTCCTCAGTAAACGTTATGGGTTGAGTCTCAACCCTCTGCTATTTTGAAGCTCGTGGCTCGGGTTCGGAGGGAGAACCGTCTCCAGTCTTGAGCTCATTCACGTATCTCTTTTGGGTGTTCCTGCCCGATCCTACAATATGAGGTCCCCCCGAGATGGTTATTACATCTTCTCCATCAATCGGAGGGGGTCGCTCGTCCTCTCGAGCTCGGGAGTTATTGTTTTGGGCTGGTTGTGCAGCTGTTTCCCTTTGGCTTGTCAAGGGTTGATTGGTATTTTGGTTCCTCACGTACTGTCTGAAATATCCCCTCGAGATCAAGCTTTCAACCTCATGTTTCAGTTGTTGACATTCATCGGTTGTGTGTCCGATATCTCTATGGAATCTACAATATTTATATGGATTCCTTTTTGCCTTTTGGTTCCTCATGGGGTCTAGTCGTCTGAACGGGACCTGGTTCTCATTAGCCAGATAAATATTCTCCCAAGACTCATTGAGTTTGGTATATACTTTGTATACGGAGTAATATTTGTCCCTGTTCTTCTTCTTCCCTCCATCAGTCTCGGTGTTATCCCTTTCGCTCTTCTTCCTTTTAGAAGGGTTGTCCCCAAAGGGTTTCGAAGTTTATAGGGCTGCTGAGGTCGAGGCAGAGTTTACGTTTGTCGTTGTAGTTATGGGCTGAGTTGTCATGTTCAGTCCTGACCTCGCCTCTTCTACATTGATAAACCTCTAGATCCTCCGATTGAACTCAGTTAGCGATCTAATAGGTTTCCTTTGTAAGTCTTCCCAAAGGGGACTTCCCGGCCGTATACCTGCTCTAACAGCCATCAGGTGATCGCTATCATCGACATCTTGAGCTCGGGCCAGTTCTAGGTTAAACCTCGTGAGGTAATTCTTTAATGACTCATTTTTTTGTTGCGAGACATTTGTTAAGGCTGAGGCCTTGGGCTTGATGCCAATCCTACCCTTACATTTCTTCTTGAAGTCTCTAGATAACTGATCCCAATATGAGATCAAATGCCTTTTATACTTCTTAAACCAGTTTTTTGCTGGTCCTGTAAGTGTGGTAGGGAACAGCATACATTTGAGTTCGTACCCAACATTGCTGGCTCGCATGATGGTATTGAATGTACTCATATGACTATACGGGTCTGATTTTCAATCAAATGACGAGACATGAGGTATCCTGAACCCTTGAGGGAATGGAGTGCTAGATATTTGCGAGGCAAAAGGCTAGAGCTCTTCATTGAACTCTTCTGCCTTGTCCCTATTACGTTCGTTCTGCAGAAACTTGAACGCTCTTTCTAATTGGTCAATCCTTTCCTGGACTAAATCCACTGGAGGTCGAACCTGAACCTGAGGGGGCTGGTTATTGTTAATAAAAACTCCAGCTCCCTGTCTCGGTACAGGGTTATATGCTGATTGTTTGTGCCCATTCAGATGGTCTCACAAATTAGGGTTCGGGGGATTATCTCGACCCCGATTATGGTTTAGGTGTTCCTGCAGGTCAGACTGATTCCCTCAAATCCATGCATGTCTCAGTTCTGTGTTGTAAATGCTCACAGACCGAGTGTAATACGAGCTTTCACTTACATAACTCGTAGTTCGGTGATTATGAGGTGGGTCTCTTGTTGGCCTCTTCGTCCCAGTAGTTTGTGATCTTGACATTTGGCTTCCCGAACGCTGAGGAGCCCTGCGTTCTCGAGTAGCTTCCTGTCCATGCCTTGACCATCGATTTCCATCCCAATGTGCAAGTCATGGAACCTCTCGAACTGGCGAGGGGTGCCTTATTGGTGATGGTGGGTATCCTATGGGTGACAGTGGCTGTCTCCCATTTTTGGGCCTAAATGGTTAAGAGTTTTCCTGCTCAGGCTCCGGCTCATTTTGCATAGCATCAGGATTTGGGTTCCGATCTGTCGAGGAGGCTCGGTTATTTCCTGTGCCTGTTGGTACTTCTGCGATCGAGTTGGCAATACCCTCAGCCCGGTAACTCCTCCAGGGCCTTGGCTGAAATGGCTGGGATGCTGGCGGTGGCACTTTCTCTGCCCTCATGGCGGTCGTGCTCCCACGAGGACGTCCCCTAGGCCTCCGAAGAGGCGCCTGGGCATTAGCAGCCTGTCTGGCTAATTCTTCGTTGCGTTTTGTGGCCTCCTCTAGCTATTTGCGTAGTCGGATATTTTCAAGTTCCACAATTGGAACATATCTTTCAGGATTTTAATACATATCCTCGTCTGGCCTGGGGACAGGTGGCCCTCGAGAGTTGGACGAATCGTTCCTTTCTTCAAGATCTGGATCCACCATGGGCTGCTTTCCAGGATGTCGTGGGTAATCCTCGGCATGAGGAATCTGCTCCTCAGGTATATTGGGCATTGGGAGCTCACCCGTACTGGGGTTACTTGCAGCGGCCATTGATGATTCGGGAGACTTTCTGATTAAACTGGCTCACGTCTTGTTTAATAGCTCTCAATGAAAGCACCAAACTGTTGATGCCATTTTTTTTCAACTTAGAAAGGAAGAGCAATTAAACGGAAAAATACTAGAGGAAACAATATGACTTGACACGGTTTTTTACGTGGTTCAGCAGTTAAAATCTATCTAGTCCACGAGTCTGTGTTATTAGCTCTTTGGAATTCTTTTAAAGCTTTCTGGAAGCAATTATACAGAGTTTTTCCAGTCTCTGTATCTCAGTCCATAAAAATGAATCGTCCCACTCTATTTATAGAGTGGTTTTCTAAATATCTTCCCACAGAATTTGGGTTGATATAATACAAATCAATTAAAATAAATTCAATTAAATGCATTAGGTACTACGTACGTGGTAATATCCCGTGATATTTGGGATTTAATAACAGATTAGATCAGATCCCTTAAACATAGGGATTTTACAACAATAAACATGTCACACATAGCTTACGAGCTTAGGCATTTGACCCACACGCCTTCGAGACCATTCACCCATCACGAGCTCATCACCTTGGTTCGCCTCTGTTGTCGACAAATAATGTTGACGAGACCATCCTCTTCGAACACACAATATTCGAGCTCAAATTGTATTATCTGAGGGCAGGAAATGAATCAAGAAATTTATACAAGTGTTGAACCATTGCCATTGTGAGTTTCAAGCCTAACTTATAACCTCGGAACACCTCTAAGACTATGTAGTTTCCGAGCTCACCTATCTCGACGTTATGGCATTTACTACTCAATGAGACCGTTTCTAACTTGCTGATCACATGAAGACTATGCTTGTTTCCAGTTGATACTTTTTGACCCTGAGTTTCGAGATCATTATTTCCATTCTCGAAATCGGGGTGTAACATATCTTTTTACCTTTTTTGGGGGTCCCATGTACCAAACATCTATTTTAATGAAAAAATAACCATTTACGATCAAAATCTTTCAACCCTAATCTGATTGTTGACCTTAGGATCACATCTTTAAACAAATGACTTGATTAGAAAGTCATGCACTATTTTAACTACAGAATGTAACGGTCTTGGTTATCTAGGGCGTTACAACTTGGTATCAGAGCGGTTTAGGTTTAAGGGTTCCTGAAGACTTGCTGGACATGTACACCCGCTGCTAAAGACAAGCTCGACTCAGGGTTTTGAAATTGTATACATGTGATTATATGCTTAAATGTTTGAATTGAATATAAATGCTTTACTACATGATTAATAGGGATCATGGGATACTGATAGGGTCTTACCCTTGACTGTTGTGTGATGATATTGAGGTGTGCTTATTAGCATTGTTGTTGCATGTGAGTGAATATTTGAATGATTGTTTTCATCGTGATTGCTTGTGGTTGGTTGAGATTCGATGGTGGACTATGAAAATATTGTTACCCTATCATCATTTCCTGACCGCCAAGTTGTTGATTGCAGATAAACTTGGATAGTTATGCATCCAAGGCGTTCTATATGACTAGCCGCCAGTCCCTGAGAAATGGCAGCAGATACTTGCAGATATGCAAGCTTGGTTACAAAGTCAAGAGGAGCAAATCCGTTTCTTGACACAGCAGGCTCCATCAGGGAGCTCTGCACCTATTGTGCCACCTGTTGTGGCACCAGTTATACAGCCACCTGAGGTTGGAAGTAGGTGGGAGCAATTGTATGAGCGGTTCAGGAGGCTGCATCCTCCAACCTTTGAAGGATGACCAGATCCACTAAAGGCTGAACAGTGGATGATTATGATTACTTCTATCTTGGACTTCAAGAGGGTAGAAGGTAATAACAGGGTGGCATGCGCCACCTATATGCTTAGAGAAAATGCTCGTATTTAGTGGGAAGTGGCATCACAGACCAGAGATATTTCCACTTTGAGTTAGGATGGGTTTAGAGATCTGTTCAACCAGAAGTATTACAATGTTTCCATCAGGGCCGCGAAGATAAATGAATTCACATGACTGGTATAGGGTAGCATGACAGTTACAGAGTATGCCCTGAAGTTTGGTAGGCTAGCAAAGTTTGCATCAGATTTGGTGCCTACATATGCGGCCAGACAGGATAGATTCATCTGGGGGCTCAATGCTATGATAGCTTGGGATGTGAAGATTACCTCAGTACCTGGGAAAACTACTTATGCCTAGGCGGTTGAGAAGGCATTTACTGCTGGAGGGATAGCACTGCAAGACGGGATGTTCCCAGGGGTCGGGGTGTTCAGGGTGGCTGCTAGGGAGGCAATGAGACATGGAGGAGCTCCCCTGAGCACGAGGTGTAGAAAGCGCCATCTGGGCAAATGTCAGGCAAAGGCTTGCTATCTGTGCAGGGTGGTGGGACACCTCAAGTAAGACTGGCCAACAGTGAAGAAAGAGGAAGCAAGGAAGGTGGGCAGCTTGACTCCAACTCCAGTGTTCACCTTGACCCAGGCTGAGGTCGAGGCTAGTCTCTCGGTGGTGACAGGTCGGCTTTCTAGTGCTGGCTCTTCTTATACTATATTGATTGACTCTGGTGCGACACATTCATTTGTTTCTAGTAAGGTAAATGATAGACTGTGTAGACCTAGTGAGTATTATACTGCGGGGTTTGGGACTATACTACCTACAGGGGAATTGGTAGTTTCTAGGAGATGGATTAGAGCATTGCCTGTGATGGTAGATAGTAGGGAACTATCAACAGACCTAATCAAGTTGAGTATGGATGATTTCGATATGATCTTAGGGATGGATTGGCTAGTCAAATAATGGTCTATTATAGAC
This sequence comes from Humulus lupulus, assembly GCF_963169125.1. NCBI lineage: Eukaryota > Viridiplantae > Streptophyta > Magnoliopsida > Rosales > Cannabaceae > Humulus > Humulus lupulus. Next base: position 152,300,540 of record NC_084798.1, on the reverse strand, counting down.
TGTAGGAAGAAGATGGTGACTTTTGAGCCTGAGGGAGAGGATCCCTTTGTCTTCGTGGGTACGGTGCATGGACCCCGCATACCCATGATATCAACATTGAGAGCTAGAGACCTATTACAGGGAGGTTGTATAGGTTTCCTTGCTAGTGTGGTGAATACTACAAGAGTTATTCCAGTAGGGCCAGGAGAGACCAAATTAGTACGTGAGTTCTTGGATGTGTTTCCTGAGGATCAACCAGGACTGCTGCCGCACAGGGAGGTTCAGTTTGATCTACTAGGACTGTCGCCGCACAGGGAGATTCAGTTTGTTATTGAGTTAGCACCGTGGACTGAGCCAGTGTCTAGGGCACCATATAGGATGGCTCCAGCAGAATTGAAAATATAGCTGCAAGAGCTTCTTGATTTGGGGTTTATCAGGCCTAGCTACTCGCCATGGGGTGCTCCAGTTTTGTTTGTGAAGAAAAAGGACAAGAATTTGAGGATGTGTATAGACTACCAGGAACTGAAAAAGTTGACCATAAAGAACAAATACCCTTTACCAAGGATCGATGACCTATTCGATCAGCTGCAAGGAAAGACGATATTCTCGAAGATTGATCTTCGATCTGGTTATCACCAGCTGAGGATCAAGGATGAGGATATACCGAAGATGTCCTTCCAAATAAGGTATGGGCATTAAGAGTTTCTAGTCATGTCGTTTGGTTTTACCAATGCCCCAGCAACATTTATGGATTTGATGAATAGGGTGTTCAAGGACTTCCTAGACCAATTTGTGATTGTCTTCATCGACAATATCTTAGTTTACTCTAGTTCAGAGGCAGAGCATGAACAACATCTTTGAAAAATCTTGTAGAGATTGAGAGAGCATCGGTTGTATGCCAAATTTAAAAAGTGTGAATTATGGCTACCAGAGGTAATATTCCTTGGACATATTGTTGGTGAAGATGGAATTAAGGTGGATCCAACGAAGGTGGCAGTGAGAGATTGGCCGAGACCAAGGAACGCCTCAGAGGTTAGAAGTTTCCTTGGGTTAGCGGGTTATTACAGACGGTTTGTGGAACGGTTCTCAAAGATTGCTGCACCGATGACAAAATTAACACGGAAGAATCTGAAGTTCGTCTGGTTAGACAAGTGTGAAAATAGCTTTCAGGAATTGAAGCGACAGCTGATTACTGCTCTGGTGTTGAGTCTTCTTTCGGAGGAAGGGAAGTTTGTGGTCTAGTGCAACTCATCGAGGTTGGGGTTGTGGTGCGTGTTGATGTAGAATAAAAAGGTTATTGCTCATGTGTCGCAAAAGCTGAAGGAGTATGAGGATCGGTATCCTACCCATGATCTAGAATTTGCAGCAGTGGTATTCGCACTAAAGTTTTAGCGACACTATCTGTATAGGGAGAAGTGCGATATATACACCGATCATAATATGAGGCAGAGGTGTTGGCTGGAGCTGGTAAAGGACTATAACTATGATATCCTTTACCACCCAGGTAAAGCCATTGTAGTGGCAGACGCGCTGAGCTGGAGAGGCCCGGGATAGTTGTTTAGCTCTGCAATGATATCAAGAGAGTTGGCAGAAGAGATGACTAGAGCAAAGATAGAATTGGTTGTGGGCCGATTAGCCAATATCACCTTGTAGTTTACCCTCCTGTAGAGGATAAGAGAGGGTCAGATGGATGATGTGCAGTTTCAGGTGGTTAGAGGGAATGTCTTAGCTGGAGTGGCTAAGGACTATTCCATTTGAAAGACAGGGTTATTACGGTATAAGGGTCAGATCTGTGCCCTGACTAATATGGGGATTAGACAAGAGATACTCGATTAATCCCATACTACACTATACTCACTCCATCCAGGCACCACAAAGATGTATCAGGATCTACGGACATTGTATTAGTGGCCTGGGATGAAGAAGAATGTAGTAAAGTACGTGGCTAAGTGTTTGGCCTGTCAGCAAGTGAAGGCTGAGCATCAGCGACCAGCAAGGTTGCTACAACCTTTGGGTATTCCTGAATGGAAATGGGAGGATATTACCATGGATTTTTTTGGAGGTTTACCCAGGACGGTTGAGCTTCATGACGCGGTGTGGGTGGTTGTAGACAGATACACCAAGTCAACTCACTTTCTACCAGTAAAGATTACCTATACTATAAAATTGTATGCAAAGTTGTACATGATGGAGATTGTACGTCTCCATGGGGTTCCCAAGTCCATAGTGTCACACCGGGATCCTATCTTTACCTCCAAATTTTGAAGTAGTTTATAGAAGGCTATGGGGACTCAGCTGAATTTAAGTACAACCTTTCATCCTCAGACTGATGGATAGTCTGAGAGGACGATTCAGGTATTGGAATACATGGTCAGAGCATGTGTGATAGACGTTGAGGGATCTTGGAGTAAGTGTCTCTCGTTGATTGAGTTTTCATACAACAACAGTTATTAATCAACGGTTGGAGTGTCTCCGTGTGAAATGTTATATTGGAAGAGATGTAGATCGCCCATTCATTGGAATGAGATGGGTGAGAGGAAGTATTTGGGACCAGAGATGGTTCAGAAGACTAATGAGGCTACTGAGAATATCAGAGATCGAATGTTCACTTCGCAGAGTAGGCTGAAAAGATACGCTGTTCCTAAGCGTAGGGACATAGAGTTCCAGGTAGGGGGCCATGTGTTTCTGCGAATCTCACCACTGTGATGGGTGAGAAGGTTTGGGAAAAAGGGCAAGCTCAGCCCTAGGTTTATTGGACCATTTGAGATCCTGGAGAGGATTGGGCAAGTGGCCTATAGATTGACACTGCCACCATCGCTGTCAGGAGTTCATGACGTATTCCACATTTCTATGCTTTGGAATTACGTCTCAGATACGACTCATGTGTTGAAGTATGAAGACTTAGAATTGCAGACAGATTTTTCTTATGAAGAGCGACTGGTTCAGGTCTTCGATAGGAAAGACAAGGTTCTACTGAACAAGTCGATTCCTCTAGTCAAGACTCTGTGGAGGAATAGCAGGGTCGAAGAAGTGACCTGGGAGGTTGCGTCAGCGATACGGGATTAGTATCCTGAGTTATTCAGGTAAATTTCGAGGACGAAATCCTCAGTAGGAGGGGATAGTTGTAATGACCCAAAATCACAAATAAGGCTTAAGGACCTTGATTAGCGTGTTGGGAATGCATAATTGGTATATGTGTGATTAGATGATTAAATGCATAATTATGTGGCATGCATGATTAATATGATTATATGGATATATTATATGCATGTTTATGAGTATTAGATATGCATGTGGGCCCTATATAGCTTTTAAGGGCATAACTGTAATTTTGGCCCGTTGAGGGCATAAATTTGATTATTTGTGATAAATTGTTGAGACCACATTATTATGTGGATATATTTGCAGCATACGACTCGAGACGTTCCTAGTGAGCAGATTAGCGAAATAGTCACGGCAGGGTTCAATACCCGACTCAGGGGAGCCTAGGGGTATTTTTGGGAATTTAGAGAATACTTTGGGATTTATAGATATTGAATAAGTACTTGGTAATTAATTAGATATGACAGGATTAATTGGTAGATATTAGGAACACTTGAGGAATTAGTGGGGACTGGGAGTAGAATGACTAGTTTACCCCTAGGAACACTATGGGGACTAATATGTATGAGGGGTAAAATAGACTTTTTAGGGGTGAAGTGATATACCTTCTTTGATTCTAGACTTAGCTAGAAAATTATTTAGAACCCTCAGCTCAACTTCATCTCTCTCACGTACTCACTCTCTCTCTCACTCCCTCTCATTGTGTCTTGAAGCTAAGGAAGAAAAAAGGCATAAAACTTAGGCCTTAAGCTGGGATTCTTGAAGGAAAATTGAAGGAAAAGGACAGGCTTGAGCTGCTGAAAGGTTTAAGCTAGATTATACCAGAGGATTGCTGGAGAATTTAGGTTGTGATTGAGGTAATATTCTAGGTCTTCATCTTTGAGTTTCTGGTAGGATTTAGATAGAATTATAGGTACTTAGTTGGTCCTGATTTGGGTGATGATTTCCATTGAATTAGGGTATTGGTTTTAGTATAATTGTTAGAAATTTCATGATTAAAATATGTGATTAACGTCTTAAACTCGTAGTTGAATTTGGTCTGATTGGGAGGTTTATTAGGTTTGCGTTTTGAGGAAATTTATAGGTTCGAAGGGGCGCGCCGCGGCACGTGTTCCTTGTTGGCCCTGGATGTGCTCTCGGGTTGAGGGCGCGCCACGACCGTAGGGGGCAAGTTACAGCCCACCTCCCCTATGACTTGGGTTCTTGGTCTCTGACTTAGGGGCAAGTTGCGATCCTAAGGGCCAGGTCGTGGCCCGCCTAGAAGTTTTTCCCTAGATTGATTTTTAAGGTTGGTGAGGCTTGGGGGTTCGAGCCTAAGCGCTCGGGATAATTTCTACTACCCGGTTTAGTAGCATTTGAGGTTTCGGAGGCTAGATTTTATCTCCTAAGTATTTATTTGGATTAGAAGTTGATAAATAATTATTTTGCATTGTGACTAGGTTTATCGCCAAGGCTCAGGACTGAGGATCGTGCTCGAGACCGCTCTATTATCTCCACTAAGAATTCAAGGTAAGAAAATTGCACCCTACGTGGTTATGAACGGGACTGAGATTCCCAATTATTGGTTGCTTGTGATATGTGTTTTCAAGATTGATTTGTCATGTAAGAATGACTGGCCTAAGGGAGTCGGGGTAAATGGTAAGGATATTGAGCACAGCCCGGCCTAAGTGAGCCGGGGCCAGCTAGATCAACAGGGGGCTCGGCCTAAGGGTGCCAACTCTGATTACTTGAGATTATGTGATCTTCATTCAATTAATTTAATATCTGTACTCTGTTTTATGTTTATATGAGATAATCTTGATTGAATATTCTTATTGCTACGTGTGATTGTTGTTTTGGTTTTCTTGTTGGGCCTTGGCTCACAGGTGCTACGTGGTGCAAGTAAAGGCAAGGGTAAGCTGGATCAAACATGTGTTGGAGAGCTCTGGGGGCAAAGTGTACATTGTCAGCTGCTCGTCCACCACGACCGAGGAAAGTACATGGATAGAAGCCTAAAACTTGCATTTTTCCATTAGAGTGGTCACTAATTGTATATAAATTTTGAGATTTTGTAAATTTTGTCTTTTTAACCATGTTTTTGGGATCCCATGTACCAAACATCTATTTTAATGAAAAAAATAACTGTTTACAATCAAAATCTTTTAACTTTAATCCGATTGTTGACCTTAGGATCACATCTTTGAACAAATGACTTGATTAGCAAGTCCTGCACTACATAATGTAACAGTGTTGGTTATTCAGTGTGTTACAACAACCCTCTGACCAATTCCATTTTAGCTCCCTCCAAACTCCTAGTTTAATTTCCCATCCTATTCTCTTTCAATTTTCCAAGTTTACTTGAGTTCTTCCTAGAGAGAGTGAGAGAGGAACATGTAGGTGATGTGGGAGAGAATTCTGGTTTATTCTCTAAGTTTCTAAGTATATCCTAACTCACAAATGACTAGTTTGCCACTTTAAGCCCATTATTCCTTTAATTGTCTCTAAGGGTAAAATGGTCATTTCGCTTCCAGTTCCCACTAATTCCTCACGTGTTCCTAGTATTAGATAATTAACCCTGTCGCGTCCAATTAATCACCAAATACTTCTTCAATACTTAATAAATCCCAAAATATCTTCCGAATTCCCAAAAATACCCCTAGGCTCCCCCCGACCCAGGTATTAAACCCAATTGTGACTATTTCGCTAATCCGCTCACTAGGACCGTATCAATCCATATACTGCAAATATATCCACATAATAATGCGGTCTCAATCATTTATCACATTTAATCACATTTATGCCCTCAACAAGCCAAAAATTACTAATATACCCTCATAAGCTATAAAGGGCCCACATGCATATCTAATACTCGTGAACATGCTTATCACATATTCATATAATCATATCAATCATGCATGCCACATAATCACGCATTTAGCCAATCAAACATACATATACCAATTATGCCCTCCTGGCACGCTAATCAAGGCCCTAACCCCTATTAGCAATTTTTGGTCGTTACAGGCATATCCCTGAAAATAGGATTTGATTTTTCATGTGTTTTTATTTTAATTAATTAATAATTAGAAATTCAAATAAGGTATCATCTTTTTAAGGAAAAGACAACACCTTAATTTTCAAAATTCAAAATTTGAATTTCCATTATCATCTTATTATTAATTAAATACATATAATAATCAAAACCAATTTTGACTATCCATATTTATCTATTCACACTTAAATAAAATAATTGATTAAAATCAATTTCTTCTATTTCTACACAATTTAAAAAATTGCACAAATGCAATAATAAATTGTGATACTTCAATTATCACATAATTGCACATTTATACCGAAGAATAAATATTCTATCAAATAGCCCATTCATAATTTAACCCTTGTATCAACTCTTACCTTGATTAGTGTTGATAGAGTTGCCCCAGGGATCAATAATTCCAAGCTCCAATAAATAAAAGATTATTAACCAAAACTCGTTGACTCAATAATCATATTTATTGATCTCGTGATTATTCCACTATAAATATGAGACTGAACTCTTGAGAATTAAAGACATATATTTACTGAGTACTTTATTGTAACCATAAAGTGTCCATTGATATAATCATTACATATAAATTAATCTTCTATTGATGATTCATAATTAAGTGGGAATAAAATTAATATTTTACCCTTTTAATTATATCTTGATTCCTAAGTGTACCATCGACTTTACTAGTGAAGGTTAATTCATAATCTGATTATGAATTTGATGTCAATAACCTTTTCAGTTTCGAAAGTCAACCTAATAAGGAATCATCATTCAATCTATAAGAAGGTATAGATTCCATGTCTGTTAAGCTATGTCCCAATCCATATACATCATTGAGTCCCCATTACAAATGTTCTTAGCCTGATCATTATGACAAACCATAATGCATAAATCAAAGGATCAAATGACATATATTGGAGTTCATAGTAACTTCATGATTAAGATTAGTTTGTATATGATCATCAATTAATGTGTTTTATAATACTACGAAACTATATATAAACAAGTATTATTAAATCATATCTAGTCCAGTTCTACATACTCGTAGTATGTAAAGTACCTCCACTAAAGTGTCATACTACACTAGTAACCTAGATCTAGGTCACAAGTACTCATAATACTAGTGGACTGTACTAGCAGTAATTAATCTAAAGATTTCATAACTTTATTTTACTGCGAACTATTTAAGTTCATTATCTCAATCTCTATCCTCTCATACCAATATGAGATTGAGACCACATAGATGAACTTGGGAAGTTTTGGATATCTACTTATTAGTATTAACAATAATATAGTACATAAGCTACATATATACAATAATTCAATGCATTTATTTATTTCATTAAAACCATTGTCTACTACAATTGCTTTATGGACACAATTCCTAACAATGACTACAAGTCAAGTAAGAAAGTTATTGATAATTAACAATGATAAAACCAAAGAATATCACAAATTTTATAAAGTATTGTTGTAGTGGGAGCGTTAGTTAGTAAGTACTCCATTATAAATGTAAAGATAGTTAAATTGTGTGTAACACATTCTAACTATACTTCATTCACATATTAGTATATGAAATAAAAAATGTTTTTACGAAAAACAATGGTTGAAACACCATAAATCTAGAAATGAAATTTGGAATTCTATGACATTTGGATTCTTGAACATCCAACTAAAGTTCATTGAACTTCAGTTTGAAATAGGATATTCAAGATGAAGAGGAGAATAGAGGAAAGTACAAACTTTTCAATGTTAGGTTAATAGCCTAAGGTTATAAACAACAAGAAGAATCTATTACTTGAATAAATATCTTCTACTATAACCAAACTTAAATCTGTTTACATACTCTTATCCAGTACTTTATGTATGGATTGTGAGATAAATTTAAATGGATGTCTAAGTAGTCTTTACTGAATGGCTGACATGATTAAATCATGTGAAGATCTCAACCAGAAAGAATTCTGTTGTGATTCTTATTCTTAATATTGACAACGTTCTAATCATTGGGAATGATGTAGAGAAATCGTCAATGAAAAAGAAATGGTTAGCTGAACATTTCTAAATATTAGATTTAGAAAAGCCAAGAATGTTTTATACATTCAAGTCTATAGAGATTGAAAGAACAATCTTTAGGCACTATCTCAAGTGACTTATATAGATAAGAAACTTAAATGATTTAGTTTATAAAAATCTAAGAAATGCTTTTTGCCTTCCGAGTCAGGAGGATGTATTATCTATATAATAATGTCCATTTATTATTTTACTAGAAAAGAAAGACATGAGACAGTTATTCCTACAACTCACTAATATGATTTTTAATGTATCGAATGTTATGTTTTGACATTTATTAAATGGTGGGAATAATCAGCATTTGTTAATCCAATGGTTGATTGAGTCATTGAATAATTATAAGGACTTAATTTTGAGTATCTTAAATATAATATAGATTATATGTATGTGCATTTAGGCAGAGAACTAAAATCCCAAAGGATGAACTTATTTTAAATCTTCAAAGATTGATATCAGAATCAGCTTCCATAACAGTGGAGGAGACACATTAATCTAGAAATGTATTAGACATTTCATATTTGTATGTGTGTATCCTACTTTTAGCACAAGTCTTTCACTCAGATCCTGTACAGTTGGCAAATAAATGCATGGAAGAAATAGCCAAGGAGTCCATGTATTCTCCACGTAGACAGCACGATTTTTATGATGGTTGTATGAGCTAGGGATGCCTAAATTGATAAGCGCAAGCTTATAATATTTATAAGGCACGACCTTCGTAGTACGAGCTTGACGGTATATCCAACTCGTGGTAATTTGGAGATATGGTGTGTTCGCGGATCCCCAAAGACTCGGATACTTTATATGATCGTTTATGGCTAGCCTGTGATATTTAATGCCCCAGATATTAGGAGATTATTTATTTCATGATCAGATCATATCCTAGAATAAATGGGAATATTTCATATTAAATGTAATAAATATGTAAATCCGTGATTGACTCACGCGGTCACCCAAACCTATCCAAGAAATTTCTCTATAAATACTAAAAATATTGGACAGGAAAAGGGAGGATTATTCAGTAATACCAAAACTCTATCAAAATAGAGAGTAAAAAGCAGCAATAATATAGACTCGTGGACTAGGTGGATTTTAACCACTGAACCACGTAAAAAGATCAGTGTTCTTGAGAGTTATTTTCTTATTTCTGTTTATCATCAAGCACTAATTCAACCTTGTTATTTTCTTAATTCACTGTTTGCGAAAAACCGCGTCAACAGTTTGGTGCTTTCATTGAGAATTGAGATTAGTGCTTTCATCAAAATCCCAATTAAATCTCATCATGGCGGTCACTCGCTCGATGCACAAAAATGAGATGGAACAGCCTGGTGGGCAGGGGGGCCCACCATACCGTTGTTTCAAATGAGCATGGCCCTGAAGTTCAGCAACAACCAAGAAAGCAACCGGTGGGCCACGATGATATTGGGATTTCGGCGTCATTGCCGCCGAATCAAAACCCGGACTACTTAACTGCTGTAGAAATGGAAAACATGTAGTTAAGAAGCCATCTTGCTAAGGCAAACAGGCAAATTGAAGAGGTTTTTGCTCAGTTACCCCCTCTTGCAACCGACCTTAATGTCGGAAAGAGGCAAAGTGGGTCTCATAAGTCCCACAAGAATAACTAATCCAAACCAAGTTGGTCAGTCAGAACTGCCACCCCAAGTTCTGTACCCACAGCGCAAGATCACCAAAATGCTCAACCTAGTGGCCCTCCCAGGGGTCATCAGCACGTCAGTCGATCGGTTAGAACCGCGACCCTAAGTTCAGTACCTCCATTGCACGCACCGATAAATACCCATGGTAGCCCACGAGGAGGGGCCAGAGCAGGCTCACAGAGAAAAAATGTTCTAACCAACCCTCCTGCGTCACGATCGGATCGTCATATGCAAAGAGCTAGAAATGGTGGGGTGGAGCGAGCGCGGGCTAATTTAGTTCACCCTAATGGGACAAGAATTGCCTTGACAGTCAGGCATCCCCCATCACCCATAAGACATCTGACACTGCCTCGTTCTGCACGGGACATTCCTGCTTATGGGGACAGCAGGAGAAATCCTCCATCTGCCCGTACTTATGTCCCGTGGACATGTGTCAATAATCCAGATCCTCAGTCTCAACTACGAGCAATGAGCTTTGCTAATGGAATTTATTGGACTAAAAGCCATCGAAGTGGCAGGTCCGAAGGCGATCTGAGAAATCACCTAAGTTCAGCTCAGAGTCCTCGATTCGATCCACAACCTAGTCTGCGAGATCACCTAAATTCACAGAGAAGAAATTCAGCCCGAAATGAAGGATTAAATTACACTCATCAAGGGGGAGGTCCTTCCAAAGCACGTGATAATGGGAATGTCCCACAAAACCAAGCCTAAACTTGGAGGGACAACAACCCGATGAATGCGTATGATAGGACGGGAGCTGTTGAACAGCCCTAGAATAACAAGGGACCAAACCCTCGAAAGGCTGGCCCAGATGGAGGAGCTAATGAAGAGGCTCATATCGAAAAAAGAGAAAGATGAGTGTGATTCAAAGGATGAGCTCAAGATTTTCGCCCCGAATATTGTGGCAACTGCATATCCACAGGGTTTCAGAATGTCACATTTGTCAAAGTTCGACGGAGATGGAGATTCGTCTAATCACTTGGGAATGTTCAACACCATGATGATGGCTCACAACATCAGGCCCAAGCTAAGATGCATAATATTCCCCTCGACTCTGATCGGGCCAGCTAGGCAGTGGTTCAAACAATACAAGAGCCATTCAATCAGCTCGTGGAAGAGTTTTTTTGCTGATTTCAAGAGAGCATTCAGGGCTTCTCAAGCAGCTCGGATTAAGGCTGACTCTCTGGAAAGTGTAAAGCAGCAGCCTGGTGAATCGTTGAAATCATATCTAAGTAGGTTTTCCAATGTTGTTGCGCGAGCTAGAGACGCCGACGAAAGTTCTATGCTCATGGAAATGAAGACGGGAATCCTTGTTGGAGGCGACCTGTGGCAAGAGTTACAGAGGAAAGGAGTTAATACTATAGATGAGTTCTTGAACTGAGCTCAAAGGTGGGCTAACCTAGAAGAGCCACGAGCTTCCATCGCAAGAACCAACCAAGTCCCTGTCCAGCCTGTTGGAGCGGTAACAGATATAGGAGCTACAAATCAAACTGTTGCCTAGAATAACCAAGGGGGAAATAATAAGAGAAAGGGAAATGGTGATGGTGACCAGAACAGATAAATAAAAACAAGTCCATGGAGAAATTTAAACCGGTCTACACAACATATACCGATCTCACGAATACTAGAGAACTCATCTTCTTGGAAAATTTTACTCGCCTTCCATGGAAGAAGCCATAACCGTTAAAGAATCAAAGGGCGAAGAGAGATCCTTTAAAGTTCTGTCAATTCCACAATGATATCGGTCATAATATTGATGACTAAAGACACCTAAAGGATGAGATCGAGACTCTCATCAGGGCAAGACCTTTGGCTCAGTATGCCCGGAATCGAGAAACTCCCAGTCAGCCCTCTGGACAAAACACTCCGTCAGCTTTGGAAGATCCAGTGAATCAATCCGGAGCTCAGGTGAATCTAGAAAATCCTCCTCCGATAACAAAAGGAGATATAGCCACCATTTCGGGAGGACCTCATCGGGCAGGCACGAGTAGAGGTGCCCAGAAGAGGTATATCAACGAACTGAAATCCCATAACGGAGTAAAGTTCGTCCTGGAGTGATGATTATCAAAGCAGCAGCGATTGGAAAAAAAACTAATTATTTTTACGGAGGAAGATGCCAACCATGTCCAGTTTCCACATAACGATCCTTTGGTCATAACAGTTCAGCTCGCCAAAAGGAGAGTTAGGAGGACACTAGTAGATAATGGAAGTTCTATGAATCTACTCTTTAGGTCCACCTTAGAAAATATAGGATTATCTGTAACCGAATTGAAGGCAAATTCCATGATTCTATATGGGTTTTCTGGTGAAGGGTCGGCAACTATCGAAATGATCGAATTAGTGGTAACATTGGATGAAGGTCCACAAACAGTCTCTAAGCTTCTTGAGTTTGTGGTCATCGATTGTCCAGCCGCACACAATGCAATTTTGGGCCGACCTGCGTTGATGGCGTTTGAAGCCACAACCTTTATCCGCCACCTAGTAATCAAATTCCCCTCATCTGCGGGAATATGCACTGTCAGAGGCAATCAGCTCACTGCCAGGGAATGCTATAGCATTTCCATGATGGGAAAATCACAACCCTGGCAGCAAGCAATGGTCATAAGTGACGGAGGTGAGGAGTCCCAAGAAGTGGAAGTTACCTCCAGGATGGAAGAACCTCAAGAAACAAAGGATAGAGACGTTGCCCCGAGTGATGATATCAACCCACAAATGGGCGAGGACAGGTTAGAGCTCCAAGCTATTGAGGATCTCGAGGAGATAAATATAGATCCCAAAGATGCTTCAAGAGTCGTTAAGATTGGGAAAAATCTTGGCGATGATAGGAAAAAGGAGTTTGTTAAAATTTTACAAGGGAAACTAGATGTGTTCGCCTGGTCTCATGAAGACATGGTGGGAATAAGCCCAACTGTGATCATGCACACCCTGAACGTGGATAAAAGCGTGCCTGTGAAATCCCAAAAACAGAGACGTTTGGGAATAGTCTGAGCTGAGGCCTTGGAAGAAGAAGTAGCTCAGTTATTAAAGTGTGGGTTCATTCGTGAAGCAAAATATCTGATCTGGGTTGCGAATCCTGTCCTGGTCCCGAAGCCAAACGAAAAGTGGCCGACCTGAATAAAGCTTGTCTTAAGGATTGCTTCCCATTGCCGAGAATTGATCAGTTGGTAGACGCCACCGCAAGGCACGAGCTCATGTCCTTTATGGATGCGTACTCTAGATATAACCAAATCGTGATGAATCCTGTGGACCAGGAGCATACTATCTTTATGACTCCAACAAATGTATACTATTATAAAGTTATGCCCTTCAGGCTGAAGAACGTCGGGGGTACCTACCAAAGGTTAGTCAACAAAATGTTCATTGGTCAGATCGGCAAAAATATGGAAGTGTATGTCGACAATATGCTAGTCAAATCCAAGACTGTTGATAACCATGTTTCCGATCTAAATGAATGTTTTGAAATCTTGAGGAAATATAATATGAGGCTGAATCCCCATAAATGTACTTTTGGAGTGGTGTTGGGAAAGTTTATGGGATTCATAGTCAATACAAGGGGGAAAGAGGCAACCCCAGATAAAATTAGGTCATTATTGGATATGCCTTCGCCTAGCTCGCGTAAAGAAGTTCAGAGCTGGACTGGAAAGGTGGTAGTGCTAAACCGATTTATTTCAAAGTCCATTAACAAGTGTTTGCCATTCTACAACATGCTTAGAAAAAACAAGAAATTTGAATGGACTGAGGAGTGCAAGCAGGCATTCCTCGACCTAAAGACGCATTTGGCCGAGCCCCCAGTATTGTCTAAGCCTGTATCTGGAGAGCCCCTGTTCCTTTATTTGGCCGTGACAGAAAATGCAGCCAGTGTCGTATTAGTTTGGGAAGAAGATCGTGCTCAAAAACTGGTGTACTATATAAGCAAAAGACTTCTCGGGATTGAATCACGGTATCCACTGATAGAAAAGATAGCATTCTGCCTGATATTAGCTTCTAGGAAGCATAGACCATACTTCCAGTCCCATTCAATCCACATCATGACCGACCAACCTCTAAGGCAGGTATTGCAAAAACCTGAAACGTCGGGACATCTTTTAAAATAAGCGGTTGAACTTAGCCAGTTCGAGATACTGTATGTACCACGGACCTCAATCAAAAGCCAGGCCTTTGCTGATTTTGTGGCTGAATGTACCTGATTTCTAGAGGAGCTTTTGAAGGAATCGGTGCAGGAGTAGTGGAGAATATTCGTGGACGGCTCATCTAACAAGAATGGGTCCGGAGCTGGGATCATATTGATCTCTCTAGAGGGGCATCAATTCCATACAGCTCTAAGAATTAGATTCAAAGCATCCAACAATGAAGCCGAATATGAGGCTTTGTTAGCCAGACTTAGAGTGGCAAAGGAATTGAAAGCAAGGGTCGTCCAATGTTATAGCGATTCCCAGCTCGTGGTCATTCAGGTGTTGGGGGAATATCAAGCAAGTGGTACCAAGATGGAAGCTTATCTAGCTAAGGTGAATGGAGAACTATCAGAATTTGAATATAGTACTGTTGAATAGATCCCTCGTGAGCAGAACTCTAATGCTGACGCTTTGGCAAGGCTTGCCACCACCAAGGAAGCTGAGACTTTGAATGTAGTACTAGTGGAATTCTTGGAGAGTCCTAGCATGGCAGAAAAAATGGTTGAGGTCGAGATGATTGACACAAGGGCGACCTGGATGACCCCCATAGTGGAATATCATACAACAGGAAGGCTACCTGAAGAAAGAAAGGACACGAGAAAAATAGTCTATCAAGCTCTGAGGTATGTGATAGTGGATGGAACATTATACCAACGAGGTCATTCACTACCTCTTCTACGGTGTGTTCTGCCTGAGGAGGCTAAAACCATTCTGCAAGAGGTGCATGAAGGATTTTGTGGAGATCATGGTGGGGGGCAAAACCTAGCCTTAAAAATATTAAGGAAGGGTTATTTTTGGCCCACTTCAAGAAAAGATTCCATCTCCCATGTTCAGAAATGCGACAAATGTCAACCCTTCACCACAGTCGCACGAGCTGCTCCAGTCGAGCTAAGGATGATCTCATCCCTGTGGCCATTTTCAGTATGGGGAATTGACTTAATAGGATCCTTACCTATGGGAAAGGGAGGAGTTCGTTACGCGGTGGTGGCAATTGATTATTTCACGAAGTGGGTAGAGGCCAAGCCGTTGGCAACCATCACTTCAAGGAGAGTCCTGGACTTCGTAGTGAAAAACATTGCATGCCAATTTGGGCTTCCTAAAAAGATTGTGTCAGATAATGGAACTCAGTTCAACAGTGATCTTTTCACCGACTTCTGTGAAAAGCACAACGTTATTAAAAGTTTTTCTTCAGTAGCATATCAACATGCCAATGGACAGGTCGAGTCTGTGAATAAGACCCTAAAGGCGAGCCTTAAGAAAAGGTTAGATGAGGTCAAAGGATTCTGGCCCGAGCAACTCCTACAAGTACTTTGGGCATACCGAACTTCCCGCAGGACCTCCACCAGACACACTCCTTTCTTCTTGACCTTCGGAAGTGAGGTCGTCCTTCCCGTCGAAGCAAAGGTAGCCACGCATAGACTAAGGATATTCAGCCAAGAGCAGAAGGATGAGTTACTTAACGCGTCTCTCAACCTGATTGATGAAAATCAAGAGGATTCACAATTACAGCTCGCGCATTACCAATAGAAAATCACTCGTTATTTTAATTCTAAGGTCAAAAGATGTAGTTTTGGATTGGGCGACCTAGTTCTTCAAAGGATCTTTTTGGTAAACAAGGATCCTAACGACGAGGCTTTAGGCCCGAACTGGGAAGGACCTTCTCAGATCATGGAAGTTTTGCGTGAGGGAACTTTCAAGTTAGCTCGGCTTAGTGGAGAAATAGTCCCACGGACCTGGAACGTCATGCACATAAAGAAGTATTACCAGTAGTATTACCAACCATCTATGTAAGGCTTAGTTATAAAATCCATTTAATTAAATAACGGGGGATTATCATGTAATTTTTCTTCTTAGCATGTTTTTAAATAATTTTTCTTTATAAATTAGTTCGTGTAAAAGCAACCAAGAAAGTTTTACATTCTGGTTACTTGGGGGGCATATAACCCGAGGTGGATCAGAACAAGGTTACCGATTGAGTTTAAATTACTTAAAATCCTGGATACAACCAGGTACAAAACTATCTTGGATACAACGAGGTCAAAAACTTAGAAGCTTGGAAAATTGATTATCCAACGGCTTTTTAAGAGCTCGAGGTGTCAATAAACCTAGCACGAACTAAGTTCAAATAACTTAAAACCTTGGATACAACCTGGTCAAAAACTTAGAAGTTAGCAAAATTGAATATTTTATGGCTTTTTTAGAAGCTCGAGATGTCAATAAACCTAACACGAACTAAGTTTAAAATATAAAAAATCCTGGATATAACTGGGTCCAAGGCCTGACACTTAATAGGTATGATATAAATCAACACATTAAATCTAACCAAATTAAAAATATCTATCCCAATCTAAAAATTGATTCCTAAAATATCGAATGTGAAAGTCTAAGAAAGCATAAACATGAGAGATAATCAAGGAAAAGACAAACAGATTAAAACTTAGATATATGAATTGAAATTCAAGTTGTCCCGAGGAGAAAAACCTCGAACTAAGCCCAAGGGCAATTGTTTACAAGCATATAAAAAAAAAAGAGCAAAACAACGAAGACTTCATTGATCCCCTCCAGGATGTTCTGAGGACGTGACATCCTCGATCTCATGCTCGCCCGCTGTAGAAGCGTCCCCTGTTTCCGACGGCTCTTGCAAGATCCGGGCCTTGAATTTTTCAAGGTACGAATCCCACAGCTCGGGAGCCATGAAAGAAAAATTGCTATCCTGGTTAAAAGCCCAGCAATGGTACAACATGTCTTCCATGGAGGACAGTGAGGCCACCTTCTCTTCTTTAACTGCAGCCTCAGCCTCTAGCTGTTTTGTTTTGGCCTCAGCAACCTCGACCTGAAGAGCAGCCAAGGAAATCTTAGCAGCCTGATCGCTTTCTTGAGACGATGCAAGGGCGAACTTGGCATCGTACTCACTCTTTTGAGCAGCTGCAAAGGCAGCTTTGGCAACTTGCTTGCCTTCTTGAGCAGCGGTCAGGGGGGTCTTGGAGGTATTGAGCTCATCTTAGAGTTCATAAATTCTAGCCCTAGCTTGGGCTATACTGTAGTGCTGAGCTAGGGAAGATTGCAAAATAAAGAGGCAAGTTAGATGTATACTTTGGCAAGATAAAAAAAATTCACTATGGAATGATATCTTACTGTGAGGGTCATCCTAAGGCTGACTCCAAAATGTTCTCCGAGCTTTGATCTTCTATCGTCCTCAGGTCCCTCAAGTTGGCTTTATAAGCGTGCCCCACCATGTGGTTCACTGTCTCGTAAAGGATCCCCTGAAAGGCATCAGGGATCTTCTCCAGATCCTGGCGATCGACTGGGATGTGCACGATTGTGAGTGCGACAGAAGGAGCTGGGGGATCAGCTTGTATTACATGATCCCGAGCAGGCATGAACTGAGGAGGAGGGGGAGGATGAGGAATCCTTTTCTCCGTCATGGTAGATGCCATAGCTGTTGAGCTCGCGCCTTTCCCCTTAGCAGGGGATTTGGAGGTGTATCCTACCACAAGAGGGGTTTTCTTTGTAAAGCGAGGCCTCTTTACAACAGGACCCGAGCTGGAATTTTCGCCTTGGAAACCTATACGGAGGTCAGGAGCTCCGAGTTGTTCCATCTCTTTGCCTAAAAAGAACAAAAAGGGAATTAATTCACAAGTAAAGTCGGAAACTTACACAAAGGAAATAAATAAAGGTCCTACCCACCGGGCTGGGGGAGGAGTCTATTATCATGACCTCCGACCTTGGGACTACTAGAGGAGAAGGAGAATCTAAGTCTAAAATTTCCTGGTTTATAGGAGGTTTGGGCTCAGGTTCTACCTCGGGGCTAGACTCGTCTACATATTGCCTAAATCCAGGGGCAAAGGCGCCCTGGAGCAAAGAAGCCCACGACCTACGATTGGTCCCATACTCCTCAAAAATGGCTGACCTAAAGGTTGAGGTGTTATCTACAACAATAGTTCCCCTAGGGTAACTCATATCATGGCACAACACTAAATGATCCATGCACTAGAGCAGGGTGATGTTATGGTCTGGATTGTTAGGGTGACGGTGGACGAGCTGATTTTGGTTAAATCTAACTAGCCTAAAGTCAGCGACAACCCTATCTAATTCCCTATAAGGGTATGGGTTACCTTTGCTGGAGGGGTCGGATGCTGCCCCGATGCAACTCGTTCTAAATCAGGTTCCCGAGCAGCCTCAGGAACCCGCCTCTTCCACACAAGAGGCACCTCATCTTCCTCTTGCTCCTCACCTTCAGCAGCTTCTGAGTCTTCTTATTGGGAAGGCGGGAGCTTGTGGACTACCGGAAGGGTAGCCCGGGTCCTTCTTAAGGCCAACATCTGGCCTTTGCCAATCAACTTACACGCCAACATCGTGACATCATTTACGAGCTGGCGATAGTCCTTCTCGCTAGGTGGGAGCGCAGACACCCGAGGGTCACTAACTTCTCTGTCCTCGCGAATATGGCTGAACAAAAAATAAACTCAATTAACATATGCACAAGGAGTATGTCTTAAAAAAAGAATGACTTTACGAGCTAAGGAAAGAAAGAAGACTTATGAGGACAGTTGAAGTATCGATGCATTACAGTTTTGGAACCCATTCGACATAAAGAACTGATCCTTGTAGTCGTTGGGGTGGCTTGGGAGCTCGATCACCAAAGCAGAGTTCGGGAATCTGGTGAGGTAGTAGAATCTTTCACCTCGCCTTTTTTGCTCTGGGCTGGCCTTAAGGCAAAAGAAGTATAGAATATCTGTCGGAGTGAGGACCTCCCACTCGTGCTTCAAAAAGAGATATTTCACCCCCGCCAGAAGTCTATATGAATTTGGGGGGAGCTAAAAAGGTGCCAACTTCATGTAGTTCAAGAAGTCAGCAAAGTATTGATCTAGGGGAAGGAAGGCCCCCGCCTTTAAATGCTCGTCACTCAAGCTGGGAAGTTGTCCTGGAGAGGCTGGCAGCTCTGTTCCCCTTCAAACGGAGGTCGGGCAATAAGGACTCCGAACCCGACCTCTATATTATGGCTCAGCATAATTTTGTTGACCCTTCCTTGGGTAGTAATCTTGGAGGCGATTGTCTCTACCTCGAAGAATGTGTTGGAATCAACCACAACCCCCCTCTCCACCACTGGACCGAAGTGAGGAAGAGGAGATTCAGAGGCAATCTCTTTTCCCTTATTTGTTTGTTGAGCAGACGAGTCAGATGCATTCAAATTTGGTGTGTTCTTCTTGGGTGCCATTAGATTGCCTAACGAACAAGAATGATGAGATACTTAATAGGCGACCTAAGATTTTGTAAAGGTTATGACACAGATGTACGGGGGAGAATGATATCTCTGATATATGAGTTGAGTTAGTCTCAGCCCATTGCGTGATCCCACGCACTACCCTACGCTACGCACCTCGGTTTCCCAACAGACCCCTAATGTTTAGGGATTCGTGTGTTAGAAAATCTAGCCACTACTGTCCTTGGGGGGCAGTTTAGAGCACTACCACCCAAGAAGCGTGTTCCCTAAGTAATCTGGTTTCAAACCCTAACCTTTCATCTTCTATACCCTGAATGGGTATTTCCTAAAAATTGCCATAAGTTACCCAGACTTACCCAGAAATTACCCAATTCTATGAATATCATAGTTTCAAGAGATATTCTAAGACATTCTCAGTAAACCTAAGTTGGAGCCTATGTACCAAAAACATTGAGAAAACAACCTAATATTGACTACGGTGAAGCATGGGTGAGCATGGTAAATAAAACATATAAATCAGTAAAGAAAAAATTTCTTCGAAACAATAAGACCTACAGTGTGTTCGTCGATAGAAGAAGTAGATTTCACAAGGGAGAGTTCCTGGAAGACTCCTGAGTAATTGAGTTTTTGGGTTTCAAAGAGCTTTTGCAACAGATGATTTTTGGGTTTTTTCTCTGAGAAAGAAGAAGTGTTTGAAAACGCATAAGAGAGAAAATGAAGAAAGATTTCGAATAAAAGGTGGTGAATTGTGGAAATTGTCTATCCTATTTATATGTAAACGGCATAGATCAATTTGAGCCATCCAATTTGGTATGTACAAAATCCAAGGGCTATGTTTCAAAGGACAAAATGGTGGCAAAAAGTTGACAAGAAAATTATTGCAGTCCTCGAAACCCAAACAAGCGCCAATTGTAATGTTCCACGTGTCCAGTACTCGAGTAGTGGGCATGCATGGTTTATTGCAATAGAAGTCTAAAAGTCCCTACTATGTAGGTTAGAAGGTGACATCATAAACCACGAGCAAGGAATCCATAGATCGTGTATAGCTAATTTCATAAACCATGTATCCTAATTTCAGCACGAGTCTTTCACTCAGATCGTGTACAGCTGGCAAATAAATGCATGGAAGAAATAGCCAAGGAATCCATGTATTCTCCACGTAGACAGCACGGTTTTCATGATGGTTGTACGAGCTAGGGATGCATAAATTGATAAGCGCAAGCTTATAATATTTATAAGGCATGACCTCCACAGTACGAGCTCGACGGTATATCCAGCTCGTGGTAACGTGGAGATATGGCGTGTCCACGGATCCCCGAAGACCTGGATACTTTATACGATCGTTTATGGCCAACCTGTGATATTTAATGTCCCAGATATTAGGAGACTATTTATTTCATGATCAGATCATATCCTAGTATAAATGGGAATATTTCATATTAAATGTAATAAATATGTAAATTCGTGACTGACTCACGCGGTTACCCAAACCTGTCCAAGGAATTTCTCTATAAATACAGAGAATATTAGAGAGGAAAAGGGAGGATTATTCTGTAATGCCGAAACTCTTTCAAAATAGATAGAAAAAAGCTGCAATCATATAGACTTGTGGAGTAGGTGGATTTTAACCACTGAACCACGTAAAAAGATCAGTGTTCTTGAGAGTTATTTTCTTATTTTGGTTTATCATCAAGCACTAATTCTACCTCGTTATTTTCTTAATTCACTGTTGGCAAAAAACCGTGTCAACAGTATGTTTCACTACGAAAGCTGAAATATAACAACTACGAGCAGATAAATTGGCTATTTGACTTATTTGAGTTATTTGTCATTCTGAAAAGGGTTTCAGACTAGAATAAACAACTGGTATCTCATTGCGAAAGCAATGGAGATACAACTATTCTAGAAGAACTACAAATCATGAGAGGGTAAAGCACATGAAATGAAGTATCATTTAATTCAAGGCAAATTTCTATAATTGATTTAATAATCTTGAAGATAACTTCAAAACAGTTTCTTACAAAACTGTTACAAAGACTTTGTTAGACAAATTCAGTCAGGAGAATATGATTGACATATTAAAAGAGATGCCTCAATTTGCTTTATGGAAAGTGGGAGATTGTTGGGAATAATGCCTTTAAAGTAATTGTAGTTGAAATTTTTTTTAAATAAAATAAATAATTGAATTAAATTATTATATATATAGACTATGTCCGATATTATATTAATAATATTAAGTAAATATCAAAAAATTCCAAACTTTATCTTTGTGGTCTTAATCTCATATTGGTATGAGAGGATTGAGATTAAGATAATAAACTTAAAATAGTTCGTAGTAAAATAAAGTTATGGAATCTTTAGATTAATTACTGCTAGTACCGTTCGCTAGTATTATGAATACAAGTGACCTAGATCTAGGTCACTAGTGTAGTAGGACACTTTAGTGAATGTACTTTATATATAGTGATATATAGAACTGGACCAGACGCGATTTGTTAATACTTGTTTAAACATAGTTTCATAGTATTAATCAAACACATCAAACGATGATCATATACATGATGATCTTAATCCTGAGGTTGCTATGAACTCCTATATATGTCATCTTATAATTTGAGTCATTCGTTAAGGTTTGTCAGAATGACCAGGTTAAGAACAATTGTTTTGGGGACTCAATGATATATATGGCTGGGGACGTAGTTTAATATATATGGAATCTATACCTTCTTCTAGATTGAATAATGGTTCTCTATTGGGTTGACTTTTGGAACTAAAAAGGTTATGAGCACTAACGTCGCAAACTTGTTGTGACACAACCTTCACCAGTAAAGTCAATGGTACTCTAGGAACAAGATATAGCTAAAAGGGTAAAACAATAATTGTATTCACTTTTAATTATGAACCATTAATAGAGGATTAACGTTGTATGTAGTGATTATATCAATATACACTTTATTCTTTAATAAAGTACTCATTAAATATATGTCTATAATTATTAAGAGTTCAATCTCATATTTATAGTGGAGTAATCATGAGATTAATAAATATGATTATCTAATCAAAGAGCTTTGATTAATAATCTACTATTTATTGGACCTTGATATTATAGGTCCATAGGTCCACAGGGTGGCTCTATCAACACCATATCAGGGTAAAAGTTGATATAAGCGTAAAACTGTAATTTGGGAATTTGAGAATAATTTTATTTTTCGGGTTAAGTATGCAATTATATAATAATTGAGGTTGAATAATTAATTTGGAATTAATTATTAATTTTTGAAAATATATTTATTAATTTAAATATATAATTTTTTGAAATTCATATATATAAAAAATTAATTAATTATTTTATTTGAGTGGGAGAAAATAAAATTGGTAAGTCAAAAATAGTTTTTGGTTTATTTAATTTTAAAAGATGACGATAATGATGATCATCAATTTGAATTTTCAATTTTCAATTTAATATTTAAATTTTGAAATATGGTTGTTTCTTTTCCTTAAAAAGATAAATACCTTATTTTGTGGAAGATTGATTTTAGTTAAATAAATAAATAAAAGAAAAATGCAATATCTCTGAAAAGGGAAATAGCAGTTCACGCATCACACAGTCCAAGGACTGTGCCATGCGTGTACCACTACACTGATGTCGTATCAGTGTTGTTTTTATTTTATTTAATTAATTAATAATTTGAATTTTTTCTTTTTCAAATTTGGTAAGTTAGATATTTACCTAAATCAATCTTCAACAAGTGATGGTTGTGTCAGCCATCCTTGTATAGCGGCAATAAACCCTCGGTATTCTGGTTTCAAACCATGAATAATTATTCTCTTTATCCTGACATCCCCAATAGATGTTGTTGGATCTAAAATAGAAATTTCACACCATATCAATTTCACTTTGTGAAAATATTGAGCAATTGTCATGTCACGTTGCGCCATTGATATCAACTCATTTTTGAGAAGTTGTAGTCTTGTATCTCTCTTCTTTGAAAAGAGTGTAACAAGGGTGTCCCATGCTTCCTTTGATGTTTTAGCATCACATATGTGCTCCAACATTTCTTCTTCAATTGTTGTCTTTAAAGCAAACATTGCTTTGCCTGCTTTAATTTTCCACTTTCGCAAGAAGGCATTAGAATCTTCTGCTGCCGATTGTGTCACCTCACTACGATCGATAACCTCCCAAAGGTCTTGGCCTTGTAGGTAAGATTCCATACATGTTACCCATGTGGTGTAGTTTGTATTGTTATGCTTCTTGATTCCTCCGACTACTTGAAGATCACTCTTTATGCCAACAAGACTTCGACGTTATGAAACAAGCTTATTTTGACAAATCTCACACCGTGGTTCTGATACCAATTGTTGAAAGAAAATTAGAATAAATAATTCTAAATTTTATATCTTTAAGAAGAAATTCGCACAAAATTGGAGACACAACATAGAACTTTATTTAATTAAGAATATTATGAGAAAACTATCAATAACAAGACTACAACCTTATATATATATATAAGACTTCTTGTCTTATTGCTTTTTACATTCTCGATGATTTTTTAAGTATTAAAGAATGAGTATTTATAATAACCCAAGTGTGTTATAAAACTATTAATATATCAGAAATATAAAGTATAAAGAAAATGAATAGAAAGAATAACAGAGAGATGTAAAGAGAGAGTGAAACTCTTGTATATGTTATTTCAATGGGGAAAGTACTCCTATTTATACAGATAAATAAGCCCTATAGAAATCGGGTAACTACTTTGAATACAATCAAGAATTAATGGCGATATTTTACTTTGGGTAACCTAGTGATTCTTCATTATTATGGACATCCATATATATTATATTTATAACAGTCCCCCTCGGATGTCCATGAAGACTGCCTCATTAAAATCCTTGCTAGAAAAACTCAGTAGGACAAAAAATCAGCCTAGGAGAAAAGAGTGCAGTGTATATTTACTCCCCCTCATTTCAACACTCTTGAAGATCCTTTAATCAACGCATTATGATCTTATGTACCATCTTCTCGAACCTTGATGTTGGTAATGACTTTGTAAATAAGTCTGCAAGATTTTCGCTTGATCGAATTTGATGAACATCAAATCACCACTCTTTTGAAGATCATGTGTGAAGAAGAACTGCGGTGAAATGTATTTAAATCTATCTCTTTTAAGGTATTATCATTTTAGTTGAACAGTGCATACATCATTATCTTCATAGATAATTGTTGGTATTTCTTTATCGAGCGATAATCAAAATGTTCCTCAAATATGTTGTTTCGTTGATCTCAATCACACATTTTCCCCTTCCCTCATGAATTGCAAGTATCTCAACACGATTTAAAGTTGCCTCGTTAAAAACCTTGTCAGGAAAACCCAGTGGGACAAAACCTGAACTAAAGGAAAAAGAGTGCAACACGTATATATCTCCCCCTCATGCATATATCCATGGTAACTTTCGTGATCAAATATCTCATATGATTTTCATTGTAATTATAAATCACCATAAATTATCTATGATCACATATTTATATAACTCTTCTAGAGCATATGTGTATAATGGAATATGAATATTTATCTAACATATAAAATCAATCATGTATATCAACAATGTTATAATATGCATCATATTTGTGGATATTCATTATCTATGACTATGTTCAATCAAAATTTTGAAATTTAAATATGATCACATGAATGAATATCTTCGATAATATCGATTTTCATTTGCAATAAAGATGGTACTTCGGGACCATATGTTCTTTAATTTCTACGTCATGTGATCATATACACTATGATTCTTTATGCATACGAAGTTCTTTGAGACTTCTCTACTCATAATTTAATCTATAAACAAAGAATATATTTAATAATTCTCAATCTACAAGATGAAATAAGAAATCATTCTTCAATAGTTTATAAAATAATCAAGAGCTTTTTACAACGTATTATTTACGAATTCACATTGCATAGACAATCATACTTGTAATTTCAAATAATTATTCACCTACATGTCTTTAATCCAGACAAAGTTATTTATTGTATAATGCGCGCGACTTTGAATTTATATCTCATAAGACATGTTAAATTCTTATGGAATTTTTCCGGTAAGGCATATTTTAAATTCTCATGTTACTAGGAGCTCCAAATAAATAATTTGTGTTGCAACGTTTATATGACACATCAATTCTCATAAAACATATATACTCCAGGCTATAATCAAATCTTGATTATATTTTCTCATAACAATATGTATATGCATTTATTTAATCATTCTCTTGTTTATGAAAATTTTGTACAATAATCATTTGTGTACAAATATGCAAAATTCTCATTAGAATTACCTTTTCTTGTACAAATATTTATTTGTACCCCTATAGGTTTTACTTCACTTTATGTGAGTAAATTTATACTGCTTGGATTGCGTCATATAATTTTGGCCAAAATTATATATGCATCGATAATTCTTGACCTGTTTAATATCATGATCCTTGCTATCTCATATTAGTTTATTGCATATGCAAACATCTTTTATTATCGACAACAATTCATAATATGATAATTTCCTCCCATATTGATATAACTTAAAGAGATCTCATTATTTTCAACATACTTGTCAAACATGTATATTATTTATGGGTGTAACGTCCTGCGTTTCAGGTACCTTTAAACGACTCAGGTCGGGATTTTTTCCCCAAGTTAAGAATATTATTTTAAATAATATTATATTTGTTTGGAATTTATTTCCATGAGTTATTGCTAGCCAAATTATGGATTTTGTGTTTAAAAGTCAAGAGAAGACTTTCAGTCTTGGACCAACACAAAAACCCTAATCAGGTAAAAATCTCGGAAAATAAAATGAAACTATGGCAAATATATTTTTTGCTAAAATACATTGATAAAAATTAAAGTTTGGTCAAAAATAATAACCTAAGAGAAAATGGAAATTTTAGGGCATTTTGGTGTTAAATACTTAATTTTACCGATGGGGAATTTTACTCCATGAATGGACCTTAGGTTAAATTTTATTGTGCGATTAATTAAATTAAATGTGAGAGAAATTTAATTTAATTATTATGTGTTAAGTTTTGTTTTTAAAACTTAAGAAGAGTGAAAAAATGTTATAGAAAGTCAATTTGGATTTTTCTTCTTAGGAAATATTTATCAACCTTTTTAAAAAAATAATAATAATATAAATGCTTATACAGAAAGAGGTGGCCAGCCATGTGAGGTTTTAAAATTTTGTGGACCAAATTGATTGAGTTTTAAATTATATTAATATATGTTAATGACACAAAGTGATAAAGGTAAAAACACTCAAGTGTTTAGATATTTTTTTTAGTTGATATGCTCATCTAAACCTCCCCAAAACCAACCCCCTCTCTCTCACAATCACTCTCATCTTTTTTTAAAAACTCTCTCAAGTTTTCTCTCCATTTTCAACCTCAAGAACACTAAGAAGGCTTGGAAGCTAAGCTTTGGTCTAGGAGGGGTTTCCCTAAGGTAAAGTTTCAAAAAACTAGACTTTTGTAAAAGTTTTAACCATAGATTTTTCAATAGTTAATTATATTTGTTGTTGGGGGAGTTGGTTAAAGTTTTGAAAGGATTTTGAAGGATCGAACGCTAGTAGAAATATCCAAACCTTAAGCAAGAACAACAAGAGGTAAAAAAATTACTTTTTATGGTTGTTATTGTATAGTTTTTATTTTCAAGCATTATTTTGTATAGTTAATGCTTAAATTTTCTTATTGGTGATGTAATAAGGCTATGGTAGTTGATTTATAATTTTTATGATGCTTGTGTGTTGATTTTTGAAAATAGGAACCAAAATCTCTAAGGGTTTTGTTGAAAACCCTAAAACAAAATTATAAGTTTTGAGCTGTGACTTCCAAGGGGTCAAGCATCCATTGTATATTGATTTTATAAAATTAAATTGTACTGTGATGTTTTTGAGATTGAGTACATAAAATTTATCTTTTGAAACACTAAAAAATGTTTAGAAATGATTGAGTTATGCTATTTCAAAGTGAGTTATGCTATTTCAAAGTTTAGGTAAAAAACTGTTTGTTTCGTATTCTTAATTTTGGGACCAAGTTTGGACAGCCACTGTATAGGTTAAATGAGCCCAGTTTTTTTCTAAAAATTTGTGGACATATTCTTGGCATAACCTAGTATTCCACTATAAAATTTGGTAACAAAATATTGAACAGTTTGAAAGTTATTAAGTGCCAAAGTTTGGAAAAACTAAGGACTTGAAAATAAGGTCATTTTTACCTCATTGTTTGAAAATATTTTCACCAATAAAAAATGTTCCTTTTGACCTAATATTTTACAAAGACCTGAATGGTATACCGAAAATGGAATTGGGAAATTTTGGTAATAATTGACTAAGTAAATTTCATGTTATGACCTAACAAAGTATGTAGTTAAAAATGTGAAAAAATGGGGTTTTCACACTTAGTGTAAAAATGAGATTTTGGAACTTAAGGTAAAAAGTAAAATTTTGCTTATTGCAAGATAAAAACTTGGTAAGTCTTGAAAACATATTTTGACCTAAAATACCACTTTGAGGTTAGTGAGAATTATTTTTATTAAAGAATTTTTATTCTTTCTAAATATAAAAGATTTAATTTATTAATAAGTTAATAAATTAAAAGAGGGTTTAAAACCCTATATTTTGATAAAATAATTAAGTAAATTATTTTTCTAGTAATTAAACTTAATTAATTGACTTTGGAAAATTAACTAGTCAAGATAAGAAATTTTTAAACGGTTTTCCTAATTAAGTTAAAGTTAGGCTATTTCCTTAAACCGGTTTTTAGAGATTAAAACCTTAAGAAAAATAAAAGGAATTAAGAGATTATTTTCTTGAAAAATAATTAAGGAATTTAATTAGTATTTTCTAGATATAATACCAGCTAAAATCTTCTATATAATTAACCGACTTGTGAAAGTACGGGTTAATAGCGATACTTTTAAAGAATAAGATTTTTTAGCAGATTGTGGGAAAATACTATTGTGATACCCGAGCCTAGGTGTCGAGACCATAGGATAGGTCTCCCCGAGACTTAGGGTTTAGTCTCAAATTTTTTAGTATGAATTTCTTGTATGGGTTTTAAACCAAATAAGGATCATTAATCCTTACAAATATTATTTTGAAATGACCAAACTGCCCAAAATAATAATAATGAATTATGAAGTGCCATAATTAATCCGAGTATATTGTATGGATAATTATAGTATTGGCTAAGCATAACTGGATTATACATTGGAGGGTGAAATCTTGCTAAGAGCGAAGGACTCCAAGTAAGTCAACTTCTATTGTGTGGTTGCAACATGAAACGACTATTGTATTGAATGTTAGTATAGAGACACATTCACATATATACATTGTCGTAGAAAGTTTTCTTAGAGATGTTAGTCTATTTGGTGATGCTTCAGAAAATATGACCGGTAGATATCCACCAATATTCTAGACGGCTGATCCCCGTCACACTGCTTGATTTTATTTATGTCCGGCTCATTACTACGATGAGTGGCCAAGAGGTGAGGATTGCTGGTTTAAACCTAGGAGCACCAAAATGAATGGGACCTAGGGGCCCTCGTCCTTACTTAATCAATGAACAGTTAGAACCCGAGCAAGTGCTCTGATAAGTTACTCCTGGATAGTAGCCGTGAATATTGGTGTAACGACCCAAAAATCACTAATAAGGCTTAAGGGTCTTGATTAGTGTGCCGAGAGGGCATAATTGGTTTATATGTGATTTAAATAAATTAATGCATGATTTTGTGATAAGCATGCTTGTATGACTATATGGATTCATGAAATGCATGTCTATGGGCATTAGTATGCATGTAGGCCCTGTTTAGCTTAAAAGGGCATATCTGTAATCTTGGCCCGTTGAGGGCATAAATGTGATTAAATGTTATAATTGCAAGTCCACATTATATCCACATTATTATGTGGATATAGATTTGCAGCATGTGTCTTGAGGCGATCCTGGGGAGCCAGTTAGTGGGAGAGTCACAACGGGACCCAATACTTGATTCGGGGCGAGTCAAGGGGTATTTTAGGTATTAGATATTATTTGGGTTATCGGGTTATGAAAATAAATAATTGGAGATATATTTGAAGTTAGAGAGTTTAGGAGGGAATATTGAGGGAAATTTACCATTTTACCCTCGAGGACGTTTTTGGTACCCCGAGCCTTGGGATTAACTTAATTAACTAATGGTAGATAAAACAAAACTAAGGAAAACAGTAGTGTTGACGTCGTTTTTTGTCAACTTAAATTGTAGAGAAATTAAACAATTAAACAATGAAGCGAATGAATGATGAAGAAAAACAAGAGGATTTTTACGTGGTTCAGCAGTTAATCTGCCTAGTCCACGAGTCTATATTATTAAGACTTAAGAGTTTTCTGGAAATTCTTCAGAGATGAATTACCCAGAGTTTTCTCCCCAGAAATTAAAAAAATCCATCCCTTACAAGTGGTGATTCCTTCTCAATTTATAGAGAAGGTTGCAGAATTCATTCCCACATATTTCGGGAAGATGTTCTGTAAATCAATTGAAATAATGATATTAAATGCATTATCTCCTATATACACGGAAACGTCCCATGAAGATCGGGAACGGATAACAGATTAAATGATATCCCTTAAATATTGGGATTACATAACAGTAGCATGTTCACACGTAATGGGCTATCCCCAGGTGATTCATCAGGTCTTCGAGATCAGTGATTGGCATTGAGTCCGTCAAGTCTATGGGTCAGTCACGAGCTCGCCACTCAACATCACTCTATGCTCGGGATAGGTAGGTGTTGATGAGGCTATCACATGCGAGCTTGCACTTCCTGAGCTCGAGCTATCTCACCTGACGGCAATTGATGAAAAATATATTTAAGTGTCATGTCATTGCCCATCGCGAGCTCAGAGAATATTCGAGGTTATGCATCCTCAAGGTCATTGTTTTACTTCAGAGGTTTTACGACTGGACCATATGATGTTTTCATACATTTTGAGCTCACCTGACGAGCCCAGTTTTCGGGGTCATAACCTCTTATCTCGAAATCTGGGTGTAACATTTTGCCCCCTCAAAAGTATCAGTTCAAATCCTATGAGAAGGAAACTTTTGAACTGCCCCTTTTGGAAACTGTGCCATCAATTGCACTCGAGTGTGGACACGCGTCAGCCAGGTATTGATTAATCAGAGTACTTGAGTGCCTTGGTACCATGCCCACATTCGTTCTCCTGCCAACTTTATGGTACCGTCATCTCATTTGTCCCTAACCATCGGATCAGATACGAAATCTGGCCAATGGCTCAGATCATCCCAGCCTTTGACATTCCCAGGGGCCTATAAATACATCCCCATTGTCTTCCTCATTTCACTTTCTCGCCTTGTGTTTTCAAAGTAAAAATAAGAAAAACCAGAATTTTAATTTGCCCAATTCTTGCATGTTCTCCAAACCAAGAAAACAAAACAACATTGGCTTGTTCGACTCCGTGAAATCGTTCTTGCAACCTCTCCTTCGGTCTTCGATTTCTCTGTATCCGCCATATACATTGTGTAAGTATCTTCTCTTGATCCCTTATATCTGTGTTTATACTTTATTTTTTCCATGCATGTCTTACGTTGTTGCACTTAGGCACATTTACTAATTTCGCACTAGAATGCTTTAATCAATACCATGTAGTTTTTAGGCCCTTCTATTGTCATGGATTTTCTAACCCCAGAATTTGCATGAACGATGCAAATTCGGCTCTTTTTCTGGGTTATCTTAATTTCGAGTATCATATCGTGTAGACCAAGAAACTGGGTATAGAATTAGGATTTTCAAATTACATGTTTCCCAAAAATATCACTTTTTGAGTAAGTCCCAACTTTTTTTCCTAAAAATATGGGATTCTCAAAAATAAATCCACCTTTCCCTCTTTACATGGAATACACGCTCCGAGCCTGATCTCGTTCTTTTGATCGAGCTCGTTCCATAGCTTCGATCATTCGATTTTAGGTCGTCTTGATTTTCATTCTTAATCTCTAGTTCGTCTGGCCCTCACCCTTTTGTTCTCTTGCTAGATGCCACAGAACTCGGAAGAGCGATGAGGGTCAAAATTTGTGATTCCTTACTCACTGGCAACTCCGAGCACGGAGTCACCTTTTACTCGGAACCAACGCTTGATACGGGAGCACGAACTTAGGTACGAGCAAGAAGACACCCGAGCTCATTTCCGATGCCAAATTGATGAGGTCGAAGAGAGGAAAAGGAAGACACTTAGGGTCTCCATTTACCCAGATCCAGACCCTGAGCCTAGACCAATCCCCATCGATCCCACTCTTAAAGTGACAATCGCATTCAAACTGGGTGATCTCCAATTTTCACTGATGGGAGAACCATCAAATCCCCCGTCTACTTCGCAGCCAACCTCTATTCCCACCTCGAGGGGGGAATTTTTCAAGGCCGAGCATTATTGGAGCTTGATTTCTTCACTAGGGCAGATGTCTGACATCTTGGCCCTCCACGAAATTGGACTATCAGGCTCGCTGAGGTGTCAAGGTTCAACTTCCCATGAGCGAAGCTGTCGCGCCATGAGAGATGGTAATCCCGACAGTAAGTTGCAATATGCGGCTTGGAGCCATGAGCACATGAGAGCAGGGGCCTTATTTCCCTTGAAGTATTTTTTCAAGGACTTTTTAGATTTTGTCGGGCTCGCTCCCTTCCAACTCAACACTAACTCGTACAAGGTTTTGTCAGCCCTGAGGTCGCTTTACCATGAGCTAAAGTGGGAAGGACCTTCACCAAAGGATATTTTATATCTCTTTTGTTTGAAAAGCAACCCCTCCTGAGCACGGGGAGGAGATGGCTTCTATTACCTCTTGAGCTATTCCCGGAGAAGAAAATCTTTGAAGACCTACCGAAACATCCCCCAACTTCAAACTCACGTTCTTCTTGACGGACGACCTGACCCCCTCCAAATTTTACTCTTTCAGGCGAATTCGTAAGTATATGATCTTTTTCTTTTCATGCTTAGATATTTTTTTAAGCTCGGAGCACTCATAACATTCAATTCTTCAGCTAACTACCACCGCCCTACTCCCACAGACAAGATGAAGGAGCACAAGGAAGCCTTGCTCATACTCCCCTACGGTAGGCGCTCCCTATCTTATCTTCTTCAGAGAGATAAACTTCGAGCCTACGGTCTCCTGGAGAAGTATCAATCCACAAATGACTGGTCCAACAAGAAGTACACCAATTGGGAGTTCGTGCCTCTTCCAACCGGCATCCTTCCTCCGAGGCGAAGCTCTAAGGCACGATCCCCAACTCATCGTCCAAGGATTCTGTCTTCGAGGAACGAGGCCAATGACGAGGCTTCGAGCTCGAGCGATAAAGGTACAGTCATCCTTAGTTCGGCTTTATGGCCTCCCTCGCTACTTAAGCATAAGCCCATACCATAATCTTGTGTGAATCTGATAAGAACCACTTTTATGTGTTGTCCTAGGTAGATGAGAGGGTTCATAGGTTTGATAGTTGGTTAGGGAAGTATGATACTATGTATAGTCTGAACGAGGTCTGGGATGGAATAGTTGTCCAATACATGAATGATTATAGGGACCTGTCGAGGTTGACCTCCACATATAGGGAAGGGACTCCCCCTGCCTCTTCTGAAGATGGGGGAATTTCATGGTTGCCGAGCACGAGCTCGGGGGAGAGTTCCAGTTAGATTCCTCATTACTTGTCCTTCTATGTTACGCCTATTGAGATCGTCTTCTAATGTGATTTGGTGGTGCAGGTACCATGGACTCCGATCTCAATACCATGCTCGCCAGTGGCGAGGGGGCCAAGAGGAGTAGGCACCCGAGAGCCTCGCAAAAGTCAGACCAGCCTGCCAAGGTCTTTAACCGAGAAGACTCCTCCTCTCCCAGCTCCCACGGTTACAAGCCCAGCTGTGAATCCGACTCCTTAGGTCAAAGCATCCACCACAGGTGTTCCCTCTTCGCCTTCTCCGATCATGGTCCACTCAACGCTCAGCCCACCTCCGAAGAAGCCCTCATCCTCCAAAACACGCTTGTTCTCGATTTCTACTCATGTTGATGAGTATGTTGTCGACAATGCTTCCAGGACTCATGGGGCCACACTTGGCTCGGATGTCTTGTCTCGTGTAGGCCGAAGCATCAGCAGCTTCGAGGCTCCCCAGTGGCATTTTTTGAACAATGCTCGGGACTGCAACACTCTTTACGACAAGAGTGTCGAGCTCGCTGCTGTGGTACCCTCTCTCACCTTATTATTTGTTGTAATTGTGCTTAGTGTATGTTCTAACTTGATTTTCTCGTTTTTCAGTCTCTTACTACCTTTGCTCAGCTTAATTATAAGTTGAACAACGAGGTCCACTCGAGCATGTCCTATGCCCAAGAGTCGAAGGATCTTCAAATTAAGCTCTCTGATGAGTTCAAGGCCGCAAAGGCAGAGATGGAGGCTGAAGCCGGGCAAATGAAGGACAGGATAGCCGAGCTCGAGAAGCTTAATGTCAGGCTTGTGGAGCTTGAGAAGATCAATGCCAAGCTTGAGGAGGAGAAAAAGGCCACCTTCGAGATAATGGAGGGCGAAAAGACTCGTCTTCTCGAAGAGTTAAAGGAGAAGAAGGATCAAGCGGTCGACCTGGCCATGTACAGGATCTGGGCCAGTAAAGTCGATCTCAATACCAGCTTCCTAGGCTCTTTTGAGGAAGAGCTCGAGGCCAAATGGCAGGCTCGGCTCGATGCGGAGGAGGCTGCTCAAGAGGAGGCAGAGAAGGCCAAGGAGGATGCTGAGAAGGCTAAGGGGGGCGCTCCTTCCTCGTAAATCTCGACCTGGGGCTGCGTCCCTTTGAACCCCTTGTAATAGTTTTTATTTTCTGTTTTCTATGCCCTTAGGGCTAAGACAATTTATAGCTCGTAAAAGAGCTATTTTCTTAAGATATTTATAATACCGTGTTTGACTTTACTTTAATAATTTTTCTTTACATTTCTTAAGTCGAAATATTTCAGGCAATTTATATTAAATGTGCCCTTATTTTTGTTTATTCATACAAACACATGGTGGATTTTGAGATCGAGCATTAATGCATGCATGCACAGTTTACTCGATGTATCCGTGTCCGATCTCGTTACACGTCAAGTTCGGAACTTGCTTTTACCATGCACTCGAAAGTACTTATATGGGGTGTAATGTAGGTGGTTTAGTTATATCCTGCTTTTCTCTTTCCTTGTCCTCGGGTAGCTCCCCAAAGTTATGAGGTCGAAACTATCTCTTTGCAAGATATTCCAGCCTTGATCTCAACTTAACTTGAAGTAGGTTTATTTATATTCCAACTTTTTGTCGATTAGTTTTAGCTGGTTTGTTCCAAACCTATTTAGGTAGTGTTTTTGGTTTGTACTCCATACACAAATATTTTTTATCTAGTTATGTCTAGATCGCGCATTTGGTTTTATCCAAATTACCTTGCTTCGCTCATTTGGTTATATCCAAACACTTTTATTCTTTAATAATTTGGTTATGTCCAAACTATCTTAGCTCGCGTATTTGGTTATATCCAAACACTTTTATTCTTTTAATAATTTGGTTATGTCCAAATTATCTTAGCTCGTGTTTTTGGTTATATCCAAACACTTTTATTATTTTTGTGTATGCTTTTTTTATTTTTTCAAGCTTACGGTATATATACCACTAATTCCCCCTTAATATCCTATGAGTTTGACCATAGGTTATTAAATTAAGAAAGGTGCAAAAAATACAGCAAATTGAGACAAAAATGGACCTTTATTCGGAATTGAACAATTTATTAACAGAAGCATAGTAAAGAAAGACAAGCACAGTTACAGATGACATCATTCCTACACTACTGATAGTAAGGTCGTAGATGTTTGCCATTCCAAGCTCGTGGTACCAAATCCCCGTTCAATCTTGCCAATTTGTAGACGCCAGGTCAGATAACTGATTCGATCTGATAAGGTCCTTCCCAATTAGGCCCGAGCATGCCGGAAGCTGGGTCCCACGTAGCTAAGAACACAGGCCTTAGCACCAAGTCTCTCAAACCGAATTTTCTGTCTCGAACCTTTTTATTGAAATACCGGGTAGCTCGCTGCTGATAGCCTGCATTTTTTAGTTGAGCCTCGTCCCATCTTTCTTCGATCAGGTCTAGACTTACTTCGAGCTGAGATTAGTTCGAGGCTTGATCATAAGCGTGGCTACGAATGGTGGGTATTTTGACCTCAATTGGTAGCATAGCCTCGCATCCATATGCCAGAGAAAAAGGGGTATGTCCTATTGAAGTACGAACTGTGGTCCGATATGCCCACAAGACTTGGGGCAATTCTTCGGGCCATTTTCCCTTAGCTTCTTCCAATTTCTTCTTCATTGATCTCTTCAAGGTTTTATTCACAGCTTCGACTTGGCCATTCTCTTGGGGATGGGCCACAAAGGAGAAGCTCTTTATTATCCCATTTTTTTCACAAAAATTAGCCAACAGTTCATTATCGAACTGAGTACCGTTATCCGATACTATCTTCCTTGGCATTCCATATCGGCAGATTATATTTTTTACCACAAAGTTCAAGACTTTCTTTGAGGTAATTGTTGCCAGGGGTTCGGCATCGGTCCACTTCGTTAAGTAATCCACCGTGACTATCGCGTATTTAACTTCGCCCTTGCCTGTTAGCAATGAGCCTATGAGGTCAATTCCCCAAACCGCAAAGGGCCATGGGGAGGTCATCATAGTTAGCTCGGAAGGTGGAGCTCTTTGGATTGTGGTGAATCGTTGACACTTATCGCATCTCTTGACGTAATCAAATGAGTCTGCTTTGATAGTGGGCCAGAAGTACCCTTGGCGTATAATTTTCTTAGATAGGCTATGCCCCCCAGTGTGGTCCCCACAGAATCCTTCATGTATCTCTTCTAGGATCTTCTTAGCCTCGGGTGGAGTCACACATCAAAGTAGTAGCATAGATTATCCTCTTCGATGTAGCCTTCCTTCCACAATAGTGTATCTAGGAATCTGATACATCAGTTTTCGAGCCTTGTCCTGTTCATCTGGGAGAATGCCTGTTTCAAGGTACTCAACTATTGGGGTCATCCAGGTTGGCTCAAATTTAATCATGTAGATATCTTCCTGTTCAGGCTCGCTTATACTGGGTGTCGATAGATGTTTGATTGGCACAACATTCAGCTCGTCGACCTCGATGGATGTGGCGAGCCTGGCTAGGGCGTCTGCATTTGAATTTTTTTCTCAAGAAATGTGCTCTATTCTGTAGAATTCGAAATGTTCGAGAGCTACTTTTGTTTTTTCTAAATATGCAACCATTCTTGTCCCACGAGCCTGGTATTCCCCTAAAATTTGGTTGACCACCAACTGGGAGTCATTGTAGCAATGTATTGCCTTAGCCTTGAGTTCCTTGGCTATTCGAAGTCCTTCCAGTAGAGCCTCGTATTCATCCTCATTGTTTGACGCTCTGAAGTCAAAATCTCAAAGCGGAGTGAAATCGACTCCCAGTTGGGGTGATCAGTATTATCCCTGCCCCCGATCCATTTTCGTTGGAAGACCCATCGACATAAAGTTTCCACAACTCGCGGGCTGGGGTTATAACTTCATCGTCAGTCATTCTAGTGCATACCACTATGAAGTCTGCCAAGGCTTATCCTCTTATGGTTGTCCTCGAATGATAAAAGATCTCGAATTGCCTCAGCTCAACATCCCATTTTAGTAATCGACCCGAGGTTTCTGGCTTGGATAAGACTTCTCGTAGTGGTTGGTCCGTCAGCACATGGATGGGGTGCGCTTGGAAGTAAGGTCGGAGCTTTCGAGATGAGTGGATTAGGCTGATAGCCAACTTCTCCATTAAGGGGTATCTCGATTCTGCCCCTAGTAACCTTTTGCTGACATAGTATACTAGCTTTTGCACCTTCTTTTCTTCTCGGGCGAGCACGGGGCTAATGGCGTGCTCGGTTGTAGCGAGATATAGGTACAAAATTTCTCCTGTGACAGGTTTTGACAAGATCAGAGGTTCCGCGAGGTGCTTTTTGAGATCCTGAAATGTTAGCTCGCATTCCTTTGTCCATTCGAATTGTTTGCCCCCTCTCAAAAGGTTGAAAAATGGAAGACAGCGGTCTGTAGATTTCGAGATAAACCTACTTAATGTTGTCATCCGTCCAGTTAAACTCTGGACATCCTTATTCTTTCGAGGTGAGGGCATGTCAATTAACGCTTGGATCTTGTCAGGATTAGCCTCTATTCCCCTGGCATTCACAATAAAACCTAGGAACTTCCCTGACGATACTCCAAAAGAGCATTTCTGGGGGTTGTGCTTCATGTTGTACTTTCGTAGCATGACAAAGAACTCTTCAAGGTCGTCCACATGGTTATTGTTATGTTTAGATTTAACTAACATATCATCAACATAAACTTCCATGTTATTACCTATCTGTTCAGAGAACATCCTATGTACGAGCTGTTGGTATGTGGCTCCAGCATTCTTGAGCCCGAACGGCATGACATTGTAGCAATATAGCCCTTTATCTGTCACAAAACTCGTATGCTCTTGGTTCGGGGCATGCATGGAAATCTGGTTATATCCAAAATAAGCATCCATGAATGACATGAGTCCATGCCCAGTTGTGGCATCTACGAGCTGGTCAATACGATGTAGGGGGAAGCAGTCCTTAAGACATGCTTTATTGAGGTCTGAGTAATCAATACAGGTTCACAATATTCCGTTAGGTTTCGGAACTAGCACAGGGTTAGCGACCCAATCCGAGTAGAAGGCATCTCGTATGAATCAATTTTCCTTTAACATGTTGACCTCTTCCTTCAGGGCCTTCTTCCTGTCGTCGTCCAGGAGTCTTCGTTTTTACTGCTTCGGGGGGAAGCTCTTGTCAATATTAAGAGCGTGGCTTATCACATTCAGACTTATCCCTACCATGTCTGAATGTGACCACGTGAAAACATCCTGGTTCATTTTCAAAAAGCAAATTAATTACTATTTTGTTTGTTCCGGAAGGTTTTTCCCCACCTTCACATTTTTCGGGGGTCAACTTCTTCGAGCTCTTCTAGTGGCTCAAGATCAGCTCTTTCCTCTATTCTCGAATCAATTTCTTCATCTATCTCAAAGACTGTCCCATCCTTATTCTGAATTATGACAAGTGTTTGTGCACTTGTCTGTTTTTTTTCCTCTAATAGAAATGCTATAGCATTCCCTCCCTGCGAGCTGGTCTCCTTTCAGAGTCCCGATGCCACTAGAAGTCGGGAACTTGATGGCTAGATGCCTTTACAGATGAAACTTCCCCCAGCCCTACTAGGGCGGGTCTCCCGAGCAGTACGTTGTAGGCTGATGGCAAATCCACTACTACGAATTCCATCATCTTTGTTGTCGAGACCGGGAAGTCTCCCAAGGTTACAGAGAGTTCGATGGATCCCATACAGGCAATCCTTTCTCCTAAAAAGTCGTACAACATTGTTGCATAGGCCTTTAGGTCGTGAAGAGCGAGTCCCATCTTTTCTAAGGTGGCCTTTAGAGGATATTTACTAAGCTCCTGTTATCAACCAGGACTCGGTGTACCCTCTTGTTCGCGAGCTGAAGGGTGATGACCAGCGGGTTGTTGTGAGGGAATTGTACATGAGATGCGTCATCCTCAGTAAAAGTTATGGGTTGAGATTCAACCCTTTGTTGTTTTGAATCTCTGGGTTCGGGTTTGTAAGGAGACCCGTCACCAGTTTTCAGCTCATTCACATATCGTTTCTGGGCGTTCCTGCCCGATCCTGCAATATGTGGTCCTCCAGAGACGGTTATGACATCTTCTTCATCAATCGGAGGGGGTCGTTCATCCTCCCTTGCTCGGGAGTTGTTATTCTGGGAAGGCAGTGCTGCAGCTGCCCTCTGGTTGATGGAAGCTTGATTGGGGTTTTGGTTCCTGGCATATTGTCTGAAATATCCTCTCGAGATCAATCCTTCGATCTTGTCTTTTAATTACTGGCACTCATCGGTTGTATGTCTGATATCTCTATGAAATCTGCAATACTTATTTGAGTCTCTTTTAGCCTTTTGGTTCCACATGGGGTCAGGCCGTCTGAAAGGGACCTGGTTTTCGTTAGCCAGGTGCATATTCTCCTGAGACTCATTGAGAAATATCTTTCCCCTTTCTTCTTCTTTCCCCCTTCCGCCTCGGGGTTATTACCTTCATTCTTCTTCCTTTTAGAAGGGTTGTCCCCGGGGGGTTTTGAGGTCGTAGGTTCCATGGAGGTCGAGGCAGAGTTTGTGTTTGTTGTTGTAGTTATGGGCTGAGAGGTCATATTTAATGCTAACCTCGCCTCTTCTACATTAACAAACCTCTGAGCTCGTCGATTGAACTCGGTTAAGGACCTTACGGGCTTCCTCTGCATATCCTCCCAGAGAGGACTTCCAAGCATTACTCTGGCACAGACAGCCATTAAATGGCCACTGTCGTCCACGTCATGAGCTCAGGTGACTTCAAAATTAAACCTTGTGATGTAACTTTTCAATGTTTCATTCGGCTGCTGTTGGACATTGGTCAAGGCAGACACCTCGGGCCTAATTCTGACCATGGCTTTGAGTTGCTTCTTGAAATCTCTAGATAACTGATCCCAAGAAGCAATCGAATGTCTCTTATACTTTTCAAACTAGTTTTTTGCTGGCCCCGTGAGCAAGGCTGGAAACAGCATGCATCTGAGCTCATAGCCCACATTACTGGCTCGCATGATTATGTTGAACGTACTTAAATGACTGTATGGATCTGAATTCCCATCAAATGGTGGGACATGAGGAATTCGGAATCCCTAAGGAAACACGGTGCTGGAAATATGAGGGGCAAAGGGTTCGAGTTCTTTGTCGAACTCTTCATCCCGATCTCGACCTCGCTCATTTTGTAAGAGCCAGGATGCTCTTTCCAGTTGTTCAATCATTTCTTGGACTGGATCCACGGGGGGTCTGTCTTGAAGCAGTGGGAACTGGTTATCGTTGATCACAACCCCAGTTTCGCGCCTTGGTACGGGGTTCTTGCGTCCATTAAGATGATCCCTCAGATCTGGATTCGACGGATTATCATTCCCTCGATTATGGTTCAGATGTTCTCATAAATATGGGTGATCCCTTCGATTCCCAGTATTTCTACGTCCCTGGTCATACATACTGACCGATCTAGTGTCTCCCAAGCCTTCACTGACATGGATCGTTGCACGGTTGTTTCGAGATGGGTTCCTTGCCGGTTGCCTTGTCTCAATAGTATGAGACCGAAACATTTGGCTTCTTGTGGGTTGGGTACCTCTATGCTTCGTAGCAGTCTCCCCATTTCCACGCCTTTGCCCAGTTCGCCTTTCCCTGTCACCCTGAGTCAGTTGTGTGTTTCTTCGAGTTGGTGAGGGATACCTTATTTGTAACGCCCTGGATAGCCAAGACCGCTACACTGTGTGTTTATAAAGTGCTAGACTTGCTAATCAAGTCATTAAAGTAAAAGCGTGTACTGAAATAGTAGAGGAACTAGGATTAAAAGTGTTTGGTCTCAAAAGTACGTTTTCATTACTAAACATTGTTTACGAACATGGGATCCCAAAATTGACAGTTTAAAAGCCATTTACAAAAGTTACAACGTTTAGATACATCGACTGGCCATACTAAGGAAAAATCGAGCTGTTAGGTAATCTCTGTCCTGACACACTCCTCGACCGTGGTGATCGAACGGCTGGCTATGTACATTACACCTCGGAGCTCTCCACCTCAGGCCTGGTCCAGCTTGCCCTTGCCCTTACCTGCACCACGTAGCACCCGTGAGCCAAGGCCCAGCAAGAAAACACAGAAACAACAGAGCATGAACAACTAGTAACAAATCAATTACACATATAGCATCTCATCAACTCAAGTGTATCAACAGTCAAGTATTTCATAAACCAAGCATCTCAGCTCAAATACATAGTGTACAGACGATAACCAGGGCTAGCGCTCACAGGCAGCTCCCTCTGTTATCCTATTATTTCCGGCACTCAATGGCCAATTCGCGCCCCGTGCGCTAAACTCATGAATGGTACTCTTAGACCGCTTATACGTGTCCCTTGGCATAATACCAACGATGACACAATACAACACTCGGGAAAACTTAGTCCCACTCAAAACCATACACTCGGGTGCAGTTTTCTTACCTTTAGTCTGAACGGTTATTGAATTATGAGCAACGCCCCTCAAGCACGATTCGTTGCCGAGCCCAAGCTCTTATCACCTAACCACAATCAAAGTATAGGGTTTCATAAATATCCAAATATAGGTTTCCAATTTACAAAACTAACTCCCAGGACTCATAATTCCACCAAGCACGGTGGTGAAACCAAACCCGAGCACCCAAGACCACTCTCCATGCCTAAAACCCTCAAAATCCCAAGTGTGCAACCAAGGGCTGCGGCCCCCAAAGCCTAGCCGCGGCCCTTCCTCAAACAGAAACTAACCCCACTTTGAACCACACACGCGCCGCGGCCCTTGCCTTGGGCGCCGTGGCGCGCCCCCTTGGCCGAACCTCCCGGCCTTCTTTGCATGCTAGGGCCGCGGCGCTCTAGAACAGAGCCGCGGCCCTCCCCTTCGAACCCAATTTTTCCACCATTCAAGAGCTTAGAACCTTACCTTAAACCATCCCAAAACTCCCCAACTCTTAACCACCTAATTCCCAACCTCTTAGCATGATCTAAATAGCATAATCTCCCAAGAAAACATAGCCTAACCTACTCAATCACTTCCCTTCAATTTCTGCAACCCAAATGCTTAAACACACATAAACAAACCACCAAACTCAATCTAAGACCTTCAAACCAGAAATTAAAACTCACCTCTGTTGTAGAACCTCTTCACCAAACTGTAGCCAAGCCAAGTCTCCAAAATCTCCTCCTTAATTCAGCCTTAAACACCATAACCAAACTTGTTTCAGCACCCAACTAAACCCAGCAAAAATTCATAATTCAACCACAGAAAACAGAGTTAAATACTCACCTTAATCCCTGTTCTAAAGCTTGATAATTCTCTGAGCTAGACCTTCAATTCCTCACCCCCAAATCACAGAAATCCCAGCTTGTTTCCCCTTTGATTCACTGTATTTTTCCTTCAGTGTTTTCCTTGAACGTGAGCAAGAGAGAGAAAAAGAGCCTAAGTGCTAAATTAAGGTCGGTTTATATTTCTTCTAAAGGCTTCCGTAAGTCTGAATCGCGTGTTAAGCTAACCCCGAGGCTCGGGGTACCGGAACCGTCCCCGAGGCCAAAATGGTAAAATCCCCCATTATTCCCGCCTAGACATCCTAACCTCGAATATATCTCCATAAATTTATTTTCATGTCCCAGTAACCCAATTCACTATCCGCTTTCTAATAACATTCCTGACTTCTCTAAAGTCATAACTTTAAATCCCATTATGACTTTCCCGCTATCTGACCCTAGAATCGTCTTGAGTCGTGCTCAATGAACCTGTCCACATAATAATGTGGTTCTCACATTTATCACATATTCATATACCACATTTTATAATCATATAAACAATATTAAACACATAATTATTCATTAGATCACAATTATTCCAATAATGCCCTCCTGGCACACTAATCAAGGCCCTTAAGCCTTATTAGTGAATTTGGGTCGTTACAACTATCCCCTCCTAATGAGAATTCCGTCCTCGAAATTTACCTGAACAATTCTGGATACTGATCTCGCATGGCCGTCTCAAGCTCCCAGGTCGTCTCCTCGACCTTACTGTTTCTCCACAGCACTTTAACTAGAGGAATCGTCTTATTCCGCAACACCTTGTCTCTCCGATCTAAGATCTGAACTGGTCTCTCATCATAAGCCAAATCTGCCTGTAACTCCAGATCTTCATGCCTCAAAACATGAGTCACATCTGAGACATACTTTCGAAGCATGGAAACATGGAACACGTTATGAACTCCAGATAACGATGGCGGCAAGGCTAACCTGTAAGCCACCTGACCAATCCTTTCTAGGATCTCGAATGGTCCAATGAATCAAGGGCTTAGTTTTCCCTTCTTACCAAATCTCCTCACCCCTCGCAGAGGTGAAACTCGAAGAAAGACGTGATCACCAACCTGAAACTCCACATCCCTACGCTTAGGATCAGCGTAGCTTTTCTGCCTACTCTGAGATGCGAGCATCCTAGCCCGGATCTTCTCTATAGCCTCACTTGTCCTCTCAACCATATCTGGCCCCAAGTATCTTCTCTCACCCATCTCATCCCAATGGATAGGCGATCTGCACTTCCTCCCATACAACATCTCATAGGGAGCCACTCCAATCGTTGACTGATAACTATTATTGTACGAGAATTCAATCAACGGAAGGTACCTACTCCACGAACCCTCAAAACCAATCACACAAGCTCTGAGCATATCCTCCAATACCTGAATCGTCCTCTCAGACTGTCCATCAGTCTGAGGATGAAAAGCTGTACTAAATTTCAACTGAGTCCCCAAAGCTTTCTGCAGACCTCCCCAAAACTTGGAAGTGAAGATAGGATCTCGGTCTGACACAATCGACTTAGGAACCCCATGGAGACGTACGATCTCTTTCACGTACAACTCAGCGTACTGATCCACAGTATAAGTTGACCTCACTGGAAGGAAATGGGCTGACTTGGTGTATCTATCCACTATAACCCATATTGAGTCATGAAACCCTACTGTCCTGGGTAGACCTCCTACAAAATCCATAGTAATATCCTCCCATTTCCACTCAGGAATACCCAAAGGCTGAAGCAACCCTGCTGGTCGCTGATGCTCAGTTTTCACCTGTTGACAGGTTAAGCATCTGGCAACGTACTCTACCACATCCCTCTTCATCCCGGGCCACCAATACAAAGTCCGTAGATCCTGATACATTTTTGTGGTACTCGGATGAAGCAAGTACGGCGTCGTATAAGACTCATCCAATATTTCTCGTCTGATCCCTTAATCAGCTGGAACACAAATTCGTCCCCGATACCGAAGTAAACCAACCTCAGAAACAGAATAGTCCTTAGCTATTCCTGCTAGAACATCCTCTCTAACTCTCTGTAACTGAGCGTCTGTCAACTGCCCCTCTCTGATTCGCTCTAGCAGGGTCGACTGTAGAGTAATATTAGCCAATCGGCCCACAACCAATTCTATTCCCGCTCTAACCATCTCATCTGCTAACTCCCTTGAGATCTGAACAGAGCTATACAACTGACCTGGACCTCTGCGGCTCAATGCATCAGCTACCACATTGGCTTTTCCTGGATGGTAAAGAATATCACAATCATAATCTTTCACCAGCTCCAACCAACGCCTCTGTCTCATATTCAGATCCCTCTGTGTAAAGAAATATTTCAGGCTCTTATAGTCAGTGTACACCTCGCACTTCTCCCCATAAAGATAATGCCGCCAAATATTTAAGGCAAAAACTACTGCTGCCAGCTCTAAGTCATGAGTAGGATACCGCTGCTCATACTCCTTCAGCTGTCGTGATGCATAAGCTATCACCTTTTCATTCTGCATCAGCACACAGCCTAAGCCCAACTTCGACGCATCACAATAAACAACAAACTTCCCTTCTCCCGAAGGCAAACTCAACACTGGTGCAGTAATAAGTCGTCGCTTCAATTCTTGGAAACAGCCCTCACACCTGTCTGACCAAATGAACTTCAGATTCTTTCTTGTTAATTCTGTCATCGGTGCTGCTATCTTCGAGAAGCCCTC
This sequence comes from Humulus lupulus, assembly GCF_963169125.1. Taxonomy (NCBI): domain Eukaryota; kingdom Viridiplantae; phylum Streptophyta; class Magnoliopsida; order Rosales; family Cannabaceae; genus Humulus; species Humulus lupulus. The sequence continues at coordinate 152,255,573 of NC_084798.1, read as the reverse complement.
TACAAACTGCCTGTAGTAGCCTGCCAAACCAAGAAAACTCCGCACTTCTGAGGCGTTCCTTGGCCTCGGCCAATCTCTAACTGCCTCTATCTTAGACGGATCCACCTGTATCCCATCTGCACCTACAATGTGTCCAAGGAATGTCACTTCAGGTAACCAGAACTCGCACTTCTTAAACTTTGCATACAACTGATGCTCCCTCAACCTCTGAAGAACCAATCGAAGATGAAACTCGTGCTCTGCCTCTGAACTGGAGTACACTAGGATGTCATCAATGAAGACTACAACAAACTGATCCAGAAAATCTTTGAACACCCTGTTCATTAAGTCCATAAAAGCTGCTGGGGCATTAGTCAAACCAAAAGACATGACCAAGAACTCATAGTGCCCATAACGCGTCCGAAAAGCTGTCTTAGGTATGTCCTCATCCTTGATCCTCAGCTGGTGATAACCAGATCGAAGATCAATCTTTGAGAACACCATCTTACCCTGCAACTGATCGAACAAGTCATCAATCCTCGGTAGGGGATACCTATTCTTAATAGTTAACTTATTCAGTTCCCGATAATCAATACACATTCTCAGAGTCCCATCCTTCTTCTTAACAAATAAAACTGGAGCACCCCATGGTGAATAACTAGGTCTGATGAACCCTATATCCAGAAGTTCCTGCAGTTGTATCTTTAACTCTTTCAGTTCCGCTGGTGCCATCCTATATGGTGCCCTCGACACTGGCTCTGTCCCCGGTGCCAACTCAATAACAAACTCAATCTCCCTACGCGGCGGCAACCCAGGAAAATCCTCAGGGAACACATCCAAGAACTCACAAACCAGTCTGGTCTCCTCCGGTCCAACTGGTGAAACCTTGGTGGTATCCACCACACTAGCCAAGAAGCCTATACATCCACCCTGTAGCAAATCTATGGCTCTCAACACAGATATCCTGGGTACGCGGGGTCCACGCACCGCTCCCACAAAAACGAAGGGATCCTCACCCTCTGGCTCAAAAGTCACCATTTTCTTTCTACAATCAATGGTAGCTCCATACCTAACCAACCAATCCATACCTAAGATCATGTCAAAATCCTCCATACTCAACTCAATCAAGTCCACTGACAACTCTCTACCATCAACTAACACTGGCAGTGCCCTAACCCATCTCCTAGACACCACCAGCTCTCCCGTAGGCAATATAGTCCCAAACCTTGAGGCACTAAACTCACTAGGTCTACACAATATATCAATCACCCTATTATATACAAATGAATGCGTAGCACCAGAATCAATCAAAACAGTAAAAGAAGTGCCAGCACTAGAAAGCTGACCTGTCACTACCGAGGGACTAGCCTCGGCCTCTGCCTGCGTCAGAGTGAACACTCGAGCTGGAGTCAAGCTGTCCACCTTCCCTGCCTCGCCCTTCTTTACTGTTGGGCAATCTTTCCTGAGGTGTCCCACCACCCCACATACATAACAGGCCTTAGCCTGACACTCGCCCAAATGGCGTCTCCTACACCTCGTGCATTCTGGGTAAGTTCTCCATGAATCGCCACCTCCCCGACGGCCACCCTGAGTACCCCGACCTCCTCTATCAAACCTAGGAGCGTTCGGGGCATCGGGGGTCTTCCTCTTCAAATCACTGACACCTCCACCTCTACTAGAACCCGAATATGGAGGCACTGGCCTACGGCCCTCCCTTCTTGCTGCACTATCCCTCCATATCCTATTCTCTGCTTCCTCAGCAGTCAGAGCCCTCTCCACAGCCTGGGCATAGGTAGTCACTCCAGGAACTATAGTAATCCTTACATTCCGGGCTATCATGACATTTAGCCCTCTAACAAATCTGTCTAACCTGGTCGCATCGGTAGGAACAAGATCCGGTGCAAACTTTGCAAGTCTATCAAATTTTAAGGCATACTCCGTAACAGTCAAACTGCCCTGAACGAGGCCCACAAACTCATTCACCTTCGCTGCCCTGATGGCCACGTTATAGTACTTCTGATTAAACAAATCTTTAAACTCTTCCCATGTCATTACAGCAACATCTCTGGTCTGCGATACCACCTCCCACCAAATTAGGGCATCCTCTCTCAACATATAAGTGGCACAGGCCACCCTATCATGCCCTTCCACTTTCATAAATTCAAGTATGGTGGTAATCAAGGTCATCCACTGCTCCGCCTTTAGTGGATCTGGTCCACCCTCAAAGATTGGGGGCTGCTGTTTCCTGAACCGCTCATGCAACGGTTCCACTTTGTTGCTAACATCAACGGGCTGTACCACAGGTACCAGTGCCGGTGGCCCAGCAGGGGCAACACTCCCAGATGGAGCCTGCTGCAATATTCTGATCAACTCATCTTGGCTCTGAAGCCTAGCTTGCATTTCTGCCATTAACTGCTGCCAGTTCTCAGGGACTGGCGGAGGGGTTGGGCCCTGGTCATCCTCTCTAGCCCCAGACCTGCCAGCTTATCGTGTGGATTTCCTTGAACGCATACCTATTCAAGTCAATCTGCAATCAACGACTCGGCAATTAGGCTATGATGACAGGGTAATACTCTCTCCATAATCCACCACCGACACTCAAATCATTCACAAGCAAGCAAGTATAGCAATTCATTCAGATATTCATCCACATGCACAGCAATGCTAATAAGCACGCCTCAACAACATCATGCAATAGTCAAGGGCCAGGCCCTATCAGAATCTCATGCTCCCTATTCATCAGACAGATATCAACATTCATATCTCACTCAAATCATTCAAACACATAATCATGCATATACAGTTACCAAACCCTGAGTTGAGCTTGTCTCCCGCAGCGAATGTACATACCCAGCCAGTCTTCAGGACCCATAAACCTAGGACGCTCTGATACCAAATTGTAACGCCCTGGATAGCCAAGACCGCTACACTGTGTGTTTATAAAGTGCTAGACTTGCTAATCAAGTCATTAAAGTAAAAGCGTGTACTGAAATAGTAGAGGAACTAGGAATAAAAATGTTTGGTCTCAAAAGTACGTTTTCATTACTAAACATTGTTTACGAACATGGGATCCCAAAATTGACAGTTTAAAAGCCATTTACAAAAGTTACAACGTTTAGATACATCGACTGGCCTTACTAAGGCAAAAGCGAGCTGTTAGGTAATCTCTGTCCTGACACACTCCTCGACCGTGGTGATCGAACGGCTGGCTATGTACAGTACACCTCGGAGCTCTCCACCTCAGGCCTGGTCCAGCTTGCCCTTGCCCTTACCTACACCACGTAGCACCCGTGAGCCAAGGCCGAGCAAGAAAACACAGAAACAACAGAGCATGAACAACTAGTAACAAATCAATTACACATATAGCATCTCATCAACTCAAGTGTATCAACAGTCAAGTATTTCATAAACCAAGCATCTCAGCTCAAATACATAGTGTATAGACGATAACCAGGGCTAGCGCTCACAGGCAGCTCCCTCTGTTATCCTATTATTTCCGGCACTCAATGGCCAATTCGCGCCCCGTGCGCTAAACTCATGAATGGTACTCTTAGACCGCTTATACGTGTCCCTTGGCATAATACCAACGATGACACAATACAACACTCGGGAGCACTTAGTCCAACTCAAAACCATACACTCGGGTGCAGTTTTCTTACCTTTAGTCTGAACGGTTATTGAATTATGAGCAACGCCCCTCAAGCACGATTCGTTGCCGAGCCCAAGCTCTTATCACCTAACCACAATCAAAGTATAGGGTTTCATAAATATCCAAATATAGGTTTCCAATTTACAAAACTAACTCCCAGGACTCATAATTCCACCAAGCACGGTGGTGAAACCAAACCCGAGCACCCAAGACCACTCTCCATGCCTAAAACCCTCAAAATCCCAAGTGTGCAACCAAGGGCTGCGGCCCCCAAAGCCTAGCCGCGGCCCTTCCTCAAACAGAAACTAACCCCACTTTGAACCACACACGCGCCGCGGCCCTTGCCTTGGGCGCCGCGGCGCGCCCCCTTGGCCGAACCTCCCTGCCTTCTTTGCATGCTAGGGCCGCGGCGCTCTAGAACAGAGCCGCGGCCCTCCCCTTCGAACCCAATTTTTCCACCATTCAAGAGCTTAGAACCTTACCTTAAACCATCCCAAAACTCCCCAACTCTTAACCACCTAATTCCCAACCTCTTAGCATGATCTAAATAGCATAATCTCCCAAGAAAACATAGCCTAACCTACTCAATCACTTCCCTTCAATTTCTGCAACCCAAATGCTTAAACACACATAAACCAACCACCAAACTCAATCTAAGACCTTCAAACCAGAAATTAAAACTCACCTCTGTTGTAGAACCTCTTCACCAAACTGTAGCCAAGCCAAGTCTCCAAAATCTCCTCCTTAATTCAGCCTTAAACACCATAACCAAACTTGTTTCAGCACCCAACTAAACCCAGCAAAAATTCATAATTCAACCACAGAAAACAGAGTTGTTGACGGTGAAATTTCGTCAACGAAATTAGATCGGAAAACTCAAAGGTAAGTTAGATGATATTTATATAAGAACTTAGAATAAACTTTAAGGAAAAGTAAACACAGATCAAAAATGGAGCAAGCTTTTGTATATTTCTCAATAGCCTTTGCATACAATGAATTTTCCAACCCCCTTTCAGGTGGTCTTAGAGTTCCTTTTATAATGGGCTCTAATGGCCTTAGGTACATGATGATCCAGGGGACCAAGCGGTACATACGTACTGTATTAGAGGAATGGTTTCAGAGGTAGTGGTTGTACATCCCGTACAGGAGCAGGTGTCAGGGGGATGTCTCCACTACTTGTCTGTACCCCTGCCTGAGGCGTGGTGGCAGGTGTATTGGCGCAGGAGGTAGTGGTGTCGGTTCTGACCTATGGCCGTAGACGTACGGACCATGATCCTTACCCCAGCAATCTCACTGGCACTGGTATCCATACTTAGTACTTGGTCGTACAAATATGTCTCATTCGACTCGTACCGAATCTCCTAAGCATAGGGACTTTGAGGTGTGAAAAAGGGGATCCTTGGTGCCCGTACTGGCCGTGGCGTTGAGTAGGGGTTTTGGGCCCATACGCGTCAAGTTATGGGGTGTCGGCCTCCTGAGAAGATGGTGGGCTGATGGACTTCCCAGGGCGTGCGTGCGTGGGACCTCGCGCGGCCTCGCGCATGGGGCGCCATTGACGGCCTCGCAGCCTCCACTGGCCTCGCGCATGGGGCGCCATAGACGGCCTCGTAGCCTTCCTTGGCTCCGCGCATGGGCATGGTGGGAGTGGCCCAAGGGCCTCGCGGATCGGTGGCCTCGCGAGGCGGGAGGGCCTCGCAGATCGGTGGCCTTACGAGAGGGGAAGGCCTCGCGGAACGGTGGCCTCGCGAGACGGGATGGCCTCGCGGATCGGTGGCCTAGCGAGGCGGGAGGGCCTCGCAGATCGGTGGCCTCGCGAGACGGGAAGGCTTCGCGGAACGGTGGCCTCGCGAGACGGGATGGCCTCGCGGATCGGTGGCCTCGTGAGACGGGATGGCCTCGCGGATCGTTGGCCTCGCGGGACGGGAGGGCCTCGCAGATTGGTAGCCTCGCGAGACGGGAGGGCCTCGCGGAATGGGACTGCCCTCGCCCATATGATGGCCTCGCCTGTTTCATGGCCTCGCGGAATGGTGGCCTCGCGAGAAGGGACGGCCTCGCCCATTTGATGGCCTCGCGGAAGGGTGGCCTCGCGAGAAGGGACGGCCTCGCCCATTTGATGGCCTCGCGGAAGGGTGGCCTTGGGGCTCTGCTTCGGCCTTATATTTTCTCTTGATGAGATTATGAGCATCAATAGGGGCCTAAGCATACACTTTGAGTCTTTTATGGGCATGGAATATTGAGCATTCACAAAGGCCACACTTCATGGCCCACTAAGTGATGCTTCCCTTGGGACAATCTCTCAGTTTCACAAGACTTATAGGTGTGAGCCCGATAATGTGACTAAGTGACCTCTAGCCTTGTATTTTCACCATGTACTAGGGATTTTTTTCTTGGTGGATTTTTGGCATCCACAAGAGTTAAATACTCACCTTAATCCCTGTTCTAAAGCTTGATAATTCTCTGAGCTAGACCTTCAATTCCTCACCCCCAAATCACAGAAATCCCAGCTTGTTTCCCCTTTGATTCACTGTATTTTTCCTTCAGTGTTTTCCTTGAACGTGAGCAAGAGAGAGAAAAAGAGCCTAAGTGCTAAATTAAGGTCGGTTTATATTTCTTCTAAAGGCTTCCGTAAGTCTGAATCGCGTGTTAAGCTAACCCCGAGGCTCGGGGTACCGGAACCGTCCCCGAGGCCAAAATGGTAAAATCCCCCATTATTCCCGCCTAGACATCCTAACCTCGAATATATCTCCATAAATTTATTTTCATGTCCCGGTAACCCAATTCACTATCCGCTTTCTAATAACATTCCTGACTTCTCTAAAGTCATAACTTTAAATCCCATTATGACTTTCCCGCTATCTGACCCTAGAATCGTCTTGAGTCGTGCTCAATGAACCTGTCCACATAATAATGTGGTTCTCACATTTATCACATATTCATATACCACATTTTATAATCATATAAACAATATTAAACACATAATTATTCATTAGATCACAATTATTCCAATAATGCCCTCCTGGCACACTAATCAAGGCCCTTAAGCCTTATTAGTGAATTTGGGTCGTTACATTATTGGCGATGGTGGGTGCCTTATGGGTGATGGTGGCTGCCATTATTACAGGGCCTAGAAGGCCCCGAGTTTTCTCGAACTGGTTCTGGAATGTTCTGCACGTTACCAGCATTTTGGGTCCTACCCCGGCTGGTACCTCCACAGTTGGGTTGGCAGGAGCTCCAGCCCGGTTACTTCTCCAGGGCCTTGACGGAGCAGGCTGTTTTGCTGGCGCTGGAGGTTGCTCCAATCTTCGGGTGGCAGCGTTTTTATGCGGTCGCCCACGAGGCCTACGTGGTGGAACATGAATGTCCCGCGGAGGCAGAGCTTAGGCCTCTGCCAGAGGTGGGGCCTGAGCTACCTGTGCCTCAGTAGCCAATCTGGCTAGCTCCTCGTTACGTTTCTTGGCCTCTGCCAACTGCTTTCGTAGTTGACGATTTTTGAGCTCCGCTATCGGGACATATCATTTAGGATTGTAATACATGTCCTCGTCCTCCCTGGGGGCTGGTGGTCCCCGAGAGTCGAATGAACCACTCCTCTTATCAAGGTCCGAATTCACCATAGGCTGCTTTCCAGGGCGTCGGGGGTAGTCAGCTTCATCTACAATTTCCTCTTCAGGAACATTGGGTTCATTTAAGGCCATTGTTGATTCAGGGAGGCTTTTTTGACTGAATGGACTCACGCACGTACTGTTTAATGCTCTCAATGAAGCGCCAATTGTTGACGCCGTTTGTTGACGCCATTTTTCATCAACTTAAATTGAAGAGCAAGTAAACAATTAAACAATGAAGTGAATGAATGATGAAGAAAAACAAGAGTATTTTTACATGGTTCAGCATTTAATTTGCCTAGTCCACAAGTCTATATTATTAAGACTTATGAGTTTTTTGGAAATTCTTCAGAGATGAATTACCCAGAATTTTCTCTCCAGAAATCAGAAAAATCCATCCCCTACAAGTGGTGATTCCTTCTCTATTTATAGAGAAGGTTGCAAAATTCATTCCCACATATTTCGGGAAGATATTCTGTAAATCAATTGAAATAATGATATTAAATGCATTATCTCCTATATACACGGAAACGTCCCATGAAGATTGGGAACAAATAACAGAATAATTTAATCCCTTAAATATTGGGATTACATAACAGTAGCATGTTCACACGTAATGCGCTATCCTAGGTGATTCATCAGGTCTTCGAGATCAACGATTGGCATTGAGTCCATCAAGTCTATGGGTCAATCACGTGCTCGCCACTCAACTTCACTCTATGCTCGGGATAGGTAGGTGCTGACGAGGCTGTCACATCCGAGCATGCACTTCCCGAGCTCGAACTATCTCGTCTGACGGCAATTGATGAAAAATATATTTAAGTGTCATGCCATTGCCCATTGCGAACTCAGAGAATATTCGAGGTTACGCATCCTCGAGGTCGTCGTTTTACTTCAGAGGTTTTACAGCTGGACCATATGATGTTTTCATACATTTCGAGCTCACCTGACGAGCCCAGTTTTCGGGGTCATAACCTCTTATCTCAAAATCTGGGTGTAACAAGTAGAAACATCTAAACCGACCCTTCCCTCTTCTCTCAGCTCACTCAACTCTCTCTCTCTCTCTCAAGTAAACCATTAAAACCAAGGAAGATTTAGCTAGAAACTCAAGGATTTGAGCTGGAATCTTGGGGAGTATTTCAGTAGCAATCTAGAGGTTCAAATAGGAATTTAGGTAAGCATTGAATTATGATTTTAGCTGTCTAAATTATGTAGTTTTTGCTAGGTTTTAAGTGTTCTTGGGTTCTTGATATTGAAGATTTAATTGGGGTTAAGGACTTGGGAATTGGCTCAACAACAACTGGGTGGACTTGTTCTTCAGTAGAGGTAAGTCTCTAATTAATGTTTAGCAATTGAATTTTGGGAATTTTTGGCTGTTCTTCAGTAGTTTTGGTTGGGTTTTAAGTGTTCTTGGGTTCTTGATATTGCAGATTGAATTGGGGCTAAGGACTTCGGAATCGGCTCAGCAACAACTGGGTGGACTTGTTCTTCAGTAGAGCTAAGTCTCTAATTATGGTTTAGCACTTGAATTTTGGGAATTGTTGGCTGTTCTAGGAAGTTTATGAACTTTGGGGTTTCAAGGATTGAAGTGTGATTTTGATGAGTGTTTAAGGTAGGTTTTTGTTGGGCTATACCGCTGAGTGCATGTTGGGATGTTTGTGAAAGTTAAATTGTGTTATTGGGTTGAATTGAGTGAGGTTTGGCTGCTAGAAATGGTGATTTTTCTGGGTTCGAAGGGGTCAGGCTGCGACTCTGTTCTTGGTGTGTCGCGGCCCTCTAGAATAGGTGGGAGCTGAAGAAGGGCGGGTCGCAACATGGTGAGTGCTGGGTCGCGGCTCGTGTCTGTTGTTTGGGGAGGTTGGGCCTCTGGATGGAGGCGGGCCGTGGCATAGAGGGCCTAGGGTCGCGGCTCTTAAGGGTATTTTTGGCTTTGAGGAGGTTTTAGGTGTGGGGACCTAACCTAGGATGCTCGGGATCGATTCCACTATCGTGTTTGGTGGAATTCGATGTTCTGAAGGCTAGAACTTGGATCGAAAACCTTTATTCAATTATTATTGATGGAATCCCTTTTCTTGGTTGTGACTAGGTGTACGCTAAGGCTCGGGAAAGGGATCCTGCTCAAGGGTCGTTTCTCGTAATCAAAGCGTTCGGAATTAAAGGTAAGAAAACTGCACTCGGTTGTGAGTTTATGGTGGGAATATGGGTTCCCTATACCTGTATGCATTATTGTGTGATGGTATTATGCCATGTGAATATAGAGCAAATGGCCTAAGAGTGCTGGAGTTAATATTGGCGCACAGGGCGCGGCTCAGCTACTAGTAGCTGAGGACAACTTAATATTCACTGAGATCGGTTTAAGCGGACCGGAGTCAGTGGGGTTAACAGAGGGTGTCGCCTAAGGGCGTCGACCATGATTGTAATATGACTTGGTTATTAATGTTGATTTGATGAATTTAGTATGCCGAATGTCTGACTATGTGAATGCTATGTATGATTGAGTATATGGTTATTGTAACGCCCTGGTTACCCCAGAACAGTTACGGTGAATGGTGAACCATAAATTTAACTCATTATCCGAGTTCTTTGGTTAAAAACGTGCTTCTAGGTATATTAACAGGCTAAGGTAGAAAACCAATCAAAAGGAAAGGATATATTTTATTTAAGACATAAAACTGTTCATTGGCCCATCAAAAACATTTACAAGTTATTTACAACTCAAAATGGTCATTACTATTTCAAGTTTACAAACCCCGCCGACCTACGCGGCAAAAATAAGGTAAACCCCCCAGTTCCTCTGAGAACTCCTTAGACGTGGTGGTCAAGCGGTCGTATATGTGCACATCATCACCTAAGCTCTCCACTCAAGGCTGGGTGAGCTTTTCTTTCCCTTTACCTGCACCACATAGCACCCATGAGCCAAAGCCCAGCAAGAAAACACAATATATCATGAATATAGTATCAATAATGATCATAATCATCATTCAGAACTTTCAGTCCAAAACAGATGAGTGACAGTAGCAAAAGTCACTAAGGTGGGTTCCGTTCCCTTTAGCCATGTGATGATAGGGTCACCAGGGCTTTACAAATAAGTGATCCTTTCACTAGCTTAAACAGGATAGGTGCTTGATGATTAGTCACCAACATAACCTACCTCGTGACCAAAGAGTCACAACCATGGGATTCCGCTCCCTAGCCATGTGACAAGCTGTCACCTAGGCCTTTGGCCCTGGCTCTGAGTAACTAGTCCTAGACTAGTCAAGCGCTTATAAGTTTCATCGACCTTAGGGTCGGTCCAGCATTAATTCTCCTAGAATCATTCAACGCTGATATCGATTAGATCTAATCTTTTATCAGCCCTGCGTTCAGGATGCTTATGCCGTTTCTGACTCTTAGGTCAGTAATATGCGACCAGTGCTGTCCCTGACTAATCAGTGCCATACACAAGTAAGCAAGCTCTGCTAAGCATTTAATATGCAATCAATGTCCACATTTATCAACCAACATGCCTCAACAACAATCATGCATATCATATACACAAGGTGTAGTTTTCTTACCTCTGATTCGAGCGAGAATGAATAAAAGAACGACCCTTGAGAACGATCTGACGTTTAGTCCTTTAGCGGTCACCTAATCATAACCAAATATGGGACACCATCAATAAAATGAACAACAAGGGTTCCCAAACTAAGATCTAGCTTCCGGAACATCAATCCCCATAAATCGGGGTAGTAAGAACAATCCCGAGGCCCAAAACCAAGTTCCTGAGGTCAAAACACTCAAATGGCCTCAAAACAACCCAAGAGTCGTGGCCCTAGCACCTTGAGTCGTGGCCCCTAGCCACATCAGGAGCAAGGGCCACGGCGCCCACTACCCAGTGTCGCAGCGCCCAGCAAGGCCAAACTCCACCAGCTGCTTCTTCGAGCTTGGGTCGTGGCGCCCAAGAACAGTGCCGCGGCCCCCCACCCAGAACCAGCCATGAACCCAATTTCCTTCATCCCAAACCTTCCAAAAACACACCTAAACACTTCCAAATCCAAAAATCAAAGTTCCCAAACCTCTCATTGATCCAAAACCTTCAAATCTTGAGGCTTAAACGAACCAAAAACTCAATGATTCACAAAATCCAATTCGAAGCTTAGAAACTCTAAAAGCTCAAAACTTAAAATTTAGATTACCTTTGATTGGGTTGTTTCTCGTCAAATCCTTCGGTCAAGAAGCTTCTAATCTTTCCTAGGATCTCTATGTCGATCCTCACTTGATTCCGACTCCTAGAACTCAAGATTTCTTCGAAAATACCTCGAACGGTAAAATGAACTAACGGGAAGAGATAAAGTATTATTCTAACATACGGTTCTATCTGACAGGCTACTTCAAGCTTAAGTAACCTCAAATAAAACCTAGTGCTCGGGGTCCCGAAAACACCCCTGGGAACATTATAGTCAAAACTCCCAGAATTTCTTCTTGATCTCAATAACTCCCAATTTATCATCAAATAACATTCTCATTACCCAATATCCCAATAAATGACCCCGTTATGACAAAACCGCTAATTCACAATATAAGACCGTCTCATGCCGAATAGCTCGAATATATCTCCATAATAATGGGATCTCATCCATAACTCACAATATGCACCAAAATACACAAATATGACCTCAACGAGCCAAATTACCAAAACACCCTAATAATCAAATGTGGACCCACATGCATGCATATAACATCATATTATAATATAATTCACATAAACATGCACGTTATCATTTAATGGAATAATTAAACAATTATGGCCCTCCCGGCCTACTAATCCAACCATTAAATCGCATTAGGGATTTCGGGGCATTAGAGTTATGCCTTATAAGTTGTTTGATTATTGCCATTCATCATGCTATGATATTATGATTTTTCTTGCTGGGCCTTGGCTCACGGGTGCTACATGGTGCAGGTAAAGGTAAGGGTAAGCTTGATCATCCCTGATCTGGAGAGCTCTTGAGGCAAAATGTACATAGTCAGCTACTCGGCCGCCACGGTCGAGGGTTGGACAGGAACAGGAGAACTATAAATTTTTGTTTTTCCCTTAGAGCGGCCAGTGGTTGTATATATCTAGAAATTTTGTAAACTATCCTTTAAACTCTATTACTTTTGGGATCCCATGTATAAAACGTTTATTTAAATAAAATGTATCTTTTGTGACCAAAACCTTTTAACCCTAGTTCATTAATGGTTAGTGGCACGTTTTCAACTAAACGACTTGATTAGCAAGTCTTGTACCTTCATAAGCACACAGTGTAACGATCTTGGCTACCCAGGGCGTTACAATTGACCATTCAGTGAGAGTGCCTAGAGATACTAGGGGTTTCCAAGTTTGAGTGAGTCTGAACACCCTAGGGGCAACTGCTCACCAGCACCACTGATTAACATAGAAGTCTCTGTAAACCCGTGTTACTTCAATTACACTCTTTGATAAGTAGTGATACCCTAGGTAACTTGATGGTGACCCTTGTGAGAGATTTACTCTTGGATAAGTAGTGATGCCCTAGGTAACGCAATAGTTACCCTTGATGGGGATATCTATTGGCTAGATCTTAGTGTTGAGACTCGGTTCTCTCTTACATATTAACATTTATGCTGGAGGGCGTGTTACACCCGATGTTGACGCGATTTTTCGCCAACAGTGAATTGAGAAAATAACAAGGTTGATTAGTGCTTAATAATAAACCGAAATAAGAAATGAACTCTCAAAGACACGGATCTTTTTACATGGTTTAGTGGTTAAAATCCACCTAGTCCACGAGTTTATATTATTTCTGTTTTTCTCTCTCTATTTTGGCAGAGTTTCACTATTACAGAATAATCCCCCTTTTCCCTGTCCAATATTTCCAGTATTTATAGAGAAATTCCATGGACAGGTTTGGGTAACTGCGTGAGTTAATCACGAATTTGCATATTTATTACATTTAATACAAACAATTCCCATTTATACTAGGATATGATTTGATCCTAAAATAAATGGTCTCCTTATATCTGGGACATTAAATATGACAGGTTGGTCATGAATAATCGTATAAAATTACCCGAGTCTTTGGGAATCCGCGGATACGCAGTATATTTGAATTATCCCGAGTTGGATACCTCTCTGAGCTCGTACTTTGGCAACTGTTTGAATATCATGAGCTCGTGCTTCATAACCTTCATTTCTGTAGCTCAGGTTAAACCCAGGACTCCTAACACCGAAGTTGCTTACGTGGAAAATAACCAGATCATTTTCTTGGTTATCTCTCTGTGTATTTATTTACAAGTTGTACCCGAGCTGAATGAAATACGTGTGCTGAAATCAGGGTACAAAATTTGCCCCCAAGTCCCTGCTTGTGGTTCATGTCGTCACCTTCTGATCTACACAGTGGGGACTTTTAGACTTATGTTGCATTAAACCATGTCTGTCCACTACTCAAGTACTGGACACGTGGTACATCACAATTGGCGTCTATTCGGGTTTCGAGGCTTACAATAATTGTCTTGTCACCTTTTTGCCACCATTTTGTCTTTTGAACCATAGCCCTTGGATTTTATATTGATCAAATCGGATGGCCCAAATTAATTTATGTCGTTTACACATAAATAGGGGAAACGCTTTTCAGATTTTACCACCTTTCATTTGAAAATTTTCTAATATTTTCTTCTTCACTTCCGATCCCTCTTCTTTCTCAGAAAACCCAGAAATCGTTCATTGCGCTTAGCTGTTCGAAGGTCTACCCAGTTATCCAGAGGTCTTCCAGGAACTTTTCCTTGCAAAGCTTACTTCCCTTCTATTGAAGAATACACTGTAAGTGCCTTGTCTATTGATTTCGAAGAAACTTTTTTTTTATTTACTAGTCTCTTTTCTTTTTCTTTTATGCCCATCTGCACTTTACCGTAGTCCTTATTAGGTTGTTCTCCAAATGTTTTTGGCACATAGGCTTCAACTTAGGTTTACTGAGTAGGTCTTTAAAATATCTCTAGAACTATGATATTCATACAACTGGGTAATTTCTGGGTAAAGCTGGGTAATTTATGGCGAATTTTTGGAAATATCCTTTCAGGATATAGAAGATGAAAGTTTTTAATGTTCGAAACCAAGTTGCTTAGGGGTCACGCTTCTTGGGTGGTTTTTCTCTAAACCGCCCCCAAGGGAAGTAGTGGTCTGACACTCTGATACAGGGGTTTGTTAGAAAATCGAGGCACGTAATCTACGATAGTGCGTGGCATCATGCAACGGGTTGAGACTAACTTAGCTCGTATATCAGAGACAACATTCCCCTCCGTACTTCCGTGCCATAAAAACTCTTAGGTCGCCTACTAAGTAACTCGTCATTCTTGTTCGTTAGGCAATCTAATGGCTCCAAAGAAGAATGCATCTAGCTCGGTTGATCATCAGAAAAATAAAGGGAAAAAGATCACCCCAGAATCTCTCATTCCTCACTTCGGCTCAGTGGTGGAGAGGGAAGTTGTGGTTGACCCCAACACTTTCTTCGAGGCAGAGACAATCGCTTCCAAGATTAGGACCCAAGGAAGGGTCAACAAAATTATGTTGAGCCATAACATCGAGGTCGGGACTAGAGTCCTTATTGCCCGACCTGTATTTGGAGGAGAACGGAGCTGCTCCCCTCTCCAGGATGACTTCGCGTCCTGGAGTGATGAACATTTGAAGGCGGGGGCCTTCCTTCCCCTAGACCAATATTTTGCCGACTTCCTAAATTATGTGAAGTTGGCACATTTTCAGCTCCCCCCAAATTCTTACAGGCTTTTGGCGGAGCTGAAATACTTATTCTTGAAGCACGAGTGGGAGGTCCCCACTCCAGCAGATATACTATATTTTTTCTGCCTTAAATCCAGCCGGGAACAAAAGAGTCGAGGTGACGGGTTAAACTACCTCACCAGATTCTCAAACTCTGCTCCAGTCATTGAGCTCCCAAGCCACCCCAACGACTACAAAGACCAATTTTTTATGTCGAACGGGTTCTAAAACTGTGAGCACCGATACTTCAATCATCCTCGTAAGTTTTTTTTTTCTTTTTTTTTTAGTCTCTGATCTCAGCTCATAAAATTTTACTCTTTTCAAGACATTTTCCTTACACATGTGCTAACTGAGTTTATTTTTTGTGCAGCTATATTTGTGAGGACGAAGAAGTCAGTGACCCTCAGGGGTCAATATGAAACATTTTCTAGGCTCCCACCAAGCAAGAAGGATTACCGCCAGCTTGTGAATGATCTCACGTTGCTGGCGTGCAATTTGATTAGTCAAGGCCAGACGTTGACCTTAAGAAGGACCCAGGCTACTCTCCAAGTAATCCATGAGCTCTCGCCCTTTCAAGAAGAGGACTCACCGGCCATCGTAGGCGAGGAGTAGGAAGAGGATAAGGTGCCTCTTGTGCAGAAGAGGCAGGCTCCCCAGGCTGGTCTGGAACTGTAATGACCAAACTACTCTAGACTTTGGACCATTAACGATAACTATACATAGACACTAACCTTTAATAAAACTTACAAGGGAGATAAATATTACTTCATTAAAAACTTGTAAAAACAAATGTTAAACTACATAAAACTTTAAGTAGGATATGGGATCCCATTGTTTTAAAAGAAAAACATAACATAATTGATTACATAGTAAAATGCGGAAAAATTCATATAAACCATAAGTAAAGAAACTTTATCCTCAAATCAAACTCTCGGCCCTTCGATTACATTTCCGCCTCAATACACATGCCAAAACTACCAAGAACCTTTCCCGCCACCAAAGCTATTTTCCTGCACATATAAACATAAAAGGAGTGAGTCTAATGCCCAGCAAGGAAAATCTAACACATAAACCATATACATAAAATTCATAATGTAACATAAAACATATCATAAACATATGTCACATACATACTATAATGGCCATTATTACCTGGGGTCCTATAAACAAACAAGTCATATGCCCATTAGATTTGTGGGGCTTGCTAGCTAAGCAAGTCATATGCCCATAAATTTATTGGGGCTTGTTAGTTATACAGGTCATATGCCCATGTCTACAATCATACATAACATCACTTAAATCATAGGTTAATCATAACACATATATTATAAGATAACACATAATATAACATATAGAATCCTATCCTATTTTCCATACCGAAAATACCGGGATATGAGAACAGATTTGGGACTTTGGAACACTCCTAAAAACATAAATGAAAGGGTGAGTATACTAAAGAGAATGAGATGAAAGTGATGAAAGAACTATACCATCAAGAATATACTTACCAAAAACCCTATGTTCAAGAACTTAGATTTCCTATCCAAGAATAAAGAATAAAGTTAGGGGCTGAGTAGAAAACTATAAGAACTTGAAGAAAATAATACCAAATTGTTATACCCAGATTTCGAGCCATGGTAAATGTGACCTCGAAAGTTGGATTCACAACAAATGGTCTCGTAAGGATTGGGGTATGCTCCAGGATTATATATCGAGCCTGCAAAGTACGATATATGATCTCGAATGTGGTGACCTCGAAACGATCTGGATCTCGAAAGATAGCTCCGAGAACACGCTCATCTTTGGGGACGACTTCGGATTGGGGTCTCGAGCTCGATGTACGTACGATCTCGAAATGCACGTGATCTCGGGAGATGTCATTGGCTCGCAGTATGACGTGAGACCTGGGATGCTAAAGCCTTAGAGATACGCTATAACCACCTTGAATATCTACAAGTGTTATAAACATGAGATGTAATCTTCATTTATTAATGTAAATCCCCAAGAATCGTGGGATATTATTTAGTCAGTTATGTGTTTCCTGGTCTTCAGGGACGTTTCCTTTTTTATCTGATTATAGGCATTTAAAGCCATTTATTTTATTCACAAAAGAGTAACTACCCAAAATATGTGGGATAGTATTCTGCATCCTTCTCTATCAATAGAGAAGCCATGCACCATTGTAGAGGACTGAATTTCTGATCCTTGAGAGAAATCTCTGAAGAATTCATGCTTAAGAATTTTCAGAGATAATCTTGAGATTAATAACAGAGACTCGTGGACTAGGCAGATTTAACTGCTGAACCACGTAAAAATAGCGTGTTTGATTTGTTTTATTTCATTTAGCCATTATCATTGATTGTTTACGTGCTCTTCTTTCACTGTTTGACGAAAAACGGCATCAACAGTTTGGTGCTTTCATTGAGAGCCTTAAGCATTCATCCCTGAGAGATTCATGGCTACAAACAATCAGAACACCCCTGATGAAAGCTACCCAAGGCGTCCTGGAAAAAAACCAATGGAGAACCCGGATGCTGAGGAGAGAAGTGGATCCTCCAATTCCCGGGGACCACCGCCTCCTCCGAGGGATGAAGATATGTACTACAATTCTGAGCGTTACGTTCCTATTGTAGAACTGGAAAATCGGCAATTGAAACAGCTGCTGGCAGAAGCCAACAAACGGAATGAGGAGTTGACTAGGATGGCCGCAGAGGCGCAGGTGGCTCAGCCCCCGCCTCCGCGCGAAAACCAAGTCCCTCCTCCAAGGGACGTGCATGTTCCTCCCCGGAGGCCCCGTGGATGTCCACGGAAAGATGCTGCCACAAGGAGGCCGACTCAACCTCCGGCACCAGTAGAGCCATCTGCTCCTCCTAGGCCCCAAAGGAGTACTCGAGCTCGGGTCCCGCCTAATCCACCAGTGGAAGTGCCTGCAGGAACTAAGAATAACCGAGCTCCTACCGAGGCTCGGACTCAGGTTCCTGGTAGTGCACCGAATGCGACAGACCCATCTCGGGCAAATTCTGGACCCTCCAGGCCGAGGCAAGGGCGGCAGCCACCGTCGCCTATACGGTTCCCTTCGTCTCCCGTAAGATATCCTTCACCTCCCCGCAGAAACGCTCAACCTGTTCGGGATCAGGATCAAGGGCGTACGGGGGATAGACAAGGACACAGGGAGACTTTCCAGGAGCGGAGAGGCGCACAATCTGAGAAAACTCAGACGTCCCGGTCTCGCACTGCGGAGATGGGGCGACATGGGAAGAACCCATCGCGAAATGACCGATCAATGAGTTTCACCAGTGACGAGTCCGGAGAGACCAGGTCCGTCAGTAAACGCGACCGAGGTCGTAAAAATACTGGGAGTCGCAAGAATCGCCCTGACCTGCGAAATCATCTGAATCAGAGCAGGGGGAAGGGAGATCGGACAAATCCGGACCTAAGGAATCACCTGAATGGGCATAGAGATCCCTCACGGAGACGCGAGCCTGGAATCATGATCAATGACTGTCAATTCCAGACACCACCTAAGGACCCAGTCCAAGAAAGGATCGATCAGCTCGAAAAAGCCTTTAGGCTTCTAAAAAATGAACGAGGGAATGGTCGATATGAGGACTCTGACGAGGAGCTCGAGCCGCTTGCTCCACATATTTCTAACACTCAATTTCCTCAAGGGTTCCGGATTCCTCACGTCCCAGCGTTTGAAGGAAAAACCGACCCATGCAGTCACCTGAGTACATTCAACATTATTATGAGAGCTAGTAATGTGGGTTACGAGCTCAGGTGCATGTTGTTTCCAACATCGTTGGCCGGACCTGCCAAGAGTTGGTTCGAAAAGTACAAGAGACACTCGATAACTTCATGGGATCAGTTGTCTAGAGACTTCAAGAAGCAGTTCCGAGCTATGATGGGAGTAAGACCAGAGGCATCCACTTTGACTAACGTCCGACAACAGCCGGGCGAAACACTGAAAAGCTACCTGACAAGATTTAATCTAGAGGTCGCCCGAGCTCGAGATGTGGATGACAGTGGGCACCTGATGGCTATCCAAGCTGGTGTTTTACCCGGAAGTGCCCTTTGGGATGACATGCAAGGGAAACCGGTGAGGTCAATAACCGAGTTTAACAGACGGGCGCAGAGATTTTTCAATGTAGAGGAGGAGAGGTCAACGCTCAAGGCGACCTCGCAGACCGAAACTACAACGATAAACATTAACTCCGCCTCGACCTCGGCTGACCCAGCAACTCCACAACTTACCTCGGAGAATCCCTCCAAGAGGAAAAAGAGCAAGGGAAATAACCCCGAGGCTGAAGGAGGAAAGAAAAAGAAAGGAGAAAGGTATTTCTCCGTACATAAAGTACACACCGAGCTCATTGAGTCTCGGGAAAACATATACCTAGCTAATGAAAACCAGGTCCCCTTCAGGCGTCCGGACCCAATGAGAAATCAAAAATCCAAGAGGGATTCCAGTAAGTATTGCCGGTTCCATAGAGACACCGGACACACCACTGATGAATGTCGACAGCTGAAGGACGAGATCGAAGGATTGATCTCGAGAGGTTATTTCCGGCAGTATGTCAAAAACCAGAGTACTGGACAGACTACTGCGAACCAGAGAGTAGCCACGCCTTCGACGGCACAAAATAATAATTCCCGATCTCGGGAGGAAGACAGGCCCCCGCCGATAGATGGAGAGGATGTAATAACCATCTCGGGAGGGCCTCATCTCGCAGGAGGGGGCAGAAATGCTCAAAAGCGATACGTTAACGAGCTGAAGACAAGGGACGGGTCTCCTTATGAACCCAAACCTAGGGCACCCAAAAGCCAAAGGGTTGAAACGCAACCGATAACCTTCACTGAGGAGGACGCTTCCCATGTTCAATTCCCTCATCATGATCCATTGGTTATTACTCTTCAGCTTGCCAACAAGAGAGTCCGCCGAGTTCTCATAGACAATGGGAGCTCAGTCAACATTCTTTATAAAGCGACTCTCGAGAAAATGGGACTCTCCCTTCGCGACCTGAAGGCATGTGCAACAACTTTGTACGGCTTTTCAGGAGAAGGGACTGCTTGTATGGGATCCATTGAACTCCCTGTGACCTTGGGAGACTATCCAGTCTCGGTGACCAAGATAATGGAGTTCGTGGTGGTAGATTTACCGTCTGCCTACAATGTACTGCTCGGGAGACCCGCCCCGGTCGGGCTGGGGGCAGTGTCATCTGTGAGGCACCTGGCCCTTAAGTTCCCAACCCCAAGTGGGGTCGGGACATTAAAAGGAGATCAATTGGCAGGAAGGGAGTGCTATAGCATTTCTTTGAGGGGAAAGAAGCAAACAAGCGCTCAAGCACTCGTTATCATACAAAATAAAGATGGGACGGTTTTAGAAGTTGACGAGGAAATAGATCCAAGGGTTGAGGAGAAAGTTGACCTCGAACCATTGGAAGAGCTCGAAGAAGTTCAGCTCGACGAAGCTGAACCCTCGAAGAAGGTAAAGGTCGGAAAACACCTCCTAGACGAAGCAAAATAGCAATTAATTTTCTTTCTGAAGAAAAACCAGGATGTCTTCGCATGGTCACACTCAGACATGGTGGGGATAAGCCTGAATGTTGCGAGCCACGCATTAAATATAGACAAAAGCTTTCCCCCGAAGCAACAAAAGCGAAGACAGCTGGACGAGGATAGAAAGAAAGCATTAAAGGAGGAAGTTGACAGATTAAAAGCAAACCATTTCATTAGGGATGCCTTTTATCCTGACTGGGTAGCCAATCCAGTGTTGGTCCCAAAGCCCAATGGGACGTGGAGAACCTGTATTGACTACTCAGACCTCAACAAGGCATGTCCAAAAGACTATTTTCCGCTGCCGAGAATTGATCAGCTCGTGGATGCCACGGCGGGGCATGGCTTGATGTCATTCATGGATGCATATTCTGGATATAACCAGATTCCCATGCATGCCCCCGACCAAGAACATACGAGCTTTATTACAGATAAAGGGCTATACTGTTATAATGTTATGTCGTTCGGACTCAAGAACGCTGGAGCTACATATCAGCGGCTCGTAAACATGATGTTTTCAGAGCAAATAGGGAACAACATGGAGGTTTATGTTGATGACATGCTTGTAAAGTCTCAACTTAACAAAAACCATGTTGATGACCTCGAAGAGTGCTTTGGCGTGCTCAGGAACTACAACATGAAGCTAAACCTCAGAAGTGCACTTTTGGGGTATCTTCGGGAAAATTTCTGGGTTTCATTGTCAACTCTCGTGGAATCGAGGCTAATCCCGACAAAATAAAGGCCCTGATTGATATGCCTTCACCTCGGAAGCATAAAGATGTCCAAAGCTTGACTGGCAGGATGGCCGCCCTGAGCAGATTCATCTCGAAGTCAACGGATCGTGGCCTTCCATTCTTTAACTTATTGAGAGGAAGTAAGAAGTTTGAATGGACAAAAGAATGCGAGCTAGCCTTTCAAGAGCTCAAAGGACATCTCGCTGAACTACCCATCCTGTCAAAACCCAAAACGGGAGAAGTATTGTACCTATACCTCTCAACCACCGAACACGCGATAAGCGCGGTGCTCGTTCGGGAGGAAGAGAGGGTGCAGAAACCCGTTTATTACATCAGTAAGAGATTACTGGGGGCAGAGTCAAGATATCCATTGATGGAGAAACTCGCCCTCAGTTTAATCCACTCATCTCGCAAGCTCCGCCCCTACTTTCAGGCACATCCCATCCATGTACTGACAAATCAACCACTTAGGCAAGTCCTGTCTAAACCGGAGGCGTCAGGTCGACTCCTTAAATGGGCTGTTGAGCTCGGACAGTTCGAGAACACCTACCATATGAGAATGACCATTAAGGCATAAGCCTTGGCAGACTTTATAGTGGAGTGCACTGGTATAGCCGACGACGAGGTAATAACCACGGCCCACGAGCTATGGAAACTCTACGTCGACGGCTCGTCAAATGAAAATGGAGCGGGGGCAGGAGTTATTCTGATCACTCCTGCAGGGAGAAAATTTCACTCTGCTTTAAGATTTGGCTTTAAAGCATCTAATAATGAAGCTGAGTACGAGGCTCTACTCGTGGGGCTACGAATAGCAAAAGAGCTCAAGGCCAAAGCTATACATTGCTACAGCGACTCCCAGCTCGTGGTTAATCAAATATTGGGAGAGTACCAGGCTCGTGGCACAAGAATGGCAGCTTATCTGGAGAAGGCAAAATCCACATTGGAGTATTTCGAGTTTTATGCAATCGAACAGGTTCCCCGAGAACAAAACTCAAATGAAGAGCCTTAGCTCGACTCGCCACTTCCGCCGAAAATGAAGAGCTGAATGTTGTACCCGTAGAACACCTATTAGCACCCAGCATTACTGAGCCAGACGAGGAAGATGTGTGTATGATTGAAACAGAACCGACCTGGATGAGTCCAATAGTTGATTATCTCGAAAATGGAATTTTACCAAAGGATCGGAACCAGGCTCGAAAATTGATGTATCAACTTCCTCGTTACACCATTTTGGACGGAAAGTTATACAGAAGAGGGTATTCCATGCCGCTGCTTAGGTGTGTAACACCTCCCGAAGCAAAGAAGATCATCGAAGAAATTCATGAAGGGTTCTGCGGAGACCACACCGGGGGGCATAGCCTGTCAAAGAAGATCATACGCCAAGGATATTTCTGGCCAACCATTAAAACAGATTATTTCGAGTATGTGAAAAGGTGCGACAAATGCCAGAGATTCGCAACGATACCCCGAGCTCCACCTTCTGAACTAACCATGTTGACATCCCCATGGCCTTTCGCAGTATAGGGCATCGACCTCATAGGCTCTTTCCCAACTGGAAAAGGTGGAGTGAAATATGCTGTAGTGGCCGTTGATTACTTCACGAAATGGATGGAGGCTGAACCATTGGCAACTATAACTTCGAAAAAGATCCTTGATTTCGTGGTAAAGAACATCGTATGCCGATACGGAGTACCGAGAAAGATCGTATCCGATAACGGAACCCAGTTCGATTGTGACTTATTCACCAACTTTTGTGAAAAGAACGGCATAATAAAAAGTTTTTCATCAGTGGCTCACCCTCAAGCGAATGGTCAGGTCGAAGCCGTTAACAAGACCCTCAAGAGCTCTCTAAAGAAAAAGTTAGAGGAGGCAAAGGGACGATGGCCCGAGGAGTTGCCTCAAGTCCTTTGGGGATATAGGACTACAGCTCAGACATCAACAGGACATACTCCGTTCTCTCTAGCGTACGGCTGCGAGGCAATGTTGCCCATCGAGGTCGAAATTTCGACGATCCGAACTCAGATTTACGATCAAAGTTCCAATCATACTCAGCTCAAAGAAACCCTAGACTTGATCGAAGAAAAAAGAGAAGAGGCTCAGCTGAGAAATGCTGCTTACCAGCAACGAACCACAAGATATTTCAATAAGAGGGTTCGAGATCGAAAGTTCGGAGTGGGAGACCTGATTTTGAGACGCGTATTCTTAGCAACCCGAGATCCAGCAGCTGGAGTGCTCGGGCCGAACTGGGAAGGACCATACCAGATAGAGTCAGTCATCCGACCTGGCGTATACAAACTTGCGAGATTAGATGGGAGCCTGATACCACGAGCATGGAATGGCGAACACCTTAGACCTTACTATCAATAGTGTAGGAAAAGTGTTGCTCGTAACCATGACTTTCTATCTGTACTAGTTTGTTTGTTTGTTTTTTAATTTCATCAAATAAAAGGTCTATTTTGTTCCATATGTAATTTCTTTTTATTTTTGTAATCTCTCTTAATTTAATAACCTATGGTCACACTCATAGGATATTAAGGGGGCATCATTGGTATATATACCGTCAGATTAAAAAATAAAAAATATATGTTTATATGAAGTATTTGGAGATAACCAAATACGCGAGCTTAGATAGTTCGGACATAACCGACTTATCAAACAGATAAAAGCATTTGGAGATAACCAAGTACGCGAGCTTAGATAGTTCGGACATAACCGAATTATCAAAAAGATAAAAGTATTTGGAGATAACCAAGTACGCGAGCTTAGATAGTTCGGACATAACCGAACTACCAAAAACCTAAAACGTTTGGAGTTAACCAGATGTGCAAACTTAACAGGTCTGGAACAAACCAGCCAAAAAATTAATCGATGATAAGTAGGAACCTAAACCTATTTCGAGATAAGTCGAGATCGAGGCTGGAATATCTTAAAGAAAAATAGTTTCGAACTCTTAACCTCGGAACAAAAACTGAGGATGAGGAAAAGTGACTAAACAAACAAAAAAATAAGATATAACCAGATCATTCACATTACACACCATATAAGTACTTTTGAGTTCATGGTTAAAGTAATATCCGACCTTGATAAGTAACGAGGTCGGAAGCGGATAATTCGAATAAACTATGCATGAATGCATCGAATTTCGAGCCTAAATCCAAACTATGTTTATATGAATAAATAAACATAACCGGTTCATCAATATAAAAATGTGCAAAATATTTCAAGCCAAGAAATGTAAAGCATGTAAAAGAATAGTTAAAGAAATTGTATCAGCCTCGTGGGCATAAATTAAAAATAATTACAAAATAGGGGGACGCAACCCCAATAAATGACTTCTCCGAGATCGGATTTAAGGAAGAGGAGTATCCTTGGCCTTCTCAGCATCAGTATCACCGAACCCTCCAGGACGAATAGCATGGCTATCCTGCTGAGCCGCCACTCGAGCAGCTACACTTGCCTCAAGACGGGCATTCCACCGCTCAACATATGTGGCTTCGAGAGGACCCAGGAAGCTAGTGTCGAGGTCGGCATTATCAGCCCAAAGCTTGTACATGGCCTGGTCGACCGCTTTCTCCTTCTACTCCTTATACTCATCCAGGAGGCGGGCCTTCTCGCTCTCCATGAAGTCGAAGGTGGCAGATTTCTCCTCCTCGAGCTTGGCATTGGCCTTCTCAAGCTCGGCATTCGACTTTTTCAGCTCCTCGAGACGGGTCTTCATTTTTTCAAGTTCAGACTTTGAGTCTTTGAGCTCGTCAGCCATCTTAAGCTCGAGATCCTTCGATTTTTGGGCCAGAGACAAGCTTGTTTGCACCTCGTTGGTCAGCTTATAGTTGAGCTGTGCTGAAACGACAAGGGCCTGAAACATAAAGAACGAATCAGAATTGCGAATTGAGGCATAAATACTTAAAATAGAGTTGAGAAGGCTACCACAGCGGTGAGTTCGATACTCTTATCATAAAGAGTATTGCAGTCCGAGGCCTTGCGCACGAGATCCCAGTGGTCGGCGCCGAAGCCAGAAAAGCTCTGACCCACCCGAGAAAGGACGTCCGAGCTGAGTACAGCCCCTTCTGTCCCAGCGGCACCATCAAGTACGTACTCCTCAGTATGAGTTCGGGCCGTTGGCAGCTGAACCTTGGAGGTAGAAGGTTTCTTCAGGGGCCGAATAACTGCTAACTGGGTTTCGGTGGGAGGCAGCGAGATGGGTGCAGTCGAGCCTGACCCATCAACCTGGGCAGTCGGTTCCTTGGAGGTGTTTGCAGTGGTCTGGGCCGTGGGATTCGTCTCGCGACGTTTAGGTACCTTGGACGGTCGGTCGGACCTCTTTGGTATCCTCGGGCATTTACTCCTCTGGGCGCCAGCTCCCCCATCGCTAAAAAGCACAGCGTCGAGGTCGGGATTCATGGCACCTGCACAGTGACAATGGGTTAAACAATAATAATAAGTTTGAAAAGAGATGGAAACCAGTTAAAGAAAAAACTTAACTGGGACTCTCCCCCAAGCTCGAACTTGGGGACCAAGAAATTCCCCCATCTTCAGAGGAAGTGGGGGGAGTTCCTTCCCTATAAGTAGGTGATAACCTCGAGAGGTCCCTATAATCATTGGTCCCGTACTGCACATCTATCCCATTCCACACCTCGTCCGTGGTATACATGGTATCGTATTTCCCGAGCCCACTGTCGAACCTATGGACACAGTCATCTGCCCAACTCCATATGTAGAAGTGGTATCTATCCTGTGGGCACGAGACTAACCTATTGGGCCTGTGTTTTAGTGAAGTGGGGGACCATATTCGCGAAGTAGGAAGGGTTTTACCTCCATCTGAATCTGAGCTCGAGGCTTCGTCATTGGCCTCATTCCCCGATCACGGACTCCTCAGGCGAACTGGGAGTGATGGTCTCCTTTCTCTCCTCGGAGGAAGGGCACCTGTGGGCAGTGGCACCTCCTCCCAGTGTTCATATTTTTTACTGGACCAGTTAGAGGTTGACTGGCCCTCTCCCAACAACCCGCAAGCTCGGAGCTTGTCCTCATGTAATAGATATGAGAGAGATCTCCTGCCATAAGGGAGTCGGAGCAAGGCTTCTCGGTGCCCCTTCATTGCCTCATCGGGGGTGGGACGCTGGAAATTAGCTGAAAGGCGAGACACGTTTCAACTAAATATGGATTTAAGAACTAAAGTCTCGAGCTCAGGAATAAAAATAACGAGAATACTTACGAATCCGCCTGAACGAATAATGCCGAGACGGGGACAGACCATCTGTCCAGAAAAAGGCCCTTTTGAAATCAGGCGGGTGGTTGGGAAGATCCCCAAAAACCTTCGTCTCCTTGGGGTAGCTCGAGAGATAGTAAAAACCATCCCCTCCCTGAGCTCGGGAGGGGTTACTTTTTAAACAAAAGAGATATAAAATCTCTTGAGGTGAAGGTCCTTCCCACTCCAGCTCGTGGTACAAGGACCTCAGGGCAGACAGCACCCTGTACGAATTGGTGTTGAGTTGGAACGGAGCCAACCCAACAAAGTCAATAAAGCCTTTGAAAAAAGACTTCAAGGGCAGCAATGCTCCTGCCCTCATATGTTCTTGGCTCCATGCCGCATATTTCACTGTGGCTTCGCGGCCGCCAGGGGCGAAGCAGCTCCGTTCTTGACCAGTCGGAGGTCGACACTTCAAGGTGCCTGACAAGCTAAGGCCATGTAAAGCCAGGATGTTAGAGATTTGACTGGTTGTGGTAACCGTGCTCCAGTAAAGCTCGGCCTCGAACATCTCTCTCCTCGGTTGAGAGGTGGAAGGTTCCCCCATTAATGAAAACTGGAGTTCCCCTGGGTGATACGCAACAGTGACTTTTAACGCGGGGTCGAGGGGAATAGGCCTAGGTCCTGATTTAGGCTCTGGATAGATGGCCTCCCGAAGAACTCTTCTCTTCTTTTCAATGACCTCGTCTATCTGGCGGCGATAGTGGGCTCGAATGTCTTCTTGCTCGCGTGCGAGCTCGTATTCTCTTATCCGACGTTGGTTCCGGGCAAAGAGCGATTCCGGGCTCGGAGATTTCGGCTCGTAAGGGACTGCCAGCAATGACCCCCACCGTCTTTCCAGATTCTGTGACATCTAGCGAGAAAGAAAAAATGGTGAGGGCCATGCATGCAAGAGTCACGAGCTCGATGGAATGAGCTCGGAGATTTAAGAACGAGACTAAATACTAAAACCCTTATTGAAGAGTCAGGGGCGTGTATTCCACGAAAAAGAAAAGGAGTGGATAATTTTTTGAAAATCCCGAAATTCAAGGGAAAGAAGAGTGGCGGTTAGCCAGGAAAAGCGTTTTTGGGTTTCGTGCGTTTGTCAAAGCCCATGTTTTTATCCGACAACTTAGTATACAAGAAACGCTGTCTAAGAGTTTCAAAACCCAGAAAATGGGAACCACACTCAAACGTCAAAACTAGGTGTAAACCAGAGACGAACATCCAGAATGAAAATCTAGAAAGCATAAAAGCCTATCGGTTCAAAACCTCCTATCGTATCATGCTAAGAACATAAACTAGCACACATAGCAAGAACATTTTAAATGGAAAACAAAAATGGCATACTTACACAGTAATGGTGATTGCAGAGAGATCGTCGATTGAAGAAGAGGTCGCAGGAAAGAACTCACTGACTCGAACAGACCAGGATTCCTTTGTTTCTTTGGACGAGAGAACATGCACGGAACAGGAACTTTGCAAAGAGGTCTCTGGGCTTGTTTCTCTTTTCTTGCTTATGGCGAATGAAGATAAAAGTGAAGAAGATGAAGAGTGGGGTCTTGTATATATAGGTGGGGAAAAGGAATTAATCAGGAGCGTCGAATGAAATCCTCACTAGATCGAACGGATGGGGATCAATGACAAGAAGGCGCCGAAAAGTTGTCAGACGGATGATCGTGGGCGTGTTTCCAAGGTACTCAAGTACCTAAAGTGAGCAATACCCAGCTGACGCATGTCCATTTTCAAGAGTGTGACGGTACAGTTCTCAAAGAAAGTAGTTCAAAAGTTTCCTTCTCTTAGGATTCGAACAAATACTTTTGAGGGGGAAAGATGTTATACCCAGATTTCGAGCCATGGTAAATGTGACCTCGAAAGTTGGATTCGCAACAAATGGTCTCGTAAGGATTGGGGTATGCTCCAGGATTGTATATCGACCCTGCAAAGTATGATATATGATCTCGAATGTGGTGATCTCGAAACGATCTCGATCTCGAAAGATAGCTCCGAGAACACGCTCATCTTTGGGGGCGACTTCGGATTGGGGTCTCGAGCTCGATGTACGTACGATCTCGAAATGCACGTGATCTCGGGAGATGTCATTGGCTCGCAGTATGACGTGAGACCTGGGATGCTAAAGCCTTAGAGATACGCTATAACCACCTTGAATATTTACAAGTGTTATAAACATGAGATGTAATCTTCATTTATTAATGTAAATCCCCAAGAATCGTGGGATATTATTTAGTCAGTTATGCGTTTCCTGGTCTTCAGGGACGTTTCCTTTTTTATCTGATTATAGGCATTTAAAGCCATTTATTTTATTCACAAAAGAGTAACTACCCAAAATATGTGGGATAGTATTCTGCATCCTTCTCTATAAATAGAGAAGCCATGCACCATTGTAGAGGACCGAATTTCTTATCCTTGAGAGAAAACTCTGAAGAATTCATGCTTAAGAATTTTCAGAGATAATCTTGAGATTAATAACAGAGACTCGTGGACTAGGCAGATTTAACTGTTGAACCACGTAAAAATAGCGTGTTTGATTTGTTTTATTTCATTTATCCATTATCATTGATTGTTTACGTGCTCTTCTTTCACTGTTTGACGAAAAACGGCGTCAACACAAATGAACTAGAGTTTTGGAATACCTTGAATGCTTTTATGACCAATCTAAACCTTGAACCGAAATGTGTTATAAACCTTACTTCCCAAGTGTTTGGTAAGCTTATAATGATTAAGCTTATAATTCCCAACCCAAGTGTTTACACTCTCACAATAACCTAGCAACTTGCAGCCTCTGAACTTAGCTTGATGAATGAATAAATGGCTGGGTACTAGGTCCTATTTATAGAGTTCAAGAATGAAAAGATCTTCCTTTAACTTGAATAAAAATAATGGTTTTTTAAGTGAAAAATGTTTGAATTATTGTTCAGCAGAGGCTGAAGACTCGTTCAGAAAGATGCTGGACTTATCAAGAGGTTAAGGATTTGAATGAGAACGTTTTTGAAAACTTTCAGAAATACACTGAAGGAGGCGATATATCACCCCCTGTAGGCGATATATCGCCTGGGCCAGCATGCCCGAGGTGATCGTGCGAAGTTTCGTGTTTTTCGTATCCCCGTACTGCGATATATCACCCCCTATAGCTGCGATATATCGGCATACGCTGAATATTTAAACACGAAATTGCACATTTTAAGCTTAATTTGAATTGAGTAAACAGCCTTGACTAAGTCCTCTAACGTTTTCAAAGCTGCTGACAGACCCTAGGATATTCAAATATTACTCTTAATAAACTTATTCCTCAAAAATACTTAATTATCATTAAACATACACATGACAAGTGTTACTTTCTTATTGGGTCTATCTAAACCTTATAATATAATAAATATATCCATCAATATTAGTCATATTAATCAAACCTTAGGTTAAAACTAATATTCTTAAACTATAGGTTAAACTTAGAAAATCTACAAGTGTTACTATGAGTGTCCAAATAAATCCCGGTCTGAACCAAAGTCCACAGTCATAAAAATACTACTACTATTACTATTATACTACTATTTAACTAGCTAAGTAAAGTTCTTGGACTCTACAGGAACCCTATTTAGAACAAGATGCATCGGGGGCAGCAGCCGGCCCCTCCGACCAAGGTAACCCATAACCTTACCTACAGGAACCCAATTTAGAACTAATCCTCTTTTTGTTCTTTTCAGGCGTTGAGATGGAACATACCAGAGCTCTTGACCTCCGTACTGCTTTCCAGGGCGGGAAAACTGACTCGGGCCCTGTTGTAAAGAGGCCCATATTTACAAAGAAGGCTCCTCCGGTAGGGGGAAATGTCTCAAAATCCCCTACTAAGGGGAAAGGCACGAGCTCGATAGCTCTGGTGTCTTCCATTACCCAGAAGAGGATTCCTCCTCCTCCTCCTCCTCCTCCTCCTCCTCCACCATGGTTCGCGCCTTCTCGGGATCAAGTAATACAAGCTGATCCCCCAGCTCCTCCTGCCCAGATGCTATTGTCTACGTACCAGTTGATCCCCAAGATCTGGAGAAGATCCCCGAAGCCTTTCGAGGAATCCTCTACAAGACGGTGAGCCACATGGTGGGGCACGCTTATAGAGCCAGCTCGATGGACTTGAGGACGATCGAGGAGCGGTGCCCGGAGAATGTCCTGGAGTCATCCTTGGGGATGACCCTCACAGTAAGTTATCCTTCCTTGGTGACATCTTTCTTTTTATCATGTCAACATCGCAGCATAGCCCTAGCTAGGGCTAGAAATGACGAGCTCCAAGCTGAGATCAATGCCGCCAAGACTGCCCTGACCACTGCCCAAGAAGGCGAGCAGGCCGCCAAAGCTACTTTTGCGGCTACTCAAAAGAGCAAGTACGATGCCAAGTTTGCCCTTACCTCATCCCAAGAAAGCGAGCAAGCTGCAAAGATTACCTTGGCTGCTCTCCAGGCTCAGACTGCACAACTTCAGGCTGAGGTTGCTGAAGCCAAAACAAAACAGCTAGAAGCCGAGGCTGCAGCTAAAGAAGAGAAGGCAGCCTCACTGTCGTCCATGGAAGATATGTTGTATCATTGCTGGGCTTTTAACCAGGATGGCAACTTTTCTTTCATGGCTCCTGCGTTGTGGGAACCGTACCTTGAAAAATTCAAGGCTCGGATCTTGCTAGAACCGTCAGAAATGGGGGATGATTCTGCAGTGGGCGAGCAGGAAGACGAGGAGGTCACGTCCTCAGAGCATCCTGGAGGGGCTCAATGATAGTCTTTTTTGTTTTTTTATTTGTTTGTAAACAATTGCCCATGGGCTTAGTTCGAGGTTTTTCTCCTTGGGACAAATTTAATTTCAATTTATATATCTAAATTTTAATCTATTTATCTTTCCTTGATTATCTCTCATGTTTATGACTTCTTAGACTTGTACATTCGAGATTTTAGGAATCGATTTTTAGACCGGGATAGATATTTTGAGCTCGGTTATATCCACACTTTATGTGTTGATTTATATCATACCTGTTAAGGATTAGGCCTTGGACCCAGTTATATCTGGGATTTTAAATATTTTAAACTTAGTTTGTGTTAGGTTTATTGATAACTCGAGCTTTTAAAAAACCTTTGGTTTTAACAATTTCCCCCAACTTTCAAATTTTTGTACTTGGTTGCATCCAAGGTTTTAAATGATTAAAACTGAGTTTATGCTAGGCCTATTGACATCTTGAGCTCTTAGAAAAGCCATCAAATTTTTAATTTTCCTAACTTCTATGTTTTGGACTTGGTTGTATCCAGGGTTTTAAGTGATTTAAACTTAGTTCGTGCTAGGTTTTTTTGACATCTCAAGCTCATAAAAGGCCGTCAAATAATCGATTTTCCAAGCTCCTAAGTTTATTGAACCGGTTGTATCCAGGATAGTTTTGTACCTGGTTGTATCCAGGGTTTAAGTGATTTAAACTCATCCAGCGATCTTGATCTTATTCTGATGCACCTCGGGTTGTATGCCCCCCCCCCCCAAGCAACCAGAATGTAGAGACTTTCTTGGTTGCTTTTACAAACATCAATACACGAGCTAATACGACCTTAATAAGAAACATTATTTAAAAACATCTTAACAAGAAAAATCATCTAATAATCCATCTGTTATTTAATTAAATGGCTTTTATAGTTAAGCCTTACATTGATGACTGTACTATTGAAAATACTTTTTTAAATGCATGGCGTTCCAGGTTCGTGGGACTGTCTCCCCATTCAATCGAGCTACTTGAAGGTCCCTTCACGCAAAACTTCTATGATCTGATATGGTCCTTCCCAGTTCGGGCCTAAAACACTGTCCTTGGGATCCTTATCGCCAGAAAGACCCTTCGGAGAACCAGGTCGCCTAATCCAAAACTTCATCTCTTGACCTTAGAATTAAAGTAGCGAGTGATTTTTTGTTGATAATGGGAGAGCTGTAGCTGTGAATCCTCTCGAATCTCATTAATCAGGTCGAGAGATGCGTTAAGTAATTCGTCATTCTGTTCTTGGCTAAATGTCTTTTGCCTGTGGGTGGTCACCATAGCTTAGATTGGAAGGATGGCCTCGCTTCCAAAAGTCAAAGAGAAAGGAGTGTGTCCAGTGGAGGTTCTCTGAGAAGTTCGATATGTCCAAAGTACTTGCGGGAGCTGTTCGGGCCATACTCCTTTGGCCTAATCTGACCTCTTCTTAAGGCTCACCTTTAGGGTTTTGTTCACAGCCTCAACCTCCCCGTTGGCTTGTGGATATGCTACTAAGGGGAAACTCTTAATTACGCCGTATTTTTCATAGAAGTTAGTGAAGAGATCACTGTCGAATTGGGTCCCATTATCCGACACGATCTTTTTAGGAAGCCCAAATCGACATACAATATTATTTTCCACAAAATCCTGGACTCTCTTCGAAGTGATGGTTGCGAAAGGCTCGGCCTCTACCCACTTCGTGAAATAGTCGATTGCCACTACCGCCTAATGAACTCCTCCCTTTCCCATAGGTAAGGATCCTATTAGGCCAATTCCCTAGACTGCAAATGGCCACATGGATGAGATCATTGTTAGCTCAAGTGGAGCAGCTCGGGCAACTGTGGCGAAGCACTGGCATTTGTCGCATTTCTGAACATGGGAGATGGAGTCTTTTGTCAAAGTGGGCCAAAAATAGCCCTGCCTCAATATTTTCAACGCTAGGTTTTGCCCCCCACCATGATCTCCACAAAAGCCTTCATGCACTTCTTGCATAATGGTTTTAGCCTCCTTAGGAAGAACACACCGTAGGAGAGGCAATGAATGACCACGTCGGTATAATGTACCATCCACTATCACATACCTCAGAGCTTGATAGAGTATTTTTCTTGCGTCCTTTCTTTCCTCAGGTAGCCTTCCCGTTGTAAGGTATTCCACTATGGGGGTCATCCAAGTCAGCCTTGTGTCGATCATCTCGACCTCTACCATTTTTTCTGCCACGCTCGGATTCTCCAAGAACTCTACTGGCACTACATTCAAAGTCTCAGCTTCCTTGGTGGTGGCAAGCCTTGCTAAGGCATCAGCATTAGAGTTCTGTTTGCGAGGTATATGTTCAACAGTACTGTTCTCAAATTCTGATAGCTTCCCTTTCACCTTAGATAGGTAAGATGCCATCCTGGTGCCTCGAGCTTAGTATTCTCCCAACACCTGATTAACCACGTGCTGAGAATCACTATAGCACTGGATGGCCTTTGCTTTGAGCTCTTTCGCCACTCTCAAACCAGCTAGTAAGGCCTCATACTCGTCTTCGTTATTAGACGCTTCGAATCTGAACCTCAGAGTTGTGTGGAACCGATGCCCTTCTGGGGAGATCAATATGATCCCAGACCCTGATTCGTTCTCATTCGATGAACAATCTATGAATATTTTCCACAATTCTTGCACTAGTTCCTTCAAAAGTTCCTCTTGAAACCCGGTGCATTTAGCTACAAAATCAGCAAAGGCTTGACTTTTGATTGAGGTCGGTGGTACATACAAAACCCCGAACTGGCTAAGTTCAACTACCCACTTTAAAAGACGTCCCGACGCTTTAGGTATTTGCAACACCTGCCTTAAAAGTTGGTCGGTCATGACATTGATTGAGAGGGACTGGAAATATGGTCGGAGCTTTCTTGAAGCCAATATTAGACAGAAAGCCATCTTCTGTATTAGTGGATATCATGATTCAGCTTCGAGAAGTCTCTTGCTTATATAATACACCTATTTTTGAGTGCGGTCTTCTTCTCAAACTAACACGGCACTGGCTGCACTTTCTGTCACGGCCAGATAAAGGAACAGAGGTTCTCCTGATATGG
This sequence comes from Humulus lupulus, assembly GCF_963169125.1. Lineage (NCBI taxonomy): Eukaryota > Viridiplantae > Streptophyta > Magnoliopsida > Rosales > Cannabaceae > Humulus > Humulus lupulus. Next base: position 152,221,237 of record NC_084798.1, on the reverse strand, counting down.
GCTTTGACAATACTGGTGGCTCGGCCAGATGCATTTTTAGATCGATGAAAGCCTGCTCGCACTCTTCAGTCCATTCAAATTTCTTATTTCCTCTGAGCAAGTTGTAGAATGGCAAGCACTTGTCAGTGGACTTTGAAATAAAATAGTTCAGGGCTGCCACCTTTCCAGTCAAACTCTAAACTTCTTTACGCGACCTAGGTGAGGGCATTTCCAACAATGATTTGATTTTATCAGGGTTCACCTCTATCTCCCTTGTATTGACTATGAATCCCAGAAATTTTCCCGATTTCACTCTGAAAAGACACTTCTGGGGATTCAGTCTCATATTATACCTCCTTAAGATCTCAAAACATTCATTCAGATCTGACACATGGTTATCGGCAGTCTTGGATTTTACTAGCATATCATCGACGTACACTTCCATATTTTTCCCGATCTGGCCAACAAACATTTTGTGAATAACCGTTGGTAGGTAGCTCCGGCATTCTTCAGCCCAAAGGGCATAACTTTATATCAATATACATTAGTTGGAGTCATAAATCTAGTATGCTCCTGGTCCACAGGATTCATCGCGATCTAGTTATATCTAGAATACACATCCATGAAGGACATGAGCTCGTGTCCCGCGGTGGTATCTACCAACTGATCAATCCTCGACAGTGGAAAGCAATCTTTAGGACAAACTTTGTTCAGGTTAGAGAAATTGATGCAGGTCCTCTGCTTTCCATTTGGCTTCAGGACCAGCACAGGATTTGCGATCCAGATCAGGTATTTTTCTTCATGAATAAACCCACACTTTAATAGCCAAGCTACTTCTTCCTCCAGTGCTTCAACTCGGATTGTTCTCAAACGTCTCTATTTTTTGGATTTTGTAGGCACGCTTTTGTCCAAGTTTAGAGTGTGCATGATCACACTCGGGCTTATTCCCACCATGTCTTCATGCGACCAGGCGAAAACATCTAGATTCCCTTGTAAAAATTTAACCAGCTCATTTTTCCTTTCATCACCAAGATTTTTTCCAACCTCAATGACTCTTGAAGCATCTTTGGGATCTATGTTTACTTCCTCGAGCTCCTCAATAGCCTGGAACTTTGATCTTTCCTCATCCATTCGTGGGTCGATATCATCACTTAGGGCGATGTCACTATCCTTTGTTTCTTAAGGTTCTTCCATCCTACAAGCAACTTCCACTTCCTGGGACTCCTCACCTCCATCACTTATGGCCATTGCTTGCAGCCCAGGTTGTGATTTTCCCTTCATGGAAATGCTATAGCATTCTCTGGTAGCGATCTAATCACCTCTGACGCTACATATTCCCACAGATGAAGGGAATTTGATTTCTAGGTGGCGGATAGAGGTTATGGCTTCAAACACCATCAACATAAGTCGACGTAAAATCGCATTGTACGCGGCTGGACAATGATGACCACGAACTCAAGAAACTTGGATACAATTCGTGGCCTTCACCCAATGTTACCACTAATTCGATCATTCTAATGTCAGCTAACCCTTCACCAGAAAACCCATATAGAATCATTGAGGTTGCCTTTAGCTCGATTACCAACAATCCCATTTTTTCTAAGGTGGGCCTAAAAAGTAGATTCACAGAGCTCTCATTGTCTACTAGTGTCCTCTGAACTCTTCGGTTGGCGAGCTAAACAGTGATGACCAGGGGATCGTTATGTGGGAACTGGACATGGCTGGTATCTTCCTCTGTAAAAATGATTGGTTGCTTCTCCAATCGCTGCTGCTTTGATAACCATTGATCTCCGTTATGGGACTTCAGTTCGTTGATGTACCTCTTCTGGGCACCCCTGCTCATGCCTGCCAAATGAGGTCCTCCCGAAATGGTGACTATATCTCCTCCTGTTATTGGAGGAGGATTGTCCTGATTCACCTGAGCTTCGTCTTGATTCATTGGAGCCTTAGAGCTGACGGAGGATTTTGTCCAGCGGGCTAACTGGGAGTCGCTCGATTTCGGGCGTGCTGGGCCAATGGTCCTGCCCTGATGAGAGTCTCAATCTCATCCTTCAGCTATTTACAGTCATCAATATTTTGACCGATATCATTGTGGAATCTGCAAAACTTCAAAGGATCTCTCTTCGCTCTTTGGTTGTTGAGCGGTTCTTGCTTCTTCCATGGAAGGCGAGTTGAATTAGCTAAGAAGATGCGCTCTCTAGTATCTGTGAGATTAGTATATGTTATGTAGACTGGTTTAAATTTCTCCACAGACTTATTTTTCTTTGTTCCGCTCTGGTCGCCCTCACCATTTCCCTTTCTCTTATTATTTCCCCCTTGGTTATTCTGGACAACGATTTGAGCCATAGCTACAATATCCGTTACTGCTCCAACGAGCTAGACAGGGACTTGGCTGGTTCCTGCGACAGAAGCTCGTGCCTCTTCCAGGTTAACCCATCTTTGAGCTCATGTCAAGAACTCGTCCACAGTATTAACTCATTTCCTCTGTAACTCTTGCCACAAGTCGCCTCCAAAAATAATTCCTGTCCTCATTGCCATGAGCTTGGAGCTTTCGTCGACATCTCTAGCTCGCGCAACAACATTGGAAAACCTACTTAGATATGATTTTAACGGTTCACTGGGATGCTGCTTTACATTAGCCAATGAGTCAACCTTAATCTGAGCTGCCTGGGAAGCCCTGAATGCTTTCTTAAAATAAGTGGAAAAAATCTTCCACGAGCTGATTAAATGCCTCTTGTATTGTTTAAACCACTGCCTGGCTGGCCCAATCAGAGTCGAGGGGAATATAAGGCACCTCCGATCAAGCCCGACATTGTGGGCCATCATTATGGTGTTGAACATCCCCAAGTGATCAGACAGATCTCCATCTCCGTCAAACTTTGACAAATGTGGCATCCTAAAACCTACTGGATATGCGGCTGCCGCAATATTCGGGGCGAAAAGCTCGAGCTCATCCTCTGAGTCACACTCATCTTTCCCTTTCTCTAATAGAAGCTTCTTCATTAGCTCCTCCATCTGGGCTAGCCTTTCGAGGGTTTGGTCCCTGGTCCCTAGGTTATTCTGGGGTTGTTCAACAGCTCCTACCCTATCGTATCCGTTTAGCGGGTTGTTGTCCCTCCAAGTTTGGGCATGTATTTGTGGGACATTCCCGTTATCATGTACTTCGTAAGGACCTCCGTCTTGACGAGTGTAGCTGACTCCTTCATTTCGAGCTGAATTTATTCTCTATGAATTCAGGCAATCTCGTAGATCAGGCTGTGGATCGTATCGAGGACTTTGTGCTGAACTTAGATTATTACTTAGATTGCCTTCGGACCTACCACTTCGATGACTTTCAGTCCAATAACTTCCATTTGCGAAGCTTACAGCTCACGGTTGAGGCCGAGTATCTAGATTTTTGACACGTGTTCGTGGGACATAGGTATGGGCAGACAAAGGAGGATTTCTTCTGCTGTCTCCATAAGTAGGAATGTCCCGTGTAGGACGAGGCAGTGTCGGATGTCTTGTGGGTGACGGGGGATGCCTAACTGGCGAGGCAATCCTTGTCCCATCAGGACGAACTATATTAGCCCACCTCTGTTCTGCCCCATCATTTCTAGCTCTCTACACCTGACGATCTGATCGTGACGCAAGAGGGTTGGCTAGAACATTTTGTCTCTGTGAGCCTGTTCCCGCCTTTCCCCGTGAATTAACAGGAGTACCCCAAGGCACTGGGGAAGGAGGTACCGAACTTGGGGTTGCAGTCCTAACTGACCGAATGACTTACTGATGTCCTCTCCAAGGGCCACTAGGTTGAGCATTTTGGCGGTCTTACGTCGTAGGCACAGAGCTTGGGGTAGCAGTTCTAACTGACCGACTTGGTTTGGATTGGCTATTCCTGTGGAACTTATGAGACCCACTTTGCCTCTTTCTGAAATTAACATCGGTTGCAAGAGGGTGTAATTGATCCAAAACCTCCTCAATTTGCATGTTTGCCTTGGCAAGGTGGCTTCTTAACTGCATATTTTCCAATTCAACCGTAGTTAAGTAGTCTGGATTTGGATTCGATGGCAATGACGCCGAACTCCCAGTATCTCTGTGGCCCATCGGCTGCTTTCCCAAACGTTGCTGAACTTCAGGGCCATGCTTGTTCAGATCAGCGGTATGAGGGGCCTCCTGCCCACTAGGTTGTTCTATCTCATTATCGTGCATTACCACCATGATGAGATTTTACTGGAATTTTGATGAAAGCACTAATCTCACCTCTCAATGAAAGCACCAGACTATTGACGCAGTTTTTCGCCAATAGTGAATTAAGAAAATAACAAGGTTGATTAGTGCTTGATAATAAACCGAAATAAGAAATGAACTCTCAAAGACACAGATCATTTTACGTGGTTCAGTGGTTGAAATCCACATAGTCCATGAGTCTATATTATTACTATTTTTCTCTCTCTATTTTGGCAGAGTTTCAGTATTACAGAATAATCCCCTTTTTCCCTGTCCAATATTCCCAGTATTTATAGAGAAATTCCATGGACAGGTTTGGGTAACCGCGTGAGTTAATCACGGATTTTCATATTTATTACATTTAATACAAACAATTCTCATTTATACTGGGATATGATTTGATCATAAAATAAATGATCTCCTTATATCTGGGACATTAAATATGACAAGCTGGTCATGCATAATCATATAAAAGTACCCGAGTCTTTGGGAATCCGCAAATACGCAGTATATTTGAATTATCCCGAGCTGGATACCTCTCCGAGCTCGTACTTCGACAATCGTTTGAATATCATGAGCTCGTGCTTCATAACCTTCATTTTTGTAGCTCAGGTTAAACCCAGAACACCTAACACCAAAGTTGCTTACGTGGATAATAACCAGATCATTTTCTTGGTTATCTCTCCGTGTATTTATTTGCCAGTTGTACCCAAGCTGAATGAAATACCCGTGCTGAAATTAGGGTACAACATCTGAATTGTTGGAAATTGTCGAGCGTTGATCTCGAATTATATTGTTATATATTATATCTACTTACTCTGGGATTTTCTGAGTGTAGGGTTTTGTAGGTTTATATGAAATAGTTGTGATATATTATATTTGTTTGTTCTGGGATTTTCTGAGTGCAGGGATTTATCTATTTATAGGGAATAGTTTTCCATTGGTTATCAGACATGACCATAAGTTTTCCATGACGCTTTTGCATTCTTGAAATTGATTGCGTAGGGTCCAGATGGATCCGGAACCCTAATTTTTGTGACCTATTGTTATCTGTGGACAGTAACTTGGTCAATGCCCACCTATCTTCTCTGCATGCTTTTGTTTTTAAAGTTGAACTTACTAAGTATTTTTGCTTACCTAGTTGTTTCCTGTTGTAGGTAAGAACAAGGGCAAGGCAAAGCAGTGAGCGCTGGAGTCTACCATGCAAATGTACATGTGGATTGACCTTTTTGGGAAGCCGTTTTGTTTTAGAAATGTTGTGTTATTTTCATAAACTAGGCTCATTTTACTATTCATAAAATATGTTTGTAGTAAATGTTAAGTATGGTCATACAACTTTTTAAAAAGTTTTTTTATACGGGTTTTTGAGACATTTTGTTAAATGAAAACATTTGTATTTCCGCATTATCGAGTCTTGAAAATCCGGGTTGTTACAATAGGTACCTATATAACCACTTCAAGGGCTTTAATTATTATCAACTTTGTTATGTCTATAACTTCTTTAAGTAGTCTCTTCGGGAGCACCATTTTTATTTAATGTTCAAATTATCAATACTTTATAACATTAAGGTATTTTCATGAGTGACTCTTACTTACAACATCTTCAGGATGAACCAAATGAACATTTGTTTTCATAATTTCTACTTTGTTCACTTATGCTTCAAGTGTTATTAGACTGATAACTCTACAAAATCGAGTTATTTTACCACTTTTTATATGCTAATTGTTGCTTAATTCTTGAGTTTTTAATTTATTTATTAAGTTTTAAAGTAATTTTTAATTTATTTAGTTTATTTTAATTTTATATATTTTTGTGTATTTTTATAGTTATATTATTGTAAAATATTGTAGTATAGTTATTTGAATTATTGTTGTTTAGTTTTAGGTCAAAAATCTAGTTTTATTGAACTTAAATGCTAAATTAAATTAAGTTATAATTAATATTTTTAAAGAATTAATATGATTTATTTTATACTTAAAAATATTTGATTATGACTTAATTTATGTTTATATTGTAGGAAATTGTTGTATTGTTAGTGCTTGAAAAGCCAAGAAAAATAAAGAAAAGAATATGGCAAAAGTGAAAAGAAAAGAGCTAAAAGTGCCATTTCCACAGGCCTACAGAAGCCTCTCTCCCAGCCAGCCCACACGAGCCTACCTCTTTAGCAGCCCAGGCCCACTCAACCCACACAGCCCACCAGCCAACCCCTTCCTCCAGCTGCCACCTAGGCTCGCAAGCCTCAGCTAGGCCCACATGCCTGCCAGCCCAGCCCAGCCCATCACGCCACCAGCCTACTGCCTCATCTCCACCATTCAGGCCAATCAGCCAGGCCCATGGTTTCTCCTCCCTGCCTCTAGAAGCCCACGCCAGGCCCAAGCCTCCAACACTCAGCTGCCACCCATGCATGCCTCCAATTGTCTTGAGCCCAACAATGTCCCATTGTCCCTTTGTTTAAAAATGCCATATTTTTACCTAAACTTTTCCACAAATTTTACCCCAAAATCATCATTACACCCTAAAATTTACCCCTATTTGTCATATTATTATTAACTTAATTAATTTAATCAATTTAATTATTTTAATACTCTCATTTTGGCTATAAATAGGGAATTTTCAAGACCATTAAGGTGCTTATTTTAGGAGGGGTTACACTACAATTTCTACACTTTCAAGACCACTCAATTCTCTTCATCTTTTTATTCTTTTTGGTCATTTTTTCTATGAGTTTTTAGAGGAAAAATTTGGGGGTTCCCTCCTCCAAATTTTCCTATTTATGTTTGTAATTTGGTTTGTAATTTCTATTCTAGTTATGAGTTTCTAATCTTTTTAAGATTATTAAGGTGATGATAAAACAATATGTAACTAGATAGTATTTATGTTGTATGTTGATTTCCCATTTTGTGCAATAAAGTTTATGGATTTTCTTCTTCAAATATTTTCTTTCATCTTAAATATCTTTTTGATTGTTAGAACATATTTACACTTTGTTCTTAAATAGTACAAAATCATAATTTTCGTTGATTACGGTGTGTCATTAAATTGTGCACATCAAATGCTTAGAACGAAAATATTATGTTTTGCCTTATAAATAATATTCATTTTTTTTTTATTTCATTAGATTGATTTACATTAAATACTTTGAAATTATAATTTTAAAAGTGAAGATAAATCCTACAATTTCATGAAAATTTGTGCTTAAATAGAATATCTAATTTGAATAAGTGATAGTTGATTAATTTCTACTATTAATGAAACTTGAGAATCAATGTATTTATAAATATTATTGAACTTATATTTTGTGGATTATAATACCTAAATAATCTTATTTTACCATCTTGATTTCTACTAGTAATTTATTTATATATATTGTCTTTAATTTCTTTATTATTATCTTTTATTTTATTTTCATTATACAAAAATCTCATCAATCTTTGGAGATGGGTTAGAATTTATTAATTTTGGTTTAAAATAGTTTTCTTTTTTATTTTAGACAACTCATTTGGGTTCGATCTGCTGTGTAACGCCCTAAACTCCAGGGACCGTTACGGTGTGCCTTATAAACAGTGCTAAACTCGCTAATCGAGTCATTTGGCCAAAATCGTGTAACTAAGTGTGATTAGCAGTTTAGGGATTAAAAAATTTGGTTAAGATATAACGTTTCATTAGAACGTTTACTGTATACATTGGGATCCCAAAAATATAATTTAAAGGTCTATTACAATAAAATATTTACAACAGGCCGATCTAAGCGGCAAAACAGGGTTTAACCCTAGTTCCTCTTTTTAACCCTCGGCCGTGGCGGTCGAGCAGCCGCATATGTACACATCGTCACCTAAGTGCTCCAACTCAAGGATGGTCCAGCTTTCTTTTGCCTTTACCTGCACCACATAGCACCCGTGAGCCGAAGCCCAGCAAGAAAACTTAATATGCTCATGAATAGTAATAACATGTCATCAAATCATAAGGCACACGCCTAGCAAATATAGCCCTATTCAAGCAGACAAATAGGTTCATGTAATGATAGGTATCCAGGATAAGAAATCCTGCCCTCTTGAGTGGATGACTATCAAGTCAATCCTAATCAGAATAGTGATTTAACACTGGTGGTTCTGGTAACCATACTGGGCTTATAGCCCTAAATAGAAGAGTGATAGTTGTAAAAGTCACTAAGGTGGGTTCCGTTCCCATGAGCCATGTGACGATAGGGTAATCGGGGCTTTATAGATAAGTGATCATTTCACTAGCTTGAACAAGATAGGTGTTCGATGAACAAGTCACCAATATAACCTATCGCATGACCATAGAGTCACAACCATGGGATTCCGCTCCCTAGCCATGTGACAAACTGTCACCTAGGCCTTTGGCTCTGGCTCTAAGTAACTAGTCCTAGACTAGTCAAGCGCTTATAATTTTCATCGACCTTAGGGTTGGTCCAGCATTAATGCTCCTAGAGTCATTCAACACTCATATCGATTAGATCTAATCTTTTATCGGCCCTATGTTCATGATGCTTATGCCGTTCTCGGCTCTTAGGTCTGTAATACGCTACCAGTGCCGACCCTGACTAGTTAGTGCCATACACAAGTAAGCAATGCTACCAAACATATATCATATGTCAAATATCCAAATACAGGGCATTCAGCATGCTTACTTAACAATTGCTAGCACAATTAGGATCATGCATAAACACAGAGGCTCAAGCTCTGACCAATCTCATATCAAATATTCACGGCATGCCCAAATCACATGTTTCTCATGCATTACATGCATCACATTTAGACATCCAACATGCATCAAGAATAACCATGCATGTCACATATACACAGGATGCAGTTTTCTTACCTCTGGTTCGAGTGAGAATTAGAACAAGAACGACCCTTGAGAACGATCGATCCTTTAATCCTTTAACAGTCACCTAGTCATAACCAAATACAATCTCTGATTAATGAAAATCAACAATAATAGGGTCTTGATCTAAACCCCACTCTCGTGACCCGGAAATGTACCCACACAGTGAGTAGATTTGATCCAGGGCCTTAAGGATTGAAACCCCGAGCCAAAAACCCTTAAAAACACTCGAAACGGGGTTCTGAAGAAACAAGGTAGCGCTGTAGCACTATGATTAGTGGTGAAAAATGCATTATTTATTGATTTTAATAGCCAAAATAAATTAAGTTTAATTAATATTTTCATTGAATTAATATAATTTATTTTATAAATGAAAATGTTTGATTATGATTTAATTTATTGTTATTTTGTAGGAATTAAAGATGCATTTTGTCATAAAGAAAAGAAAGAAGAAAGAAATAAATAAAGTTGAAGAAAGGAGGAAAAATTGGCATTTTTGCAAAATTGAAGCCCAAAATTCGGCCCAAATCAGCCCAGGCCCGCCTGGTTCCTTTCTCCACCTCCAGCGCCACATGGCGCCTTGCTCGCGCGCCACACGCCACCTGAAGCCTTGCCTCCTACGTTGCTTCAGTTTCCTTTAGCATCTTCATGCATCAATTCCCCAGCATGCCCAAATCCTCAAGGCCCAACGCAGCTTCAGCATCTACACATCCCAGCTCCTCCTTCAGCCTCCCTTCCCTTTGTGTGACCCATGACGTAAGCCTCCAGGTCCAACTCCCAGCCTCCAAGGCCCAAATGAAGCCCAACGCATCAAGCACCCAACAGCAGCCCAATCTGAATCAGTCCCAGCCAGTGCCTATGTGGCGCCTTCCCATTGGCTGCCCATGGGTCAAAACCCTCCTCTGCCACAGCCACTTTCAACCCATATTTTGTGGGTATTGGGCCTTGCAAAATTATCATTTTGAGCTTTAAAGCTCATCTTTTTTGGTGCTTTTGAAAAAGGGTATTTTGACCATACACCAAAATAATTAGGTTAATATTTATAATAAGATTTGATTTTTCAAAATCATATTTTATTATTAATATTTCAGATTTATTTTCTAAACCCCAAATTGTTATTTAATTTCTTTTTAGTCCTTTTCTCCATCTATAAATAAGGACACTTTCTTCACATTTTGTATGTAATTTTTAGGTAGCAAAACTCTACCAAATTTTAGTCTCATTTCTCATATTTTCTCTCTAGAATTTCATGAGAATGTCTAGCATAATAGGCTAACCTTCTTAGGAAGGTTAGGATGATCCTATATGCACTATGACTTTATTTGGTATTTTTGATTCACCATGTGCTTAAATTTTATATATTTGAGTGATTTATTTTCTTTCATCTCTACTTCTTCATCTTGTTATCTATATTTATGTTTACTAATAGTATATAGATTTTGTCAAGCACTTTCTATGTATTATCAAATTAGTAGAAATAATATAGATAATATCTTTATCATTTTTTCCATCTCATTCATATATATTTACTTTTGCTAAAATCTATATAGAATTAGTCATGCTCTTTCTATGTATTTTATAAATAGTAAAAGTAATATTTGTGTTAGGTTTTATGTCCAATCTTTTATTGCATTATTGCTAATGGTATAATGTCATTTTTAGATTTCTCATAAGATTTATCTCATCATTCCATAGTAAAGAATAATAATCACTTGAATACATTTTTGTAAAACATATTTGTGCTTCAATGTTAAATCTTCCAAATGAGTAGTTGGGGTGTGAACTACTCATTTGTGTAATTTTTATGAACCAAAGATCCAAATAAATAAGTATGTATATTAGTGACTCTTGATCCTTCCTACTTGTTACCTATTGTTACATCACACTTTAAGCTATCTTTATTTCTAATCTTTAAATCTAAAAAAAAACAACAAAAATATCACTTGTTCTATTTTCTTCATATTATTTATCTCTAACATTTATTTACTGATTAACTTTATTTCTTTGCCTCCTTGCGGAATCGACCGCCCGATCTATACTACGAAAACCGCTAAGTGGAAGTCACATTTGGGCGTTAAACACACTACCCCCCTAGCGCCCCAGTGCTCAAGACAGAACCAAACCTCCCCAGAACCTCTTCAGGTTGGGCTGTAGCGCCCCCTACTGGGCGCTGTAGCGCAACCTTCAGCCTGAAAATGCCCAGCAACCTCTTCCTTCGATTCCACCATTTCTTACCCAAACCAAAAGCTTCCAAACATCAAATTAAGTCCCAAATGAACCCAAAAACCATCCCCACATGTCCTAGGCACCACAACCCCAAGAACCCTAGCCAAAAACATCCATTGAAACTCAACTTTCCAACTCACAAACCAGCTGAAACTCAACTAGGAAAAAAAAGCAAAAACAAGAGTTCGAATGGCTAAAAGCTCACCTCAATCTCAGCAACACATCCTCTTCAATGGTAGAGCATAAGCCTAGCCTATCACAGCTTGGTTCCTTGGCTTGGTTTCTCAAAAAGAGCTTGAAAATCCAAAGAGAAATGGGGAAGAAAAACCATCGGGAGAGAAGGGAAGAAGTGAGACTTTGTTTTTGGTAAGCTTGTACAACCTTAATGGCTGAAATATCATCATTTCGCACCTATTTCGTTAATCATAATTAACACCCTCCAATTTCCGCTACTCTCAAATACCAATAAATCATATCCCATTACCCCTCTAATTCTCGATAATGTTCTAACCATTAAAATCACCCCGAGACTCACCCCGAGCCCCGAACTTAAGCCTGTTATGACTAGATCAAACACTTGCATTTCATGATCATCTCGTGCCGAAAGGCTCGAACAAATTCACATATAATGTGGTACCATTCATAACTCACCCACATGCACGAAAATACACAATTACGCCCTTAACGGGCCAAATTACCAAAATGCCCTTATACTTAAAAATAAACCCATATGCATGCATCTATCATCATATTATAATATAATTCACATAAACATGCATATAATCATTTGATAATATAATAAACCAATTATGGCCCTCCCGGCCTCCTAATCAAGATCCTAAACCTTATTAGGAAATTCGGGGCATTACATCATGCATACAGGAACACTATATTTCATATATGATTCGTGCGCTTGCAAGTTATAAATTTTTACAACATACCCATTTTGGGTCCATCATAGACTCATTCTGACTCAATTTAAATAATATTGATTTGCAGTTGGCATACATATATATGTATGATTTTATCATTTTGAACTTGTAGTTCTTATTTTCTGCAATGATCATTTTTCAAAATATTCATCGATCAAACTGCATTTCTCTCCCCCTAATCGAGAGAATATTTAAGAAATTAATACAACATGTAGGGATTTCAGTATATCACAATAAATTAATAGTTGTTCAAACTCATATATATTATTAGGTCATTGAACTTCAGGTACAATAAATCACAATTACGAACATATTTAATTTTCAAAAATGAATCATATATATATATATATGTATAGTTAAAAATATACAAGCTTATAATTCTTGTAAATTCACGATCATACGACCTTATCACATCTGTTGACGCCATTTTTCGTCAACAGTGAAAGAAGAGCACGTAAACAATAATCAGTAATGGCCAATAAAAATATGATAATACAAACACGATTTTTTACGTGGTTCAGCAGTTAAATCTGCCTAGTCCACGAGTCTTTCTTATTAAGACTTAAGAATATCTCTGAAAATCCTTCAAGGATGAATTCTCCTGAGTTTTCCTCAAGCTCACAAAAGTTCGGTCCTTTACAATAGTGCATGACCTCTCTATTTATAGAGAAGATTGCAGAATACTATCCCACATATTTCAGGTAGTTACTCTATATTTGCAAATAGATTAAATGGCATTAAATGCCTGTAATTCGATGTAAAAGGAAACATCCCCTGAAGACCAGGGGGCGTAAAACTAATCAAATAATATCCCCTGATTGTAGGGGATTTTCAGTAATAAATGTAGACCGCGTCTTTTTATTGATGACTCATTAGGATATTCAAAGTTATTATCCTATATCACCAAGGCCATATTCTCCCAGGTTTCTTACTGACTTTCGAGTTATAACATATCCCGAGGCCACATGGCTTCGAGCTCGTACGCGCATCAGGCTCGGAGCCCTGATCCGAGGTTATCCCTGAGAACAGACGCACCTCGGGGCCTACCTATCGAGCTCATGAGGACTTCGAGGCTACCATCTTCGAAGTCGTCTCTGCATCGCCAGCTCGTTGTTTATATTTCGAATCATATTCCAGACTTTACGAATTCATCCATTATGAATCCAGATTTCGAGGTCACAATTTTCATGGCTCGAAATCTGGGTATAACATCTTGCCCCCTCAAAAGTATTTGTTCGAATCCTATGAGAAGGAAACTTTTGAACTACTTTCTTCGGGAACCGTACCGTCACATACATGAGAATGGATACATGTCAGTTGGGTATTGCCCATTCAGGGTACTGGAGTACCTTGGAAATCTGCCCACGATCATTCGTCTGCCACCCTTTCGGTACCATCATGTCATCAATCCCTGACCGTTGGATTTTATGAGGATTCTGGCCAATGGCTCAGATTAATCCTTTTTATCACTTTTTTCCCTCTATATATATAAGGTCTTCTTCTTCCTCTTATTTTACACGCACCAGAAACAAAAGAGAAGGCACGAAACCAGAGGCCATCCCAGAGAACTTCTTGCTTGTGCATGTTCTCTCAGCCGAAAAAACAAAGGACCTCTAGTTTGTTCGAGACCGTGAGCTCATATCTGCAGCCTCTCCTTCAGTCAACGATTTCTCTGCAATCGCCATTATTGTATAAGTGTCCAATTTTTATTTTCCCTTATACCCGTTTCTGTTCATATTGTTCTTGTTATTTCTGTGAATGTACTAGTTTATTCTTAGTACGATACGTTAGGGAATTTTGACCGATAAGCTTTCACGTTTAAGTCTCCATACTGGGTTTACATCACTGGTTCCATACCCAGTTTTAGTGTTTGAGCAAGATCTCTTTTTTCTGGGTTTTAAAATTTTAAAAGACATTTCTTGTACACCAAGATATCGGGTATAAAACCTTGGCCTTGAAGAATGCACGATACCCAAGATTACCTTTTCTGGATATCCGCCACTCTTTTTCCCCTGATTTTCGGGATTTTCAAAAAAAAAAATTGTCCACTCCCCTCCTTTTTCTCATGGAATACACGTTCTGACTCTTTAATAAGGGTCTTAGTTTCGAACTTGCTTCGTTCTTAAGCTCCGAGCTTGTCCTGTCAAGCTCGTAACCTTTGAACTCTTGCATGCATGGCCCTCACCATTTTTTCTTTCTCGCTAGATGTCACAGAATCTGAAAAGACGGTGGGGGTCATTGCTGGCAATCCCTTACTCGCCAAAAACCCCGAGCCCGGAGTCGCTGTTTGCTCGGAATTAACGTCGAATTCGTGAGTACGACCTCGTGCGTGAGCAGGAGGATATTCGAGCTCATTATCGCCGCCAAATAGACGAGGTCATAGAGAAGAAAAGGAGGATCCTTCGAGAGGCTATTTATCCAGAATCCAACTCAGGGCCCAGGCTGATCCCACTTGACCCTAAATTGACAGTGACCGTTGCGTACAGCCTGGGAGAGCTCCAATTTTCACTCATGGGGGAGCCTTCTACCTCGCAACCGAGGAGAGACGTCTTCGACGCCAAGCATTATTGGAGCTCGGTTACCTCGACAAATCAGATAACTGATATTCTGGCCTTCCATGGCCTCAGGTTGTCAAGCTCCTTGAGGTGTCGAGCTCCGACCGCTAGCGAACGGAGCTGCTATGCCCCTGGGTACCCTGACAACAGGCTGAGGTACGCTGCATGGAGTCAGGAACACATGAAGGCAGGAGCGCTATTGCCTTTGAAGTATTTTTTCAAGGACTTCACGGATTTTGTTGGGTTGGCTCCGTTCCAGCTCAACACCAATTCTTACAGGGTTTTGTCTGCCCTGAGGTCGCTATACCATGAGCTGAAGTGGGAAGGACCTTCGCCGCAAGAGATTTTGTATCTCTTCTGTCTGAAAAGTAATCCCTCCCGAGCTCGGGGAGGAGATGGATTTTACTACCTTTTGAGCTATCCCAAAGAGAAAAAGGTATTTGAGGATCTCCCTAATCATCCACCCGATTTCAAAAAAGCCTTCTTCTAGACAGATGGCCTGTCCCCGTCTCGATGCTACTCATTCAGGTGGATTCGTAAGTATTCCAACCTTCTTTATCTCTATGCTCGGGTTCTTATTTGTAGGTTCGTACTTAGTTGCAATGTGTCTTATTTTCCAGCCAATTTTCTCCGCCCTATACCCGACGATGCCATGAAGGAGCATAGAGAGACTCTGCTCCAACTCCCTTACGGCCGGAGGTCTCTCTCGTACCTCTTACACGTGAGCAAGCTCCGAGCTTGCAGGCTTTTGGGAGATGGCCAATCCACCTCAGACTGGTCCAACAACAAGTATGATCATTGGGAGCAGGTGCCTTTGCCCACAGGCATCCTCCCTCCGAGGAGAGAGGTGAGGCCTCCACCTCCAGCTCGCCGAAGAAGTCCGCCATCGGGGAATGAGGCTAATGATGAAGCCTCGAGCTCAGACTCGGATGAAGAAGGTAAAGTCATCCTTAGCTCGAGAATGTGGTCCCCCACCTTATTAAAACATAAACCCGATAGGTTAGTTTTAGGCCCGGATGATAGATACCACTTCTACATATGGACTCGGGTAGACGATCGAGTTCATAGGTTTGATAGTTGGCTCGGGAAGTATGACACCATGTACAGTCTAAACGAGGTGTGGAACGGGATAGCCGTCCAATATGGGACCAATGATTATAGGGACCTTTCGAGGTTGACGCCCACCTATAGGGAAGGTACTCCCCCCGCCTCTTCTGAAGATGGGGGAATTTCGTGGTCCCCGAGCTCTAGTTCGGGGGAGAGTTCCAGTTAGGTCTTTCTTTACTTGGTTTTTTTCTTTTTTTTCAAGTTTATTAGCATGATGTCTAACCTCGATTGGAACTGTGCAGGTGCCATGGATCCTGACCTTGACGCAGTACTCTTTAGTGATGAGGGAACTGGAGCTCAGAAGAGTAAGCGCCCGAGAGCCTTGTGGAGGTCCGACCGACCATCCAAGGTCCCCAGACGCTCCGAGAAGACCCCAACGGCTCAGGCTACTGCGAGCACAATCGAGGAGTCGATCGTCTAGGTTGATGCATCTGGTTCAACCGCTCCCATCTTGCTTCCTCCAACCGATACTCAAATAACAGTCGGTTGGCCTCCGAAGAAGCCTTCCATATCCAAGGTCCTACTACCGACGGCCCGACCTCATGTTGAGGAGTTCGTGCTTGACGGTGCTGCTGGGGCCCAAGGGGCTGTACTTAGCTCGGACGTCCTCTCTCGAGTGGGTCAGAGTTTTTCAGGCTTCGGCGCCGACCATTGGGACCTTGTGCACAAGGCCTCAGACTGTAATACTCTTTATGATAAGAGTATTGAACTTACTACCACGGTAACCTTCGCAACTCTCCTTTAATTTTTTGTGTCCCAGCTCGTGATCTAATTCATTCTTTGTATTTCAGGCCCTTGTCGTTTCAGCACAGCTTAATTATAAGCTGACCAACGAGGTGCACACGAGTATGTCTCTAGCCCAAGAGTCGAGGGATCTCCAGCTTAAGATGGCTGATGAACTCAAGGACTCGAAGACCGAACTCGAGAATGTGAAGACCCGTCTCGCAGAGCTGGAGAAGACGAAAGCCGAGCTTGAACAGGCGAAGACTCGTCTTGCTGAGCTGGAGAAGGCTAATGCTAAGCTCGAAGAGGAGAAAGCTGCTACTTTCGACATCATGGAAAGCGAGAAGGCCCGCCTCCTGAACGAGTTCAAAGAGCAGAAGGAGAAGGCGGTTGACCAGGCCATGTACAAAATTTGGGTTGAAAATGTCAACCTCGATACCAGCTTCCTGGGTCCTCTCGAGGCCAAGTATGTAGAGCGGTGGAGTGCCCGTCTTGAGGCGAGTGAAGCCGCCCGAGAGGCTGCTCAGAAGGATAGTCATGCTATTCATCCTAGGGGTCTAGTGTCGTTGACGCTGGAAAAGCCAAGGGAACTGCTCCTTCCTGATCCTCACCTCGGGGCTGTGTCCCTTTATTCTTTGTAACTATTTTAATTTATGCCCGTAGGGCTGATACAATTTCTTTTTATATTATCTTATATATGCTTTACATTTCCTGGCTTGAAATATTTTGCATATTTTATATTAATGAGTTGTTTATGTTTATTTCTTCATACAAACATAGTTTGGATTTAGGCTCGAAACTCGATGCATTCACGCATAGTTTGTTCGAATTATCCGCTTCCGATCTCGTTATTCATCAAAGTCGAATATTACTTTAACCATGAACTCGAAAGTACTTGTATGGTGTGTAATATAAATGGTCTAGTTATATCCTATTGCTTAGTTACTTTTCCTCGTCCTCGGTTATTTCTTCGAAGTTATGAGTTCGAAACTATTTTCCCATAAGATATTCTAGCCTCGATCTCGACTTATCTCGAAGTAGGTTTAAATTCCAACTCATCGATTAGTTTTAGCTGGTTTGTTCCAAACCTATTAAGTTTGCACATCTGGTTAAATCCAAACGTTATTATCTTTTGGTAATTTGGTTGTCCAAACTATTTAAGCTCGCGTATCTGGTTACATCCAAATACTTTTATGTTTTTGATAGCTCGGTTATGTCCAAACTATCTAAGCTCGCGTATCTGGTTATATCCAAATACTTTTGTTTTTGATAATTCGATTATGTCCAAACTATCTAAGCTCGCGTATCTGGTTATATCCAAATACTTTTAAGTTTTTCGTGTATGTTATTTTATTTTTTAAGCTGATGGTATATGTACCAATGATGCCCCCTTAATATCCTATGAGTGTGACCATAGGTTATTAAATTAAGAGAGATTGCAAAAATAAAAAGAGATAACATAATGAACGAAATAGATCCTTATTTAATGGAATTCGAAAATAGACAAATTAGTACAGATCAATCATGGTTACAAGCAACACACTTCCTATACTATTGATAGTAAGGTCTAAGGTGTTCACCATTCCATGCTCGCGGTACCAGGCTCCCGTCCAATCTCGCAAGTTTGTACACACCGGACCGGATGACTGACTCTATCTGGTATGGTCCTTCCCAATTCGGCCTGAGTACACCAGCTGCTGGATCTCGTGTCGCCAAGAATACGCGTCTTAACACCAGATCTCCCACACCGAATTTTTGATCTCGAACCCTCTTGTTGAAATACCTGGTAGCTCGTTGCTGGTAGGCAGCGTTCCTTAGCTGAGCCTCGTTTCTTTTTTCTTCAATCAAGTCTAAGGTTTCTTCGAGATGAGTATGGTTTGAGTCTTGGTCGTAAATTTGAGTTCGGACTGTTGGAATTTCGACCTCAATAGGCAACATAGCCTCACATCCGTATGCTAGAGAGAACGGGGTATGTCCCGTTGAAGTTCGAGCAGTGGTCCAATAACCCCATAGGACTTGGGGCAATTCTTCGGGCCAACGGCCCTTCGCTTCCTCCAACTTTTTCTTTAATGAACTCTTGAGAGTTTTGTTTACAGCCTCGACCTGGCCATTTTCCTGAGGATGAGCCACTGACGAAAAACTCTTTATTATTCCATTCTTTTCACAAAAGTTGGTAAACAAGTCGCTATCGAACTGGGTTTCGTTGTCGGACACAATCTTCCTCGGCACCCCATATCGGCATACAATGTTCCTTACCACAAAGTCAAGAACTTTTTTGGAAGTTATTTTTGCCAATGGTTCAGCTTCCGTCCACTTTGTGAAGTAATCCACCGCGACCACAGCATATTTTACACCACCTTTGCCAGTTGAGAGAGAGCCAATGAGGTCGATTCCCCATACCGCGAATGGCCATGGGGATGTCAACATGGTCAACTCGGATGGTGGAGCTCGAGGAATCGTGGTGAATCTCTGGAATTTGTCGCATTTCTTTACATATTCGAAAGAATCTGACTTAATGGTGGGCCAAAAATATCCTTGGCGTATGGTTTTCTTGGACAGGCTATGCCCCCCAGTATGGTCTCCACAGAACCCTTCATGAATTTCTTCGATGATCCTCTTGGCTTCGGGTGGAGTTACGCACCGTAGTAATGGCATGGAATACCCCCTTCTATATAGCTTTCCGTCTATCATGGTGTATCGGGGAAGCTGATACATTAACTTTCGAGCCTGGTTCCAGTCTTTTGGAAGGACACCGGTCTCGAGATATTCCACTATCGGGGTCATCCACGTTGGCTCGGACACAATCATACATACGTATTCCTCCTCCGGCTCGTTAATGCTAGGTGCCGAGAGGTGTTCTATGGGAATAGCATTTAGTTCATCATTCTCAGCGAAGGTAGCAAGTCGAGCTAAAGCATCTGCATTTGAGTTCCGCTCTCAGGGAACTTGTTCGATCGCATAAAATTCGAAACACTCTAATGTGGATTTTGCCTTCTCTAAGTAAGCTGCCATCCTCGTGCCACGAGCCTGGTATTCTCCCAAGATTTGATTAACCACGAGCTGGGAGTCACTATAGCAATGTCTAGCTCTGGCTTTGAGCTCTTTTGCTATACGAAGTCCCGCGAGTAAAGCCTCGTATTCGGCCTCATTGTTCGACGCTTTGAAGCCAAATCTTAAGGCTGAATGAAATCTGCTCCCTGCGGGGATAACCAGAATGACCCCTGCCCCCGCTCCATTTTCATTTGATGAGCCGTCGACGTAAAGTTTCCACAGCTCGTGGGTCGGGGTTATCACCTCGTCGTCGGCTATGCCAGTACATTCCACTATAAAGTCAGCCAAAGCCTGAGCCCTAATTGTCATCCTCGGGTGGTAGGTGATCTCGAACTGCTCGAGCTCAACTGCCATTTAAGAAGTCGACCTGAAGCCTTTGGTTTGGACAAGACTTGTCGAAGTGGTTGATCAGTCAACACATGGATGGGATGCGCCTGAAAGTAGGGGCGAAGTTTATGAGATGAATGTATTAAGCTGAGTGCCAGCTTTTCCATCAAGGGGTATCTCGATTCTGCCCCCAGTAACCTTTTACTGATGTAATAAACAGGTCTCTGTACCTTCTCTTCTTCCCGTACGAGTACTGCGCTTATCGCGTGTTCGGTGGTGGAAAGGTATAGGTACAGTACTTCTCCCGTAACAGGTTTTGACAGGATGGGTGGTTCTGCAAGGTGCTTTTTGAGCTCTTGAAAGGCTAGCTCGCACTCCTCCATCCATTCAAATTTCTTACCTCCCCTCAATAGGTTGAAAAATGGAAGACCACGGTCCATAGATTTTGAGATGAATCTGCTTAGGGCTACCATCCTACCAGTCAAACTTTGGACATCTTTGTGTCTTCGAGGTGAGGGCATGTCAATTAGGGCCTGGATCTTGTCGGGGTTGGCCTCGATTCCACGAGAGTTCACGATAAAGCCCATAAATTTTCCTGAAGATACCCCAAAAGTGCACTTCTGAGGATTTAGCTTCATGTTATACTTTCAGAGCACGCCGAAGCACTCTTCGAGGTCATCAACATGGTTCTTGTTGAGTTGAGACTTGACAAGCATGTCATCAACATAAACTTCCATGTTGTTCCCTATTTGTTCTGAAAACATCATGTTCACGAGCCGCTGATATGTGGCCCCAGCATTCTTGAGCCCGAATGGCATGACATTGTAGCAGTATAGCCCCTTATCAGTTATGAAACTCGTATGTTCTTGGTCGCGGGCATGCATGGGAATCTGGTTATATCCAGAATAGGCATCCATGAACGACATCAGTCCATGCCCCGTCGTGACATCCACGAGCTGATCGATCCTTGGCAATGGAAAACAATCCTTTGGGCAAGCTTTGTTGAGGTCCGAGTAGTCAATGCAGGTTCGCCACGTCCCATTAGACTTTGGGACCAACACCGGATTGGCTACCCAGTCAGGGTAAAAAGCGTCCCTAATAAATCGGTTTACTTTCAACCTATCGACCTCCTCTTTCAGTGCCTTTTTTCTGTCATCATCCAGCTGCCTTCGTTTTTGTTGCTTCGGAGGGAAGCTTTTATCTATGTTCAATGCGTGGCTT
Organism: Humulus lupulus; assembly: GCF_963169125.1. Taxonomy (NCBI): domain Eukaryota; kingdom Viridiplantae; phylum Streptophyta; class Magnoliopsida; order Rosales; family Cannabaceae; genus Humulus; species Humulus lupulus. The sequence goes on along the minus strand of NC_084798.1, from coordinate 152,200,058 downwards.
GCTATATTCGGACTTATCCCCACCATGTCCGAATGTGACCATGCAAAGACATCCTGGTTTTTCTTTAAAAAGCAAATTAGTTGCTATTTTGTCTCTTCCTGGAGGTGTTTTCCAATCTTCACCTTTTTCATGGGATTGGTTTCTTCGAGCTGAATTTCTTCGAGCTCTTCCAAGGGTTCGAGGTCTGCTTTTTCCTCAACCCTTGGATCGATCTCTTCATCAATCTCTAAGACCGTTCCGTCTTTGTTTTGAATGATGGCGAGCTCTTGTGCGCTCGTCTGTTTCTTTCCTCTCCAGGAGATGCTGTAGCATTCCCTCCCAGCTAATTGATCTCCCTTTAATGTTCCGACGCCGCTAGGGGTCGGGAACTTAAGGGCCAGATGCCTTACTGATGAGACTGCCCCCAGCCCAACCAGGGCGGGTCTCCCTAGCAGAACATTGTAGGCTGAAGGTAGATCCACTACCACAAATTCCATCATCTTAGTTGTCGAGACTGGATAGTCTCCTACGGTTACGGGTAGCTCGATAGAGCCCATGCAGGCGATTCCTTCTCCCGAAAAGCCGTATAGAGTAGTTGCACACGCTTTCAGGTCACGAAGGGAGAGTCCCATCTTCTAAAGGGTTGCTTTATAGAGGATGTTAACTGAGCTCCCATTGTCTATGAGAACTCGGTGGACCCTCTTATTTCCCAGTTGGAGAGTGATAACCAGCGGATCATGGTGAGGAAACTAAACATGGGACGCGTCTTCCTCAGTAAAAGTAATTGGTTGGGATTCGATCCTCTAACTTTTTGGAGCTCTAGGTTCGGGTTCGTAGGGAGACCCGTCCCCGGTCTTCAACTCGTTAACATATCTTTTTTGGGCATTTCTGCCCGTTCCTACAGGGTGAGGCCCTCCCGAGATGGTTATCACATCCTCTCCATCAATCGTCGGGGGCCTATCCTCTTCCCGAGTTCGAGAATTATTGTTTGGTATGAGTTGCGATGCGGCAACTCTCTGGTTCGCAGTTGCCTGATTAGTACTCTGGTTCTTAACATATTGTCTGAAGTAACCTCTCGAGATCAACCCTTCGATCTCGTCTTTCAGCTGTCGACATTCATCGGTAGTATGCCCGGTGTCTCTGTGAAATCAGCAATACTTGCTTGAATCCCTCTTGGACTTCTGATTTCTCATCGGGTCCGGACGCCTAAAGGGGACCTGGTTTTCATTAGCCAGGTATATGTTCTCCCGAGACTCGTTGAGCTCGGTGTACACTCTATACACGGAGAAATATCTCTCCCCCTTCTTTTTCTTTCCTCCTTCGGCCTCGGGGTTACTTCCTTCATTCTTTTTTCTCTTGGAAGGGTTTTCCACGGCAGGCTTTGAAGCTACCGGGTCCGCCGAGGTTGAGGCAGAGTTTACGTTTATCGTTGTAGTTTCGGACTGGGAAGTCACATTAAGTGTCGACCTCGCTTCCTCTACATTGACAAACCTCTGCACTCGTCTATTAAACTCGGTTAGGGACCTCACCAGTCTTCTTTGCATATCATCCCAGAGGGCGCTTCCTGGCATTACTCCGGCCTGGACAGCCATTAAGTGTCCACTGTCATCCACATTCCGAGCTCGGGCGACTTCCAAGTTAAACCTTGTAAGGTAACTTTTTAATGTTTCGCCTGGTTGTTGCCGAACATTAGTTAGGGTTGACGCCTCAGGTCGAACCCCCATCATGGCTTTGAACTGCTTTTTGAAGTCTTTAGACAGCTGCTCCCAAGAGGTTATTGAATGTCTCTGATATTTTTCAAACCAGCTTTTAGCTGGTCCTGTCAATGATGCTGGAAATAACATGCACTTGAGCTCGTAACCCACGTTACTGGCTCTCATTATGGTGTTGAACGTACTCAGATGATTATATGGGTCGATTTTTCCCTCGAACGTTGGGACGTGAGGGATCCGAAACCCTTGTGGAAATGGGGTGTTGGAAATATGGGGAGCAAATGGTTGAAGCTCCTCATCAGAATCTTCATATCGATCATGCTCTTGCTCGTTTTTCAAAAGCCTGAATGCCTTTTCCAGCTGATCGATTCTCTCTTGGACTGGGTCCGTGAGAGGCAAAGTTTGGAATCGGTTGTCGTCTATCACAATTCCAGGCTCGCGTCTCCGTAAAGGATCTTTACACCTATTCAAGCGATCCCTTAGGTCTGGATTTATCGGGTCAACATTACCCCGACTCTGATTCAGGTGTTCTCGCAGGTTGGGGCGATTTCTACGGCTTCCAGTATTCTTACAACCTCGGTCATGCTTGCTGACCGACCTGGTGTCTCCAGAATCGTCGCTGGTAAAACTCATCGCATAGTTATTTCAAGATGGATTTCTTCCGTGCCGGCTCGTCTCCGCCGTGCGAGACCGGGATGTTTGACTTCTTTCTGATGGGGCGCCTCTCCGTTCCTGGAAAGCCTCCCAATTCCTTGTCTCCCTCCCGCACACCTTTCTCCCTGATCTCGAACTGGTTGAGCATTCCTGCGAGGGGGTGAAGGATATCTTATTGGTGATGTAGGGAACCGTATGGGCGACGGTGGCTGCCACCCATTTCGCGGCCTAGACAGTCCAGAGTTTTCTTGAGATGGGTTGGTTGCGTGTGGTGCATTCTCAGGGGCTTGAGTCCAAGCCTCTGCAGGGGCTCGGTTGTTCTCAGTTCCCCCAGGTGCTTCCACAGGTGGGTTAACCGGGGCCCTAGCCCGAGTACTCCTCTGGGGCCTAGGTTTAGCGAATGGCTCTGCGGCTGCCGGAGGTTGAGCCGGCCTCCTCGTGGCAGCATCTTTCTGTGGACGCCCACGGGGTCTACGGGGAGGAACGTATACGTCCCTTGGAGGAGGGGCTTGGTTTTCACGCGGAGGCGGGGGCTGAGCCACCTGCGCCTCTGCGGCTATCCTTGCCAACTCCTCATTCCGTTTGTTGGCCTCCTCCAACTGTTGTTTCAGTTGTCGGTTATCGAGTTCCACAATAGGAACATATCGCTCAGGATTATAGTACATATCCTCATCTCTTGGTGGAGGAGGTGGTCCCCTAGAATCGGAGGATCCACTCCTTTCTTTGACATCTGGGTTTTCCATTGGCTGTTTCCCAAGACGTCTTGGATAATTCTCTTCAGGTGTATTCTGATGATTAGTGGCCATGAATTTTTCAAGAATGAATGGTTAAGGCTCTCAATGAAAGCACCAAACTATTGACGTCGTTTTTCGTCAACAGTGAAAGAAGAGCACGTAAACAATAATCAGTAATGGCCAATAAAAATATGATAATACAAACACGATTTTTTACGTGGTTCAGCAGTTAAATCTGCCTAGTCCACGAGTCTTTCTTATTAAGACTTAAGAATATCTCTGAAAATCCTTCAAGGATGAATTCTCCAGAGTTTTCCTCAAGCTCACAAAAGTTCAGTCCTTTACAATAGTGCATGACCTCTCTATTTATAGAGAAGATTGCATAATACTATCCCACATATTTCAGGTAGTTACTCTATATTTGCAAATAGATTAAATGGCATTAAATGCCTGTAATTCGATGTAAAAGGAAACGTCCCCTGAAGACCAGGGGGCATAAAACTAATCAAATAATATCCCCTGATTGTAGGGGATTTTCAGTAATAAATGTAGACCGCGTCTTTTTATTGATGACTCATTAGGATATTCAAAGTTATTATCCTATATCACCAAGGCCATATTCTCCCAGGTTTCTTACTGACTTTCGAGTTATAACATATCCCGAGGCCACATGGCTTCGAGCTCGTACGCGCATCAGGCTCGGAGCCCTGATCCAAGGTTATCCCTGAGAACAGACGCACCTCGGGGCCTACCTATCGAGCTCATGAGGACTTCGAGGCTACCATCTTCGAAGTCGTCTCTGCATCGCCAGCTCGTTGTTTATATTTCGAATCATATTCCAGACTTTACGAATTCATCCATTATGAATCCAGATTTCGAGGTCACAATTTTCATGGCTCGAAATCTGGGTATAACAACATCGATAAGAAATTATGCAATAAAAATCCAACAATGATTCAAGAATGCAAAGTGAATATAATTAAATACTCATTATCAAAATAATATAATTTTTTTCTCATACATCTTGGACAAAAAAAATATAACTATATAGAAAAATAATTTTCAGAAGAAATATAATTTCAACTTATAAATAATTATGAAAAATCTAAGAAATGAATGACACTTTTATAAATGATATACATGAAGTAGAAAAACAATAAAACTGGACAAGTTAAAATATTTATAAACAGAACATTTGAAAACTAGTTTAAATATATTTTTTTTTCTTTTAAAAATGCAAGATATTCAAATTTATTTTCACTTCCCATATGTAAAATATATATACATATTTTCTTGAGCACCAAATAAGAATTAATAATAAAAAGAATCTTCTGGTTCTTCATCTAAATTTAGGAAAATTTATGCATTTCATTGCATCTGATTGATCATTCAATTAATGAACTTCAAGTTCACTATACTTTGTATTTCACTAAAATTTTCAACATATACATAACCGCTATAAAAGTTTCATTTTTATTTATATACTAGATAATGAAATAATTTCAATATCCTTCACAACATTATATTTAACAATTTTATTTATCCAATGGTGTGCTTGCTTAAAAGCACAATTATTTTTTAAATATAAACTTATCATTAATTCAAGTTAATACACAATGATAATAATCATGTTTGTTGTAGCCAAATAGATATAATCATAATGTGAATATATCACTTATTTTTCTTTCTCATTTCGTTCCAACAAGTGGTCAAATTTATTAATGAAATAAATCATTCCTTATTCTTATGACTTGATATATTATATAATTAAATGTACAAGCGGTACATATTATAAGTCATTTTTTGCCACATTCACAATTATATAGAAATTGTACAACTGGTACATAAAATATGTTTAATTTTAGCTAGCAATATATTGTGTTAAGGTTTCATCAAGAACCTTTTCAATTAATATTTGTGACTTTACAACACTTTGATGAATGTAATTATAAATTACATTTTGATCAATGACAAAGTTCACTATAATACTAATAATTAGATATTCACTTCTAGGAATGTGCAATGAATAATTGACACAAATAATGAATCATTCACTTCAAGGAATAATATTGAAAAGACCATACTTGCTTCTGGCAAGAAATATTGCATATATAATAACATGACTAATAATATCAATTCTCTTTAAAATGAAATTTACTTTCTATCATTCTCTTCAGGGAATAATATTTAAATGTACAACAAAATTGATATACATGTTAACTTATTTATTGTACAATAAACACACATACAAGTCAATATCAAATGTAGTTACACCTGAATTAGTTTATTCTCTTCATATTTGTTTTTCAATATTTCATATTTTAGTGTTTTGATGCAATTTTCCTAAAACGTTTGGGACTTGAAAAACTCAGTCACCAACTGCATCAATCACAATAGATTTCAATGTTTTTTTAATTGTGTTCATAAATTTCATATAATTGACAAATATGTGAAATATTCACTTCAGAGAATTTTGCTAAAATATCACAACTCTTTAGCAATTATGTTTCTTTTATATATCTTAATGAATAATATCACTTTCGTATAATCTTCAGGATATATGGAAGACCTTATCTCAAAGATCTATAATTTTTTTTCAATATGCCATAGACATGGAACTTTACAAATTCTAATGTAATAATTTGTAAATAACTATAAAATAAATACTATAGAGAAATCAATATTAAATATGTGAGGTAGTATGAACACATACATATGAATATAATCATATTTACGATAACAAGACATTAAACCATCTAATACTATCACAATGGTAAAATAAGAACTCACATATACATTTTGTTTTATGATCAATATATATAGTATGATAATCATATGAACATACCTTCGCAATAAAATATTTTTACCTCAATAAACTATATGATGACAAGAGGCTTGATAATGAATTTTGTTATCAACACAAGATGGTGGTTGAAGATTGAATCATCTAGTTCGGATTCAACGAATGATTATGACTAGAGATCCATGATAAGAACTTGAACCTACAAATAGTGATAGTTAGATAGTCATGTTGATAACGTGTTATAAAACTATTAATATTACAGAAATATAAAGTATAAAGAAAATAAATAGACAAAATAACAGATAGATGTAAAGAGTGAGTGAAACTTGTGTATATGTTATTTCAATGGGGGAAGTACCCATATTTATACAGATAAATAAGCCCTAAGGAAATTGGGTAACTACTATGAATACAATCAAGAATTAATGCTGATATTTTACTTTGGGTAACCTAGTGATTCTTCATTATTATGGACATTCATATATATAATATTTATAACAAAGTGAAATATAAACCACTTATTTTAATTAGGCTAATTAATAATATCCACACATTATATATACTTAATTTAGATTTAGTTTTTATTTAGGAGCTAATATTGATTTTAACATGAGATACTTACAAAATCTTGGATCATAATAAATGCTTGGACAATTGGAAGAGATCCTAGATTAATGTAATAAATATTTTGTGTTGATTTTTTATATATAAATTTTGAACATTTATTTGGTGGATATTACTTTAGTAATAAAAAAGTATTTTGGTATGCCTTTCTTAGAATCTAATATAGTTATGTGATATGTACGAGAATTTAATATATATATACATATATAAGGGATTTTTATTATTATATACATATAATATAAAATAATTATAAAAATCACCTACAAAATTTTATTTACAAAAATGCATTGCCATATCATCAAAAAATACCCGATTCTAAAAATAATATATATGAATTGCAAAAATATTCTCGAAATCCTGAATTTCCCGTTTTTCTAGGTCTTCAAAAGTAACATTTTGGTTACTTATAATGATTATAAGTTACCAATTAGTCACTTTTTTTTGTTAAAAGTTTAAGTTTTATATCATATTATTTCAGTACATTTTGGTTACCTCCCAGACTTATTTGTAGACATCTTAATATACCAGTCACGTTATATTATGGTATCTTATTATTTGAAATACATTTTGGTAACCTTCAAGCTTATTTCAGAAACTAATAAGTTGTCATATAGTATAATAAGTTACCATTATAGTTTATTAATAAAAATTAATTCAGTATGCTACACATTAACTTTTAATAAAAAAATTTAGTCACTCATGTAATTTGCACGTCTCACTACAAGAAAAAACAGTATTCATAACACTTAAAAACTGCTAACCGGGACTATTTATAACACTTCTGAAAATGCTAACATAGCCCCTGTTATTAAAAGTCCAGTCTTTTCTATAACAGTTTTTGAATGTTATGTTCGGTGTTATCTTAAACTATTCAATAACACATTTTTAGGTGCTATAATATTCAAATAATAACATTTCGATAGAGTTTTTGGTTATAAATTTGAAGTTTAATCTTGTACTTTTTTCATAACACTTTTCAACTGTTACATTTGATTATTTTGATAACATTTTTTAGTTTGTTATATTATATAAATCATAACGATTTTTTACGCTTATAATATGTTTTTAAATCATAACATATAGTAATAAAATTTTAAATTTTATTTTGATAAGTATACTTATATGGTTTTTTTTTTTAATTAAAAGATTTTCATTATTGTATTTTGATAAAAAAAATTCAAAATTAATCATAAAATGTAATTCTCAATAGATTGATAAACCATAAGTATTACATTAAACAATAACTAATTCAAACCATGAATGTGTCTACTTCATGAGATCTTAGTTCTAACTTAAGTTTGAAAGCATAACATAATAAAGTTTTATAATCTTGAACAATTTTTACTTCAAAAATGAAAAATAGAAACATTACAAGATACACAAAAGTAAACCATGCGTGAAACTTGCTCCATCCTTTAATTAATCATCCTTTGTGCACTTTCTCCATATCTCTCTTCAACAACCTTATCCATTTCCAAATTTAGTCTAAAGCTCTTCCTCTTTTCATTGAGGAGTTTAACTAATTTTCCTGTAGGTATGTGTTTTGGCCTCTTTCCTTTTGTAGATGGAGGTGACATATCTTGTACTTGGAAAACTCTTTGACTAGTTTCTGATCAACCGTTTCTATAATTAGTACGAATTTTGATGAGTTATAAAAATCATATATAACAACATATTATCAATTATCACAAAAAAAAAACTTATAATAAAAGTCAGAAAGAAAGAAATAAACAGTCATTCTTGGCATCAAAGAAATAAAAATTCAAAGTGTCATACTAATAGTAAAAGAGCGGATAAGCATCTCTTGGTCCATTTTTGCCACTTTTATCCTCATATTATTTTATATTTACTTTTTCCACTTCATAAAAATGTAGAATTTTTACATTACATACGACTGTTTTAGTAGCCACTGCCAGCAAAAAATAAATAAATAAAAGACATATGTTGACTAAGAGAATATTCTTAGTGCCAGCACTTAGTCTACTTAGTGACTAAGAGAATATATATATGTGAGGTAGCTTTACATATCCTATTTACTTCTTTGTAGAATTTTTGGTTCCTATAAGTGTATATCTGACAAGTATAGAATGCCAAATTGCTATACTCCTCTTGAAGAGTTTCTTTATACTTTTGGAGGACCCTGGCATTTCTCAATTTCTTTAGTGTAATTGTTTGATTTGAACCCATAAGTAGATCACTAGTATTACATCACAATAGCTGTCATAGAAAACTCTTGCTTGGAGAACCTAGAAGCAACATGATTCTTCACTGTACAATATTTGCATATTCAGGTGAGGGTTAAGGTAGAAATAGAAGAAAGACTTGGATTTTGGGACGATTGTGAAATTGAGGAAGTACTTTTAAAGGACAACTTTAAATTCTAAGATTTTAGCTTTTTACTTTCTACATGAATGGAACTCACTATGTCTATTGGAAATGATCATTCTGCTCTGTCTCAGAGCTGGTGTTTTGCACAAAACCAGCAATGAGACAGTCAATCATTTATTTATTCATTGCCTTTTTCTAAAAGATTGTGGATAAATGTAAAACTATTTATAGTTGGAGGCTTTTTGGATTACTTTACAGTACTCTGTAAATTTGTTAAGTTTCAATTTTTAGGAGTGGGTAACGAAAATTGAAAGTAGCTGTGGGATTCTGCTGTGATGGCTATTTGTTGGTCATTGTGCTTAGAAAGGGACAAGATAAATTTTTTAATATTGAAAAAGAGATTGATATTATTTGGGCTAAAGTAGGCATCTCAGTGATTTGTTTAAAAAGAATTCAGGAATTGTATTTTTGGTTTTTCAAGAGATTGAGCATTTTTTGTTATTTGGATTTCAATGGACTTTTCATCTCCTTTATATTTTGTCTTTGACAATAGTAGGGTCTAGTTCTTATTAAACAAAATAAAATAATGTATAAATAATATGTTTTCTAAAGTCTATGGTTTAGCTCATTTCATTTTGTCAAACTTTCTGATTATGTTCATTGTGTTTCTCTCACACATAGATTATGATGAGAAGGCTGAAGATGATGTTGATTATGAAGACTTTGATGAGCAATATAAAGGAAACATGGGTATTGGATTATAAAATATTCTATTGTTACAAAATTATATTCATTGTAAATAAATAATTAGAAAACAGTAAAGGAAAATGGAAAGTCCCTAGGGTATGTTTATGATTTTTTACTTTAGGATAAGAAGCAAGTTATATTCAAGCAAAAAACAGTGAAGCTATAACATAAGACATTCTTAAAATAAAAGGCTTTAACACATTACAGAAAGATACTCATAAAATTATGGGGGCCTTCATATAATATTAGAAAAGTAAAACCCAATATCAATTAATCATTGTGAACATGTCCATTATATTTAAGTTTAAAAAGAAATGAACATGCAAAAGAAAAAGTCCCAAGGACTCATCAAACCTCTTAGTAATGACAAGATCATTAATACATGAAAATTCTAGTCATGAACATGGTGAACATTAAAACTTCCTCAATTAAGCAAGAAATATTCAAAACAGGGAAAAACTGTAAGATAACTTCCTCAATATAGTGTTTCTAATGTGTTGTTATGCACATGGTGACTAATTTCTGCTCAAACCAGTAAAGATAAACTGTAGAAAAAGCTTATTTAAGGGCTTTTGCTTATTCTAATGATAAAAGAATTATTTCTGCAAAAAAAGTGTCAAAAAGAATCGAATTCCAAGAATAAACTACATTTATCAAGTGGCTTGGTTCCATTTACAAGAAAATGATTTCTATTAAGGTTATTTGGCAATGCTTAACTTGTACAAAACTAGAAGAGACTACAAACACTATAACATCAAATCAGGCTCTATGTCTAACAATAGAGGCTCTTAAAATATCTATCAATAAAATACATTGATTTACCATTTTCACAAGTCCATAATATTCATATAAATTTAAACGCATAAATTATACATAAATAAAACTATCAAATATAAAAACCAAATAACTAACTAGAGACACAACAACGATTATTAATAGCCACAACGCAAATATTATTCCAATATATATATTTCAATTCACTAAGACACACAAGTTCTCAACCTTCTATTATCACCGCAGCACACAACAATAATCTCATAACCTACTTCACTATGGATGAATATTTAAGATATTCAAACTCATCTAACATTAGCATAATATTAAAACAAAGGTAAAAGGCATACCACTTGAAAAATGCAGACAAAAATAAGAGTCTCCCGTGAAAGATTGCTTGCACACAAAGTATCTTGCCTCTTCTCTTGGAGGCAGCCATCCAGAAAAGTTTTAACTATATTACAAATAGAATAAAAATACAAAGATAGAGCCATATATTAGCAATATAACAGCACCAAACACTAATTCAAAAGAAAAAACCAGCGTAGAAAACTTTCATTGAATTTCGACCAATATGATATGTTGAAATGTATGTCTGTAAAACAGGCATCCAAGTATTTATGTATACACCTAAAGAAAGAATACCTAGTGGATAATAAATAAGGAATAATTCAAAAGATTCACTGCCTTGATAGCTATTGGCTGAACTAAAAGCCAACAGGCAACGACACTATAAAGGTAATATGGTTATAGGCATAAGATTAGACTCCTGAAGTAAATGCAATTCAACACACACAACAAAGTAATAGTTAATCACCTCATCAATATCGAGGGTTCCTTCGAAAACAATAGTAACACTAGTGACAGCAGCATTGTGTACGTGATTGTGATGATGATGATGATTGCTGCATTCTGTATTATCCATCCCAATTGATGTAAAGAAATTAGTTGATAACCAAAAAAGCAATTAACAGAAATCAACAATATGAATTGTCAAAGATAAAACTAACTAAATAGGCACTTAAAAGACAAACATGTACTATAATAGTAATAGTAATAGTCATAGTAATAATAATAATAATAATAATAATAATAATAATCAACTGACAACTAGATCCTTCTAAAAACAGATTCACATGCACGAGTGAAAGTCCAGTTGCTGATCATGCACTTTGTCAAGATGAGAAGCCTGGGGAATTTTGGATCTTGTCCTATTCCATGTTAGCATTAGTTTGCCTCTACAAAGTGCTTAGGTTAAGAGTCAGTATAGCATTTCTTTTTAATAATTGAAAATTAAAATATTTAGATTAACACTAATCTATTCATAACACAAAATAAGAGACAAAGAAATTCCACCTAACCAAATACTTGTGTCTACTACACTACAAAAAACATGTCAACCATAGAGGTACACTAGATAAAGAAAGAACTCTTTACAACATAAAATCCATATCGTCAACAAAGCCAAGTAAACCTAGTTTGCTATATATAGATTCTATTCACTCCAAATAAATTATTTTTTCTGATTTGAAGCCATACTCTTTATAAATCAAATAAATTTAAAGGAAAAAAAACAGAGAAAAAAGATTGGAAAGGAAAAATCAGAGAAAGAAAATAATACTTTTTCCAGTTTCATGTTGATGAGTTATAGAACAGGAATTATCTACCTGAACTTCAGAATCAATCCTGCAAATTAACACATTAACACGTTTGCATTATATCCATGAAGACAAGTAATAAAAAGAAGATTGGAATGAAGTGGAAAGAAAGATTGGAATGGAACGGCACAGAAACATAGAGACAAGCTAACAACCTATCAAGATCATAACCTCCCACTCCAAGAATAAAGTCCATGTCAACGGATCCAAACTTAGCTTGCTTCATTTGTGCCATCCCATTAATATGCTGGCACCAGTGCACATAAGAGTATAAGTTTTTAAAAAATTATGTATTATGAGAGTGAAACACAAAAGCTGAATAGGATACAAAAGTTGATTCTTTGGTTTCTGTTAGCGGAGAATATTCCATTTTGGAAGTATAAGCAGAGGAAGACACATATAGGAGCAAAAACTTCTTATATGTTATTCGTTAAAACTATATACAATTATTAATATCTCAGAAAGAACACCTGAATTCTCTTGGTCAATATCTCCAGCTCAACCTTAGCACTAAATCTATCTGCTGAAATAGTTGGAATCCAATTAGCTTCAAAGCTCAGAATCACCTCACATTTTAAAAACAAATGTCAAATTCACTGAATACACTCTAACTTGTTTTCTGATTAAAAAAAAAACTCTACCTTGTTCAAAAATAATACAATCAGCATAAGCAATTTGTTCTACAGCCTCGTTAACCACAAATCTTGGTTTTATTTCATTAAGGTGTTGCATTGCGTGCTTGGAATCAACCAAAGTAACAACTCCATCAAGTTTCACATGCTGCAAAACTAATTCATCGGTACAAAAAGTTTCTATAACAGGAGCAGGTTTAGCAAGTCCTACAAAGCAAATATCACAATGATAATCAAGCACCAAAACCAGTTTGAAATAAAGTTTGAATAAAGAATTATGAGTTATTTGACATTCCCAAATGGTAGAACCATTTGTGAAATTAAATGTAAAATCTACTAAACAAATCAATTTTCTCTTGTATGGCAAATACTTGGAGGGTGTTTTACTGTGCAAATTTATTGGTTTCTTCTCAATACAATAAAATAATAAATGCAGTTTTCTAGAAATGCCAAACCGTTTGGTTTGTTTTGAGGTGAAACAGCTGACGCAAACAAACAACTCAATCTCTATGATTTGAGCCTTAGATTTGCGATAAAAATCTTTCTAGAGACATCACCCAAATCACTGATAATACCCCAAAACCAAAACAAAAATCAATACAAGTTTTACTTAACAAACTAAAACACTAAATATCAAAATCAAAGTTAAAAAAAAAAACAAAATACCTTACCTCTTGAGCTACTCCGAGAGAGGCTTCAGTGAGGTGAAATTTGAGAGAGGCGAGGGAAAGAGGAGAGCGTGAGAAAGAGAGGCCCTGTGAGTGTTTGAATTAGCTAGCATACAACCTCTCTAGTTTTAATTTTCTGTGTTATCTCAATTAGAAACAAATATATATAATCAATATTCAAAACACTTTCTTGATATTAATTTGAAATCTGAAAAAGAAAAAAAAACTATAGAAGAAACTAACAACTTCGTGAGTGATTGGGTCACTTGCCGCCTTTTGGGTAAAATTTCAGCTTTTTTTTTTATTAGGATATATTTATAACACTTCCAAATTTACGTAATATTTGAACGTAATATATAAGCAAAATTGTTGTAGTGGAATGACGAGACGAAACCAGAAATTAGTGAGTGATTGGTTGTGTAGACGAGAGTGAGTGGAGGAGAATAACGTGGTTGTGTAGACGAAAAAAAAAAAGAGAAAGAAAGAGAAGCTGAGAAGCAAAGAGAAGCAAGAAAGAGAAGCTGGTGACACATTGAAAATGGCATCTAGTTCAGTTCAGTGCCCTGATCATTTCTGAGACAACTAGAGGATGGAATAGACACATTATGTCATAAGATAGACCACGTGTAAGCACCTAAATATGATGTGACATGTTTAGGTCTCTTATACTGATTTGACGGTTTTCCATATAATCTTTCACAGCTTTTTGCGAACAATAATATCATATCACAACAAACCCAGATCCCCATTTCTTATGCACCTCCACTAATTGTTGACAATGCTAATAGATATGAATAATCCCAATTGAGGAACCCACTTAAAAGTTGCATCTAACATTTTGTTTCTTGTTATAGAAAATGCCAATATTTGGATATGCGTAGACAATGGAAGCTTCAAAACATATATAACCCCAAAAGGAAAACTTTGTTTAATCAGAAACTAAATCTCGCTACCTTGACCCTTACTTACTTCTATAGACGTTAAGAAAAAATGGGAATTCACTCAATTTTCATTTCCAACTTTAGCTGGAAAACAAACAGATTGTTTCATCATATAACATCACATTAAGAATGGTAAATGCATACTCAAAATTAGAAAACTCAGGGGAAACAAAAATCTAAACCTAAGATTTTAATGCAAGGCAACTCATTTAACTGGCCATGAATCAAATATGGCAACTATGAAACAAACCTTTGGCATTCGCAACACCAACCAAACACTTAATTCAAACAATCAATGTCCAATTCTTATGCAATTATCCTCTAACAGTGCTATGAAAAGAATATCAAATCTGTATATAATGCAATACATACATAAATTGAGCTCGTTCAACCAAATGAGTCACTTGGGCTAATATATCACACTCAATACAAACCCATTACAACTTGAGCAATAAAAAACCAAACTTTCACACTTATTTTGCATTTTTTTCAGTAATTTTCTGGGAAACCAAACAAGAGGGTTACTTGGGAAAGTTAAAATAAATACATAAAAAGTGAAGAAATGAAAGTGTCAAAAGAATACATTACATACCCCACTCGTCTTTTTCTTCTTCTTCTTCCTCTAATGAAGGAGAGTTTTGCACTAGAGATGGGTCCATGGAACGCTGATGATCATGGATATGAACGGCCAGGGGCGCTAAAGCCCTGAAAGTTTTCAATCAAACAGCGAAAACCCAATCAATCAACCCACCACACAAATCCCAATTCCCTAAAAATTGAGTGGAAAGAAAGTGTATGAAGCACTTTACTTGAGATGAAACACAAAATCGAGATGAAACACAAAATGCTACTATATATATGTATATGTGTTGTATGCACACAGGTTTTGTTATTTCTCTAGCTTTGAATATAATATAAAAAAAATGAAATCAGATTATAAATCACCCTAGAAGTTCACCCTATATTTATATATTGATTATATGAAATTTGTATAAAAAAAACTCACCTCACAAAGATGTTCTTGCTTCCAGCAGGGGAGAATCATTATGTGAGGCAGAGATAGACGAGACAACCAGAAAAATGACCTCCGTTGTGTCCTCCGGAAGCTCTCACCGACGTCGTGTGCTCCAGAGACTCGCGTGAGGCAGAGAATGACGAGACGAAACCATAAATTAGTGAGTGAGTGGTTGTGTAGACGAGAGTGAGTGGAGGAGAATAACGTGATTGTGTAGACGAAAAAGAAAAGAGAAAGAAAGAGAAGCTGAGAAGCAAAGAGAAGCAAGAAATAGAAGCAAAAAAAGAGAAGCTGAGAAGCAAAGAAAGAGACTAGGAAACCAGAAAGAAAGAGAAGCAAAGAGAAGAAAGAGAGGCAAAGAGACGAAAGAAAGAAAGAAAGAGAGGCAAAGAGACGAAAGCAGAAATTAGGGATTCAATGGAGGCTAGGGGTTCGGAGGCTGAGACTAGTTTACTGTGTGCTTCCGTGTCTCTTATTTTCATTTGGCGCCTAGTTATATATTTCATATGGCGCCAAATGAAATTTCACATATGGGGCCGTGTTTTTTTTAATTGCTTATTAATAACACTTTTAAATATGTGTTATTTTTTAATGTAATATATACTAAAAATTGTTGTAGTGTCTTATTATTTTAGATACTTTTACATTACTTTCAAATCTATTTTAAAACATAATTAGTCATCATATAGTATAAAAAGTTAATCTAATTCCAAATTACCATAAATAACTTATTAGAAAATAATACCAATTGGTTATTTTTTTCATAACATAAACTTAGAGTTACTCCTAAAAAGTTACTTTTCATACATAACATAAACCGATTAACCAAATTTTGAAAATAAGCTTGAAGTTAATTAACTAAAATATTTTTTTTTTGTAACAAGGTAACCAATCAGTATCTAATTGGTATTTATAAGCAACCAAATGATTACTTTTGATTCTGGTGACAGTGAGAAAATATATTCTTCCAACATATCAAAATGATCACCTTGAAGAGTAGGTCGTGATGATACCACTCTTGAGCCAAAATGATCAACGGTGTGGCCATACTTTTTTCTAAAAGTTATATAGAAGAGAGATAATTAAATGATTATTTAGTGTTGTCAATTCTTATATGAGGTATGTATTATTTTTATATGCGGTGTAAAAAACGTTATTTTTGTAATTAAAATTTTTGAGGTTAATTTGTAAATAAAATTAATTATGGGTTGTGAGATGTAATTTTCTCTATTGGTGTATTTTTGTTGGTATTTCTGAATTTAATACATCTGGTATTAGTGAAATGTACTCATCTGACATTGTTATATTCAATTATCTGATTTAGTATTTATGAGATTATTATTCATGTGATAACCAACCATGTGGTTAGTTAGTTAGGAAACTGTTAGTGTAGCTCAAATTTACTTAGCTCTTTTCTTTGTAACCAATTCTGTTATAACAGATTAGTGCTTGGTTGTATTGATTCTCAATGCATATAAATAAAGAGGTACTCAATGAACAATGCTCAAGCTTTCTAAGCATTTTGTTCTGAGGTTTTCATTACTCTGTTTTCTTTCTTTGCATTCTCTTTCATGGTATCAGAGCATCATTGATTGACGTCCATGGCTTCTTCCGGCGACGACTCGTCTCCTATGGGAGTCACCGATCCTCTACCTCAGACCACTACTCACGCTTTCCCTCTTACTCAATCCTGGAATCCTTTTTCTAATTCTCTCAGTTCTTCTTTAACTGTCAAGCTTGATCGAACAAATTTTTTGGTGTGGAAGTCTCAAGTTGTTCCCACGGTGATCGGCCATGATCTTGATGAGATTATGCTCAGTAATGAAGCTCCTCCTTTAAGGCTTATCAATGGTGATGTCAACCCTGTGTTTACTCAATGGAAGCGTAGAGATCAGCTTCTACTCTCATGGCTCCGATCCTCGATGACTGAAGGTGTTCTTGGAACTGTTTCCAGTTATACTAGCTCCAATTCTGTTTGGACAGCCCTCGAGCAGAAATTCTCTAGCCAGTCCAAAGCTCGATTGTTGCAGCTCAAGAGTCAATTATCCACGATTCAAAAAGGTACTCTTACTGTTTCCGATTATGTTGACAAGATCAAGATGCTGTGTGATTCTTTAGCTGTTGCTGGTCATCCAATTAGCGATTTTGATCTAATCTTGCATCTGCTAAATGGTCTTGGCCCTGAGTTCGATCCTGTGGTGTCTGGAATTACATCTCGAAGTGACAACTTGTCTCTTGAAGAAGTTCAAGCTCTTCTTATGTCGCATGAGACTCGTCTTGAACGCCACAACTCTGTGATGGATCTGTCTAACAAAATGTCTGCTAATCTGACCTTTGGTTCAAGAAATGGTGCTTATCATCCTTTCCATACTACTGGCAAAGGTTCTGGAGCAGAAACTCAGCCTAAGTCTTCTGGTCGTGGCTATTCTAGACCTTATAATCAGAATCTCAATCGTCCATTGTGTCAAGTTTGCATGAAGTATGGTCATACTGCAGTTACTTGTCATTACAGGTTTGATAGGAATTGGGTCACTCCAAAGCCTAACTCTTCTCAGCCTCAAGCTCACCTCACTAAACACACGTTTGGCTATGATCCACAAGCATATGTTGCTCAATCTATTTCAGATTTTGGGGATGATGTCGGGTGGTATGCTGATACGGGTGCCACAAATCATATCGCTTTTAAGATGGAGAATCTTGATTCTGCTGTCCCGTATTTTGGTCAAGAATCTGTAGCAGTTGGCAATGGTAAGAAGCTTGTTATTTCTCACATTGGTAAAGCTACTCTGTCTCCCAATTCATAGCATCATTAGCAATCCTCCACAAAAGAAGTTTGTGTCTCTCAATGGTTTTGCATAACCGCAATCTGTTCCATGTCTCCATTTTGTCATTAAATCTCCCTTGTTCATCCATGTAGTATGCACTCTTGATTGAAAAAACTCCATTTTTGGTTCCCTTCTCTGACCAGGTTCTAGAAACTCGCTGACCCATTTAAAAGAGAATGCTTCTTGAGATATCACCACTGGCTCCCTGTGCATGCGGAGGGTAAAGCTTTCCAAATTAGAAATCCAAGGCTGACTCCAGATAGATATGGAATCCCCAGTCCCAACTTGGAAGATACAGTTCTTAATCAGGAGACTCGCGTATGCAAAATAGTTCTCCAAAGAGGAGAACAAGAGCTGGTCGCCGAACCCTCCCAAAAGTTTTCCCCTCTCCAATATTTAATTGTGAAAATTATTTTTTGGTAAATGATAAATAGAGTCAAATAATAAAGTGATAAATAGATAATAGTTTTCATGAGAATTGAATATTAAAAGAAAAAAATAACAAATAATTGAATAGATGAAAAAACTAGGCATTTAATTTCATTATTTATACACTCTATTATATCATCAATATAATTTTTATTATTCTTCATCTCATTTAAATAGCTCATTTACTAAAACAATTTATATTCTTATTAAGATATATAAATCTCAATATATATGCAAATTTTCTACATCTCTATGATAAGTTTCAACATAGAGCGAACTACACAAGCCATACAGGTACCATCGTCCAATATCGAAATTTGTGTCTAAACAACTACAACATATTTTACTTTCACTTTTCAGATTTTGAATCAAAATCATATAAATCATGCAAATAGTTATCAAGCATTCACAAGCATAAAATACAAATTGAATAAGATCACAAGTATGAAGAAGAAATCATAAAACTTGCATTGAATAATAATAGAGTATCAAATGACTACATTAAAACCCTATAAAAGAAAATTAGTTCATGGAAAAGAATAAAAAAAGAAGTAAGAGAAAAAAAAAAGAGAAAAAGAGAGGTAAAGAAGTAAGAGAGGCCCTTAAAATAATCTAAAGTGTTCTTTTTACAGTGATAAGGTTGTGAAAATGATTTTCTAGATGTTACCACTTGTTACGTGATAACGCTTTAAAATATCTTTATTTGAATTTAAAATCCTGTAACTCTAGGATGCGTAATCTTGTAGGTAAAATAAAATCAACTAAACATCATAATTTGACTTTGGTTATGAAACATGCTTTTATAGGGTTTTGAATAAGCTCTCCAAAGAACAAGTAAATCAAATATGGGAGTAGGGATATATGGTCAAAATACCTAAACTTTCACTGATTCAAAATATCACAGATTTTTTCCAACAATTTAAGTTTGAACTCTCATTTATCTTCTCCAGTCAATTCAAATAAATATCTTATATTATTTTTTTCTTGATTAAAGATGATATTTTAAATAAATTTTGAAATATTTATCAAATATCCATGTAACAAATGACAACTTTAAGAATACAACAACCACATAAAAAAAAAAAAAAAACTAAATATATACGATAATAATAATAATAAAACTTAAAAAAAACTAATACTAAAAGTATCATAAATATATCCTATCAAACAACATTAGGGCCTAAGGTTGCAAGGATTCGTAACTACGTTCCAAGATAGTTTTGCCAAAAAAAAGTCCTGTTTGCATCCTCAAATCTCCTGAATCCGAGACTACCATTTTCTTTGGGTTGACACAAGCTATCCCATGGTTTGAGAGAGAGAAGTCTATTTTTGTATTTATTTCCCACCCACCAAAATTTCCTTATCATCGTGTCCATTTGGGGACAAGTCTTTTTTAGGCAATTCATAAACAATCATAGTGTGGTTAGGAACTACCATGGCCACTGACTTGATGAGATTCGATCTACCCGCCCTTGGCAGAAGCTTGGAACGCCAACCTTCTAGCCTCAATCTGAGATTATCCTTTAAGAAATCGAAGTCTCAACTTCTCTGTCTTGACAAGATGACCGGGTTTCCCAAGTGTTTTTCATTCTTGTTGAACTCTTTCATCCCCATTTTCTCCAAAATCCTATACTTTGTGGTATGGTGCGTGTTAGACGAGAAGAAAATCGACGACTTGCTCAGGTTGATCTTTTGTCCCGACCAAGCTTCATACTTAAGGAAAATAGTTTTGAAAGCTTCCACCTCTTGAGCATTAGCTCTGCGGAAGAAAAAATTACCATCTGCAAACATTAAATGAGAAACAACATTGTTGTCGGCCGAGATCTTGACCCCGTGAATTAGATTTTCCAATTCCGCTTTCATCAGGAGTTTAGCAAGGACTTCACTGCACAGAAGAAACAAAAAGGGAGAAAGCGGATCTCCTTGACGCAATCCTCTGTTAGGGGAGAAAATCTCATGCGAAGATCCATTGAGGAGAACAGAGTACGAGGCAGATGAAACACAAAACATAATAAGATTGATAAATTGTTCCTGAAATCCATTAGCATGAAGAACTCTCTTCAAAAATCCCCATTCAATCCTATCGTAAGCTTTACTCATATCCATCTTTATGGCCATTAAACCACCACTTCCTTTCTTTCTTTTGATACAATGCATAACCTCCTGGCCCAGTATTGAACAAATTGGCAATCCATCTTCTAGGAATGAAGGCCGCTTGGAAAGGGCTAATGAGTCTTTTCATCATAACTTTTAACCTGTTTAAGAGGACCTTAGCTAGCACTTTGTAAGCAAAATTACATAGACCGATGGGTCTATAATAGTCAAAAATGGAGGCAGCGGCAATCTTTGGTATCAAATAAATAAAATAGTGATTAAGGCTTCTAACGTATCCGCCTGTCTGAAACGCCCCTTGCTCAAAACCAATAATTGGGGAACCAACCACTTTCCAATTGTGTTTGAAAAAAGCACCTGTCATATCATCAGGGCTAGGAGTACTTTTTCCATTCAAACTCTAAACAACTTATTTAATGATTTCTGGTGAGGGGACCTCCGTCAGAAGAACATTTTCTTCCCAACTGACCTTGTCAACAAACAAATCATCCAATTCCTTTGAAATGGAAGGAGAGGTGGATGTGAACAGATTCTGAAAGTGTTCATTGAAGTACCTTCCAATTTCCTCCCTCGAAGAGATCCACTTTTCTGACCCCCTATTGATGATCCAAATCAAGTTTCTTTTCCTCCGGACAATCGTCGAAGCATGGAAGAACTTAGAGTTCCGATCTCCAAACTTCAGCCAGTTTTCCTTGGACTTTTGTCTCCAAATCTTTTCATTATGAGCTTGCATATTAACTATTTTTGTGCGCATACCAGCCTCAGCTAAAATAACATCCTGAGAAATATTCCCCTTCTGTAACTTTAGAAGTTTTTTCTCTAGATGTCTAAGCTTGGAACCAGTACCATCAAATCTCTCTTTGCTCCATATTTTCAAGGCTTCCTAAGATTTCTTGATTTTGTGAACCAACGAAAAGCTTTTGTGGCCCTCCACCTTCAAATTCCACGCTCCAGAAACTATAGCCAGAAATTCTGAATGCTCAGTCCAGACATTGAAGAACCAAAGGGGGGTTTTACCTCGTTCAACAAAAAAGGAAGTATCAAGCAGAATCGGGGCGTGGTCCGAAGACACTATCAAAAGAGTTTGAATACTCGCGTTAGGAAACAGGAGCAAACAACAAGATCCAATCGACGTTTAACATGATCTTGACATCCTCTGTTATTGCTCCAAGTAAACCAGCCTCTTTGGTTCTTTATCTCAACTCCTCCAGACCTATCCAAAAATTTCCTGAGAAACTTCCCATGATTGCCTTGGGGAGCATTGAGAGACATACAATCGAAATTGTTGATAGTCTCATTGAGGTCACCCATCAGAATCCAAGGGAAATCATAGTGGCTAATACGGTCGTATAGTCTCTCCCAAAACACCTCCTTGCGGCTAAATACGGAGTTGCATAAGGACATTTCTCTAGACGATTTTCCCCATGAATGAGCAATTGTCTGACCTCGCTATCTATCTGGTCAACTTCCACTTTGTATTCTTCCTTTCAACAAAAACAGAGACCTCCCGCTAACCCAGAGGCAGGAACATCGACAAAATTAATAAAACCCAGGCTTCTAGCTTTCTTTTCCATGACACCACCACTCACTTGGGTTTCCATTTAGAAAAAAATTTGAGGGACAATCCCTTTTAACAAAGCTTTAACCTCCGTCTCTGTCTGGGGCCTAGCCAACCCTAGGCAGTTCCACGCCAAGCACCTCATGAGGACGGTGGGGGCATGCTTGGGGCTGCCTCCTCGCCCACGCCAAAATTTGGCTTATACGTGATGTTGGCTTCGAACAAGTCTTTGGCCACAGAGGCCACTTCCCCTATCAGTTTAGATTTTTTTGCATTAGAAGAATTGGTATCCTTGCTGAAGAAAATGAAGAGAAGAATACTAAATTTTCTTATTTTCTTAAGAAAAAAGATGATTACAACCTAATATATATACACAGCAGGTGGTTGGCATACTAAAAGATAGAAGATAAAAGGATAGAAATCCTAGGAATTCCACTAAATACAGGAAAACAAAGAGATAACAATAAAGAAAAGTGCAACGACATGAGTTAGATAGAACGACAATAATATGATGAATTCAAACCAAAAAGATACAATGAAAAAAAGATTTGGAGTGGTTCAGCCCCAAAAATAGTAATGACCTACGTCAACTTAGTGTTCTTATTAATGTAGAACTCCAAAAACTCGTGATCAATGAACTTGGGTTCACGAGTTTCACAAACTTAGAGATGAATACAAGTTTAGTGGATAAAAACACTATAATTCTCCCTCAGTCTCTCAAGATCAAGAGTCTCCGAGTCCCAAAAATCATCCTCTCTCTTGAGCCCTTTGAATCTTATTTATAGGCTCAAGGAGTTCTTCATGTGCTGATGGACCTTAATTACACTTAATACAAGTGTATCTAAATAATAATGGAAATCACAATTATTACATAAATTAGATATTATATATCTATAGAAGATATCTGAAATACTGCGACCACACTGGTCACCCATAAAATATGCCTTCTGTCGAGTGAATTCTCCTCTGGTCGATGGTCGAACAGAACGTACTCACTTAAACAGTCACGTGTATCCCACGTGCACATTAAGTTTGCCACGTCATTATGCAAATCTTTTTTTAGTAAACATTTGCCAGCCAAGTTTATTTTACTGCGATCAGCATATAATAAACTTAGTCGACCAGCTTTCCGTCTGACCTGTCACATCTGTTAGCACCTTTTTGAAAAAGTAAGCAATCATGACCGTTACAGTTTCCCAAAAATATTTCGATGGCTAACACGATTTCCCATGCATCAAAAACTTACCCCCATCATTACCTCTTTAACTGCGCCACGATCAGTATAAAAAGTCATTTTTCCACTTTTCATTTTTTACCAAGTCCTTATCTCTCCTCAAGAACTCAGAAGAAAAACTCTCAAGAGAAGCCTAGAAACCTTCGGCGATTCGAGACGTGTTTGACTAGCCCCGAGCAACAATGTCCGTGACTCCTTTGCAATCTGTAACCCTAGTAAGTTCTTGAACCCCTTGTCTCTGTTATACAATCTAAAATGAATTCCACGAGTTTTCTGGTGTGAGTTTGAATGTTCTTGAGAAATTTTTTAGGGTAATCGTGTTCGTTTGCAGAAACATGATAGGATAGGAGTTTTAAGTAGTAAAAAATATTAGGCGAGGCTTAGAAATCGATTTGGGAAGTAGGAATACTATTTTAGGGCCTAAAATTGAAGTAAAGATTCGATTTTTATGCTTTTGGAAAAAACTGGGTTTTTCCCGCCTTTTTCTGGAGTCGAAAAGTTGTTCTCACTTCCACTTTTTAATCTATTTTTCCAAACTGCTCGTATGTTAGGATTGTTTATATTAGGATGCTGCTAGTCATATAAAATCTTAACTTTTATACACGAGCAATGTTATCCTTATACTTCTTCTTCATCTATTGGTCATAGATTCTCACTTCCCATTTACTCTTCTCAGATATTCATGCACGATCCTTGGGGAGGTGAGAGGCCAATAGGCAATGACCTTCTTGCGTTGCGGCTCGAGGACCAAGAACATACGTCACTTTTGTTCTCTGAATTCCCATCTTCAAAGCAAAACCCTCCGACCAGTCAACCTAACATGGGTCATGTGAAATACATTGCTCGTAGAAAGAAGAAAACAACCAACTCGCCTTCTAGCCAACCTGCCACTCACGCCGAGGACCCTTCAACTAATCCTCAGCCTGTAAACTTCACACCTCCTGAAATTCAACCCAAAGCCAGGCCTCGCGATAGCCCTCGAGCTGAGGACGAAGTCGAATGGTATCTTGCGCTTCCTAGTGTCATATCAACTATGACAGTGATGAAATATCTGAAGAAGTACGGCCTTTCTGGGATTACCTTAGTTTGGCCTACACCTGACCAGAGGGCAAACTTGCTTGGAGGTGCCTTCAGCGCATGGTCGAGGTTTCACATTGAGGCAGGGGCAATCCTGCCCTTGCACGACTACTTTCAAGGGGTGGCCAACTACTTCGAGGTCGCCCCTTTCCAAATAACACCCAACGAATATAGAGTGATGTCAACACTTTATATCCTCTATAACCATAAAAAATGACATGTGCCAACACTCCACGAGATCAACTACCATTTTGATCTCAAATCTAACCCCAACCATAATAATATAGGGTTCTTCCACTTTTGCCACCAGGAAACAGCTCGTGTATTCCTGAGTAACGTCACCCATAAATCCAATGTGGGAAAATACTTCCAAGAGTACTTCCTCACGACGGACCTAGTCGCAGACAATTTGGCCTTCATGCGAAGAGGTAAATTTCTCAATCTCTCGTCGTGTATTTTCTTATCGGTTTTTCCTTCACTATCCTTAGAACATTGGTGTTGCATCTAGGCCGATGGTACCAACCAGACCCCACTCCAGAGATGGAGATTAGGGCTGCAGCACTGGCCAGCATGACCAACATCGAAAAGAGCATCAAGGAGCTGAAAAATGAAAGCAACCTTAGGCTGGTAGGCCTTTTGGCACCTCACCAGGAAGTGAGGGAGTCCACCGCGGAGAGTGCCACCAGAGAGGGTACTGGTGTAGAGTTCTAGAACTTTACTTAGCTAGTTAGATTATATTAATAGTAGTAATAGCTAGTAGTAGTTATAGTATGTTTATTACTGTGGATTTTGGTTCAAGCCGGGACTTAGTTGAACACTCATAGCAACACTTATAGATTTTATAAGTTTAACCTATAGTTTAAGAATATTAATTATAACATAAGGTATGATTAATATAGCTGATTATAAAGATGTTATTTATTATACTATTAGGTTTAGATAGAACTAATAAGATCATGACACTTGTCGTGTGCATGTTTATTGAGAAATTAAGCAATTTTTGATGAATAGTTTTATAAAAGAAATATTTAAAAACCCTAGAACCTGCCAGCAACTTTAAAAACGTTATATGACTCAATCAAAGTTGTTTACCCAATTCAAAGTAAGCTGAAAAAATGCAATTACGTGTATAATATTTCAGCGTATGCCGATATATCGCAGCTATAGGGGCGATATATCACCACACGGGGAATACGAAAACATGTGAACTTCGCACAAACGCATCGACGAACACTCGGGTCATAAGCCCAGGCGATATATCAGCCCTAGGGCAAGTTTTTCAAACGTTTTTTAAACCAGGCTCATTTTATTCCTTAACCTCTTAGCAAGCCTCTGAACGTTTTGACCGAGTCTTAAGCCTCTGCTGAACGAATTTTCAAATGTTTTTCAAGTAATATTCATTATTTTTATTCAAGCTAAAAGAAGATCCTTTCACTCCTTTAACTCTATAAATAGGACCTAGTACCCAGCCATCTCTCTCATTCTTCAAGCTATGTTCAAAGCCTTCAAGCTGCTAGGTTTACTATTGAGTGATAAACACTTGGGTTGGGTTATAAGCTTTATCAATTTAAGCTTTATAAACACTTGGGAAGTAAGATAAATAGTGTGTTTTTCTATATCGAGGTGTAGTTCGGTTCTAGTACATCCAAAGGTATTCCTAATCTTATGTTCATCTGTATGACTCTTTAGTTTCCATTAGTTTTCTTTACTCAAATCCTAACTCGCTGTTTTCTACTCTTGGTTAGGTACTTAAGTTCTTTGAACTTAAGGTTTCTTTTCGGTAAGTTTCATCTTGGTGGTTTAGTTCATTTCTTGATCATCTCTTTCATTAGAAATACTCACATTTTTAGTGTTGGTTTCAAAAGTGTTCCAAATCCCGTCCTTGTTCTCACATCCCGGTTTTGGTAAAGAAAATAGGATAGAATTTTATATGTTTATATGTTATCTTATGTTATGTTATGTAATGTTATATTATGTATGTTGATAGACCTTGGGCATATGACTTGTATAGCTAACAAGCCCCAATAATTTATGGGCATATGACTTGCTTAGCTAGCAAGCCCCACAAATCTATTGGGCATGACTTGTTTAGTTAACTAGCCCTAAGTAGTATAATGGCCATTGTAGTAGTATATGACATATGTTTATAGTATATGTTTCTGATATAGTTTATGTGTATGTTTTATGTTTTTAGTAGATTTTCCTTGCTAGGCATTAGGCTCATTCCTTTATTTTTATGTATGCAGGAAAATAGTTATGGCGGCGGAAGGATTCATGGCAGCTTGGGGTTGTGTATTGAGGAAGAATGGATTCGATGGACTGCGTGAACAATTCGAGGACAACGTTATTTTCAGTCTTTTTAATTATGTTTCTATGTATTTTTTCGCACTTGGTTTTGTAAACAATTTTAATTAAGTTAAAGTTATATTTTATTTTTCAAACAATGGGATCCCATACACTGAATTTATGTATTTCAACATTTACTTAGAGTTTTTAATAAAGTTTGTGAATGTTTCTTATGTATGTTTTCGTGAAAGTAGTGTCTATGTATAGTAGTTTTAATGGTCCAAAGTCTTAGAATTAGTTGGTTCATTACAGTTGGTATCAGAGCAACGGTTCATTTGCATGAAGTTCTCCTTGATACACACGCTCAACCTCCGAATCTAACCGCCAAGTAAGTGTTTATGTTATAGTTATTATGTTTATATGTATAGCTAACGATTTTAGCCTTTATGTTTTCAGTTAAGAATGAATGGAGCATTAACTTATGAGGATATCCGAGCCATTAAGGCCTTAAAAAGAATTAGAGAACCAAGAAACACCGTAGGAGTGCTAGAAAGAATCACTCAGAGACTACTTTTATTCCACAGGGAGATAGGTCACCTCCAAGAAACTAAACATATCATGACGAGATCAACGGAGCAATACGTTTTATTAATTAGACTTTTTGAAGATTATCCAACTGTGATTGTAGCTTTAGAAGATTTATGGGAGACGATAGATGATGAAGATGAGTTACCAGTAGCTATGAGATATTATTTTCTCATACTTAGGTTCACTTCTAAAATGGGATTCCAATTCACAAATGAGAAAAAACATAGAATTTTTACGAATCTTCCTCGAGGGCATTTTGAGGCTCGAGATAATGATGACTATGAAGAAATAGACGATGATATGTTAGATGAAGGATCAGATGTAGAAGATCCCAATTTTTAGAATAGATTAGTTTATTTATTTATTTTATTTATTATTTGTTTTCTTTTATGAATGTACATAATGAAAAACTTTTTCCAAATAAATATCATTGTTATTTTGATGACATGTATGAGTTTGATTTTCTTTTGCAATCATAATAAATAATAAATTTAATGAATAATGACTAAGTTCGGTGAGGGTGGATACAAATCAATGAACCGAGTTCTCTATATTGAGAATTAGGGGGCCATAGTAGTAGGAACAATTTTACTGATCCCAGCCCTTCCTCAATGTGGTTAACTTTGGAACAACGATGAGTTTCGAGCCTGAGAATTAAGTCATATAGGATGATTAGAAACAGACTTAGAAAATAATAAAGATGGCTCATTTTTCTAAGTATAGAAACCCACTCTAATAATAAAGAAGGCTTATATAACTTTCATAAGAAATCATAATTTATAGGTCCGAGTTATGTTTGTTTAGATTAAGTTTTTTCCTTAGAGTCTATTAGGGTAAAGTTCTAACATGTTTTTCTCAACTGTTAGAACTTTGCCGAAGATGTCGCTCAGAAGGTCCACTCGCACCAATGCTAATGTCTCCAACGCTGCTTCTGAGAGCAATGAAGCCCCTCTGGTTCGCAGAAGAGGAGTGCGTGCTACTGCCAACCACAATGCACCGCCGCAGCTAGTTGACAACACTGCGGAAATTGCCAGACTGCGATAGCAAGTTGAGGATTTACTACAGCAACAACGACAATAGGCTCAGCCTCAACCTCAGCCTCCGCCTCCACCACAGCCTCAGCAGATGACCCCAGCACCCCCATCAAGTTGGTCCATATAGGGGATGGCCAATGGCAAACTACGTGTCGTACCCAGCTCAGCACATGGAGCCAGTTTATGAGCGGTTTCGTAAGCAACACGCTCCGAACATTGAAGGGACAACAGACCCCTTCGAGGCAGAAGAATGGCTCATAAATGTGGAGCCAATCCTGACGCACATGAATCTCTGCAATGTGGACCGCATATCCTACATTTCGTCTTTGCTTAAGAAAGATGCTAGAATATGGTGGGACTTAGTTCAGCAGACTCATGATGTCACCACCATGACTTGGACCAGATTTGTGGAGCTGTTCCACAAAAAGTACTATAATTCAACAGTCACCGCTTTAAGAGTATAAGAGTTCGCTGGGCTGAAACAAGGGAGTTTATCAGTAGCAGAATATGCTCGGTAGTTCGACCGATTAGCAAAGTTTGTACCGAAAATGGTTCCAACTGATTTTCTGAGGGTGACCAAGTTCGTTAGAGGACTTCGACCGAAGATTGAAAAAGGGGTTAAGCTAGCAAACCCAGGAAATACTACCTATGTCGATGTTCTAGAAACGACAATAGAAGTAGAAAGGCTACAAGCGAATGTTAGTAAAGAGGAGGCCAATAAGCCTGAGCCTAAATAACCAAGTCAACCTCAGAATGGTTAGAACAACCACAACAACAACAGCAATCGATCCAACAACAATAACAATAAGAAAAGAAGGCATCCTGACAATAAGCAGTCCGATAGCGATAAAAGGGCTCGGACAAATAATGGAAGTAATAGGCCGGGTTATGTAGAATACCCGTAATGTGTTAAATGCCAGAAGAAACATCCTGGTGAATGCCAGGCAAACACCAAGGGATGCTACAACTGTGGTCAGGAAGGACACCGGAAGAGAGACTGTCCCCAACTCAAGCCACAGGGGAAAAAGGAAGACAAGATGGTTCCTGCCAGGGTATTTGCCTTAACCCAAGGAGAAGCTGATGCTAGCAATAAAGTGGTTACAGGTCAGGTTTCTATCCTCAATAATATATGTTATGTATTATTTTATTCGGGAGCCATTCATTCATATATATCGTTAGGAATGATAGAAAAACTAGACAAACCTTGTGAAAGATTTAGAACTAGGTTTGTAACAGAGTTGCCTTCGGGAAAAGTGGTTCTATCATCACGGATAGTACGAGGCGTACCAATCAAGATTGAGGACGTAGAACTAGAAGGAGACCTGATAGAACTAGAGATCAAAGAATTCGACGTGATACTAGGAATGGATTGGCTAGCAAGGCATGGCGCAACCATTGACTGCAAATGTAAGCAAGTAATGTTCGAGGGTCCTGACGGTCAAAGGTTTTGCTTCATGGGACAAGTTTTAGGATTACGCACACCGCTAATATCATCTCTCAAAGCTCAAATAATGATAGAAAAAGGATGTCAAGCATTCTTAGCCAACATCACAGATGTGGTAAAGGAAACACCACTAAAGGTTGGAGACGTCCACATTGTAAAGGAATTTCCAGAAGGATTTCCTGACGACTTACCAGGGTTGCCGCCGACTCGGGAAATTTACTTCACAATCGAATTAGTACCAGGCACCGAGCCTATCTCCAAGGCACCATACCGAATGGCACCTACAAAACTTAAGGAGTTAAAGACGCAGCTACAAGAACTCCTAGACTTGGGTGTCATTAGACCAAGCCACTCTCCATGGGGAGCACCGGTGCTATTTGTGAAGAAAAAGGATGGAAGCATGCAAATGTGCATAGATTACCGCGAGCTGAAGAAGGTGACGATTAAGAATAAGTACCTGCTACCTAGGATTGATGACTTGTTTGATCAACTCTGAGGAGCGACCGTGTTCTCAAAGATCGATTTACGGTTTGGGTATCACCAGTTCAAGGTACGGGAAGAGGATATTCCCAAGACAGCCTTTAGAACTCGTTATGGGCATTACGAGTTTTTAGTTATGTCTTCGGTCTTACCAACGCTCCAGCGACATTTATGGATTTAATGAATAGGGTCTTTAAGGACTACTTGTATAAATTCATCATAGTGTTCATCGATGATATATTGGTGTACTCAAAGGACGCAAACGAGCACGGAGAGCATTTAAAGTTGGTTTTGTTGCGACTGAAGGAGCATCAACTCTACGCCAAGTTCAAGAAGTGTGAATTTTGGCTTTCGCAAGTAGCATTCCTCGGGCACATTGTATCCAAAAATGAAGTTGCAATAGACCCATTTAAGGTAGAGGTTGTGAAGGATTGGCCTTTTAGCACCTCACCAGGAAACTGAAAGCAACCTTAGGCTGGTAGGCCTTTTGGCACCTCACTAGGAAGTGAGGGAGTCCACCGTGGAGAGTGCCATCGGAGAGGGTATTGGTGTAGAGTTCCAGAACTTTACTTAGCTAGTTAGATTATAGTAATAGTAGTAATAGCTAGCAGTAGTTATAGTATGTTTATTACTGTGGATTTTGGTTCAAGCCGGGACTTAGTTGAACACTCATAGCAACACTTATAGATTTTATAAGTTTAACCTATAGTTTAAGAATATTAATTATAACATAAGGTTTGATTAATATCGCTGACTATAAAGATGTTATTTATTATAATAAAAGGTTTAGATAGAACTAATAAGATCATGACACTTGTCGTGTACATGTTTATTGAGAAATTAAGCAATTTTTGATGAATAGTTTTATAAAAGAAATATTTAAAAACCCTAGAACCTGCCAGCAGCTTTAAAAGCATTATATGACTCAATCAAAGCTGTTTACCCAATTCAAAGTAAGCTAAAAAAATGCAATTACGTGTATAATATTTCAGCGTATGCCGATATATCGCAGCTATAGGGGCGATATATCGCCACACGGGGAATACGAAAACACGTGAACTTCGCACAAAGGCATCGACGAACACTCGGGGCATAAGCCTAGGTGATATATCGGCCTTAGGGCAAGTTTTTCAAATGTTTTTGAAACCGGGCTCATTTTATTCCTTAACCTCTTAGCAAGCCTCTGAACGTTTTGACCGAGTCTTAAGCCTCTGCTGAACGAATTTTCAAATGTTTTTCAAGTAATATTCATTATTTTTATTCAAGCTAAAAGAAGATCTTTTCACTCCTTTAACTCTATAAATAGGACCTAGTACCCAGCCATCTC
Source organism: Humulus lupulus (assembly GCF_963169125.1). Lineage (NCBI taxonomy): Eukaryota > Viridiplantae > Streptophyta > Magnoliopsida > Rosales > Cannabaceae > Humulus > Humulus lupulus. The sequence continues at coordinate 152,168,395 of NC_084798.1, read as the reverse complement.
TCTCATTCTTCAAGCTGTGTTCAAATCCTTCAAGCTGCTAGGTTTACTATTGAGTGATAAACACTTGGGTTGGGTTATAAGCTTTATCAATTTAAGCTTTATAAACACTTGGGAAGTAAGATAAATAGTGTGTTTTTCTATATCGAGGTGTAGTTCGGTTCTAGTACATCCAAAGGTATTCCTAATCTTATGTTCATCTGTATGACTCTTTAGTTTCCATTAGTTTTCTTTACTCAAATCCTAACTCGCTGTTTTCCACTCTTGGTTAGGTATTTAAGTTCTTTGAACTTAAGGTTTCTTTTCGGTAAGTTTCATCTTGGTTGTTTAGTTCATTTCTTGATCATCTCTTTCATTAGAAATACTCACATTTTTATTGTTGGTTTTAGGAGTGTTCCAAATCCCGTCCTTGTTCTCACATCCCGGTTTTGGTAAGGAAAATAGGATAGAATTTTATATGATTATATGTTATCTTATGTTATGTTATGTAATGTTATATTATGTATGTTGATAGACCTTGGGCATATGACTTGTATAGCTAACAAGCCCCAATAATTTATGGGCATATGACTTGCTTAGCTAGCAAGCCCCACAAATCTATTGGGCATGACTTGTTTAGTTAACAAGCCCCAAGTAGTATAATGGTCATTGTAGTAGTATATGACAAATGTTTATAGTATATATTTGTGATATAGTTTATGTGTATGTTTTATGTTTTTAGTAGATTTTCCTTGCTGGGCATTAGGCTCATCCCTTTATTTTTATGTATGCAGGAAAATAGTTATGGCGGCGGAAGGATTCATGGCAGCTTGGGGTTGTGTATTGAGGAAGAATGGATTCGATGGACTGCGTGAACGATTCGAGGACAACGTTATTTTCAGTCTTTTTAATTATGTTTCTATGTATTTTTCTGCACTTGGTTTTGTAAACAATTTTAATTAAGTTAAAGTTATATTTTATTTTTCAAACAATGGGATCCCATACACTGAATTTATGTATTTCAACATTTACTTAGAGTTTTTAATAAAGTTTGTAAATGTTTCTTATGTATGTTTTCTTGAAAGTAGTGTCTATGTATAGTAGTTTTAATGGTCCAAAGTCTTAGAATTAGTTGGGTCATTACAATTGGACCAAAAATCCCCGAGCAGCAGCAAGATGTGTCACAATCTTAAAGGCGACGACCAACAGGAGTGACCATCTGAGAACCCCCCAACAACACTCAAGTTGTTGCTGCCTTTACCCAACATGGGAGGGGGAAACAAAAATTGACGGAATACATCGGCACTATATCTGAATCCTCTGACGAGAATGGTATAGATCTCTCACTTTTAGATAGCTTGCCCATCCCTTCTCATCTATTCGATAAGGATGGCAATTTTAATTTTACAACCAAAAGTTTTAACTCGGACTTCTTCAAGGAAAAGAGCGAGTGTAGCTGTAGTTCTATAGATAATATAGCAACCAGTAATAATAGCTCGAGTATACTACTTATAATTTCCCTTTTTGTTATTTTATTGATTCTTTAACTTCCTTATCTGATCGTTTGGTTTTTGTTTTGTAGTCATGCCTTCCAAAGAAGCCTTCGACATCTACACTAACATCAACATCGAAGCTCACGCAAGCAAGAAGAAAGGAAGCAAGCAACACCCTGGGGAGAGCAGTAGCGATCCCTCTAAGAAAAGGGCTCGAACAGAGGACCCTCCAGCACCTACACCTTCCAAAGACACGACCCCTCCTCCAGCTCCTCATAACACAACTCCTCCTGAGCAAACAAGAAAAACTCAGGTCGAGGCTCTCTTGAACACCGCTTATAGCTCGGCTAACAACAAGCTGCAGAAACTGTCAAAACACCATCGTAGCCAAGAAGCTTTCAGCAACATCCCCACCATGAAGACCAACCAGATTCTCAGTCGCGCGCTGAATGAAATACTCAGTGTAAGTTACAACCTTTGCTGTGTTTTAGCTGACTAGCTCGCCCTTTCACTGATACTAACAACGTTACTTTCTCTCTGGTCGCTGGTTGGCGTCACTCTGAGGAGACTGATGCCAAGCATGCTGAGGAGATCAAGACATGCAAGGAGAGGGCTAAAGAATGTGAGGAGAAGGCCAAAGCATGCGAAGAGAAAGTCGTCTGTCTGAGCGAAGAGCTAAAGAAAAGCCAGGAAGCGGTGGCCAAAAATACTACTAGCAAAAACAAGTTCAAGGAAGCTTCGGAGATTAACTTCAAAGAAGCTTCCAAACTTCAGGATGAGCTGGTGGCTAGCCGGCAAGAAGTCACCGAGTTGGAGGGGCGAGTAAAGCTGCTCGAGGAAACAAATGCTCAGAATTTGGAGAAGTTTAAAGGAGCAACCTTCAAAAAATTCTACTTGTTCTGGAAGAATAATCCAGAGGCAAACTTCGACTACCTTCCTGAGCATGCTAGGCAACTCGAACTAGCGAGGTGCGCTGCTCGACTAGAAGAGGAGAAAGCCCGGGAATCTCCTGAAATCTCCTTGGCAACAGGCATCGAGGGTGTTGAAGAGGAGGCAGGGACCACAGTTGACCAGCAATCCCAGCCTGATCCTCCTCTAGCTGCTTAACAATTATACATTTTTTTTCTTTTTTGTAACTAGAACATACGAACTACGATTCGTAATGTTAAGACAATTTTGCTGCCTAAGGTAGCTTTTCCTTTTAATTTTTAATTACATCCAAGCAGCAATTGCTCGCGGTGTAAAACATTTCATTATGATATTATAATATTTTCCATTTATTATTATAACATCTGCTCGTATGACCGAACTTAGCATAGCACTTTGTTTTCCTCTTACAAAATCCAAAAATTTTGAAAAATACTCTAAGTGTCGTAGTATGCTTTCCCTTATTTTACTCATGTGTTTACATATGCCGATTGATATGCTTTGCTTACCTGGTATCTTATATGCCCCCCAAGTGATTAAGGAGCTCAAGGTGCTCTATCACTTGCCATGACAAAGCCCTGTTCGAACATTATTGCTCGCGTAATAAAAATGATAATATCGCAAAACAACACACGTAATGAGCAAATACTTATAATAAATAGAATAATTGGCAAGAATAGCTGGCTATGCATAGTTCCTTTTATTTCTCATAATAAATGGACAAAATCATGTCTGTACGAGTGATCAAAAATTGATCTTACACTTGTAGGCGACCAGTCATATAATTTACTAGCCTTTATTCATAAACTTGTAAAAAGTGAAATTAATACAAGCCATTTCTTTTAAAAAGAACTCTTTATTGATAATACTTGTACAGGTGTTCTCCATTCCAATAGCAAGGAATGAGATCTCCATTTAAGCGAGAAAGTTTATATGTGCCCGGTTGAAGAACTTCTTCAATCTGATATGGGTCCTCCCAGTTTGGTCCGAGCACTCCGGCAGATTAATCGCGAGTGTTGAGAAAAACTCTTCTAAGTACCAAATCTCTCACATTAAACTTTCTTTCACATACTTTAGAGTTAAAATACTGAATGGCAACATGGCCTCATACCCATAGGCCAAGGAAAATGGAGTATGGCCTGTTGCTGTCCGACGAGATGTTCTATACGACCAAAGGACTTCGGGTAGTTGTTCTGGCCATGCCCCCTTGTTGAGCCCAAAAGAGGGTGTTTTAATATTTATACTCGCAAGTGCACGAATCGTTTCAGAATATAATGTTCATGTAAGTACGAGGTCGAACCCATGGGAGTTGACTAACATCAAAAGAAACTATTTCAAACAAAGCAAGAAGATTCTAACCTAGTTCCAAATATTTGATGAGATTTTGTTTTAGAAAAATAAAAGACAAGTAAAAAAAAGATTAGATAGAAAAATGGTTTTCAAATGAGATAAGTAAAATAAGATTATTAAGATATTAGAATTCACAAAATGCAAGTTCAATAGTATTTATAAGTATATTGATTCCCAAGTTTAGATATAGTTGAAATAAATCACACTATATTTTTTTCAAAATACATTTTCTATTCAAGCACAAGTTACTTTAAAAAAGGTAGGATTTTTCTTCACTTATATAAGATATAATTTCTAAGTATTAGTTGTGTTACAACCTAATGAAACTACAAAAAATCAAAGAGATTATGTTTAGGAAAAATATGATACTTATGCTCTAAGAATTAGATGTGAACAATTTAATGAAAAACATTTAATCAAAGAATATCATATTTTTTCATAATGAAGAGCTAAATGTAATATGCTTTAACAATCAATAATAGATTAAAAATGCATATCTTTGATAGAAAAATCCATAAACAATGTTGCACAAATGGGAAATCAACATACAACAAAAAATACTATCTAGTTACATTTTGCTTCATCATCATCTTAATAATCTTGAAAAAGATTAGAAGATCATAACTAGATTGAAATAAAAATTACAAAATAACATACTTGACATGCTCTTCAAAAGATTAAAATGGTAGAGAGAAAATAGTGAAAAGAAGAGAGAAAAATATGAAGTGTAGAAGAGGTTGAAAAGATGAAGAAGAGCCCCTCAAATGGTCTTACAAGACTCTATTTATAGGCAAAATATGGGGATTAAGTTAATCAAATTAAAATAAATAAATTGATTAATTTAATTGTGTTGGGAAGTGGTAGGATAAAAAGAGTAAGTGTAAGGGTATTGGAAAGATGAAATGTTTGGTTGGATGGAAAATTAGTGAAAAACTAGGGTAAAAAAAATGAATTAGGAATGTTTATTTAGGTAAGAAAAACAGGGAAGAGTGAATTGATATTTGAGTGATAAGAAAAAAAACATTGGGAAGGAAAAATATGATTTTTGGCATTTTGGTGGCTGTGTTGGCAGCTTGTCTGGCGTGGTGGGCCTGATTGGGCCGGGTGTGAATTGGAGTGGTAGGTTGTAGGCTGGCCCGTGGAGGCCTGGGTGAGCCGTGGGGCTGGGATTGTTGTAGATGATGAAGGCTTCGGAATGGGCCTGGGCTGGCGGAATGCTAAGGCCCGTGTTGAAGCTGGCCCTGGGGTGCTTTGGTGGAGAGAGCTGGCAGGAGGAAAAACGTGGGCGTGTGGTGTGATTTCGGGAGGCAGCTGGCGCAGGAAGGCTGGGGCAGCTTGCTGGGAAGGAACCGTGGGCCTGGGGTGAGCTTGTGGGCTTCAGACTGGGCAAAGAGTGGCAGGAGCGGGCCTGGGCTTGAGGAAGACAGGCTGGGAGGCTTCGGGCCTGAGAGGCCGAATCTGTGGGGTGCTGAAATGAGATGGCCTTGTGCCAAAATTTGTTATTTCCTCTTCACAAAAGCCACTTTTATTTCCTTTTCTCTTCTTTTTCAAGCATACAAAAAAATTGCAAAGTACATCCTACAAAATAAGTAAATAATAAATTAGAATCAAATATTTTCAATTATAAAATAACTCATATTAAGTCCATGAAAATATTAATTGAAATTTAATTTACTTTGGGAATTAAGTTCAATAAAATCACATTTTTTTTAACTTATAATCTATCAACACAAATTTCAAATAATTAAATTACAACATATTATAATAAAATATATATAAAAACATATAAAAATCTAGAAAACTACAATAAGACTAATAAATTAAAAATTACATAAAAACTTAATAAGTTAATTAAAAACTCAAGAACTAAGCAACAATTAGCATATAAAAAGTGGTAAAATAACTCTATTTTGTAGAGTTATCACCCCTTTGGTTCTTCAAGCCTTTTCTTCACAGCGTCCTTCAGGGTCTTGTTGACAGCTTCAACCTGTCCGTTCGCTTGCAGATGAGCTACCGATGAAAAACTCTTTATAATCCCGTGTCTTTTGCAAAAATCAGTTAAAAGATCACTGTCAAATTATGTGCCATTATGCGAGACAATTTTCCTTGGTAACCCATATCGATACACGATATTCTTGACCACAAAATCCAAAACTTTCTTGGTTTTTATGGTTGCCAGTGGCTCAGCCTCGGCCCACTTTGTAAAGTATTCAATAGAATTTACTGCATATCTGACATTCCCTTTTTCCTGTGGGTAAAGATCCGATCAAATCAATCCCCCATACTGCGAATGGCCACGGGCTCTACATCTGTTTGAGCTCATTTGGGGCTGCTCGAGGTATCTTGGAGAATCTCTGACACTTGTCACATTTCCGAACAAAATCCATAGAGTCTTCATTCATGGTAGGCCAGAAATACCATTGCCTTAAGATTTTCTTCGAAAAACTTTGCCCCCAGCGTGATCTCTATAGAAACCTTCATGGAATTCTTGCATTAGTTCCTTGGCCTTTTCCTTAGAAACACATCTTAATAGAGGCATCGAGTACCCTCTTCTATATAAATTTCCGTCGACTAGAATGAATCGAGTCGACTGCCTCTAGAGAGTCCTTGCTTTGTTTCTTTCTACTGGCAGCAATCCTTGCTCAAGATATTAAATGATGGGCGTCATCCATGTGTCTGTCGCTTGAATCACCAGTGAAGACTCTTCTGCTCGAATGCTCGGTGCTGACAAATGCTCAACTGGTACTATGTTCAAGGTGTCAGCATCCTTCGTGCTTGCTAACTTGGCCAAGGAATCAGCATTCGAAAACTGATCGCAAGGTACTTGCTGGAGGGTATATTTTTCGAACTGTGCCAATAAGTCCTTTGCTTTGTTTAAATAAGCAACCATCTTGAGACCCTGAGCCTGATATTCTCCTATAATTTGATTAACCACTAGCTGGGAATCACTGTAAATCTCAAGTGACTTTATATCCATGTCCTTAGCTAGTCTTAATCCTGCGAGCAGAGCTTCGTATTCGGCTTCGTTATTGGACGCTGTAAAGTCGAATCTGATTGCACAATAGAATCAATGTCCTTCGGGCCTGACTAAGATCAAACCTGCTCCTGCGTTGTGCTCGTTGGAAGAGTTGTCTACGTACAACTTCCAGGAAGGAGTTTGACTTTGGAGTTAGTTTCTTCCATTGGTTCGATAGTTGGGATTCCAGTGAATTCTGCGACAAAGTCTGCTAGAGCCTGTCGTTTCACAGCTACTCGCGGAGAATAAGAAATATCGAGCTGCCCAAGTTCGACTGCCCATTTTAATAATCGACCAGCAGCTTCTGGTTTCCGCAAGACTTGTCGTAATGGCTGGTCGGTGAGTACCATGATGGGGTGAGCTTGAAAGTATAGTCGTAGCTTTCTGGAGGCCAGAATCAAGCAATAGGCTAACTTCTCAATGGGTGGATACCGCAATTCAACTCCCACTAACCTCTTGCTTACATAATACACTGCTTTTTGTGTGTGGTCTTCTTCTTTGACTAGAACAGCATTAGCAGCATATTCCGTGACTGCCAAATAAACGAACAAAGTTTCTTTCTCAGTTGGTTTGGACAAGAGTAGTGGTTGTGACATATGAGACTTTAGCGCCTGAAAAGCTTGCTTGTACTCTTCTGTCCACTAAAACTTCTTGTTGCCCCTGAGTAGATTAAAAAATGAAACGCACTTATCTGTTGATTTGGATATGAATCTACTCAGGGCGGCGATCCTCCCTCTAGGCTTTGAACATCTTTAATTTTGGCAGGAGATTTCATCTTGATTAGTGCCTGAATTTTTTCGAGTTTAGCTTCAATTCCTCGCGAGTTTACTATGAATCCCAAAAATTTTCCTTATCCAACACCAAAGGAGCACTTGAGGGGATTTAGTTTCATCTGATATTTGTTCAAGATGTTGAAGCATTCTTGCAGGTCCTTGATGTGTTCTTCAACCTTCTTCGATTTAACCAACATGTCATCCACATATACTTCCATGTTAACGTTGATCAGATCTTTGAACATATGGTTGACCAGTCGTTGGTAAGTCACACCAGTGTTTTTCAAACCGAAAGGCATTACTTTGTAATAGTAAAGCCCTGTATCTATTTGAAAGCTAGTGTGATCCTCATCAGGTGGATGCATACTGATTTGATTGTACGCAGAGTATGCGTCCATGAATGATAAAATCTCGTGCCCTGATGTAGCATCAACCAGCTGGTCAATCCTTGGGAGTGGGAAACAATCCTTCGGGCAGGCTTTATTAAGGTCTGTGAAATCAACACACGTCCTCCACTTGCCATTCGTCTTGGGAACCAGTACAGGATTAGAGACCCAAGATGGATAAGATGCTACCCTGATGAATCTGTTCTTCTTCAACGTCTCGACTTCATCTTTTAACGCCTTCGATCTGTCTTTTTCCAGCAGCCTTCTTTTTTGTTGCACTGGTGGAAAATTTTTGTCTATATTTAAGACATGGCTGATCACCGATGGGTCTATCCCAACCATATCTTCATGCGATCAGGCAAAGACCTTCTGGTTCTCCTTAAAAAATTCCACCAGTTTATTTCTTGTTGTTGTCTCTAAGTTTTTACCGACTTTAACAACCCTGGTCGGATCTGCCTCTTCTAGTTGGACCTCCTCGAGGTCCTCCATGGGTTCCACATTTTCTTCAAAATCCCCAAAGTGAGGATCTAAGTCTCTATCCTCACTTTGGGTAACACCCTATTTGGTGACCTGTTCACCTGATTGGGCTTGTACTTCATTTGCCAACAGCAACCTTTCTTGACTTTTTCCCCGATCCGCCTTTTTTAGCATTAGTAATCGAGGAATTATAACATTCATGCGCTTCTTGCTGGTTTTCCAACACGCATCCCACTCCTGCGTCGGTTGGAAATTTCATGGCCAAGTGTCAGATTGAGGTCACGGCTCGCAAGTCGACGAGAATAGGCCTTCCAATCACAACTTTATACGCAGAAGGGCAATCGACTACTATAAAAGTAATGAGTAATGTCTTGTTCGCAGGTGCCACTCCTGCTGTAACTGGAAGTCTGATCGACCCCGTTGGTGCGAGCCCTTCACCGGAAACACTATAAATGGTTTGGTTGCATGGTTCCAAATCTTGCATTGACAATTTCATCATTTCCAGTGAAGATTTATACAGAATGTTGACTAAGCTTTCTGTATCCACCAACACTCATTTGACCATCATATTGGCGATCTGGACATCCACGACCAGTGGATTTGAATGGGGGAATCGAACATGCTCAGCGTCAAGCTCAGAGAGAGTTATCGATTCTTCCTCTGTTCGAGATTTTTTGGGAGTTCGCTCCCCTACGTTCAGCATTTCAATATCTTGGTCATGGCGTAAGGTTCGAGCATATCTTTCTCTCGCCTTTCCACTGTCACCTGCTAGGTGTGGGCCACCGCAGATGGTCAACAATGTACCAGCAACTGGAGCTGGCTGTAAAGGGGGCGAGCGTTGGCGTACAGGTGCCTGCTCGTTGCCTCCTTGAGCCTCTCGCTGAGAACCTCCAGTGGCTCACACATATCTTCTCAGGTGTCCTTGTCTGATAAGGAACTCAATCTTGTCTTTAAGCTGGTTGCACTCGTTGGTATCATGGCCATAGTCGTTATGAAAATGACAAAACTATGTAGTATCCCTTTTGGATATATCTTTCCTGATTGGGGCTGGGCGCCTAAAGGGAACTGTAGTGTGATTGACCTGATATACCTCTGCTTGGCTATCGACCAGAGCTGTATAATTAGTGAACCTCGGTTCGTATTTGTTACCTTTTGGGCACTTGTTCTCAGACGTTGATTGCTCATGGTTTGCCCTTTTTCCTCCGTTTTCCCATTATTTTTTCCGTTGCCATTAGGTTTCCCAAACCCATTGGTGGCTTTGGTTAGATATTCTTTCGGGCCCTGGTCGTCTGTGGGAGACTTCCCTTCGTTGGCTATGGCCTCCTCGAGCTTGATGTACCTGTCTGCTCGGTCTAGAAATTCTTGAGTGCTCTTGACCCCATTCTTCCGCAAATTGTTCCAAAGAGATGATTGGTGCTGAACTCCAGTAGTAAGAGCCATCATCTTTCCTTCATCGTCAATCGTCTTAGCCCCAGCAGCGGCTCACATGAATCATTGAACATACCCCTTCAGGGTTTCTCCCTCCTTCTAGCGTATCTCAACTAGCTGATTGGCTTCGATTGGATGTACTCGACCAGCATAAAATTGTTCGTAAAACTCCCTCACGAACATTTACCAAGACACTATGCTTATCAGAGGGAATTTGAAAAACCACTCCACAGCAGTCTTGGACAAGGTGGCTGGAAAGATTCTACACCGAGCGTCATCTGACACCTTTTGGATGTCCATCTGTATCTTGAATTTGTTCACGTAAGATACAGGATCTTTTAATCCAGTGAAGTTGGGCAAGAACGGGATCTTAAACTTGCTTGGAGTCTCGACCATCGCGATTCTTTGCAAAAACGGAGTACCCTTTCTTCAGTCAAATTCAATATGGGATGTCCGGTTCCCCACTATTTGCTGGACGACCTGATTCAAAGCATCGAGCTAGGCCTGTATAGTGTCTGGTACTATTGGAGCGACTGGTGCTGGAGGGACATACTCGTCGTGTCTTTCTCTTCTGTCATTGAGAACATCCCTTAAATCTTCCTCCCTACGGCTTTGCTCACTCGCGTCCAGTCGATCAAAGATGTTGGGCTGTCTAGGCTACCCCCCAGCATTCTGGCTCATTGGTTGGTTCTCTCTTGGTGGAGGGTTCTGTTCTCCACCCCTCTCTCCTTGCCATTGACCATCATTTCCTTTGCCAGAATCTACTTCATTATAGTCATGGCCATCTTTAAATTGTGACCAATTACGGTGCGACCTGTTGTTCACACTATTTCCCCCTCCCCTTGTTGGCGTGTCCTGACTGAAAGGTGGAGGCCTGCGTTGGTCGGTAGGTCCCCGGGCATTATTATACTGTGGGGGACTCCTGACCGCAGAGCCTGATTCAACCTGCCTTCTGCTTGCACAAGGACGTTGACCCCTGTTCGGTGGGTCTGGTTCCTCGGTAGTCTGGCATCTAGGGCTTCTGGGATGCTGCCCAGCCCTACTCTGGCTTTGCTGCTGGGGATTATCTCGACCAGCACGAGAGGGTGGTTGCTGCTCAGGATCCTAGAACGACCTATCCTGTTGAGCAGCAGGGGGTTGCTCCGACCTCTGAGGGTTTGCTGGTTGAGGCGGAGTGTGGTGATGTTGGGGATGATCTGATTGTGGACCTTGTTGTGGGTACGTACTAGGTGGCTGATCCGGTTGGGAGGTAGGTGCAGGCTATCCTCGGGCCAACTGAATGGCTACCTCCAGAGCGACGGTGGCATCCCTCTGTCGGCGATCCATGTCGGCCTACCACTCATTCAATTCTTGGTGTTGCCTATCAATCTCCCTCTGCTGCAGCGCCATTGTTTCAGCCATATTTTCCTGATTAGCCCTCAGATTGGCTAATTCCTCCTGCAACACAATTAGAGTCGTCCTCAAAGTTTCAGAATCCATCTCCTCCTCTTCCAATTCCACTTGTGGCTCATCTTCAGCCACATTTTGTGGAGGAGGTTGGGTTGGCACAGTACTAGAGGTTTGCCCAGTCTTCCTAGCTGTTTTCACCATTTGATCTTCTTAGAGGTCTTAAGTCTTCTGAACTCTCAATGAAAGCACCAAAATGTTGACCTTCGATTTGGCCAACGGCACGGAGTCAGATAAAACGACAATAATAATATGAATTCAAGCCAAAAATATTTAGAGTGGTTCGGCCCCAAAAATGGTAATAACCTACATCCACTTAGTGTTCTTATTGATGTAGAACTCCAAAAACCTGTGATCAATGAATTCAGGTTCATGAGTTTCACAAGCTTGGAGATGAATACAAGTTTAGTGGATAAAAACACTATAATTCTCCCTCAGTCTCTCAAGATCAAGAGTCTCCGAGTCCCATAAATCATCCCCTCTCTTGAGCCCTTTGAATCTTATGTATAGGCTCAAGGAGTTCTTCATGGGCCGATGGGCCTATATTACACTTAATACAAGTGTATCTAAATAATAATGGAAATCACAATTATTACATAAATCAGAGATTATATATCTATTGAAGATATATTAAATACTGTGACCAGACTTGTCGCCCATAAAATATGCCTTCTGCCGAGTGGATTTTCCTCTGGTCGATGGTCGAACAAAACATACTCACTTAAACAATCACGTGTATCCCACGTGCACATTAATTTTTCCACGTCATTATGCAACTGGAAAATATTCTAATTAAAGACAATAAATAACTTTCTACACCCCCCCCCCCCTCAAGTTGGGTAGTATATATATATATTTTTTATGAAAGAAGAAATATATTGAACCACAAAACCAACAATACAAAACAAGCTCAAAAGAGCCCCTCCAACCGAGGATTACAAGAGATTAACACTCTCAAGAAAAATTACATCATTACTAGAAAGTTTAGATCTAGGCAGGTTTTTAACTCTAGCAAGTAAGCTTTTTTGCAACACAGCAAAAACTGAGTTCACAGAGGAAGACCACTGATTATATAAACATTGATTCCTGTTCCACCAGACCAAATACACCACAGCAGCTAAACCAGCAGCTAGAATCTTTTGCTGAATACCTTTCAGTTTCCCCTTCATCCACTCAAGCCATCCCTGGTATTGGATAGGCCAAACATCACAGTTCAGCCAAGTAGCTACTCTCTGTCTCACCATTTGAGAGAATGGACACTGAAAAAAGAGATGAGCATGACATTCTTGCTGCAATTCACACGTAGGGCATAAAGCTGAAGATATCTGTAAATGACACTTAAATAAGTTGTCTCTAGTTAGTAAGTGCCCCAAAGTAGACTGCCAAAGTATAAACCTATGCTTGGGCATAGATAAATTGCACCAGACAACATGACAAAACTGAACTCTTTCCTTGTGAACCAACAGTCCATACAATTTACTGGTGTGTAATTTGTTCTTCATTGTTGCCTTAAACAAAATCTCTGAGTTGATAACAGTGGTTAGCTTAATGAGTTTACGCCAATACCAACTCACATCCACTTAAAGCTTATACTCCCAAATAGATTGACCTTTAAGGTAAATGGCATCTATCCACTTGACCCAAAGAACATCCTGTTTGGAGGAAACAGCCCATATATATTTGGCTAGTAAAACCATATTCCATTTAACACTTTCCTTAAAGCCAATACCCCCCATCTTTTTAGGAAGACAAACCTGGTCCCAAGATGTGAGATGTAACTTACTTCTGTTCTCATTCCTCCCATTAGTACCCCACAGAAACTTCTTGCATAGATGATCAATTTCAGCAATGACTTTCTTAGGTAAAAGGAAAATACTCATCCAAAAGGCTCTTATCCCCATAAGCACAGAATGAATCAACTGAGTTTTTCCAGCATAGGATAAGTGTTTATTAGCCTAGTGAAAAAGCTTCAGCCTTATCTTCTTTAATATGCTATCACAGTCCCCAGCTTGCCACTTTGTAGGTCTTAAAGGCACCCCAAGATACTTGAGAGGAAACTCACCTTCAGCAAACTGAATCTCCTTCAAGATACCGCTGGTTTCTTTCTCTGAAAGACCACCAAAATAAATTTTCGACTTCTCCAAATTTGCTGTTAAACCAGAAACAGCACTAAAAGATTTAAAGCAAGCTTGAATAACCTGAACTGAAGTGATGTTCCCCTTGCAAAACAGAAATAAATCATCCGCAAAGCATAAGCTTACCAAACTCAGCCTTTTGCATCTAGGATGAAACTTAAAACCTTTATCCTGAGTAGCTTGGATGAGACATCTAGTAAAGTATTCCATGATAAGCACAAAAAACAAAGGGGACATCGGGTCCCCTTGTCTCAACCCCTTCCTTCCTGTAAAACAACCTTGAACTCTGCCATTTAACAAAATAGAATAAGATGAATCTTTTAAGCAAGTCATAACCCACTTAATAAAAAGACCCGGAAAACAAAAGGCAGCTAGGATGTCCTCTAAACAGTTCCAATCAATAGAGTCATAAGCTTTGCTAAGATCAACTTTCATCACACATCTAGGAGAGATATGTTTCCTCCTATAACCTTTAAGAATATCCTGAAAAATAAGGATATTATGAGCTAAAAGTCTATCTCTAACAAAAGCTCCCTGGTTTTGGTTTATTAACCCAGGAAGGACCATGTTCAGTCTACCACAAATCATCTTCAAAATGCATTTATATAATGCATTACAGCAAGCTATAGGTCTATACTCCACTGCCTTAGTGGGATTCAAAACTTTAGGAATCAAAGTCAACAAAGCATCATTTAGACCTTTAGGAAGTGAATCGTGTTGGAAGAAGCCTAAAATAGCATCTGAAATGTCATCCCCAATCTCATTCCACATTGCTTTAAAGAAACCCGAACCATACCCATCCGGACCCGGACTCTTGATAGAGCCAATGCTAAACATAGCACTTTTAACATCCTTCCTAGAAAAAGGTTTGATTAAAGCCAACTGGTGTTCAAGAGAAAGAATGTTACCATGTATAAAACAATCCTTTTGGATAGTACCCAAAGTCTTACTGTGACTGCCCAACGCATTCCGAAAATGAATAATAAAATGATCCACCACCTCTTCATAATTCTCAACTAACCGCCCAGTTTCAGAGACAAAAGAGGTAATACGATTTGTTTCCTTCCGCTGCTTCATACAAGCGTGAAAATAGGCTGTGTTATCATCTCCAAATCTAAGCCAATTCACTTTACTTCTTTGCCTAAGGTAGCTGTCATAAACTTTATACTGCTGGGCCAAGACAGTAAAGGCTATCTGTTCTTCCAGTTGAAAACCAGCAACATAAGGATTTTGCTGACATTGAATATGAGCCCGATTATATCTCTCCTTAGCAACCTGAAAGTTACGTTCAACATCTCCAATTTGCTGCTTATTAAACTGTCTTAGCACTCGAGAAAGCCTTTTAAGTTGCACCAGAACTTTATCAAGACCAAGCGCCTGAACTGGTTTGTTCCAACAATCCATAACAGTCCTCTTGAAATTAGCATGTTCAGTCCACATGTTAAAAAACTTAAAAGGCCTAAAACCCGAAACCACCTCCTGAACAGTCTTAATGAGACAGTAACAGTGATCTGAAAAAATGTCCCACCTCATTACAGCTATCGACTCAGGGAACAAATCAATCCACTCTTCATTCTTAAAGCTACGGTCTATTTTAGAGTAAATCCTAGCTCTACCATCTTGGTTATTAGTCCAAGTAAAGTGAGAGCCAATAGACCTAAGCTCATCCGCCATACCTAGAGCTTTCCAACCTTGAGCGTCATTCATTTCAGCTGCCGTCACAGGACAACCCCCAAGCCTATCATCACCATCAAACACAGAATTGAAATCCCCTGTCAGTAACCAAGCAGTTGCAGGAAACTGAAGACACGATAAATCCCTCCATAATTTGCTTCTTTCCTGAATAGTATTCCTGCCATAAACAAAAGTAACACAATACTTCCTATTAGATCTGACCTCATTAATAAGAGTCTGCATAAATTGGTCACTTTCTTGAATTATATCCAGAGCCAGCATATTAGTTTTCCACACCAGCAGAATTCTACCATCATTAACACTCCCTGTATAATAGTTCCAACCATTAAAATAGCTCCTCATCATATTCTCCACTTTTTCTCCCATTATTTTGGTCTCCAGAAAAGAACCTAAACCAACCTTCTCCAGTCTACAAAAATCACTAAGGGAACGCTGTTTTTCCCTCTTATTCAGACCTCGAACATTCCAACTAAGAATGTGGAATTCCCCCATTCAGGTCTTTTGTTGACATATCATCCAGTTTCAAACCCACTACTCTTTTATCCTGTAGCACCTCATAAGTATTTTTCAAGTTATTCTGAACTTTATGACCCAACTTCTTCATCCCACCCACTCTTTTAGGTGTTACCCAAACTTCCTCATGAGCTACATTGCTGTTCGAAGAACTCCTGTGCACCTCTTCCTGAACTGACTTGGATATCTGAGTAACTACATCCGCAGCATTTTTTGACTTCTCATGAGCAATAGGATTCTCCAAAATGCCTTCCACCTGTTTAGAACCCAAACCAGCAACAGGCTCTAAAATAACAGTATTAATGTCCTTCTGTGACCCAGACGAACTGCCCTGTTTTACTTCCCCAGCTTTCGGCTCTTTTGGTTTCCAAACCTTTTCTTTTTTCCTATTACAGAGAGTCACAGTATGGCCAAAGATTTTGCAATTCTTACACTGGGCAGGAAGCCATTCAAACTCAACCAATTGTTCCATTAATTGGCCTCTTTCATTCATGAATTGGATAGATTTCGGAACCTCATCAGCTATATCAATCTCCACTAAAACCCTGGAAAATTGCATCATAGATCTATCCTTTGTGACCTTATCAACTAGAATTGGCCTCCCTAGAGTACTCACCAAAGCACTTAAACATTTGGATCCCCAATATTGTAAACCCAACCCAGGTAATCTCACCCAACCAGGGACTGATTTGACCAACTTCAGATGATCTAAGTCAGTAGTCCAAGGTCTCACAATAACTGGCTTCCTATAAAAATGCAGAACCCCATTCTCTAATACCAAATCTCTAGTAACTTCATCTCTGAATTTAACAAGTGTATGGCCAGCATTTAACCTTGTAATCTTCTCAATCCCCAAATTTCCCCACATTCTCTTTATGAAACCTTCAAAGACAGCAAAAGGGGGATTGGCCCCTAAAACCATACAAACCACAGATGAGTTCCAAATAGATGCCTCAACAGCAATTTCCTCCAAGTCTACTTGAGCAATTCGATGGCCATCTTGAACCAAGGGTTCTGTAAATTCCAATCGAGCACCACCCTGATTTGGTAACAAATTTTTGAACGAAGACCACTTATCTCTGGCTTGAGACAAAAAATCGGTGCCATCATCATCTTGTTCGCTCCATTTCAACCTAGTATCTTGAATCACATCATCACCCAACGTCCGATCCTTCCTACTCGAGTCTCCAACCTCAGGGAATTCAGCCATAGAATCCTTGAAAACTTCCTCCAAATCAGTCAAAGGAACTTCATCATCTACTGCTAGCAAACTTTCCCCCTCTTTCTCACTTCCTGGTGTAACCTTTCCCCTGTCTATTGTAACAGGCTTCTGGTGAACCTTCTTGCGCCTCGCCATGGAGAAGCTAGAAGAAGAACCTCACGCCTAGTATAACAAGAATGATCATTGGGTAGTATATATAATACAAACCAATCTTGGAATTCAATTCATCAAAGCTGACCCTTGGTAGAGCTTTGGTGAGAATATCAACAATCTGAAGTCTTGTTGGAACATAGTTTAGTTGCACTATTCCATTGTTGATCTTCTCTGAGATGAAGTGACGATCAATCTCGATGTGTTTTGTTCTGTCATGATGCACAAGATTTTTAGCTATTCTAATAGCTGCCTGACTATCACTAAACATCTTGACTGTGTCCTTTGTCTCAATCTTAATCTCTCTTAATAGTCTTTGAAGCTAAATTCCTTCACATATTCCAAGTGCAAGAGCACGATATTATGATTCCACACTACTACGAGAGACAAGAACTTGCTTTTTGCTTCTCCAAGTGACGAGATTTCCCTAGACGTATGAACAGTAACCAGTGGTTGGCTTCCTCTCAGTTAACTTTCCTACCCAGCTAGCATCTGTGTATATCTCAACCTCATGAGATTCATATCTTTTGAAGAGCAAACCATGTCCAGGAGTCATCTTCAAATATCTTAAAATTCTGTTTACTGCTTCCAAATGATCCTCACTCAGATTATTCATGTGCTGGCTCACTATATTGTCTGAGTAGGCAATATCCGGTCTTGTGTGTGATAGGTAGATTAGTTTTCCCACAAGTCTCGGATATCTTCCTTTGTCAACTTGATTACTTTCTTCATTTTTGTTTAGCTTTTTGTTGGGATCCATGGGTGTGTCAGTAGGCTTACACCCAAGAAAACCAATATCGTTTAACAAGTCTTAGATGTACTTTCTTTGGGATATGAAAATTTCAGTCTTAGATCGAGCCACCTCCATTCTAAGAAAATATATGAGAGTCCCAAGATCCTTGATTTCAAACTCTGTTGCAAGCATTTTTTGAGTTTTATAATTTCCTCTAAATCATCACCAGTCAAGATGATATCATCTACATATACTATGAGAATAGCAATCTTGCCTCTAGAATTGGATTTAACTAGCAGTGTATGATCAACTTAACACTGATGGTATCCATTTATAATCACAGTTTTGGCAAACTTATCAAACCAAGCACGGGGGGATTGATTCAAGCTATACAAGGATTTTTTTAACTTACAAACCAACCTGTTGTTTGAACTATTTTCCAAGCTTGGTGGTATATTCATGTAGACTTCTTCTTCAAGGTTCCCATTCAAGAATACATTTTTAACATCAAGTTGGTATAGAGGACAATCTTGATTCACTGCAAGAGAAAGGAGAACTCGAACAATATTGAGCTTGGGAACAGGTGCAAAAGTTTCCTAGTAGTCTATCCCATATGACTACGTGAAACCCTTTGCTACAAGTCTTGCTTTGAATCTTTTGGCACTGCCATCTTCTTTGTATTTGACCGTGAATATCCACTTGTAGCCTACAAGGTTTTTTCCATGAGGTAATGTTGTAACGTTCCATGTGTCATTACTTTCTAGAACTCGAATTTCTTCCTCAAATACCTGTTTCCATGCTGGAACCTTTAGAGCCTCTTGGATAGAGTTAGGGATCTGCACACTATCAATATTGGATACAAAAGCCCTATA
Source organism: Humulus lupulus (assembly GCF_963169125.1). Classification (NCBI taxonomy): domain Eukaryota; kingdom Viridiplantae; phylum Streptophyta; class Magnoliopsida; order Rosales; family Cannabaceae; genus Humulus; species Humulus lupulus. The sequence continues at coordinate 152,149,803 of NC_084798.1, read as the reverse complement.
AGATGGTAACAACTTCCTATATGCAACATATCTTTCGATAGGATGCTCAGTGCACTTTTAGACACATTTACTGAGTGCAATTGGTTGATTTGAGTCATCAACTAATGGCACAAGAGAATCATGAGATAAGGAATCCATACCATTGTCTTCATCAGATGCAGGAAGACTTGGTTCTAGTTCGTGACAATCACGGGGCTGGACATTGTCCTTTACATGCTCGGATGGTCTTCTCCTTTTGGTATAGACACAAAGTTCATGATTATTGGTGTCAAGTTGAGGTTGAGTAGGGAAAATTGGGGTTGTTTCATTGGCAGGGATAGTTTAGTGGTGGAGTTTGATTTCTCAAGAGGAGTTGGTTGAGTGGAAGTGTTTGGGACTGTTGAAGGTGGAGCGGCTGAAGGAAAAATGGCCTGAGTGTCTTGGAGAAGATCCCAAATATGATATTGCCTCAAGTTCTCCCCATGAATTTCAGATTTGGGAAAGTAAGATTGGTTCTCGAAAAGGTGACATCCATGGTGTTATATACTTTCCTAGTGATTGGAGAGTAACACTTGTATCCTTTTTTTATTAGAGGAGTAACCAAGGAAGATGCATTTGAGAGACTTGGGATCAAGTTTGATGCGGTTTTGTTGGTGTATGTGATCGAAGGAAGAACAACCAAAAACCTTTAATGGTAAGTCGGAGGAAAAAGAGAGAATATGTGGATAGGCTTTTATGAGAACATGACAAGGTGTTTGGAATTTTAGGACTCGACTAGGCATTATATTGATGAGATATGTGGTTGTGAGTATGGATTCCCCCCAAAATGTTTAGGCAGTTGATTGGAGAACATAATGGCACGAGCTACCTCGAGTAAATGTCTATTCTTCCACTCAGCGATGCCATTTTTTTGAGGAGTATCAACACAAGAACTTGTGTGAATGATACCATGCTTGGAAAAATAAGAACCAAGAATGAAAATAAAATAATCCTTGGCATTGTCTGTATTAAGAACTATAATGTTGCTTTGAAATTGAGTGGAGATCATGGAATGAAAGGATTGAAAAATAGTGGCTGTTTCAGATTTTTCTTTCATAAGGAATGTCCAAGTTGTTCTTGTATGATCATCTATAAATGTCACAAACCAACGAGCCCCATTTATATTTTATACTCGTGAGGCTCCCCAAATATCACTGTGAATTATAGAAAAAGGATGTGAAAGCTTGTATTGCCAACTAGAATATACATGTCTAGTGTGTTTTGCAAGCTGACATATTTCACACTGATAAAAATTGGATATTTTTGTTGACAAACAAATGCGGAAACAACTTTTCAATATACACAAAATTTGGATGACCTAAGCAATAATGTCGTAACATGACTTGACTCTCAATTGTAACAAAATTGGAAACAAGATTGAATGAATTTGAACTAGACTCGGAAACAAAATTGATGGGTGAACTTGTCTACCAAGGAGATTAGCTTGTTTAAGCTAATCAAGGCCACCATGCATCTCAGAACTACCAATCACCTTCCCCGAATCCACTGCCTAAAAATTATACAAATTGGAATAAAATTTAGTCACACATTTCAAGTCACGAGTAAGTTTGTTGATTGAAATTAGATTGCATTCTAATTTAGGAACATAAATAATAAGATATAGGTAATAATCCTTTGTGAATTGGACCGATTTGGTTCCTGCTCCTGGTGAGAATGAACCATCAGCTATTCGGACTGCAACGTGATTGGTACATGGATTATAATTCTTGAAGATGTTGATGTCTTCACTTATATGAACTGAGGCTTCTGAGTCAACTATCCAAGATTTTTGTGCATTGTTTTGGACAATATGAGCATATGACAGAATACCTTGATATGCTAGAAGGCTGGTAGGTTGCTCGGTAGAGGTTTGAGCTGCTTCTCTGGAACTAGAACCATGACCAAGCATTTTATGCAGTGCTTCAATTTGCTACTTTGTGAACAGACTAAATATTGAAGTGTGACCTGCTATGGCAGCAACATTTGTACGATTTTCCTTGTCATCTCGTCCATTGGATGGCTTCTAATCTGCAGGTTTTCCATATATTTTCTAGCATGTCTCCTTCAAATGACCAGGTTTCTTACAATGATCGCACCACGGTCGTCCTTTCCTGGGCTTATTATTTTGGGATGAACTGTGGGTGAACAAGGTTGACCCTTCGACAGTAGGAGTAGTGTGATTGGTTGTCATCATCAATTTCTTTCTACTCTCTTCTCTACGAACTTCATCAAAGGCCTCTCGAATAGTTGGAAGAGGTTTAATCTCCATGATTCTCCCCTTGACTTCATCTAGGTCTTTATTGAGGCCAAGAAGAAACCTGTGGTCCTTTTCTATTCAATAATCTTTTTATACAAGGTAGAATCATCAAGACATTTCCAAGAATAAATCTCATACATGTCTAACTGCAGCCGACAACGTGTGAGAGTGTTGAAATATTGAGTAACACTCAATTCACCTTGTCGTAAATCATACAATCTAGTCTCAATCTCAAATAACTTTGAGGAATTTTCATTGCTGGAATATGTTTATCGTGCAACCTCCCATATTACCTTGCCTATCCTATAGAGCATAAATTTTTCTCCAACCTCCGTGGTCAAGGAATTTATTATCCATGACATAACCAAGTAATCATCAGTTTTCCAGGCCTGGTGTTTAGGATCTATAGTTGTTGGTGCAGAGATTTCTCCTATGAGATGCCCATCTTTTCCCATGTCGCAGATGTACATGAAAATAGATTATGACTGTTCCAGAAAATTATGGCCATGAAGTTTATGATTAGTGACAGGTTGAGAAGAAGTATTAGGTACAATAGGAGTTGAAGGATTAGGCTCAGATCTAGAAGTGACTTCCGAGGAAATAGATTGTGAAGTCATGTCATATTTGTTCATGATTAGAACGCAGCCAGGAAGAGAAGAGTTTGAAAAAGAATTAAAATTTAGAGATCAGCTCTGATACCTTGAAGAAAATGAAGAGAAGAATACTGAATTTTCTTAAGAAAAAGATGAACTACAACCTAATATATATACACAGTAGGTGGTTGGCATACTAAAAGACAAAAGATAAAATGATAGAAATCATAGAAATTCCACTAAATACTGGAAACCATAGAGACAATAATAAAGAAAAGAAAACTAAACAATATTATAATTAAAGACAATAAATAACTTTCTACACTTGCCTCGCCTTCTTTTCCTTGTCTTCGACTTAGAAGATTTAGGGACTTTAGGAACACCAGGCGAGTAGGATATGTTGGGAATAATGCCCTTAAAGCAATTGTAGTTGACAAATGATTTAAATTATAGTGGAGTAATCATGAGATTAATAAATATGATTATTTAATAAAAAACTTTGATTAATAATGTAATATTTATTGGAGTTTGATATTATAGGTCCATTGGGTGGCTCTATCAACACCATATCAAGGTAAGAGTTGATACAAATGTATAACTATAATTTGAGAATTTGAGAAGAATTTTATTAATCGGGTCAAGTATACAATTATATGATAATTGAGATTGAATAATTAATTATTAAATTTTGAAAATATATTTATTATTTTAAATATATAAAATATTTAATTTCATATATAAATAAATAAATAAAATTTTGAAATTAATTATTTTATTTGAGTAGGAGAAAATCAAATTGGTAAGTCAAAAATAATTTTTTGATTTATTGAGTTTTAAAAGATGATGATAATGATGATCATCAATTTGAATTTAGAATTTAGAATTTACATTTTGAAATATGGTTGTCATCTTTTCTTTAAAAAGATAAATACATTATTTTATGAGAGATTGATTTAGTTAAATAATTAAATAAAAGAAAAATGCAAAATCTCTGAAAAAGGAATAACAATACACGCCTGACATAGTCCAAGGACTGTTCCATGCATGTACCACTATACAGATATTGTATCTATGTAGTTTTTATTTTATTTATTTAATTATTTAACAATTTGAAAATGATTTTTTCAAATATGGTAAGTTAGACATTTACCTAAAATTAAATCATATCATCATTATTATATTATTTTATATTACGATTATTATTAGGAATAATAAGGTAACATAAATCTCTCTCTCTCTATATATATATGATATAGAAGAAGAAGAGAAACACAACAATAACAAAACAACATAATACACAATTCAGAATAGTTCTTAGAGTTTTTGTCAGACAAAACTCTCTCTCTCTTTCTTCTTCCATATTCTAGCCATTCTCAGACCATAATCCAAGTTCTCATGTGTTGAGAAATACTTGTGATTCCTAAAATACAAACTCATATTCTCTATGTGCCCACACACATCATGAGGTGTAGAGAACACTCTGGAAGATCGTAGTTTGAGTGCCCAAAGCTTTGGATAGGAAGATCGATAAAAATACGAAAAGACTCAAGAACACTTGATAGGCTTCAAGAGGTAAAAATTTATATTCTTATTTTTTGTTTGTTTATATATTATATATGTAAATATATTGTATATTTATATGTATATTTGTTGCATGATTAATAATATTGTATGATAATATTTCTGGATTATTTTCTTGATCATATAAATTGTTTATACGATTATTGAATATTTTTATATGTTGTTGTTCTGTTGTTTCATAATAAGAATAAAACAACAACGGACTCACCACAGACAAATTTTTCGCTATGTTCTCTGATTGGTTTTCCAACATGATAGAGAATCAATTTTCGAGTGATTTAATCACGACCCCTCATGGAAGAAGAATATGGCACCGCTTTAAAGAAAACTTTAGCCTTTCTTTTTTTATGGACCCCTCGTGAACGCTGGATTAGGGCTGAGCATCGGTCGGTTTGGACGGTTTTTTTCTATTCTAAAATCCAGTTTTTGGTTTTCGGTTCGGATTGGTGCAATCCAAAAACCGACCGACCTACTTACAACACCAAAAAAAACCGATCGATTTAGACCGCGGTTCGGTCGGTTAAAACCGCCCAAACTGAATTTGATTTTTTTTTTAAATAATTTTTAAAAAAATTTAAGTTTAAAAAATATAGATTATTGGAATCCATTTTTTCAGCTTTTTTTTAATATGAAATTTATTCATTTAATTTGTTAACTTAAAGATTTTTACTTTATGATTTGAAAACCTAAATACATGGTTACAATGTTATATCCACAATTTTGGAACCTAACCATATTCAGTCGGTTTCGGTTTCGGTTTGTACGGTTGGTTTGCGACCAACTTATAAACCGACCGATTTAGTGTCGGTTTTCGCCAAGGCGGTTTCAGCAATTTTCAGTTCCGTCGATTTTGGTTTTTTCAGTGTTCGGGCAGTCGATTTGAACGATTTATTCGATTTTTTGGATTTTTTGCTCAGCCCTAGGCTGGATTGCCAATTGTGGACTTGGAATCCCTAAACATTGCCCCTGGTCAAGCCCAAAGACAAAGGAATGTTAATTTTCTCTGGATACATGTGGGGTCTGGAAGAGAGACACATGTCTTCATGAGGAATCTCCAGCATCTGCCCCACCGTGGGACCTAAATTGGGAATATACTCCTCAGACATGATTCCTTTGCCTTTTGATTTTGAAGTGGATCCACTCCGTAGTGGATGTCTTGTCGACGCAATATTTGGAGAGCATGTACTGCTCGTACACCCATGATTTTGAGTGCCCATTGTACTACCATCCTTTTCCGTCGCTTCCGACGGCGGTTCCGACTGCTGGCCTCCCTGACCTCCCATTTGAGCCTCGCCGTGCTTTCGAGAACTCCTTTCAAGCTCCCCCAAGACTCCAAGAGGGCCCTTAGCAGGTTTTGGGACTCTTTTTTTCCCCATTCTTCCAATGAGATAGTCTTAAGGATTTGAAACGAATGATGTTTTCCTCAAGAGAAGCAGGCTGTCCCAGAGGATTGAAAAGCAGTTTAGCATTTTGCATTCCGAGTTCATCCAAGGACCATAGGCTTCAATTGCCTCCCTGATTGTCGGGTAAACCATGGTTGTGTGGGCAGTGCATTTTCCAAAGACATACCAAAGTTTTCCGCAACTAAAACAGAGGAGAGGCAATTTCTCATAATTGAACTGTATCCAAGTTTGCTTCTTGTCCTTAAGATTCAGAAAGAAACCTGGAATAAGAGGTTTTTCAACCACTATGTCCACAGAAAATCTTAAGAAACCATTTCTAGTTACCACCTCCTTGCTTGGAAGCTCCTCATCCTTCCATATGCCGACGTTAGCCGCCAACAAAGGAATATTAAAAGGGTTGGGTAGGCCATGGGCATGAACCCAGAAGACTGCAAACATGAAGGTCTCTTGTTGACAAGGGCCATCTGTTGGCCATTCTCTCAGATTTAGCATCTCACCATTGATTATCCAGGGACGGCGGTGAAAAATCCTCTCTCTGTCCTTCTCGGAGGCAAAGTAAAAGGCCAACACCCCATCACTGAAATCTTTGAACTACCAAGGTTCTTTTGTCTTCCATTCTTCCACCAAAATGTTGTGCACGAGGATCTTCGACAAGCTCCTAGAGCCCATTAGTCTGCCAAGGCAGGCATTGTTTTTGATTATGAAGTCAGCATCATAGTAATCTTTTCTTCTGGAGGATCCATCGTCGAGCCACAAGAAAGACTTCCACTGAGGGAAACCCACTACAAGGGTAAGCAACTACGTGAAGCTCACTGTTTTGAGGATAAAACCAAGAATTGGCTACCCGAGAAATTCTCAAAGGGCAAAAGCTGTAAGAATCAGATTAAGGAGAACAGTTGTCGGAGCAGAGCTAAGGGCGAAAGAAGAAAACATTTTTTGGGGATACGAAATCACAAGCCTTGAATTGTTTTTGTGAATGTTAATGAACAGTTCAAGGCTGTAACTTCAATCATTGTCTCCTCATTCATTTTTTTGTTTATGCTGGTAAAAATATTCAAGAAGATAAATAAACCAAGCAACTTACCTTTAACACTTCCCCAGGACCATGGCAACTACCCTTTGTGGGAAATATGCACCAAATTTTTGGCTCTTTACCCCATCAAGCATTAAGAGACTTGTCCAGGAAGTATGGACCATTTATGTACCTAAGAATTGGACTAGTTCCAACCATAGTAGTCTCATCACCAGATTTTTCCAAAGAGGTGATGAGAACTCATGATGCAATTTTTGCATCAAGACCCCAGACTCTGTACGCTCACATCATGTTGTATGGATGTACGGACATTGCCTTTTCTTCCTATGGCGAGGGCTGAAGACAACTTTGAAAAATATGTATGCAAGAGCTTTTGAGATTAATCTCATGGAATGGATTGCTTCAAATGTTGGATCGGCTATCAATCTCAGTGAGAAGATCCAAACATCAACATATGTCATCACTTTGCTGGCTGCTTTAGGTAAGAAAAGCAAAGACCAGGAAGAGTTCATATCGATTGTGGAGGAAAATTTAAAGTTTGCAGGAGGTTTTGAACTTATAGATTTATTTCCTTCTCCCAATTTTCTTGCCTTGGTCAGTCATGTAAGGCTAAATTGGAGGGACTGAAGCAAAGAGGTGAGTGGATAATTGAAAACATCATCCAAGAACATATAGAGAAGAACAAGTCATCAATGAAAACTGGTGGTGAAAGTGGAACACATGAGGATTTTGTAGATGTTCTTCTCAAGTTTCATAACAAGAGTGACCTTGGTTTTTCTTTAACAAGTGACAATGTTAAAGCAGTGAATTGAGTAAGTTTTCCAATTTTCTATTTCCTTCTATCAAGTTATATAGGGATATATGCACATGTATCAATACTCATACACTGCTAGTTTAAAAATCAACTCAGAATCTTTGGTTTAAGATCATGACTGGTCCCAACTTCTTATATTTGTATTACTATAATGTCAAATGTCAAAATTTGACTATGTTACCTTCTGTTTTGGGTTATAATTGTGTGTAATTAGAGTTATTAAGCTAATTTTCATATTATATCTTTCAGGACATATTTACTGTAGGGAGTGATACATTAGCTACAACTCTAGATTGGGCAATGGTAGAAATGATAAGGAATCCAAGAGTAATGAAAAAAGCATAAGATGACGTTAGGTAAGTGTTTAGCAGAAAAGGTAGAGTTGATGAACCAGAAGTTACTAACATGAAATACTTGAAATCAATTGTCAAAGAGACTTTGAGATTGCACCCTCTTGCTCCATTGTTACTTCCAAGAGAATGTGGAGAGAAGTGTGAGATTAATGGTTATGAGATACCTGTGAAAACCAGGATCATTATTAATGTGTGTGCAATGGGAAGAGTTCCTAAATATTGGACTAAACCAGAGAGTTTTATACCAGAAATATTCCTTGATAACTCCATTGGCTTCAAGGGGAATTTTTTTTGAGTTTATCCCATTTGGTGCAGGAAGGAGAATATGTCCTGACATATCATTTGGACTCATCAATATTGAGCTACCCCTTGCAAATTTGTTGTACCGTTTTGATTGGAAACTCCCCAATGGAATGAAACATGAATATTTGGACATGACCGAGTTGTTTGGTATAACGGTCATGAGAAAAGAACATCTTCACTTTATTCCTATTGCTTATGATCTTTCATGTGTTGAAAAATCACAAGGAGGATGAACATCTGGTTTATTTTTTCTAAAGATCCCACACCTTGTTAATGTTAAATTGTTATATCTTAACTGAAAGAAATCAAGACGCTCCTTAAGTAGTGTGTGGGGGAGTATTAAAGCATTATTTCTTTATATGGGCAATACAAAAATATTGTAAAATATTTTATATGTCTCGATTATTTTCATAAGAATCTAAATATTTGATTGTAGTTTGTTTTATTTACTTCTAAATACCATTAACTGGAGAATCGATTTTTTTTTAAATGTAAGAAAACAAATGGAAGAAAGTAAGACTAACTAAGAATAGAACTAAGAAAAGATTTCAGGGAAATCTTCATATTATTGCACAAACAATAGTCGTCTTTCTACAATCTAAGAAAACTTAAGCAAACTAAAAAATTAAAGGAGTATAATCATCACTTAAAAACATGAAGACTAGTTCTCAAAATATCATCTAATTCTATTTTTAATATCTAAGATACCTTTACACTAGTTCCACATATTACAGTGTTTTGTCCTATTATATGTTTGGACTTTGTATTTTATCAACTTGAATTTTTGACCCTGTATTTTATTAAAATGATAAAAATAGACTCTTAATTCGATTTTGGTAAAAATAGTTTTGAATAAGACCAAAAAACCCTTATTTATAATAATAAAATAATTAAAAATATATTTTAAAATAAAAAATTATATAAATTGATGCTGACCTGATTTTTCGGCAACAGAGATTTAGAAATCTGACAATAGAGAGGTTAGGTTTTTTGTAAACCGAATGTATAAGAAATGGCAAAAAACAAGAATGCAAAATGCTCACATGATTTTACGTGGTTCAGTGGTTAAAATGCATCCAGTCCACGGATCACTTTTATTGATTTGTTTAGGACTCTAGAGGAAATTGTTTATGGCAATTTCAGCAAAGTTTTTGCATACAGAAAGTCGATCCCTTTAACTTTCCATTCCCCTTGTATTGATAGGAAATTCTCATGGACAGTTTTGGGTAACTGTACATTAATAAGGTAATTGACAAATTTGGGTATCTTCCTATTTACATAAATATATGATTGCCTATTAAATTTATATCCCTTATATCGGGTAATAAATACATGATAAAATCTGGGCCTTTATGAGGCATATAAGAATCTCCGAGTCTTTTGGGATCTTTCACTGTGTGCATGACCAGGCATCCGCGAGCTGAACAATTCCTTCGAGCTGGGTGTCGTAGGACTAATTTGAATAGACATGGGTCTCACTCAGAGTTTCACGAAGGCGATCTGGGCGATGCATATCTCGAACTAAGTTATTGGCGCAAGAAACGATTTGGAGACTATCTGGTTGTCGTAAGTTATCAAGTTGACTCAAGCTGCTCACTCCAGAGTTAGCAAGATGCTCTACATGTATGCTTTCTACATACGCTTGTCTGCCAACTGTACCCTGTGTTGAGTAATTTAGCTCGTATTTTTGGGGTATAACATTTGTCCCCCAAGCTCCTGCTCGTGCATGACATCACTCCTGACATGCACAGTAGAGGCTTTTCAACTTTTGTTATGAGAAAACGTGCCCATCCACTAACTCGAGTACGAGACACGTGTCGGTATATAATAGGCGCCTGTTCGGATTTCGAGTACTGTGACAATTGTCTTGTCAACTTTTTGCCACTGCTTGGTTTATTTAATTTAGGCCTTTGGATCTCGAATTGATCTAATCCGGTGGCCTAGATCAGTTTTTGAAGTTTACATATAAATAGGAGAGCCACGCCTGAGCCTTACCACCTTTGCATTTGAAATTTTCCTATTTTCTTCCTTTTTCTCAAAACATAATTCAAACTTTCTGAAATCCATTGCTTCCCAGAGATCCCCAGGTCCTCATGCTTGGATTTTTCACGCACACTCTGTTCTTACTTCACTCATCGAACAAGAAACTAATTTGTAAGTACGATCATCCCTGGTTTAGATTTCATTTTCTCATTTTTCAACAAATTTTATGAAATTTTCCAGTACTTTGCCTTACTTTGATTTTGTTTGAGTTTAGTGTGGGGTTTTGTTAGGAAAAAAATAATATACTAGATCCGATTAGAAATAATGCAAAAAAAAGTGTGATTTTCTAGGTTTGAAAGAGGAACATCTGAATATGTAAATTTGAAGATTTGAAGGTTTTTTTAGGTTCAATTCTCAGTAGCTTAAGGGTCACGGTATCTTGAGTGGTTTATCATTAAACTGCTTTCCAAAGAGGTACTGGGTCTAACATGTGAATCTCGAAGTATCAGGGTTTCCCAAGGTTATGGCGCGTGGTTTCTGACCGAGTGTGAACTTAGGTATTAGCATTAGGTGAGAATGTAGCTCGTAGGTATCTTAGGTCGCCTCTAGCAAGTCGCTTTGTCACTAGGTGAACAAAATTATGGCCAACCAGAAGAAGAAAACAATGGTGAGCTCTTCCTCTCAAAACAAAAATAAAGATAAACAGGTCGCCTTCGAGACCCATATTCCCCACTTTGGCCCAGTGGTGGATAGGTAGGACGTGGTTGACCCCGATGCCTTCTACGTTGTCAAGCATATCGAATCTTGAATAAAGACTCAGGGCAAGGCAAACAAAATCTTATTGAGTCACGGGAACGAGACGGGCTCCAAAGTGCTCATTGCCCGCCCTTCGTTGGATGGATAGCGGACCTGCACCCCACTCCAGGATGACTTTGGGGCTTGGAGTGATGAGCACCTGAAGGCAGGTTCCTTCCTTCCATTGGACTAGTACTTCGTAGATTTTTTAAACTACGTGGAACTGGCAGTGTTCTAGCTCCCCTCGAACTCGTATCAACTCCTGGCAGGGTTGAAGTATGAATTTTTGAAGCATGAGTGGGACGTCCCCACCCCTGCCAATATTATGTATTTATTTTGCCTCAAGGCCAATCCAAATTCATAGGGATGAGGTGATGGCTTCTACTACCTCACCATATTCCCCAACACATCCCCTATCATCGACCTCCCCAACCACTCGAATGACTATAAGGACCAATTCTTCATGTCAAACAGGTTCACGAATTGCACTGATCAATACTTTAACCATCCTCGTAAGTTTCTCAGCTTCTTGAACTTTGCACTTGAATTCTTTCTTAACCAAGTTAAAACTTATTCTTATCGGGTTGTTACTTTGTGCAGCTATATATAAGAGAACAGAGCAGTCAGAGACCCTCGAAGGTCAATATGAGACTCTGGCTCGTGATCTTGCCAAGGAGAAAGAGTTCCGGATGATGGTGAACAATGCCACCATGGTGGCTTGCAAGCTGATATGCAAGGATCATACACCGGTCATCAAGGCCCGAGGCCCCCTCCTCGAGCTCCCTCCTCCCCAGGAGCTCCCTTCAATCGCTGAAGAGGTTGACGAAGAAGAGGAGGTCACACAGTTAGTGCTTAAAAGAAAAGCTCCTGAAGATAATCAAGATTCTGTTCAAGGTCGTTCTGAATTGGGTGCAGCAACTGGCACCTCCGGCCAAGGTAATCCATATAGAGAGCTAAACCGGGCTGCTGCCAATTTTATGCTAGTCTGACTCAATCCGAGGCAGCTCGTGTGCCGACATCCGATAGATCTGGACCTGAATGTGACCCTTCTTCAATGTGTTGACCAATTGTTCGTACGCCACAATCATAGCTACTCCAAATGTACCATAGTGGTAGATAATACCTTACACTTTAGGTCCATTATTTTTTAAGAATACAGTACAAACCTTTTGTCATGGCCTTCCCTGTGTCATGGTGTTTTTACCCTGGGTATTAGGCAGGCCGAGCACGAGTCTAGTCCAGACGAGAAGCCTGAACCCCGTAGGTCTCAAAATGTAATAATACTAGAGTCTCCTCCTCCTCCTCTGATAATCCAATAGTTAGAGGTTTTATCCAGCTTGGTTCATAATCCAGAGCCGATCATAGTAGTTTTCTCCTCTACTTTGAAGGGTAGGGTTCTTGTACTGTTCTCTTTGCTTTATGTTATCTTGACTAACATTTCTTGGGTCTGATTTTTCTGCTCGCTCTTTTGAAAATGAAGAAATGAATCTAAGGGAAGCCCTCGAAACTGGACCACCTATAAAAAGCCTGAGGGTTTCGAAGAAAACCATTCCCAGTGCTGGAGTCGCCACTGAGTCTCCTACAAAAGACAAGGGTGCTAGCTCCACCCAAAAGCAGCAGCAACCTTAGCCCACCATAGTCATGACCCTACTAGCTTCTCCACCAGCTCCTCGTGACCCCACTCGTGTCCCGCAGGTCGCCCAAACTGAAGCCCCACCCCAGTTCCCCTCCTCGGGGTGGAGAAATATACAAAGCCTCTGCGCGACTCATATCAGGAAATTATAAGCCATATGATGACACAAGCGAGTGTAGTCAGTGTCAAAGAGTTGTAGGCCATTGAGTCATGACCATCAACGATCGTCCTCAACTTTGCGTTGGGGATGACTCTGACGGTAAGTACTATACTAATCCACTTCTTTCAGACCCATGCCTTCAAAAACTAACCCCTCTTTATCCTTTGTTTGTAGTCTTGCATGGCTCAAATCCTTTGCATCATTCGGGTCTGAGCTAAGGTTGATGAGGCCAGGACCACCTTGGGGGAGGCGCAGGTCACCTTGGAGGAAGCCAACGCCACGAAGGTGGCCATGGATGAGGCCAACAATGCCTTGAAGACCTTGCAAGAGAATGAGTGAGTTGTCAAAGCACAGGCCCAACTTCAGCTTGAGGTTAACAATCTTAAGCAGAAGCATGCAGAGGTCGATAGTCTTAAGCAGAGGCTTGCGGAGGTCGAGGCCAAGGCCAAGGAGGACGCTACTGAAGCAGAGAACTCTTTATAATAAATGTTCTATCAAGTCTGGGCGTATAACCAAGAAGGGGATTTCTCATTCCTGAAAGTGAAAGTTTGGGGGTGCTACCTTGCCAAGTTCCAGGATCGGTTATCAAAGGAGACTTCAGATACAACCGAGGCTTCTGGAGCTGCGGCAGGGGCCGAGGAGGAAGAGGTGTCATCTCGGGGCAAGTTACCGAAGCTTAGAGATGAAGGGGGACATTTTTTATAGATGTATATTTTTTATTTTATGCCTGGAGCCTTTTGTATGTGGGCCCTTTAGGCCGAGACAATTTCCTTCGGGCTTAGTTTGAGGTTATCTTTCCTCGAGTTATTCATATATTTGTGTTAGTACGTGTTTATTAATTTCTGATCTATTTTTTGTTCCTCGTAACTTATTATGTTTCCATGTTTATGAACTCCTTTTTTTTCTTAAGTCCTTGTACATTTGCATAGTCATAGGGGTTCACTTTAGATCAAGATGAGTGTCTGATGGCTCGAACAGTTAATTCTGGTCGATGACCTGGTTATATCCAGGAGTTTGTTTGCCTAATAGCATTACACCTATTAGAAATCAAGCCTCGAACTTGGTTATATCCAGAAGTTTCCTAGTTGAATTTTAAGATTTGTTTCTTTGAATTTTTTGAACTTATTTCATATTAAGAATTTCTTTGAAAATTCAAGCTTTAAAAAGCTGTGGAATAATCAATTTTCCAAATTCTAAGTTGCACAAATTTTATCTAAATTTGTTAAATACTTCAAAGACTCATCGAGGGTGATATGCCCCCAAGCGATTAGAATTTATGAATATTCTAGGCCTCTTTCAAAATGAGCTCGTGATACATCACAAGAATAAGAAAAAATATCGATTCTACAATTAAATTACGTAGCAATCCTGTGTTATTAAAATAGAACGAATTTTATAAATAAGCCTTACAAGGAAAAAGACTAAAAACATTAAAAACTAACAAAGTTGTCCTATTACTGATAGTATTTTTGAGATGTATAGCCTACCAGGTCCGTGGGACCAACTCTCCACTTAACTGAGACAGTTTTAAGGTTCCTTCACGCATGATTTCCATGATCTGGTAGGGTCCTTCCCAATTCGGTCCCAATACACTATCTTTAGGATCTTTGTTCGCCAAAAAAACCCTTTCGAGCACTAAGTCACCAAGTTTGAGTCTACGTCCTTTTACTTTCAAGTTGAAATAGCGAGTAACTCTTTGCTGGTAATGGGCGAGCTATAATTGAGACTCCTCCCATCGCTCTATATGAAATCGAGGGATGCATTAAGTAGGTCATGATTCCGATCCTGGTTGTAGGTTCCATGCCTATGCGACATCACTAGAACCTCTATTGGGAGCATAGCCCCACTTCCAAAGGTCAGAGAGAAGGGTGTATGCCCAGTAGATGTGCGATGTGACATCCTGTAGGCCCATAGGACTTGCAGGAGTTGTTCTGGCCATAACCCTTTAGCATCTTCTAGCCACTTCTTTAAGCTCACCTTTAGGGATTTGTTTACTGCCTCGACCTGCCCATTATCTTGAGGGTATGCTACTGAGGAGAAACTCTTCATTATGTCGTATTTATCGTAGAGGGTTGTGAATAGGTCACTGTCAAATTGAGTCCCATTATTAGACAATATCTTCTTTGGGAGTCCAAAACGACATATGATGTTCTTCACGACAAAATCCAAGACTCTCTTTAAGGTTATAGTCGTCAGGGGCTCGACCTCATCCCACTTAGTAAAGTAGTCAATGGAAAAAACCGCATAGCGAATTCCTCCCTTTCTAGTCGGCAATGGGTCGATTAAGTCTATCCCTCATACAACATACATCCAAGGCTACAAAATCATGGCTAGCTCCATGGGTGCTGCTCGAGCAATACTGGTAAAATGATGGGACTTATCGCACTTTAGGACATACAAGGCCGAGTCCTTTTTGAGCATAGGGAAGAAGTAGCCTTGCCTTTATACCTTCATAGCCAAGTTTTCCCCCAGCATGGTCACCAAAAAACCTTTCGAGTACTTCTCGAAGGATAGTTTGGGCTTCCTCGGGCAAAACACATTGCATGAGGGGCAATGAATGGCCTCACCTGTAGAGAATTTCTTCGACCATAACATACTGTGGGGCTTGATGTAATAATTTTATTGCATTCTTTTGATCTTCTGGTAGTTTGTCAGTCGTGAGGTACTTGACAAAAGGAGACATCCATATCGGTTTTGTGCAAATTACTCTGACTTTCACCGACTCCTCAATACTTGGTTGTTCCAAGAACTCTATGAGAACCAAATTTAATGTGTTCGCTTCCTTGGTGGCGGCGAGTCGAGCTAGAGCATCAACATTAGCGTTCTATTCGCGGGGGACCTGCTCGGCGGAATAGAACTCATATTCAGACAGTTCACCTTTAACCTTAGCTAGATAAGTTGCCATTTTGATTCCGTAAGCTTGGTACTCCCCTAATACTTGATTAACCACGAGCTGAGAATCACTAAAGCATTGAATTACTCTTGATTTCAACTCTTTTGCTATTTGAACTCCGACCAATAATGCCTCGTACTCCACTTTGTTGTTGGAGGCGTCAAAACCAAATCTGAGAGCACTATGGAAGCAATGTCCTTCTGGTGATATTAAAATTATTCCAGCTCCAGTCCTACTCTCGTTTGACGATTTGTTAATGAAGAGTTTCTACAACTCTTGTACACGTTCTCTCATTGGTTAGCCCTGGAACCCCGTACATTCACCCATGAAGCCAGTGAGCGCTTGGCCTTTGATTACTGTTCGTGGTTTGTATAGTGTCTCGAACTGACTAAGTTTTATGGCCCACTTTAGCAAATGTCCCGATGTCTCAGGCTTTTGCAAGACCTGCCTTAAAGGTTGATCAGTTAAGAGGTATATAATTTGGGACTAAAAAAATGACCCGAGTTTTCTCAAAGCCAGGATCAAACAAAATGCGAGTTTTTCAATGAGAGGATATCTAGAATTAGCTCCCATAAGCCTCTTGCTCACATGATACCCTAGTTGATATGCTCAGTTTTCCTCTCGAACTAATACTACATTGATCGCACTTTCTGTTATAGATAGGTATAAGTATAGACCTTCCCCAGCAGTTGGATTTGATAACACAAAGGGCTTAGCTAGATGAGTCTTCAGATCCTGAAACGCATGTTCCCATTCTTCTGTCCATTCAAACTGCCTATTTCCCCCTGAGCAAGTTATAGAAGGGAAGACTTTTGTCCATGGAATTTGATATGAATCGGTTCAAGGCAACGACCTTTCCTATTAAGCTCTATACATCTTTTCATGACCTTGGTGAAGGCATCTCTAATAGCAACTTGATCTTTTCTGGGTTTGCCTCAATCCCCGTCGCATTGACTATGAAGTCTAAGAACACTATAACAAAAAATGTCATTTGCGTCAGTTTCTAACTGCCACAATTGAGTTTTTGCGTCAGTTTTATATGTGACGCAGAATCCCATGACACAAACCAGGCTGGCATTTGCGTCAGTGGGGCACTTTCACAAATTAGCATTTGTGGCAGTGTCCCACTGACGCAAACGCCTGACATTTGCATCAGTGGAGAACTGCCACAAATGTCAGGTTTGTGTCAGTTGGGCACTGATGCAAATGATATATTTCAAAAAAATAAAAATAAATTAAAAAAAGCACCAGCAAACAAGACTATATTTATTTATTTCAAAACCAAACTTATAATATAAAAAAAAATACAATATCAAACTCAAAATTGATTGAATACAAAATACAAAACAAATTTACAAACTCTAAGCAAATGACAATTTATACAAAAATAAGATATTCCCATAAATATTACAAGTCTCAATACTTCATAATTTTTACATTTTTTTTAGATATCAAGAGTTTACACAAACAAAAATCAAACAAAACAGAAAAATTTCTCTACTAATTGCCTCCACTGAGCACCCACCACCACCTGCAATGGAAAAGTTATTAGAAAGAAAAAAAAAATGAAAATGAGAAAATGAGATAAAGAGAGAAAGAGACCCATGAACCAAACTGCCGAGCCCAACCCAACCCCGCGACCCGACCCTTGTGCGCACCCAGCCTCGCGACCCCAACCCCCCCTTCGCGCACCCAACCCGCACGCACCCAGCCCCGCAAACCCCCCCCCCCCCCCCGCTCCCCCTTGCACACCCAACCCGCGCACACACCTAGCCCCTCAAACCCCCTGCACACACCCAGCCCCGTGACTCGAGCCTCACAACCCCGAACCCAGCCTTGTCCCTAGTCGAGTCTCCATCGAAACCCACCACCATCAAAGCTGAAAAAAACAAAGGAAAGAGTGAGATGAGATGAGAGAAATCATAAAAGAGAGAGACCATGAAGAGAGACCACGAGAGGGAGAGGCTAAGAGAGAGAGAGAGAGAGAGAAAGAGGAGATGAGAGTGGTTGGTAGAGAAAAGGGAGGGAAAAAGATGTTAGGGTTAAGGTTTTGGGCTGATATGGTATGGGCCCATATTCAGTTAAACATTAAAAAAATTAAAATAGCATTTGTGTCAGTTTGTAACTGACACAAACACGTTCATTTGTGTTAGTGCAAAACTTACACAAATGAACTTGTTTGCGTCGATTACAAACTGACACAAATGCTATTTTTAACAGCGTCAGTCTTATTAATGACGCAAATGCCCTTTTATTTGTGTCATTTTCCAACTAACAAAAATGCTCAAACTGAGACAACCGTGTCAGTCAACGACTTTGACTGACACGTTTTACTGACACAAAATGGGGATTTTGTAGTAGTGGAACTTTCTCGATGACACCCCAAAGGTACATTTATGGGGGTTCAACTTCATGTTGTATTTTCTTAGCACGCCAAAACATTTCTCCAAATCGGATACATGGTTATTAGTATTCTTTGACTTGAAAAGAATATCATCGACATACACCTCCATGTTTCTCCCGATCTGGCCAACGAACATCTTGTTGACCAACCTTTGACAAGTTCCACCTGCATTCTTCAGCCCAAATGGTGTAACTTAGTAACAATATACGTTATGTTCGCTCATGAAGCTAGTGTGCTCTTGGTCTTCAGGTTTCATTGCAATCTGGTTATATCCAGAATACGCGCCCATGAAGGACATGAGCTCGTGACAAGCCGTTGCATCTACTAGTTGATTAATTCTAGGAATTGGGAAACAATCCTTGGGACAAACTATATTAAGGTTGGAGAAATTGATGCAGGTTCTCCACCTTCCATTAGGCTTCGGTACCAAAATGGGGTTGGCTATCTAGGTTGGATATTTCGACTCCTTGATGAACCCACACTTTAATAAGCGAGCTACCTCTTCCTCCAGAGCTTCTGCTCACTTTTTTCCTAACAGCTTACGTTTCTACGCCTTTGCAGGTATATTTTTGTTCAGGTATAATGTGTGCATCTTCACGCTCAGAATGATTCCTACCATGTCCTCATGCGACCAAGCAAAGACGTCAAGAGTTCTTCTTAAAAACTCGACCAAATCCTTCTTTCTTTCAGATTCGAGATTTTTCCCAACCTTTGCCACTTTCAAAGGTACTTCTAGGTTGAGGATGATTTCCTCTAGCTCCTCTAAAGCCTGGAGCTGAGATCTCTCTTCGCCTAATCTCGAATCAATCTCTTCGGATTGGGCGACCTCATTTCCAACTTTCTGAGGTTCTTCCACCTCTTCGACAACTACCATTGCCCAAGGTTCCTCATTGTCCTTTATTATTACCTGGCAGCGAGTTGATCTCCCTTCATAGCATATCCCTGAGGAAAATGGAAAATTCATGGTTAGATGGCGAACTAAAGATATAGCTTCGAACGCCATCAACGCAGGTCTCCCCAACATTGCATTGTAGGCGGCCGAAAAATCAATTACTATGAACTCGAGCATCTTGGCGACAACTCGTGTATCCTCGCCCAATGTTACCACAAGCTCGATTGTTCCTATGGCTGCCATTCCCTTTCCCAAAAATCCATAGAGGGTCATTGAGGTCACTTTAAGATCGGCTATATATAGTCCCATCTTTTCAAGGGTGGACCTATATAACACAATTACAGAGCTCCCACTATCGATCACTATCCTTCATACTCTTCTATTGGCAAGCTGAATGGTTATCACCAGCTGGTCATTGTGCGGGAATTGGACATGGCTAGTATCATCTTCTGTAAAAATGATTAGTTGTTTCTCCAACCGCTGTTGCTTTGATAACCTCTGCTCCAGTATAAATTCAGCTCCATTGTACGTCTTTAGCTTTTGGATATAACTTTTTTGGGCTCCACTGCTCGTTCCTACCAAATGGGGCCATCTAGCAATAGTGGCTATTTCCCCTCCTTCAACAGGAGGAGGGATAACTTGATTTCCTTGAGCTGGCTGAGGGTTGGACTAACTTGCCTGAGTTGGTTGTGGGTTCTGCCCCGCCGCTTAACTAGGAGATACCCTGTTTCGAGCATATTGTACTAACGGTCCTGCTCGGATGAGAGTCTTGATCTCATCTTTCCCTTGACGGCAATCATTAGTGTTGTGACCAATGTCATTATGATATTGGTAGAATGTAGGTGGGTCTCTCTTCTCCCTTTGATGCTTCATGGGCTTGGGCTTCTTCCATGGAAGGCGAGTAGAGTTAGCTAAATAGATATGTTCTCGTGTATTCGTTAAATCTGTATAAGCTGTGTAGATGGAGGTATATTTATCCCCGTGCTTATTTTTTTAGACCTGTTCTGGTCGCCCTCACCATTCCGTTTCCATTTATTACCCCCTGATTGGTTATTCTGGGTTGTGGGATGAGCCACAGCTATAGCATTCGTGTAATGCCTTGAAATCCCTAATGCGGTTTAATGGCTGGATTAGTAAGTTGGAAGGGCCATAATTGCTTTATTATGCCATTAAATGAATTATATTATAATATGATGTTAAATGCATGCATGTGGGTCCACATTTCATTACAGGGGTGTTTTGGTAATTTGGCCTGTTGAGGGCGTAATTGTATATTTGTATGCATATCGGTGACCTATTGTTGAGGCCACATTATAATGTGGATTTGTTCGAGCCATTCGCATGAGACGATCTTTGAGTGAAAGTTAGCGGTTTAGTCATAACAGGTTTAAGTTCGGGGCTCGAGGTGAGTCTCGGGGTGTTTTGAATGATTAGAGCGTTGCCGGGAATTAAATGGTAACATGATATGAATTATTGGTGTTTGAGAATATTGAGATTAACGGGAATCGGAGAGCGTTAATTATGATTAACGAAATAGGTGGAAAAGGTCGATTTTACCCTTGGGAGCCTTTAGAAACCTTTATTTGACCTAGGGGTATTTTGGTCTTTTCACCCCTAGGATAGTATTAAGCCATTGAAGGCTGTAGAAGGAAGGGAAAACCAGAGCATCTTTAGCACTTCTCTCGTACCTATTTTCTCTTTGGATTTTTGAGCCTAACTTGAGGAACCAAGATTGGGAATTAAGTCTTGAGGACTTGGGAGTGTATTCCACCATTGAAGAGCATCATAATCTGAGCTTGAGGTAAGATTCTAGCCATTAAATTCTTGGTTTGCTCTATTTTAGTTATGGAATTCAGTTGAGATTTCTAGGTTAGTTGATTGGTTTTGTTGGGAGTTTTTGGCTAGGGTTCTTGTGGTTGTGATGCTTAAGACTTATGGGGATGGTTTTTGGGTTCATTTGACACCTAAAATGAGGTTTGGAAGCATTGGAATCAAGTTGGAAATGGAGGAGTCGAAGGAAGAAGATTCAGTGGCTGATCAGGCTGGGGTGCAGCGCTACAGCGCCCACAAGGGGGCGCTACAGCGCTACCTAGGGTTTGGTTTTGGGCGTTTTGGTTCTGAGATGAGCGCTGGGGTGCTAGTGAGTAGTGCTGGGGCGCTACTCTGTTCCTTCAGAATCCCGTTTTGAGTGTTTTTAAGGGTTTTTGGCTCGGGGTTTCAATCCTTAAGGCCAGGATCGAATCTACTCACCGTGTGGGTACGTTTTGGGGTCCCGAGAGTGGGGTTTAGGTCAAGACCCTTTCATTGTTGATTTTCATTAATGGAGGTTATAATTGGTTATGATTAGGTAACCGCTAAGGAATCAAAAGGTCGATCGTTCTCAGGGGTCGTTCTTGTTCTATTTCTCGCTCGAACCAAAGGTAAGAAAACTTCACCCTATATATATGACATGCATGGCTATTGTTAAGGCATGTTGAGTATTTAAATGTGGACATGGATTGCATATTAAATGCTAGCAGATGTTGTTTACTTGTGTATGGTACTGACTATTTAGAATTGGCATTGGTCGCGTATTACTGATCTAAAAGTTAGGAACGACATAAATTTTGAGAATGCAGAGCCGATAAAAGATTAGATCTAATCGATATCATCGTTGAGTGACTCTAGGAGCATTAGTGCTGGACCGACCCTAAGGTCGATGAAAATTATAAGCGCTTGACTAGTCTAGGACTAGTTACTCAGAGCCAGGGCCAAAGGCCTAGGTGACTGCTTGTCACATGGCTAGGGAGCGGAATCCCATGGTTGTGACTCTATGGTCATGCGATAGGTTATATTGGTGACTAGTTCATCGAGCACCTATCTTGATAAGCTAGTGAAAGGATCACTTATTTGTAAAGCCCAGGTGACCCTATCGTCACATGGCTAATGGGAACGGAACCCACTTTAGTGACTTTTCCAACTGTCACTCCTCTATTTTGGACTCAAAGTCCTGAATGATTATTATGATCATTGTTGATATTATATTCATGCGTTATTGTGTTTTCTTGCTGGGCTTTGGCTCATGGGTGCTATGTGGTGCAAGTAAAGGGAAAGAAAAGCTCACCCAACCTTGAGTGGAGAGCATAGGTGGTGTTGTGTACATATGCGGCCGCTTGACCACCACGGCCAAGGAGTTCTCAGAGGAACTAGGGGGTTTACCCTATTTTTGCCGCTTAGGTCGGCGAGTTGTAAATTTAAACTGTAATGGCCATTTTGAGTTGTAAATAACTTGTAAATGTTTTGATGGGCCCATGAACAGTTTTGTGTTTTAAATAAAATATATCCTTCCCTTTTGATTGGTTTTCCACCTTAACCTATTAATAACACCTAGAAGCACGTTTTCAACCAAAGAACTCGGGTAGCGAGTTAAATTCACGGCTCAACGTTCACCGTAACCGTCCTGGGGTAGCCATGGCATTACAATTCGTTACCACTCCAGCGGGCTGAAAGGGGGTCTGGCTGGTTCCTGCGACAGCAAATTCTGCCTCTTCCAGATTTATCCATTCTTGGGCTCGAGCCAAGAACTCATCTACACTCTTCACTCCTTTTCTCTGGAGTTCTTTCCACATATTTCCTCATACGATAATTCCTATTCTCATAGCCATGAGCTTAGAGCTATCATCAACGTCTCTAGCTTGGGCCGTTGATGTTAGCTAATGAATAGGCCTTTACTTGAGTCTATTTTGCAGCCCGAAACTATCTTTTGAACTCGGAAGATAGTTTTTTCCAGGATGTGATTGAATGATTTTTAGATTTATTGAACCATAGTTTTGCTATTCCAGTTAGCATTGCAGTGAACATAATACACCTTAGGTCAAAATTTACATTGTGGGCCATCATTAGCGTGTTGAAGGTCCCTAGGTGATTGGATGGATCAGTGGTTCCATCATATGTGGGCATGGTCGCCACCCTGAAGCTAGCAGGATACAGAGATGCCACAATATGAGGAACGAAAGGCTCAAGCTCCTCATCAGATTCATATGCATCAATGTTTTTTCCAGACAGGAGTCTTTTAATCTGCTCCTCCATTAAGGCCAGCTGCTCGAGGGTTTGATCCTTGGTCTCTAGGTTATTTGAGAGCTGGCTATTACCTCCCACCCTGTTGTACGAGTTAGATGGGATAATATCCCTCCAAGCATGAGCTCGGTTAGGCAGGAGATTCCCATTGTCACGTACAATAGAAGGATCTCCCCTGGCCTGTGTATAACTCAGATCATCGTGGCGAGCTGGGTATCCTCTTTGTGAGTTTAGATTATCATTTATTGGGAATAGTTCCCTTAAAGCAATTGTAGTTGACAAATGTTTTAAATGAAATAAATAATTGAATTGAATTATTATATATAGACTATGTCCGATATTATATGATAATATTAAGTGAATATTAGAAAATTCCAAAGTTTATCTATGTGGTCTTAATCTCATATTGGTATGGGAGGATCGAGATTAATATAATAAACTTAAATAGTTCGCAATAAAATAAAGTTATGGAATCTTTAGATTAATTACTGCTAGTACGGTCCACTAGTATTATGAATACATGTGACCTAGATTCGAGTTACTAGTGTAGCAGGACACTTTAGTGGAGGTACTGTTAGGAAAATATTGTTTTGCCTCAATGGAAATTGATAATAATATTACAACTCTATGCAATAATATTACAAGTAAATAATGATTGATTAAATAAGGTTACAACTCTATAACTGAAAATACAAATAAACTAAAGAAAGGAAGAAGATGATGATGAAGAAGAGAATAGTGAGAATACAACTCTAAGCAAAAGATTACAAGTAAAATAAAGTGACCAAATAAAAAGATTACAACTCTTAAACAAAATATACAAGTAAATAGAACAAGAGAATAAGAAGAAAAGTAATAATAATAATAAAAAAAAAAAGAACAGAAACACAATCAAACTCTCACTTACACAACCTAAGTGAAGAGGATTGGGGATCACCAACTTGAACAAAGTTTAAAACCTTTGTCCAAAAGCTTATTTCCCCCTAACTCAAGCACTAAGGGATCTCTCTCAGATATTGTAAAAGCTTTATGGAATTATCAAGCCTCAAGGTGTTTCTAGCCAAGTGCTCTAATGGATAGAAATGTTGTGTCTTACAAGTGAGCTATAGGCTCCTATTTATAGAGTTTAGAGACACCCTTTGAATTTCAAATTCCACCAACCCCATGGCTGTTACTAATGTTTAATTGGATTAATATGGAATTAAAAAAGAGATTTGAGAGTTATTTGGGTTTTTTGAGCCGTTTAACATAGATTGAAAAAACTGAAAATTTGGTCAGTTTTGGCCTGTGGCCGCGGCCAGAGACATTAGTGGCTGCGGCCACTGGTCTCTGACCCACAGGCCGTGGCCACTGAATGTTGGTGCCCGCGGCCACTGACCAAATTCAGCACAAAAATTGTGCTATTTTTCCAAACGGTTCCAAACCCTCCCAAATGATTTTGTAACTCCCAAAACACATTATTGGGGTTAAAATCATATCTCTAACAGCCATATCACATATGACTTTTATGAAATTCATCTCAATATTGTGTAACAACAATTTTACACAATAAAGGGTAATATTTGGAAGTTACAAATTTGTAACACCAAATATGTTACATTATTTGGATATATCTCATATATCTAAATATTGTAACTCTCTATTATATGTTACAATATGTGACACACTTTGTCACATTTATTTAATCTAAAACATTATATTATAATATAATATAATTTTACATTATATTATAAAATAATATAACAGGTACTTTGCATGCTGGGTGTATGTAGAACTGGACCAGATGTGATTTGTTAATACTTGTTTAAAGACCGTTTCATAGTATTAATCAAACACATCAAATGATGATCATATACACGATGATCTTAATCCTGAGATTACTATGAACTCCTATATATGTCATTAGATCCTTTGATTCATGCGTTAAGGTTTGTCAGAATGATCAGGCTAAGAACAATTGTTTTGGGGACTCAATGATGTATATGGCTGGGGACAAAGCTCAATAGACATGAAATCTATACCTTCTTATAGATTAAATAATGGTTCCCTATTGGGTTGACTTTTGGAACTGAAAAGGTTATGAGCGCTCACGTCGCAAACTTGTTGTGACACAACCTTCACTAGTAAAGTCAATGGTACTCTAGGAACAAGTTATAGCTAAAAGGGTAAAAAAAGTAATTTTATTCCCTTTTAATTATGAATCATTAATAGAGGATTAACACTGTATGTAATGATTATATCAATGGACACTTTATTCTTAATAAAGTACTCAGTAAATATATGTCTATAATTATCAAGAGTTCAATCTCATATTTTTAGTGGAGTAATCATGAGATTAATAAATATGATTATTTAATCAAAGAGTTTTGATTAATAATGTAATATTTATAGGAGCTTGATATTATAGGTCCATAGGTCCCCTGGGTGGCTCTATCAACACCATATCATGGTAAGAGTTGATACAAGGGTATAACTGTAATTTGGGAATTTGAGAAGAATTTTATTCTTCGGGTCAAGTACGCAATTATATGATAATTGAGGCTGAATAATTAATTTAGAATTAATTATTAATTTTAAAAAATATGTTTATTAATTTAAATATGTAGATTTTGAATTTCATATATATAAATAAACAAATAAAATTTTGAAATTAATTATTTTATTTGAGTGGGAGAAAATAAAATTGGTAAGTCAAAATTAGTTTTTGATTTATTGAATTTTAAAAGATGATGATAATGATGATCATTAGATTTGAATTTAGAAATTAGAATTTAAATTTTGAAATATGGTTGTCATCTTTTCTTTGAAAAGATAAATACCTTATTTTGTGGGAGATTGATTTAGTTAAATAATTAAATAAAAGAAAAATACAAAATCCCTGAAAAGGGAATAGCAGTACATGCCTGACACAGTCCAAGGACTGTGCCATGCGTGTACCACTATACATATATTGTATCTGTAACGACCCAAATTCGCTAATAAGGCTTAAGGGCCTTGATTAGTGTGCCAGGAGGGCAGGTTGGGATTTATGTGTGATTTTATGAGTTAAATGCGCGGTTATGATTTAAAGCATGTTATTTGGCTATTTGTTTAACTGAGATGCATGGCTATGTTTACTAGTATGCATGTAGGCCTGGATCGTGTTAGAAGGGCGTAATTGTAATTTTGGCCATGTTGGGCATAACTGTATTGATATGTGATAATTGTATTCGGTGAATTGTACCACGTGGGTGTGGTTTTATTATTGTGATGCACGTGCCAAGATGGTCCTAGAGAGCTGGTTAACTTAAGAGTCACAACGGGATTTCTATACCCGGCTCGGGAGGAGCCTAGGGGTACTTTGGGAATTTTATGGTTAAGTTGAGATTTAGCGGGTAATGGTTATTGGAGATTTAGTAACCTGGGTAACCATTAGTTACTGCTGTGGGTAACAAGTTTTAAGGTAAAAAGTGATAGAATTGAAATGAAGTGTAAAGACTTAAGTGTCCTTTGAGGTTTAGCTAAGGAAGATTAGTAGGAAAGGGTAAAAGGGTCTTTTGGCAAGGGTTATAGGCAAGTTTCAGCTGGCATTTAAGGGGTTCGGTTTGGGCATTTGGGTTATATGATGGCTTTGCTAAAACATAAAGAGAAGGAGAGTTAGGGCAATGAGAAGATGAAGAAGAAGAAGAAGAGGAAAATGGGCTGAAGTGGGAGCTTAGGAGGTGAATCAAGGGAGCTTGTAGGGTGGATTCTCTACTTGAGGTATGGGTTTTTGAGCATTTATGTTTGATGTCTGTTTTGAATTGTGAAATCTATAGCTTGAGTTAAGTTTTTAGTGTTTGAGTTTGGTGTTGCTGATTTTTGCAATCTAAGGGTGGATTGTTGGGTATGTTTGTGTTTTGAGCTTGAACCTAGTGCCTATAGGTTTTTAAGTTGTTCATATGAAGTTTCTAATTGATTTTGGGGCTTAGGTGTGAGTTTGGGTTGAATTGGGTGTGTTTTGGATGAGGAAATGCAGAGGAAAAACCCAGTTTTTCTGGGTTCGCGAAGGAGCGCCGCGGCCCTGTTCTTGGGTGCCGCAGCGCGAGGCTGTTATCAGTCAGGGGGCTTTCTGACTTCGCTGGGCGCCGCGGCCCTTGCGGGTAGCGCCGCGGCGCTACGCCTTTTTCAGGAGGGGAAAAATTGCATTTTTCAGCTTTTGCTTCGGGGGTTCGGGGGATGTTTCCGATGATTTGTTTTAGGGATTTGGGAGTCCCGAGAGTGTGGGATTGGTCCCGGGAGGCGGTTTTTGATTTGATTAGTGTTGAGGGATATTTCTTGTGTGTTGTGACTAGGTTATTGGTGAGGCTCGTGCTTGAGGACCGTGCTCGCGGCTTTAGTGCATCAGGAGGCTCGGAATGCAAGTAAGAAAACTATAACACCCGTAGGATAGGGCGTGGGCCCATAGTGTGATTGCGGGGCACGGCCCTATATTGCATGATGAGATGATTGCCGAGCATGGCCCTATATTGCATTACATGTTAGGGTGTAGACTTACGTGTATTGATAATTGTATGAATGTTGTTTGATTTATGCTATGTATGATTATAATGAAATGAACGGCAAGGGCCGAGTGCGGCGTAGGCCGGGTACGGCAGCGGAGCCGGAAGTAACACCTAGCACATGGGATGCTTATGGTGAGGGTAGGACCCAGGGGATACGTGTGATATCCCTGCGGTGAGGACCGAGACCCCAGGCTTCGGTAAGGCTTCGGGGGCGGCATGGCCGTGTTTTCTTAGTCTAATGGTTGACTTGTTTGTATGTGGATTATCTGTTATGATAAACTGTATAAATTGCATATGTTATGTTCTGCATGAGTTTTCTTGCTGGGCTTCGGCTCACGGGTGCTCTGTGTTGCAGGTAAGGGCAATGTCTGAGTCAACCAACCATGAGTACGGAGAGCGTGAAGCGACGCGTACATGTTTGGCCTGCCCGGCTGCTTTGGCTGGGGGTTTATTCAAAAAATGGCTGTAATAATCTAGGATTTTTATGATTGATCAACTGTAAACTCATTTTAAGATGTAAATAGTTTTCAAACCTTATTTTGGGATCCCAAATGTTTAATACTAGAAGTTTTCATTGAATCAACGCATTTTCAAAGATTACAGCCTTAAATTTTAATTAGTCACACTTTCGTAAGAAAACCTCGGTTAGCGAGTTCTTTGCACACTGTTTTGCCTTAAAACTCACTTAGTAACGACTCTAAGGAAGTAGGGCGTTACAACTTGGTATCAGAGCGAGCCAAGGTTTATTGGTTCTGGAGATCGACCGAACATGTACGCTCGCTGTCAGTGACAAGCTCGACTCAGGGTTGGTTGGTATGATTGATCGATATGCTGAACATATGTTTGAATGCCCTATTTGCCTGTTTACTTATATGGAGCATGATAGATGAGATGACATATGCATGAGATACTGATAGGGCCTGGCCCTTGACTGTTGCATGTTGAGATTAATGCGTGTTGAACAACATTATTATGCATGTGGATGAATATTGGCATAATGGTTCACATATTAAGCGTATGTGGTTAATTTTATGAGTTAAATTCATATGTTATATCTGTATATTGGCTTGTATGAAGCATGATGAGTATGGATATACTTAGTGATGATTGAATCTGGTAGCTAAATGTATATCATTGTGGATTTGACCTAGTATATGCTTGTGTGTGCATTATACCTGTGAATATTTGGATCTAGTTGTGGGTTGGTTCAGGGTATGAACCTCAGAGTTCAGGAGTTGGTCAGTTTTGACAGATGAACTCGAGTTGTTGGTTCCTAGAAGGATTTGTGGACCTGATATTGTGTTGAAAGGAGGGATTCTAGATATAAGTTGGAGTTGAGATCTCTAGTTATCCCTGGAAGCAGCAGCAGTGAGTCACTAGTGTGTGAGTAGGCTGTGGAGTTTGTTAGTTGAGATGGGATAGAAGAACAGCAGATTTCTCTGGGGAAATAGATAATTTCGATGTTTTAACAGTAAGGTGACCAGTGTTGGTTTACTGTGAGGTATGGACAGATAAAGGTATTATATGAGAGGTTTAAGGGGTGTTATCCTCGGGTTTTGAGGAAAGCTCGAGTTGGCAAGGGACTTATCAATAGACGAGCAGAGTTAATTCCACCCTTGGTTAAGAGGATGAGAGATCCTGATTTGAGGGTTGTGTTAAATGTTGAGGCAGAGAGATGCCCGGGTTTGGTACTCGGGCTGAGGTACTGGCTTGATGGGTTGGAAAGAACCTAGATGATGAGTGTTAGAAAGGATTATTAAGACATGATTTGAACTATGGAGACTGGTGGAATTATAAGTTTGATTTGGGCTGTTGGGAGTAACAACAGTGTAAATCAATGGGTTTGGTAAAGCGGGTAATCCATTTCAGGAAGTTATACTGACGGATGTATCTGGAATTGATGGCGACCCATTTAAGGATATGAGATCTGGAATAGTCTAAGGCATTTGGGCCGCTCTGATGTAAGGTCTTATCGTCTGCATGTGGATGGCGAAGAGGGCCATGTGGTTCGAGAAACTGATGGTTGATGTCTAGAGCTTGAGTGCTAGAGCCGCAATGGCAGTGCTTACTTTGATGGAATTAGTAAAGATAGATTCGTGATAGTCAAGTTATAAGAGCCCCGGTTAGTTCTGTGGCTTCTGGTTTTGCCAGAAAGGGGGAAAAGTCTGAGTGATAAGATGGTACTTTTATTTGATAGAACGCAGTAAGGTTGGACTCTCAATTGTTGAGGTCGAAGGACCCCAGACAGTGCTTAGGCACCTAATTTGAGATTTGAAAGAAGCTTGATTGCTAAGGTGGTTGTCGAGTTGGCGACAGGAACCAGGGAGATTAGTTGGTATGCACATGAGTGAGAGGATGCCACCTGAGAGGAGGTCAGGTGAGGGCTTCTACATAGAATGACTCGAGATGTTAGAATGGATTTCCCATGGTGAGGGAAACGGAGAACTGGAATGCATCGCTACATTCAAAGTTCGAGGCTGAGTCCTCAAGGAGGAGTATTTGACTGACGAGCTTATGCTTTGGGCAAGTAACGAACTGGAAGGGCTCGGTGTTGAGAATGTTCCGAGAGGGAGATGGACATAGAAAGGTTGCCTCAAAGGTCCCATTTGAGAGGCCGAGGACAGTAATACTTATTGAGAAGGAATTAGAAACTCTGGCGGATGGATTGTTGAGGATATCATCTGGAGTACGTAAAGGAGACAGAGCTGACCAGTGGGAAAGTTATGTGGGTATGCAAAGAAAGATTTAGGGAATACTTCAAGGTCAGACTACAGATAGGATTGGTATAAGGGATGTTGTAGAAGACGGTTTTGGCCGACAGAAAGTCTATTGGAGCAATCGAAGGAATCTGAGCCTGGTGTAGCTAGTGTGTTATACTGCGAGGATTGCTAGTATCGTCGGGTTAGGACGAAAAGTACAATGATGGATACAAGATGGGACGATGTCCCCAAGAGTTGATCTACGACCTGGTTATTGCCAGTTGGAAACCAAGGATAGAGACATTTCGTGGATTGTCTAGTTTGCGCCGGCTAGAGTGTGAGGAGTTGGTAACAAAGGTTCTGGAATGGTTCAAGCTACAGTAGCACAGGTAAGTTCTTTAGACAGAGAATACAAGAACGGTATGGACAAGTCCCCTTCAAGCTCACGAGCAGTACATGTGGATTACTCCCAGACGGAAATGGTGAGCAAGTGACTATGCGAAAGACGTCAGAAGGCGGAGTCTCAGGTAAGGTTCTACGGATTGTTAGTTTGAGCGTCGTCAGGAATACTCAGATTAGAGCTACGAAGTGAAAGGACAGGTAAGAGAGGAATTGATCTGAAGCCGCAAAGAAGCTATTGAGTATCTGAAGAACTGAAGGCATAACAAGATTGGTAAGCGCGTCATCTAGTGCACAAGCATCTCCAGGGACAACTACATCAGAGACGAGGAGAACAGTAAAACTCGAAGTTAGACGGACTGAGTGGTGTCAAATCGGAAAGAAATTCAGAAGGCAAGGTAAGGTTTGATTGGTTACGGACGATGATGGGATTTGCGTGTGTTTTGATTTAAGTAAAGAGGGATGGCATAAAGGACTTGATCTATGTTGAGGACATGGATTTGTGGGGGTGCATTACGGATTATGCACGCCCAGGCGCATCTGGCGCGAGGTTGGATTGAACCTTGCGGGAGGTGACTGAATGGATCATGGTTGATACTCTTAGAACGTTAAGTCGACTGTGGTGTATGGCATAAGGCACTTAAGTCTTGGGTATTAGTAAGAAAGGTTATCGTTGAGACCCAGTGCGGTGAAAAGTAACAGAGAGATGATCAGTGTTTGAATCCTTGATTGAAAGAAGGGAGATATAATTGGAGGCGGAACTCCTAGCTGGGAGGCATGTATCAGTCAAGGAATAACGTTATAGGCTGTAATGGAGTGGACAAGGCAACGACTGAGATCAGCATGATGTTAGTAGGTATTGGTTAGCTGGTGGGTGTCACTGAGCTATGGAATTCAAGGTGTTGGCTTGAGTTGAAACAGGGAAGGACCTTGTCATGGTGGTACAAGTAGGATACCAGAATCGAGTGAGGGATCCAGTTAGGATTTGGTTTTGAATGAGGGTTCTGAATGGACATCATTCCACCTCCTTGGGTACGTCGTACCAGGAGGGTCGAGCGGGTGACAGAATCTAGTGTTTTCCTTTGGACCCTGAGGGGTTAAGTAATGTGGTATTGTATCATAGGAATAGACCACTATAGACCTTAAGTAAGGTGTTGGGACATGAAAAGTTTTAACTCGGTGGTTTGAGATAATGTAGTTGGTTCAGGTGAACTGGTAGCAGGGTAAAACGTTGGTGATACAGAATTGAGACCCTATAGTGTTTTAAATTTTGGAATGGATTTAGAGAACGAAAGGAACCGAGTGGGAACCTGGAATTATCAATTGAGTGCAAGTGAAATGCCAGTCTGAAAGTTTATCAGATATCTTAAGGGATTGAACGCTGAGTAGGCGAATACTTGAGGTATTAAGGGAAGTTTAATCCCTGATGAGTTAGTCGTGGTAGCAGTTGCTGGTGTCTGGATAAAGAAACGCGACATAGGACATGGTAGAGGTGAAAGATAATGAATACTACAGTTTGGCTTTAGTTCAGAGGGGAAGCCAAGAAGGTCGTTGAAACTTCTTAAGGCAGGAGTGTTTGCCTATTTGAAAGAATAAAGAGCTGGTAAATTGCTAAGTTATGAGGAAATAAAGTTCCGGGAAGGAAAGAGTTGCATCTCTGCGTAATAACAGACGAGGATCTGTAAGGTGTTCAGAGAAAGGAGGGAGAGTTCGGACTCTTGATTCAACATAAAATTTCGAAGTTGTACTAAGTGTTAGGCCAGCGGGGCCTACAAGCTGATCCCACCTAGTAGAGGTGACGATGTTTGAGTATCTATGGAATACGGAATAAGACAATGAATTGGTCATTGTAATCTAGGTAGACCCTGGGCTTCGGCAGGGTTGCGGTGTTAAAGCAAGAAGCTATCATGGTATGGCTATTAGACGAGATCTTGCGAGCCAAGATTGTTCTCCTGAAAGAGCATTGGTGGAAACTAAAGTAAGGCAATGGACCTTGGAGATTATGGTCAGATTGCGGGTTGCTGACTGATGTGTTTGGGTAAATTTCGAGGACGAAATTTTTATGAGGAGGGGATAGTTGTAACGACCCAAATTCGCTAATAAGGCTTAAGGGCCTTGATTAGTGTGCCAGGAGGGCAGGTTGGGATTTATGTGTGATTTTATGAGTTAAATGCGCGGTTATGATTTAAAGCATGTTATTTGGCTATTTGTTTAACTGAGATGCATGGCTATGTTTACTAGCATGCATGTAGGCCTGGATCGTGTTAGAAGGGCGTAATTGTAATTTTGGCCATGTTGGGCATAACTGTATTGATATGTGATAATTGTATTCGGTGAATTGTACCACGTGGGTGTGGTTTTATTATTGTGATGCACGTGCCGAGACGGTCCTAGAGAGCTGGTTAACTTAAGAGTCACAACGGGATTTCTATACCCGGCTCGGGAGGAGCCTAGGGGTACTTTGGGAATTTTATGGTTAAGTTGAGATTTAGCGGGTAATGGTTATTGGAGATTTAGTAACCTGGGTAACCATTAGTTACTGCTGTGGGTAACAAGTTTTAAGGTAAAAAGTGATAGAATTGAAATGAAGTGTAAAGACTTAAGTGTCCTTTGAGGTTTAGCTAAGGAAGATTAGTAGGAAAGGGTAAAAGGGTCTTTTGGAAAGGGTTATAGGCAAGTTTCAGCTGGGATTTAAGGGGTTCGGTTTGGGCATTTGGGTTATATGTTGGCTTTGCTAAAACATAAAGAGAAGGAGAGTTAGGGCAATGAGAAGATGAAGAAGAAGAAGAAGAGGAAAATGGGCTGAAGTGGGAGCTTAGGAGGTGAATCAAGGGAGCTTGTAGGGTGGATTCTCTACTTGAGGTATGGGTTTTTGAGCATTTAAGTTTGATGTCTGTTTTGAATTGTGAAATCTATAGCTTGAGTTAAGTTTTTAGTGTTTGAGTTTGGTGTTGCTGATTTTTGCAATCTAAGGGTGGATTGTTGGGTATGTTTGTGTTTTGAGCTTGAACCTAGTGCCTATAGGTTGTTAAGTTGTTCATATGAAGTTTCTAATTGATTTTGGGGCTTAGGTGTGAGTTTGGGTTGAATTGGGTGTGTTTTGGATGAGGAAATGCAGAGGAAAAACCCAGTTTTTCTGGGTTCGCGAAGGAGCGCCGCGGCCCTGTTCTTGGGTGCCGCGGCGCGAGGCTGTTATCAGTCAGGGGGCTTTCTGACTTCGCTGGGCGCCGCGGCCCTTGCGGGTAGCGCCGCGGCGCTACGCCTTTTTCAGGAGGGGAAAAATTGCATTTTTCTGCTTTTGCTCCGGGGGTTCGGGGGATGTTTCCGATGATTTGTTTTAGGGATTTGGGAGTCCCGAGAGTGTGGGATTAGTCCCGGGAGGCGGTTTTTGATTTGATTAGTGTTGAGGGATATTTCTTGTGTGTTGTGACTAGGTTATTGGTGAGGCTTGTGCTTGAGGACCGTGCTCGCGGCTTTAGTGCATCAGGAGGCTCGGAATGCAAGTAAGAAAACTATAACACCCGTAGGATAGGGCGTGGGCCCATAGTGTGATTGCGGGGCACGGCCCTATATTGCATGATGAGATGATTGCCGGGCATGGCCCTATATTGCATTACATGTTAGGGTGTAGACTTACGTGTATTGATAATTGTATGAATGTTGTTTGATTTATGCTATGTATGATTATAATGAAATGAACGGCAAGGGCCGAGTGCGGCGTAGGCCGGGTACGGCAGCGGAGCCGGAAGTAACACCTAGCACATGGGATGCTTATGGTGAGGGTAGGACCCAGGGGATACGTGTGATATCCCTGCGGTGAGGACCGAGACCCCAGGCTTCGGTAAGGCTTCGGGGGCGGCATGGCCGTGTTTTCTTAGTCTAATGGTTGACTTGTTTGTATGTGGATTATCTGTTATGATAAACTGTATAAATTGCATATGTTATGTTCTGCATGAGTTTTCTTGCTGGGCTTCGGCTCACGGGTGCTCTGTGTTGCAGGTAAGGGCAATGTCTGAGTCAACCAACCATGAGTACGGAGAGCGTGAAGCGACGCGTACATGTTTGGCCTGCCCGGCTGCTTTGGCTGGGGGTTTATTCAAAAAATGGCTGTAATAATCTAGGATTTTTATGATTGATCAACTGTAAACTCATTTTAAGATGTAAATAGTTTTCAAACCTTATTTTGGGATCCCAAATGTTTAATACTAGAAGTTTTCATTGAATCAACGCATTTTCAAAGATTACAGCCTTAAATTTTAATTAGTCACACTTTCGTAAGAAAACCTCGGTTAGCGAGTTCTTTGCACACTGTTTTGCCTTAAAACTCACTTAGTAACGGCTCTAAGGAAGTAGGGCGTTACAGTATCTGTGTAGTTTTTATTTTATTTATTTAATTATTTATCAATTTGAAAATGGTTTTTTCAAAAATGGTAAGTTAGACATTTACCTAAAATCAAATCCTATCATCATTATTATATATTATTATTATTATTAGGAATAATAAGGTAATAGAAATATATATATATATATGATATAGAAGAAGAAGAGAAACATACGACAACACATACAAAATACACTTAACACAAATCATTAAGAGCTTTTTGTCAGACAAAAAGTTTTTCCTTCTTCTTCTATATTCTAGTCATTCTCAGACCATAATCCAAGTTATCATGTGTTGAGAAATACTTATGAATCCTAAAATACAAATCCATGTTCTCTATGTGCCCACACACATCTTGAGGTGTAGAGAACACTCTGGAAGATCGTGGTTTGAGTGCTCAAAGCTTTGGATAGGAAGATCGTTAAAAATACCAAAAGACTCAAGGAAACTTGATAGGCTTCAAGAGGTAAAAGTTTACATTCTTGATTTTTTGTGTTTATATATTATATATAAATATATTGTATATTTATATACATATTTGTTGCATGATTAATAGTATTGTATGATAATGTTTCTGGATTGTTTTCTTAGTCATATAAGTTTTTTATATGAATAATGAATTTT
Organism: Humulus lupulus; assembly: GCF_963169125.1. NCBI lineage: Eukaryota > Viridiplantae > Streptophyta > Magnoliopsida > Rosales > Cannabaceae > Humulus > Humulus lupulus. Next base: position 152,114,006 of record NC_084798.1, on the reverse strand, counting down.
TTTTATTGTTGTTGTTCTGTTGTTCATAAACAAACAATGGGCCCACCACGCACAAGTTTTCGCTGCGTGCTTTGATTGGTTTTCCAACACATGCATGTCAAAATGTGGGTCAGAGCAAAGACTTTGTGCAGAGCTTAAATGATTCCTTAGGTTTCTTTCATGCCTGTCTCCATGCTGACTCGCTGTCCAACAACTCCTATTTGCGAAGCTTACAACTCGCGGCTGGGATTGGGGACCTATATTATTAGTGCGAGATCGTGGGATATAAGCGTTTTCTGGTGGGGAGGATTTCTCATGCTATCCCCTTGGGCTGAAGCATTTCTCTATGGGCGAGGTGGCATTGGATGTTGAATCAGTGATGGAGGAGGCCTTATTGGTTAAGCTATCCTTATTCCATCGGGACGGAATAGATTAGCTCGCCCTCTATCTACTCCAATTTCACGAGTTGGAGGCAGTGCATATTCATTTCTTCGTGCTAGAACTGCTTGCCGAGGCACAGATGGATTCATTGGGATGTCTCTTCTCCATGAGTCGGCTTCAACTCACCCTGTCTGGCTAGGCTAATTCCTTGGAGTGTGAGTTGAATTATTATTCCTGCGAGGGTTGGAAGGTTGAGCATTTCATGGAATTTGTTCAGAAGGTACTGAACTCGAGGTCCTAGTTCAGAGGGAACGATTGACATTAGGTCGATGAATCCTGTGGGGATTGGCAGGTTGAGTATTTCGTGGAATGCTTTCAGAAGGCAAGGAACTCGGAGTTGCAGTTCTGACAGAGCGAATGATATTAGGTCGATTATTCTTGTGGGATCTGTGGGACCCACTTTACCTCCTTCCGACATTAGCATCGATTGCAGGAGGGGGTAATCGAGCTAAAATCTCCTAAATCTGCTTGTTAGCCTAGGCTAGATGGTTCCTTAACTGAGCATTTTCCATCTCGATGGCTGTCAGGTACCTAGGATAGGGGTTTGGTGGGCGTGTGGCCGAGCTCCCAGCATCATCTTGCTTCAAATGTTGTTTTCCATGGCGACGTTGTGCGGATGTACCTTTTCTAGTGGGGATGGCCGCATGATGACCCCCTGATCATGAGGTTGCTCTGTTTCATTGTCGTGCATGGAATGGGTGACCACCATAGTTATTGTTAGGTTGAAATTTGCGTGGGAATTCAAGCCTAATTTGCTTTCAATGAAAGCACCAATCTGTTGACACAGTTTTTCAATAGTAAGGGATTTAGAAATCTGACAATAGAGATATTAGGCTCCAAATGTATAAGAAATGGCAAAAAACAAGAATGGAAAATGCTCACACGATTTTACGTGGTTTCGTGGTTAAAATCTACCCAGTCCATGAGTCACTCTTATTGATCTGTTTAGGACTCTAGAGGAAATTTTTTATGACAATTGCAGCAAAGGTTTTGCATACAGAAAGTCTACCCCTTTAATTGTTCAATCCCCTTGTATTTATAGGAGATTCTCAAGGACAGTTTTGGGTAACCGCACATTAATATGGTAATTGACAAATTTGGGTAGCTTCCCATTTACATAAATATATCATTTCCTATTAAATTTATATATGTTATATCGGGTTATAAATGCATATAGAAAGTCTAGGCCTTCATGAGGAGTATAAAGAATCTCAGAGTCTTTTTGGATCCTTCACTGTGCATCATGACCAGGCTTCCGCGAGCTGAACACTTCCTTTGAGTTGGGTTTCATAGGACATATATGAACTGACACGTGTCACGTTCAAAGTTTCATGAAGGCGATCTGGGCGATACATATATGAAACTAAGTTGTTGGCGCAATAAGCGATCTAGAGATTATCTGGTTGTCATAAGTTGTCAAGTTGACTCAAGCTGCTCACTCCAAACTTAACAAGATGCTCTATATGTATGCTTTTTTCATACGCTTGTCTACAGCTGTACCCCGTGCTGAGTAATTTAGCTCATATTTTGGGGGTACAACAATTGATTTTAAAATAAATATTATTTTAAATGATAAAAAATTAACATAAATATTTAAAAAAAACTAAATATATCATTAAAATCTATTTTTTTTTTTAAAAATTATAAACAAAACAAAACAAAACTTCTTTTTTTTTTTTTTAAAAAGTAACATTACTCTTCTCTCTCTTCTACTCGTTCTTATTCTTCATCATATCACAGAGGTAAGAACCCCGCCATCGATAACAGGTCCTATCTCTATGCCTAGTCGTGATCTCACCCCCTGCAAGTTTGTCAGCCGTCCTACCATCGTACCTAATCATTCACGATTTTATCCCATGAGCTATGCATTCAACGAAGCCTTCAGATGCCTCTCTCCATTGACTCTAGCTGTGAGCCCAACCCAACCACCAACCAAAGAATCCTGCCGGCAACAAAGAGTTTCTATTTGGAATTTATTGATCACAAACTTTAAATCAACAATGATTAATAGAATCAACTCAATGGTAAAAACCCTAGAGACTAATCAAGAATCAAATACATAGTATGAAGGAAAATCTTGAAAATTCAAAGATTAAAGTATAATATAAACAATGGCATAAAATGGATAGTGAAATTACACCACCTGGAAAAAAGAAACCACCACAGAAAATATAATAGAAATTTTAAAAGAGAAATGACAATAAGTAATGAGAAACTCAAAAACGAAATCAAAATATCATATGTTAGGGAAATCGTTATGAAGAACCCAAGGCTTATACAGGAGGAGTATCGTTGTCTAAAATCTCTAATCCAAGCCTTCCCAAAGTTGCTTGAAGCTTCTACAAGATGTAATGAGAAGTGAGACTAAACAAGCCTTTGAAACTCACACAAGTCAAGCAATTCTTGGTGAGTTTCTAAGAGAAAATGAGTGTTCTTAGGGAGCTAGAGTAAAAGAGAGGTTAGAGAGAGAGAGAGAGAGTTGAAAAGTGTGAGCAAGGCTTCACATTCTAAATGACCCTTTTTATAGTGTAGGCGCTGTCATTAAGTCTAACCAATAGGATTAGAGCTTTTAAACACATAATTTGGGGCTTCAATAATGCACATGTATAGATTATGCATGCGATGCGTCGGCTGCCATATGGCAACATGTCGTCTGGCAAGTGATATGTCGCCCCATGTCTGGTGAAGCTTCACTTGCTATGTTCCCTTCATTGCCTACTACATTCCCTTCAGCCTAAAAAATTAGGTGCGCCCTAAAAAACCTCTAAATATTCCAAAACCTTTTGGACATGCTTAGATACCTCCTTGTATCACTTTAGACTCCAAAAAAGTCAATTATAGTTGCCTACAACAAAAACTCATAATTTCACTTCAACTTAAATGAAATTGTTAAGTATTTTATGTTAAGATTGATTAAAATAAAAAGTCCAAGTGTTCTTACACAAGCTAGATGCAAAACACTAAATGGTTACACATAGTGAACATGTGAAATTTGAGTTTCTATTGTAGGCATTTCAAAATTATGCTTTTGGGTCTAAAGTGATACATTAAGGTATCTAAGGATGCCCAAAAAGTTTGGGAGCATTTGGAGATGTTTAAGGTCCATTTTAGATTTTTGAACTTCCTAGGTGGCGTTGCGTCGCCACCTTGAAGGCGTTGCATCGCCTAAAACCCTAGGGTTTTGGCGATGCCTAGCAGGTGACGCATCGCCTGACAGGCGATTCGTTGCCTAACGTGTCTGTACAAACACGTGTTTTAAGCTCCAAATGATTTGTTTAAAAGCATACTTTAAAAATAAATATCATAATTGTAGCCTCTAAAATTCCTAATGAGATTTAGTACCTTAATAACATGTTGTTGGAGGGCATAAGTGTAATTTATTGTGAAATATATTATTATATAATTGAATTTGCTTGATTATGTGCGTAAAATGTGTTTAAAGACCCACTTTTGATAAGAAAAAGAATAAGAAATTTTCGTAATTTTGACCCATTGAGGGTATATTTGTAAATTTTATGTGTTATGTGCATCGTGACCACATTATTATGTAGATATATCATTTTTGGCAAGCGTGGGTTTCAAGCAATAATAGCAGAAATGTCATAATGGGAAAAATACTTGGCTCGTGTTGATTCTAGGGGTATTTTTGGAATTTTTATACTTTATGGATATTGGTGGAATAATATTAGTTAGTGGAATTTTATCTTTAATGGACATTAGTTGAATAATTAAAGATTAGTGGTATAGTTGGAATTATGGGCTAGATGACCAAAATGCCCTTGTGTGTAGTTAAATGGGCAATTAAATGGGAGGGGAAATTTAGTCATTTGGCGATATGGGTATGAAAAGATGACCAAATTCTGAAGCTCCTCTTATTTTCACGTGTTAATGCTTTCTTTCTCTCTCCTTCTAGTTTCTTCATTTATTCACTACTAGGCTCAACTAAGTTCTTACCAAAATTTTCCAAGTTCTTCAAGTTTTCCTTGATTGGTAAAGGGAATTGAAGCTTCAAGAAAGGGAATTGCAGCCACTAGCTCCATGTTTTCTCATAGGAATTAAGACACATAATTGAGGGTTTTGAAAGGCTTGAAAGGTGATCGCACTCGAGGTCATCTCGTTTTTGTCATTGGACACAGGTAAGAAAAGTTGGCATATGCACATAGAGTAGGCATTGGCCATGATATATACATGTAAACGGTTATGACCGTATAAATGAAATTTGAGCTGGGGTTATGTACCCTTATTGCATATTTGTGTTTGTAATGCCTGATTGTACTGAATTTTTCTGTGACTGATCAACATGGATCGTATTCGACTATGATCATGTGGAATGTAGGCCGTTATGGCAGGACCAATATTAGAGTGTAGTATACACTCACTCGACATAGGTGGTAAACCCGGTGCCTGATGACTTACCTTATTCGGTGTAGGTCGTGCTAAATGTTTATATTTTGAAATGAATGCATTTTATGATTTGTGAATTGTTACATATGTTTATCGTGTTTATTATTTGTGCCATGTTGGGCTTTTCTTGCTGGGCCTTGGTTCACAGACGCTCTATGGTGCAGGTAAGGGAAAATAGAAGGTAGATCAGCCATGAGTTGGAGAGCTTTGCGGTGGTGCGTACATGTTCGGCCTGCTCAACCTGCGGGGTTGAGTCATCTGAGGGACTTGAGTAAAAAAGCCCAATTTTGTCGCTTATGTCGACCTTTTCTAGAACAAATATTTGTAAATATATTTTGTTTTAAAGTAAATGGGATTCCCTGTAACTTTTATTGGTTTAATGAAAAGGCTTATATCTTTTAATCATATTTTTGGCATTTTAGTTTCATGTTTTGTTTTAAATCACACTTTTGAGTCCAAACTCTCTTGCTTAGCAAGTTAAGCATTATTTAAATACACGAGGTGACAGTCTTGGATTAGTAGGGTGTCACAATTTGGTATCAGAGCCGCCAAGGTTAGGATACTATTTTGATCCATTTTGTAAAACATATGGTTCGAATTATCATTTAACAAAACACATGAGTCGATCGCGCACTTGGTAATCTTCTTGTAGCTTTTCTCGTGGAAACAATTCTCATGAAAGTAAAAATTAAAGGATAAAAAATTAAAATACAAGTATTATGGTAATTGTGTTATATTATTAACATTGCTGAGACAAGTTTACTTCATTTTAATGAACACTGACATTTTGCTACAAGTTCTATTGTTAGTGGGCTATTTCCTATTTTACCCAATAATTTATGCAAAAGTTAAAGTTAGAATCTAAAGTCGGTATAACCTAACTTCAAATTTTAGCTTCTATATATATATTATCATAAAAAGAACGCTTGTAAAGTATTTTATAATTATTATTTTCTTTTTGATATTGGGGAGGGGAGATTCGAACTTGAATGGGGATAAGTGTAGTACCACTAGGTTATGTCTATGACTTCAATTTATAGTTATTTTATATATTTATTTTTAATTAAAAAAATTATTTTAAATAAAAATTAATTAAAAATTCAATTGAATATTTAACAGATATTCTTCTATAATAATATTTTTATATTTTATATTCATTAGTTATAGTTACGAACACTTTTAGATTTTAATTTACCAAACATAGCACAACTTTAAGCTTAAGCTACTCATTTTCTACTAAAAAAAATTTAAACTAATTGTAATGACTGATCCAAGTATGTTTCCACCAATAAAACACATAGTTTCGTTCCTTCCTTGGAATGATGGCATGGTATAAAGTATAATTGCTACAAAAGTGGAGTGTCACACAGTTTGAAATAAGAAAAATGGATACTGTGTAGAGACTGAATCTATTATTGCTCAATGGTTGAAGAAAACAATACAGAGAGAGTAAATATATATAGCCAAGGCTATTACAAATAAAGGCATCACATCGGATCGTACAAAGAAATAATAAAAAGGATTGCAAAATCATGGTTACTTTTCCACAATAATCGGAAAGCCAAAGGTTGCAAAATAGAATTTGTTATGACAACAATTGATTAGCTACATGGACATGTCATCATCCTCCTTCTCACTTGATGATGACATATAAATTCCATTCATTTTAACATGCCCGCTCAAGCTGTGCTGTGAGCAATAGATAGCTTGTTTTTGAGTGTATGGAATTGAGCGATTGTTAATGGCTTGTTGAGGATGTCTGTTGTTTGCTCCTCAGAGGGAATGTATCTGACTTCAATGTCTTTGATTTCTACCTTGTCTCTTATGTAGTGCATGTCGATCTCAATGTGTTTTGTTCTTGAGTGAAAAATTAGATTTGCTGCAAGTTTTCGTGCCCTGGAGTTTTCGCACCAAATGATTGTTGGCTCCTTACTGTGAAAACCAATTTCAGAAAGCAATGACTTCAGTCAAACGATTTCAGTGATGGCTTGAGCAAGGGCTCTATACTCGGCATCCGTGCTAGATCTAGTCACTGAGTTTTTCTTTCTAGAACTCTAATTGATCAAATTTCCACCAAGATAAACATAATAACCCGATGTAGATTTTCTATCATCCAATGAACTTGCCCAATTTGAATCACAAAAGAATTCAACATATAAGTTTGTAGCAGGAGTAAACTTGATTCCCTCTCCAATTAAACCTGCTAGATATCTTAATATTCGTTTACATGCCATCCAATGATTTTGAGTTGGAGATTGTAGAAATTGACTTAATTTGTTTATCGAGAAGGCGATTTCAAATCTGCTGAGTGTGAGATATTATAATGCTCCAATCACACTATTGTATAGAGTTACATTCTCAAAGGGGCTGCTGTCATGAAGATGAATTTTGTTACTATGATTCATTGTAGTGGAAAACAGATTTGTGTTGAGCAGTTGGTTCTCTTGAGCACATCTACTGTGTACTTGGCTTGTGACAAATGGATTCCATCATGCCCCTAGTTTTCTCAAAGCCAAGGAAATAAGTGACCGAGCCAAGCTGTTTAAGAGAAAATTGATCGTTGAGCTTATTGATGATGGCACAAACTTGAGTGGAATGATTGTCTATGATCAAAATGTCATCCACATACACAAGGGAAAATAGTAAAGCATCTTCAAATATGTAATAAAAAAGAGATTTGTCAGAGATAGAGTGTTGAAAACCAAGAGTCAAAAGGGATGTCTATAATCTGTCAAACCAAGCGCAAGGGGCTTGCTTGAGACCGTAGAGAACACGTTTGAGTTTGCAAATAGCGGTAGAATTTTGCTCATTGAGATAACCATCGGGTTGCTCCATGAAGACTTGTTCTTCAAGTGTGCCATTGAGAAAGGAATTGCTGATATCGATTTGTTGCACATCCCATTGATATGTGATAGAAAAAGTAAGAATGATGCGAATGGTCATTGGTTTAACGATGAGGCTGAAAGTCTCAAAGAAATCAATACTGGACTATTGTTGAAAGCCTTTGGCAACAAGGCGTTCCTTGTGTCGTTGAATGGAGCCGTCTGAGTTATACTTGATGTGGAAAATCCACTTGTTTGTTACTATGTTCATATGAGACTCACGAGGGACAAGTACCCAAGTATCATTTTTATTAAAGCATGATACTCTTCATCCATAGCTTGTTTACATTGAGGAGAGGATAAAGCTTGCTGCACAGTTTCAAGGAGAGACGATGTGTAGACATGAGCAGTGGGATTTTTTAGGAGGGAAGCCACATAGGTTTTGGGCTTAAAAATGCCTAGCTTGGATCAGGTAATCATGGGATGGTTAGGAGCGTTAGACTTGGGAGGACATGGAGGTGGGGCTGTAGGCATTTGTGGTTGTGTGGGTGAGGAGGATGGAACGTTTGGGCTGTAGTGTTGTGGTGATGAGGATGTGGAGGTGGCGACTTCAACAGGAAAAGATGACTGATTAGAAAAAATAGGTAAATGACTTGAGTTTATATTTTTACCATGACTCGAGGAAGATATTGAATTTGAAGATGTGATGTGAGGAAATACTTCGAGAGTTGTTGGTGATGAGACCTTATCATTAGTAGCTGAATCATAGTATATATTCTTCAATAAAGGTGTTAAGAATGGTAACTAATGACTATACTGAATGTGAGCAGTGTTTGTAGGGGAATCAGAATTTTTGAAAAAAAGAAGTGTTAAAACCATTGGAAAAAGGAAAGTCCACTTGTAGAATCCAAGAATTTTACTTAGTTAGTTAGATAGTAGTAGTAATAGTAATAGCTAGTAGTAGTTGTAGTATGTTTATGACTGTGGATTTTGGTTCGAGCTGGGACTTAGTTGGACACTCGTAGTAGCACTTGTAGATTTTATAAGTTTAACCTATAGTTTAAGAATATTAATTATAACATAAGGTTTGATTAATATTGCTGGTTATTAATATGACAATTATTATAACCTAAGCTTTAGATAAAGCCAATAAGAATATGACACTTGTCATGAGCATATTTATTCCTAAGGTTTAGATAGAGCCAATAGGATTATGACATTTGTCATATGCATGATTATTAAGGAATTATTATTTTAATGATAAAATAAGGGAAATATAAGACTTAGTCTTCACCAGAATCTGTTAGGAGCATGACATTTGTCACAATTTTATTTATTTGTGGATTAGGTTGTAAATAAAAAATTTCGTAGCTTTAGGGTACCGTAACTTCCGACCTATTTTTGACCCAGTTATGTTATGAATTTTGAAAAATAGTATTTCTAGAAAGTTGTGGATAATTGAATTAGCTGTCTAACAATATAAAAATAGTCTAAATCGGAGTCATACAGATCCATATATATTGATTTTACTAAAGGTGAATTTAGAGTTACGAGATTTAGGGAGTTAGAAGTTAGGATTCTATTTGTTTTTATTATTGTTGTTTTAAAAATCAAGCTCTGACTCCTTAAACCTCTCTCTAAACAATTTGACCAAGTCCTAAGCCTTTGGCTAAAGAATATTCAAATATTTTCAATTAAATTCATTATTTTTATTCAAAGCCAAAAAGAAGATTTTTATTCCTAGAACTCTATAAATAGGACCTAGCACCAAGCATTTTCATTCATTCTTCAAGCATTGATCAGAGCCTTCCAGGTGCTAGTGAGACTATAGAGTGATAAACACTTGGGTTTGGGTTATAAGCTTAATCATTATAAACTTAATAAACACTTGGGAAGTAAGGTTATAGTGTATTTCAGTTTCGAGGTATAGTTCGTTCATAGAAGCATTCAAGGTATTCCTAATTCTAGTTCCTTTCTGTATTGAGTCTTATAGTTTTTCTACTCAAATCCTAACTCGTATTCTTTATTCTTGGTTAGGCATCTAAGTTCTTCGAACTTAAGGTTTTCGTTGGTAAGTATCGTTTCGATGGTGTAGTTTATTCTTTCCATCTCTTTTCTTTAGTATACTCACCTCTCTATTATGGTTTTTAGGAGTGTTCCAAAGTCCCAATCTTGTTCTCACATCCTGGTTTTTGGTAAGGAAAATAGGGTAGATTTGTATGCTTTTATGATTTTGATATATGTTTATGTTATAAGTATGTTATGTTTATAGTTGTTTTAGTATAGGGATTTTTTAGATAACAATCCCATAATTTGTTTAGATAACAAATAAATAACTTGTTTAGATAACAAGTCCCAATAGTAGATTTCTTGGGCATATGATTGTTTAGATAACAGCCCCATAAATTTATATGACTTTTTTAGATAACTAGCCCCGTAAATTTATGGGCATATGATTGCTTAGCTAGCGAGTCCCAAAAAGAATGATGGCCATTATAATAGATATTGTATTTATATAGTTATATGATTATAGTTTATAGTTTATGTTTATGTATATGTTTCATGCTTATAGTAGATTTTCCTTACTGGGCATTAGGCTCACTCCTTTATGTTTTATATGTACAGGAAAATAGTTATGGCGGTGGGAAGATTCTTGGCAGTTTGGGGATGTGTATTGAGGCAGGATGGAATCGGTGGATTGCGCGTTCGATTTGAGGATGAAGTTTTTAAGTCTTTTAGCTATGATTTCTATGTATTATTTTTCCGCAATTAATTTTGTAACCAAATTGTTTAAGTTATGTTTTGTTTTATTTTCAAAACAATGGGATCCCATATCCTAAGTGAGATTTTATGTATTTAAACCTTTACTTTACAGTTTTAAATAAAGTTATGGTGTTTTCATATGTATATTTTCTTAAGATTAGTATAGTAGTTATTAATGGTCCAAGGTCTAGAATAGTTGGGTCGTTACACCACTTCATTGTACTTGACAATTTGGGACATATAGACTCTACCCGAGGGATGAAGGCATTTGTAACCTTTGTGATTGGGGCTATACCCAATGAAAACACATTTTGTGGATCTAAAATCTAGTTTGTGTTGATTGTAGGCTCAAAGATGTGGATAGCAGGCACTTCCAAAAACTTTTAAGAATTTCATTTTTGGTCTCCTTTGAAACAAAACTTCAATAGGTGACTTGTGTCCCAAATTTAGTGTTAAGAGATGATTGACAAGGAAGGTTGAGGTGCTAAAATCTTCCCACCAATATTGAAGAGGCATAAATTCTTGGTGGAGTAAAGAGAGACCCAATTCTATGATGTGTCTATGTTTTCTTTCAGACTTGCCATTTTGGTGATGAGTGTGTGGACATGGATGCCTAAAATGAATGCCTAGAGATGTTAAAATTTGTGCTAGGCTGTGGTATTCCCTTACTCAATCAGGCTACAATGTTTTTATTTTTGTTTCAAATTTTCTTTCAACAAGTTTTTGAAAACTTAGGAATATGTCTTTAACATCAAATTTGAGTTTTAGAGGAAAAATACAAGTAAAATTGTTGAAATCATCCACAAAGTGAACATAGTATCGAAAACCATATTTAGAAAGAGTAGGAGAATGCCCCCAAACATCGAAATGAATTAATTCAAATGGTTTGGAAGAAGAATTAAGTGAGGGACTATATGTTGTGTTCTTGGATTTTCCTCCATGACATTCATCACAAAAAACTGGAGCAATTTTGAAAGAAAAATTCTCATTACTTAACATGTGTTTCATTACAAAAGGATTTGGATGACCAAGCCTCATATGCCATATATAAATTTTTGAAACTGAAACACTTCTTGCAAGAAAAGATTGAAAAGAAAAAGGAAAGCTATGTCCTAAGTGAGTTATGAGAAGAGTTTGCCCATAACCTATGAGTAATTTTATTTTACCTTTGTAATTTGTGTTTGTGATTGGTATTGGAAGGATCTTTCGTTATGTGATTTATGGTTCCACTATCCAAATAGCAAGCACCATCCAGTTGACTGTCGTGTGGCGAGGTGAAGTAGGTTTGCTGAACATTGCTGCATGTGTGTTCTTGTCCAGAGAAAGGAGGGTTAAGTGGCTGCCTAGTGTTAGAGTTGTTGCTTGGAGGACCTTGAAAGTTGAGATCAAAATGGTGGTAACACTTGTAGGCAAAATGTCCTAATTGACCACAGAGTTGGAACAATGTTCTATTTCCACAACCCCTTCCTTGGCCACAACCACGGGAGTATCCATGGCCAGTGTTGGTGGACGGAGCAGATGAAAAACTGTTGAGATTGAGGTTGCAACGCATGTGAGTGGCAAGATGAGCACTCGTTGTGATGAGATTATCAAAGGTAGGAATGTTGAGGTGTTCAAGCCGCATCTCTTAACTTTGGAGCATGTAATGCACCTCTTGGAGAGTGAGCTGATCATGGGGTGAAATGAGGTTGATGAAAATCGAGTCATAATCGTGGCCAAGAGCACCAAGGATATAAAGGATTAGTTTTTCACTAGAAATTAACTAGCCTACCGAGGCAATATTTTCAGCAAGAGACTGTATCTTCAACATGTAGTCATGAATCAAGAAATTCCCTTTCTTTAGTGACTGAAGCTAAAAGCGAAGTTGGAGAGTCCGAGCTTTGAAGCTTGTGGTGAACAAAGTTTGAAGAGTATTCCAGACTTGTTGAGAAGTAGCACATTGAACGACATGGCCAAGCATTGTTTTAGAAATCGAGTTGAGCAACCAGGTCATGATGGCTTGATGGGTGCGCACCAAGAGACTGAAACTAAGATTAAACTGGTGGGATTCACCAAGAATAAGACCACCAGTGGTATGGTCAAAAAACTGAGGAGGGAAAACATTTGTGCAAAGAATGAAACCCTCAAGATCATGTGCACGCATGGCATGGGTGACTTGGGATCGCCAAAAAGAAAAGTTTGTCCGATCTAACTTTAAAGTGAGGGGAGCAAGACATTAAAAAAAGGAAAGGGTTGGGACAATGGGGTTTTGAAATGGAGCTGACTGGGAAGACAAAGAGATTGTTGGTGGAGCCATGGTGAAAAGAGGGGTTGTAGGTGGTAGAGCAGAGATGATGGGGGTACCGGGATCTGTGGTGGGAATGGTGGTGGTAGACTGGTCAGCATGGGATGAATCTTGAGAGGACCGATTTGGGGAAGATGCCATGAGATACGCTAGTCACTGGCTCTTGATACCATGTTTAAAATAAGAAAAATGGATACTGTGTAGAGACTGAATCTGTTATTGCTCAATCGTTGAAGAAAACAATACAGAGAGAGTAAGTATAGGCAAGGTTGTTACAAATTAGCACATTGGATCGTACAAAAGAAAGAATAAAAAGGTTTACAAAATCATGGTTGCTTTATGGCAGTAATTGATTAGCCATATGGACATGTCATCATCCTCCTTGTCACATGATGATGCCACATCAATTCCATTCATTTTAACACATATTATCAAATATAATAAGGGTGTGACTATTGGCACACTCTTTTTTTCTCCCTTCACCCTTTTATAATTAATGGGTAATTAACTAGCCATTCACAAATATAATCATGTGTAAATTGACATAAATATCCTTGAACAATTATAATTATAAATCCAAATTCTTAACACACACCCTCTCAACATATTAGGTATAAACATTCAAAAAATGTTAGATTATCAATTTAAAAATCAAAAGTCTAAAAAAAAAAGGTAATGGATGAACAAAATATAGATATGAATATGGATGTGGATGTGGAGATGCTAAATATTTTAATTGTTGTACCCAGAAAATACGAGCTCGATTATCTTGCTCAGGGTAAAACTGGCAAGCAATAAATAAAAGAGGCAAGACTTCAGAGATGTTTCGTTAACTCTGGACCTAACAGCTCCAAGCTGTGTCGCTGAGTTTGGGACAGCCTAGGATCTTCCAGATCATCAGAGATGCAGATGATAGAGATCAAGGTACATAGCGTCCAGATCGCTTGCATTGAGCTCGAGTATTATCCAAGTCAAACCATCATGTTCCAGTCATATCCAACTCGAGAATGGTATTTAGCTCGGATGGGAGAATCCACATAGACTCGGAAGCCCAATATGCGCAATAAATGCAGGAATCCGTTATATATATTTATTAATTGATGTAAAATGACAATAGGCTTTATCAGGATATTTAAGTGTCCATTAACTTGGGAAGTTACCCAATATTGTACGTTACCATTTATAGTACGATTGCCTAATATTTTAAACTATAATTCCCTATAAATACAAGGGGAATGGATAGTAAAAGGGATGAACATTTTGTATGCAAAACTATGAAATTTTTTTCTAGGGTTCATAAACAGATCAATAATAGTGACTCGTGGACTAGGTGAATTTTAACCACTGAACCACGTAAATCATGGGTGTTTTTATAATTCTTTACATTCGGTTTATAGCAAGCTTAATCTCTTTATTTAAGATTTCTAACTCCCCTGTTGATGAAAAACCACGTCATCAGATTGGTGCTTTCATTGAGAGCAGATTAAGCTTGAATTCTTGCACGATATTAAACCTGATAATCATCATGGTGGTCACTCATTCCATGTACGACAATGAAACAGAGTAGCTTGATGATCAGGGAGGTCATCATAGGCCATCCCCACTGAGGAAGGTACGTCCACACAATGCTGCCCTAGAAAATAACATGTGGACTAGGATGATGCCGGAAGTTCGGCCTCACACCCACCAAACCCCAATCCTGGGTACCTGACCACCATTGAAATGGAGAATGCTCAGCTGAGGAGCCACCTTGCCCAGGCTAACAGACGAATAGACGAGATCATGGCTCGACTACCTCCTCCTAAAACTAACAAGAATGTCAGAAGGAGACAAAGGGGGTCCCACAGAACTCGATCCCACCAAAATAATCGACCTAATGTAAGTTGTTCTGTTAGAACAGCAACACCGAGCTCTGTGCCTTCTAAACGGATTCCTAGGAATAACCCTCCTACTAGCAACCGTAGGAATGGACAAGCAGATCACACTCACAAAAATTAGCCTGGCCAGGCATAGCGAGCTAAGACCGTGTCGAGAAGGGCATAAATCCCTGTAAATCCACCAGCCCCTTAGCCAGCTGCTCAAGTACCATGTAATAACTTTGTGTTGCCACCATCTCGAGAAATCAGAGTAGAAAATGGGCACGCCAATCTGGTCCGTCCAGATGGGACATGGATTACCTCACCAATAAGGCATCCTCCCTCACCTATTCATCATCCAACACCACCACGCCCATAAAGTAATGCTCAAGGGTGCAGGAATGAAAAAAAAGACATTCTACATTTGCAGAAGACTCATATGCCTCACGAACTTGCGCTAATAATCCAGCTTCTCAACCTCAACCACGAGCAGTAAGCTTCATGGAGGGTAGTTATTGGATGGAAAGCCATCGTGAGGGTGGGATCGGGAATGCCCGTAACACGAATTCCCATAGGCACGAAAGTGATCTAAGAAATCAGTTGAGTTCAGCTCAAAGCTTGTGCTCAAATCCACAGACCGACCCGCGTGATCATCTAACCATGCAAAGAGGACAGTCATCTTGCTATGATAATCTGATCTATACTCAAAAGCGGGGATATCTTTCTATTATGCATGAAAATGGGAACGTCCCACCTAGCCGAGCTCAAGCTTGGAGGGACAATAATCCACCAAGAACGCGCAATAGGACGGGAGCCAGTAACCAGCTCCCAAATAACCTAGAGGTGAAGGATCCAACCCTCAAACGGGTGACATTAATGGAGGAGAAAATGAAGAGGCTCTTGTCTGGGAAAAATATAGATGATTGCGATTTTGATGAGGAGCTCGAGCCTTTTGCTCCTCATATCATAGTAACTCCATCTTCCGTTGGTTTCAGGATGCCAACTATGCCTACCTATATAACAAAACCACTGACCCGTACAACCGCATTGGGACCTTCAACACCCTGATGATGGCCCACAATGTGAGCCTCAACCTTCGTTGTGTTCTATTCCCAGCTATATTGACCGGACCAGTCAAGCTACGGTTCAACAAATATAAGAAACACTCAATCACCTCCTAGAAAAAGTTTTCCTCTGAGTTCAAGAGATAGTTCTGAGCTTCCAAAGAGGTTCGGGTGGAGGCTGACTCACTGGCCAACATTAAGCAACAGCGCAGTGAATCCCTGAAGGCCTACCTCAATCGATATATTAATGTAGCGGCCCAAGCTAGAGACGTTGACAACAATGCCAAGCTCATGCCAATCACTGTACGAGGAGATCTATGGAAGGAGCTCTAGAGAAATGGTGTGAAAAGTGTAAATGAATTCTTGGCTCGAGCTTAAGAATGGATAAATCTAGAAGAGGCACAATCTGCTGTCCCAGGGACCAGCTAAACCATTCTTCAGCTCGCTAGAGTGGTGGTGGATTCTGCGACTATGACTCAGTCTGCTACCCAGAATAACCAAGCGGGAGGCAATAAACGAAAAGGGAATGGTGAGGGAAACCAGAATGGGTCCAAGAAAAATAAGCATGGGGACAACTACACTTATATCTTCACCATGTATACTGACCTAGCAGATACACGTGAACACATTTATCTGGCTAATTCTACCCGTATTCCATGGAAGAAGCTCAAGCCCATGAGACATCAAAGGTCAAAGAGAGACCCGATCGAATTCTGTCGATACCACAATGACATCGGCCATAGCACAGGCGATTGTCGTTATCTAAGGATGAGATCGAGACTCTTATTCGGGTCAGACCATTAGCCCAATACGCTCGGAACATGGTAGCTCCTAACTCACCGGCGGGGTAGAACCCTCAGCCAGCTCCAGGTAACCAAGTCAATCCAGAACAAGCTCAACCAACTCATGGAAATTAGATTAACCAAATAGAATGAGGAACCTCAGGCAATGGTAATTGTCGAAGAGGTGGAAGAACCTCAAGAATTTGGAAATGAGGTCGCCCAACAAAAATAAATTGATCTAAGATTAGGCAAAGACATATCTGAGCTTCATGCTTTAAAGGAGCTAGAGGAAATCGTTCTCGACCTAGTAGTACCTTCGAGGGTAGTAAAGGTAGGAAAAAAATCTCAGAACTGAAAAAAAAGAAGGAATTGGTCAAGTTTCTAAAAAATCCTTGACGTCTTTGCCTAGTCGAATGAGGATATGGTGGGAATTAGTCCGATCGTGATGATGCATACATTAAACATGGAAAAAAATGTGCATGCGAAGGTGCAAAAACGTAGGCTAAAGAGCAAGGATAAGCTCTGAAGGAAGAGGTAGCTCACTTATCGAAATGCGGGTTCATTAGGGAGGCTAAATATCCGACTTGGATAGCCAACCCCATTTTGGTCCTGAATTCCAACAGAAAGTGGAGGACATGCATCGATTTCTCTAACCTCAACAAGGCATGTCCTAAAGATTGTTTCCCACTACCAAGAATAGACCAGCTAGTTGATGCCATGACTAGACACGAGCTTATGCCCTTTATGGACACGTATTTTGGATATAACCAGATCTAGATGAACCATGTAGATCAAGAACACATCAGCTTATGACCAAACATAAAGTATACAGCTACAAGGTCATGCCCTTCGGACTAAAGAACGCTAGTGCAACGTATCAAAGGCTGGTCAATAAGATGTTCGTCAACCAGATTGGGACAAACATGGAAGTGTATGTCGACGACATGCTCATCAAGTCAAAGACTGCCAATGACCATGTATTTGATATGGAAGAATGTTTTGGCATGCTGAGAAAGTACGACATGAAGCTGAACCCCCTGAAATGTACCTTTGGGGTTTCGTCAGGGTTGTTTGTAGGCTTCATAGTCAATGCAAGGGGGATCGAAGCAAACCCAGAGAAGATCTGGTGGCGATTAGAAATACCTTCACCTAGGTCATGAAAAGAAGTACAGAGCCTAACTGGAAAGGTCGCGACCTTAAACCGGTTCATATTGAAGTCCACGAACAAATGTATTCCCTTCTACAACTTGCTTAGGGGAAATAGACGATTAGAATGGATAGAAGAATGTGAACATGCATTTCAGGATCTGAACACTTAGCTGGCGTAGCCCACCATGCTATCAAAACCAGTTGTTGGGGAATGTTTATACTTATATCTAACCGTAATAGAAAATGTTGCCAGCGTTGTGTTAGTTCGATAAGAAACCAAACACATAAACCAGTGTTTTATGTGAGTAAGACGCTTCTGGGAGCCAAATCCAGATATCCTCTAATTGAAAAACTTGTGTTCTGTTTGATCCCGGCCTCGAGAAAACTCAGGCCGTATTTCCAGTCCCACACTGTACATGTCTTAACTGATAAACCTTTAACGAAGGTCTTGCAATAGCCTGAGACATCGGGACGTTTGTTAAAGTGGGCCATTGAACTCAGACGGTTTGAGATACTATATAAACCACGAACATCAATCAAAGGCCAAGCGCTCACTGACTTCGTGGATGAATGTACAGGGTTTCAGGACAAACCAATGAAGGAACTAGTACAAGAATTGTGGAAACTCTTTGTTGACGGATCGTCAAACAAGAACAGATCTGGAGCTAGAATAATTCTAATCTCACCTCCAGGACATCGCTTCCATACGGCTCTCAAATTTGGTTTCAATGCTTCCAACAACAAAGCAAAGTACAAGGCATTATTGGTTAAAGTTTGAGTAGTGAAAGAGTTGAAATCAAGAGCGATTCAATGCTTTAGTGACTCTCAGCTCGTGGTTAACTGGGTATTAGGAGAATACCAAGCTCGAGGAAACAAAATGGAAGCTTATATAGCTAAGGTTAAATGTGAACTGTCAGAATTTGAGTTTTATTCCATCGAGTAGGTCCTCCATGAGCAGAATACGAATGTAGATGCTTTAGCTTGACTCACCACAACCAAAGAAGCAGACACATTAAATTTGGTTCCCGTACAATTTTTGGATAAACCAAGCATCAATGAAGAGCCATTGGAGGTCGAAGTGATTTGTGAAAACCAACATGGATGATGCCCATAGTAGAATACCTCATGACCGGAAAACTTCCAGAAGATCAAAAGAATGCATGAAAATTATTGTATCAAGTCCCACGGTACGTTATGGTCAACAAAATTCTCTATAGGCGAGGTCATTCTTTGCCCCTCCTAAGGTGTGTTTTGCTCGAGGAAGCGCAAGCTATCTTCTGAGAAATCCATGAAGGATTTTGAGGAGACCACGCTAGGGGGAAAAAGTTGGCTCTAAAGGTACTAAGGCAAGGTTATTTCTAGCCCACGGTAAAAAAGGGCTCAACCTCGTATGTCCTTAAGTGTGACAAATGCCAACGTTTTGCTACCATTGTCCAAGCTGCACTCGTGGAGCAAACAATGATATCCTCACCATGGCCATTTTCTATATGGGGGATTGACTTAAAGACTCTTTGCCTACTAGAAAAGGAGGAGTTCACACGTAATTTTCACAATAGACTATTTTACTAAATGGGTTGAGGTCAAGCCTCTGGCGACTATAGCCTAAAAAAGAGTGCTAGATTTCATCGTGAATAACATCATGTGCCGTTTTAGACTCCCAAAGAAGATTGTCTTTGATAATAGAACTCAATATGATAGCGACCTATTCACAACCTTTTGCAAGAAATATGACATAATGAAAAGTTTCTCTTCAGTAGCATACCCTCAGGCTAATGGGCAAGTCGAGGCAGTAAACAAAACCCTAAAGGCGAGATTAAAGAAACGACTAGAAGATGTTAAATGGCTATGGCTTGAACAACTTTTGCAAGTGCTCTAGGCCTACAAGACCTCACATCGCACCTCAACTAGGCATACTCCATTCTCTCTGACTTTTGGAAGCGAGGCTATACTCACAGTTGAAGCTCTAGTGACGTCACATAGGAAAATGACCTACAATCAGGATCAGAATCACGTCTTGCTTAATGCATCTCTAGACCTAATTGAAGAGCAATGAGAAGAATCTTAGTTACAGCTTGCCCATTACCAGCAAAGAGTAGCTCAATATTTTAATTCAAAAGTAAAGAGGCGTAGACTCGATCTGAGGGATTTGGTGCTCCAGAGGGTTTTTCTAGGTAACAAAGACCCTAAAGACGATGTACTGGGACTTAACTGGGAAGGACCCTACAGACCATGGAGATCTTATGGGAATGAACCTTCAAACTAGCTCAGCTCAGTGGAGAATTGGTTCCACGAACTTGGAAGCTCTACACCTCAAGAAGTATTATCAGTATTAGGACTTCTTTGTTAGATTTAATGAGTTTTATTATTTGTAAGGCTTATTTTTAAAAGCCATTTCATTTTGTTCGAACTTGAATAATAAAGAGTTGCTACATATTTTAAATGTGATATCAGTTCATTTTATTTTATTCTTGTAATTTAGCATGAGTCGATTATGAAAAAACGGTCTAGAATATTTATAAATTATGATCGCTTGGAGAGCGTATAACCCTCAAATAGTCTTTGAAACATTCGGAAAATTTAGGTTATAATTCTTGCAACTTAGAATTTGGAGAATTGATTAGTCTACGGCTTCTTAAATCTCAAGTTTACAAAGAAATTCCGAATGCAAACTAAGTTAAGAAAATTCAAAGCATAACAAACAAATTCCTAGAATTTAACTAGGCACAAAAATCCTAGAACTAAACTAGGTTCAAGGCCTGATCCCTAATAGGTATACACGACTAGCCAATCAAACTCTTGGAAATAACTAGGTCATTGACCAAAAATTAACTGGGCGAGCCATCAGGAAAAACTATCTCGATAAAAAATTACCGCCATAACTATTCGGAGGTATATGCAACTTTGAAGGTTCAAGGCCTGATCCCTAACAGGTATACATGACTTTGAAGGTTCATAAACATAAATACTTGATAGAAAAGGGGGTAAACAAAAAGATTAGATGTAGCAAGTTGAAACATATATCAAAATACGTAAATTATATTTAGTATAATAATAACCTCGAGCTGAAGCTCAAAGGCAATTATCTCGGCCTAAAAATCCCAAATACAAAGGGCCCCAAACGCCGAAATAAAGAGAATAAAAAAGAAAGATAAGAGAGGTCCCCCATCATCCCTGACCTTCGGTAACTTGCTCTCGAGACAACACCTCATCCTCCTCGACTTCTCTTGCAGCCCCTGAAGCCTCTGCTGTCTCCGCAGGCTCTTTTGATAATAGATCCTGAAACTTGGCGAGGTAGCACCCCCAAAGTTTCGCGTCCAGGAACGAGATATCCCATTCCTTGTTGTTTACTCAGATCCAATAAAACTTTTTTTTTTCAAAGAGCTCTCCACTTCAGCAGCGTCCTCCTTGGCCTTGGCTTCGACCTTCGCAAGCTTCCGCTTGAGATTGTCGACCTCCGTAAGCTTCTGCTTAAGATCGTTAACCTTGAGCTGAAGCTGGTCTCGCTGCTGGATTACCTCCAAGGCTTGCACTTTGGCATTTCACCTGTTCTCATGAGAGGTCTTCAGGGCATTGTTGGTCTCATCCAAGGCGGTTCTAGCCTCGTCCAGCTCAGCTCGGATCCGAGCAATACCATGGATTTAAGCCATACAAGATTCCAGACAATAAAGGAAGAGGCGTCAGTTTGTGAAAGCATGGAACTGAAGAAGGAGGTTAAGGATAAGACTTATGGTCAGAGTCATCCCCAACGCAGAGTCTAGGACAGTCGTTGAAGGTCTCGCCTCTATAGCCTGTAGCTCTTTTGCGCTAACCAAACTTGCATGCTTCATCAGTTGGTTCACGATCTCTTGATATGATCCACGCAAAGGTTCTTGATATTTCCCCACTTCGAGGGGATGAACTGGGATCGGGATAGTTAGGGCTTCATCTTGGATGATCTGAAGAATAGAAGTGGGGTCACAAGGAGTTGGTGGAGGTGCTACTAGGGTCGTGACTACGGTGATCGAGGCTGCTGGTGCCTCTTGGTGGAGCTAGCACCCTTGTCTTTCGCTGGAGATCCAGTAGTGGCTCTAGCTCCAGGAGTGGTCTTCTTCAAAATCCTCTGCTTCTTTATGTGTGGTCTTGTTTTGAAGGCCTCCTTTAGATTCATGTCTTCCTCTGCAAAAAGAGTGAGCAGAAGAGTAAGGTCCAAGAAGTGTTAGTCAAGATAATACAAAGTAAAATGTAATAGAACAAGAACCCTACCCTCCAAACTAGAGGAGGAAACTGCTACGATCAGTTCCAGATTATGGATCAAACTTGATATAACCTCTAACTCTTGGATTATTGCAGGAGGGGGAGATTCTAGCATACTACTTCATCAGACCTAGTGGGTTTGGGCTCCTCATCTAGACTAAGCTCGTGCTCGGCCTGCCTAATACCTGGAGTAAATTGTACCATGACGCAAGGAATGCCATGACAGAAGGATTGTACCATAATGTTAAAATATGGTGGACCTAATATGTAAAGTATTATCTACTACTACGACATATTTGGGGTAGGCAAAATCATGACATACAACCAGGTTGTCGACGCACTGATGCAAGGTCACGTTTAGGTCTGGGCCAACAGGATGTCGACTCAGAAGCTGCCTTGGATTGAATCGGACTAGCCTAAAACTGGGAGGAGGTGTTGAATGATGCCCTCAATTCATTGTGACCTTTGCCAGAGTCCTATCTATCTTTAGAGGTATTTCTTTTACGCACCAACGGGGCGACCTCCTCTTCTTCCTCAACCTCCTCGACGATTGGAGGAAGCTCCTGGGGAGGACCTTGAGGCTTAATGGCCAGTGTCTGATCCTTTTGAATCAGCCTGCAGGCCACCATGGTGGCCTCATTCACCACCCACTCTGAACTCCTTCTCCTCAGCAGAAGTGTTGCATAGAGTTCGGTATTGACCCCTAAGGGTCTCAGACTGCTCTATTCTCTTGTAAATATTTGCACAAGATAACAACTCGATGATAATAAGTTTTAACTTGGTTAAGATGAGGAATTCAAGTAATGATTTCAAAAGGCTAAGACACTTACGAGGACGGTTGAAGTATCAGTGGGTGTAGTTCTTGAACTCGTTTGACATAAAGAATTGGTCTTTAAAGTCATTTGGATGCCTGGGGAGGTCTATGACGCTGGCGGATTTAAGAAACCAGGTGAGGTAGTAGAAACTGTCACCTTGAGTTTTAGTGTCTTTATTGACCTTCAGAAAGAAAAAATATAAAATATCCTCTTGAGTGGGGACCTCCCACTCGTTCTTGAGGAATAAGTACTTTAACCCTGCAAGGAGGCGATATGAATTCGGGGGCAGCCAGAATGGCACGAGCTTGACGTAGTTCAGGAAGTGTACGAGGTACTGGTCCAGCGGGAGGAAGGCACCTGTCTTCAGATGCTCATCACTCTAGGCCCCAAAGTCATCCTGCAACGGGGTGCAGCTCCGCTCTCTGGCAAAATGAGGTTGAGCATAAAATTTAGGACTCATCTCAATCCCATGACTTGTCATTATCTTGTTGACATTGTCTTGAGTCGTTATTCGAGACACGATCCTCTCGACCTCAAAGAGACTATCAGGTCCTACCTCAACCTCGCTTTCCACCACTTGTCCAAAGTTGGGAATGGGTGTCTCGAGGGCGACCTGTTTATCTTTTCCCCAAGAAGAGGTGCCTGTTAGAATCTTCTTTGGAGGGGCCATGACAAAGATTTTAGTTTGCCGGATTACAAAATGACCTATTAGAGGTGACTTAGGAGTATAACCTAACTCTAATAACGGAAGAAATGGCGACTTAAAAGACTAAGGCATTGCCCTAAGGAATCTATGAGTCAAGAGTAGGCTTAATACCCCAACGTGTGGTCCCACACATGTCTCTAGTTCACGCGCTCGAATCTTGGGAAGGTGCTGAAATTTCAGGATTTGTGTGTCAGACGCAGTTGTTTCGAGAGGCGGTTTAATGCAAAACTGCTCCAATACCATAACCCTTAAGCTACCCAAATCTAAACCTAAAACCCTTGAATCTTCAAACCCAAAAATTCAAACATTCATCCTTTAAACCCATAAAACCCAAAATATAACAGATTTTTTGTGCATTATTTCTAATCGTTTCTACTGCTATTGTTTTTGGCCTAACAAAAGCCTACGCTAAACTCGTATAGAACCAAAATAAGGCAAAAGCACCGGAAAATTTCATAAAATTTGTTGAAAAATGAGAAAATAAAATTTAAATTAGGGGTAAGCATACTTATAGGTCAATTTCTTGATCGAGTGGAGGAAGAGCAGAAAATGCCTAAAAATTCCAAGCGTGATAACTTGAAATTTCTGGGAAGCAAAGGATTTTAGAGATTTTGAATGTTTTGAGAAGAAGAGAGACAAAAGGAAAGTTTTGAATGCAAAGGTGGCTAGGCAGAGATTCTGCTCTTCCATTTATACGTAAACTTCGGGGACAAATATGAGCCACACGATTAAAGCAAGAATAGATCCGATGGTTGGAATTAAATAAACAAAACCGCGGCAAAAACTTGACAAGACAACTATCACAGTACTCAAAACCTGAACGGACACCTATAACAAGAGGACACGTATCCCATACTTGAGTGAGTGGGTGGGCACGTTTTCTTATGACATAAGCCTAAAAGCTCCTACTGTGCGTGTCAGGAGTGACGTCATGCACAAGCAGAAGCTTGGGGGAAAATGTTGTACCCTAAAAATACGAGCTCGTTTATCTTGCTTGGGGTACAACTGGCAAGCAATAAATAATAGAGGCAAGACTTCAGTGATGTTTCGTTAAGTCCGGACCTAACAGCTGCAAGTTGTGTCGTTGAGTCCAGGATAGCCTGGGATCTTCCAGATCATCAGAGATGCATATGACATAGATCGAGGTACCCAGCATCCAGATCGCCTGCATTGAGCTCGAGTATT
This sequence comes from Humulus lupulus, assembly GCF_963169125.1. Taxonomy (NCBI): domain Eukaryota; kingdom Viridiplantae; phylum Streptophyta; class Magnoliopsida; order Rosales; family Cannabaceae; genus Humulus; species Humulus lupulus. Next base: position 152,089,523 of record NC_084798.1, on the reverse strand, counting down.
ATCCAAGTCAAACCATCTTGTTCTAGTCATATCCAGCTCGAGAATTATATATAGCTCGGATGGGAGAATCCCCATAGACTCGAAAGCCCAATATGCGCAATAAATGCTGCCAGTTGTTATATATATATTTATTGATTGATGTAAAATGACAATAGGCTTTATTATGATATTTAAGTGTCCATTAACTTAGGAAGTTACCCAATATTGTACGTTACCATTTATAATATGGTTACCCAATATTGTCCACCATAATTTTCTTTATATACAAGGGAAATGGACAGTAAAAAGGACGAACATTTTGTATGAGAAAACTCTGCCGAAATTTTCATAAACAATTTCGTCTAGGGTCCATAAATAGACCAATAATAGTGACTCGTGTACTAGGTGGATTTTAACCACTGAACCACGTAAATCGTGGGTGTTTTTATAAATCTTTACATTCGGTTTACAGTAAGCTTAATCTCTCTATTTTGGATTTCTAAATCCACTGTTGACGAAAAACTGCATCAACATTAATTCTAATGAGTTTTTATTTTATTTTATTGTTTGTATCATATGTATGAATTTTTTTATTGTATTTTATTCTTAAAATTGTGTATGATAAAAACAAGTCACTCAAGATTGACATCATTAAAAAGACTAAATAAAAATATAAAGGGGAAAGAAAGACCATTAAGCCATGCAAATGATATGTAAAAGACATAACATTGATCATAATATGAAGTCATTGTTCATCATGTGTATTTCATGTTAGTGACACTAATTTAAGTTTTAGATTTGTTTAGGAGAAAATGGTTTTCATAATATTTGTATTATTTAGTAATAATAATAGGGTGGGTAACCATTTGGTACCCTGTGTTTTTTCAAGGTATCATTTTGGTACCCTGTGTTCACAATAATGCTCATTTGGTATCCTCTATTTTGAAATTATACATATTTGGTACACTATATTTTAAAATCGTACATATTTGGTACCCTAAACTCAAATTTAATTAATAAAATTTTACATATTTAATAAAACCGCTCTCAATTATATGAGTTCCAAATTTAAATTTGATTACTTAATTACATATGACTGATGACAGTTTGGTCATATTGACAAATTTTATTTATTAAATTTGAGTCTAGGGTACCATATATGTATTATTCTAAAATACAGGGTACTATATGAGAATTATTGAAAAAATAGAGTACTAAAACGACACTTTGCAAAAACACAAGATACCAAATGAGTAAATGCCCTAATATAAAGGGGTATGAGAAGAAAGTCTTATTGATAATATTGTACTTATTAAAAAAATTTAAGAGGGGTGTGAAAAGAAATTATTTTATTATTAAATTTTAAGAGGGGGTTTAATTAGAAAAGATGTGAGAGGTGAAAAAAAAGTTTGTGCCAGTAGTCACACTTGTATAATAAGAGTGGTGCTATTTGCGACCTTAAGGTGCCTAACACCACATAGGTGACACCCTATAGTTGGCTAACGATACCCCATAATACTTATTAAATTCAAATGTGTGGAAACCGATATTGTATTGCATCAACAACGGTATCCGACCTCCTTGTTTGAACCGGTGGTGTCCCTTAGCAATTCTCGTATAATAAAACTTACATGTATTAATTGGTGCAAAAGTCAACAAAAAATTTCATTATTTTTTTAGTTCTCACTGAAGCGAACCATTTTGTGTTCTTTTTCACAACCGCTCCTGGCACACCATTTTAACTTCTAAGCCTTCCGTTTTGATCAAATGGAAGAAATGTATGTGGTTGGAGGGAGTGTAGAGTTGATGTGTCTCGCCATTGACAAGCTGGCTTCTCTACTAAATTGCGGACTAAAAGGGTCTTTGAAAGAGGTCGAAAAATTTGTTCAGAGTATAAGGGATAAGGTAAAGCAGGTCAAGCTTTTCCTTGAAGACACAGAAGCAAGATCTGATAGTGAAGAAATTAAAAAAATGGCTGAAATCAATGAAGATGTCATCAAAGATTGCATTTTTAAATAAAAACGAGGACCCCGTAAGGATGGAGTCATACAATTCTTCAACAAAG